>NC_046341.1:1321281-1981922 GCF_000738735.6 Corvus cornix cornix
AAGAAGGATGAGAAGAAAGGCAAGGAGAAGAGCTGGTACAGCATCGCTGACATCTTCACGGATGAGAGCGAGGACGAGAGGGACGATTACAGCCTGAGTGGGTTCAAGGTGGGCGACTCGGCCGGGAGCGAGATGCATCGCCTGGACAGTCTGCAGGACAAGGACGACGGCGCGGCGGCCGAGAAGGAGCTGTACCCCGACAAGCACCGCAAGTACTCCTCCGACCGGCAGCACTCGGAGAAGCAGAAGGATAAGGAGTCCAAGGAGAAGAAAAAGGACAAAGGAACATCAGAAGGGGGAAAGGAGAAGAAGGAGAAGAGTTCCTTTGAGAAACACAAAGAGAAGAAGGATAAAGACTCCAGTGAGAAGTACAAGGACAGGAAGGAAAGAGTGTCCATAGATTCCACTCAGGAGAAGAAAAACAAGCAAAAGCTCCCAGAAAAGGTTGAGAAGAAACACACCAGTGATGACAAGGTGAAAAGCAAACATAAGGAGAAGCCGGACAAGGAGCATTCCAAAGAGAAGAAGTCTTCAAAAGGAGGGGAGTCAGAGAAGAGCCTGCTGGAGAAACTGGAGGAGGAGGCTCTGAATGACTACAGGGATGACTCCAATGACAAGATCAGCGAGATCTCCTCTGACAGCTTCACGGACAGAGGGCAAGAGCCAGGACTCACCAGCCTCTTTGAGTCTTCTAACCTCTCTCTGACCGACGCCGCTGAAGAAAAGTTTAAGGACTCTCTCCCTTTACCCTGCCTGCAGGACAAACTCAAGGAGAAGGAGAGGCACCGACATTCCTCATCTTCCTCAAAGAAAAGTCACGAGAAGGAAAAAGCAAAGAAGGAGAAGACAGAGAAAAAGGAAAAATCAGATGAATTCAAGGACTCCAGCAGCAGAAAGGATTCCACTCATTATGAAAAGGATTTCTCTGTGGATGGGGAGGCTTTTGGCTCTTCTTACAACATGAAGGGAGAGGCTGATGAGGAACCGGAGAAGAGCATTGATTACTTATTTTCTGAAAAGAAGGATAAAAATGATTCTGAAAGAGAGCTGTCAAAGAAGGCGGAGAAAGAAAAGACTTACGGTTCCAGCACCATCAGCACAGCTAAAGAGAAAAAGAAGCGGGATAAACACAAGGAAAAATGGAAGGAGGAAAAGGAAAAGCATAGGGACAAACACACAGATGGTTTCTTTAAACATCACAAAGATGAGCCAAAGTCAACACTCAAAGACAAGGATGGGCCTCAAGTTACCACCTTTAAAGATAAATCCAAGGAGGACAACCTCAAATTTGGTGAAACCAAGCTGAAGGAGAAGCTCAAGGAGAATCAAGACAAAGACAAATCAGAGTCCATAAAAATAAGCAACGGGAATGAAAAAATAACCCTTTCCAAAGACAGCAGCAAGAAGGATGCCAGGCCGAGGGAGAAACTTCTGGGAGATGGTGATTTGATGATGACCAGCTTTGAGAGGATGCTGAGCCAGAAAGACCTGGAGATCGAGGAACGCCACAAAAGGCACAAGGAGAGAATGAAGCAAATGGAGAAAATGCGGCACAGGTCCGGAGACCCCAAGTTAAAGGACAAACTTAAAAGCTCAGAGGATGTGCGCAAGAGGAGCCTGGATCTGCCGACAAAGAAGCCGCTAACGCTGGACACGCAGCTCAAGGACAAGAAACTCAAAGAGTTGGGTCCCCTGACTCCTATTCTGTCACCAGAAAACAAGGCACAGCCTGCTGTGGGGACAGACTCCAAGGACTGGATCACGGGTCCTCAGCTGAAGGAGATCCTCCCGGCATCTCCCAGGCCGGATCAGAACCGGCCCACGGGCGTCCCGACCCCGGCATCCGTTGTGTCGTGCCCGAGCTACGAGGAGGTGATGCAGACGCCCAGGACTCCGTCGTGCAGCAACGAGGACTACACGGACCTGATGTTCGAGTGCGCGGACTCGCAGCACTCGCTGCCCATCTCCACCATGTCCATGAACGCCTGCTCTCCTTCCTTCTTTGACAGATACACCAATGTTAACAGCGGGCTCCCTGAGAACCCCAGTCAGACCCCAACTCGCACCATACCCTCCTCGAATCTCTACCGTTCCATCTCGGTGGATATCAGGAGGGCACCCGAAGAGGAATTCAGCGTCGGAGATAAGTTTTTCAGGCAGCAAAGTGTCCCAGCAACATCAAATTATGACTCTCCAGTGCAGCATTTAATGGAGGAGAAAGTTCCCCTTCCCTCTGTTCCTGCTGAGAAGTTCCAGTGTTTGTCTCCTGGGTATTACTCCCCGGATTATGGAGTTTCCTCACCCAAAGTGGAAGCTTTGCACTGCGCGCCGGGAGCCGTCAGCGGGGTCGCCCAGTCGCCCGAAAGTGTCTTCTCTGGTTTACAAGCAAAATCCTCCCCTTCGCACAGGGATGAGTTGCTGGCTCCTTCAGTGGAAAGTGCTCTTCCCCCTGACCTCGGCATGCCCCTGGACACCACGGAGGAGCAGCAAGCCACTGCCTCCATCATGCCCCCAGAATCCACCTACCTACCACCCATCGAAGAAAACCATTTTAGTTCGGGAATGCCAGAACAAAACAACATAGACTGGGATAACCCTCCTTCCCGAAACCCAGACACCACCATTCCTCCCAACCTGGTGGGCAACCCCGCAGAGCACTCTGTCACCTGGTCTGTGGGCTCGGAGCTTCTGATGAAATCTCCCCAGAGGTTTTCCGAGTCCCCTAAACCCCCGCTCTGTTCCCTAGAGCCGATTCATCCTGCGCCAGTAGCTTTCATTCCCACAGAGACTTCCTACCCTGTTTCTCCCATCTCTTACCCTCTGTCAGTGTCTGAACCGAGGCTGGAGGAAGTCAAGGAGGATGCTGAGGAAGCAGTTCCAGGAGAAATTGCAAATGCTGAAGAGCAAGCTCCGTACATGTCCCCTACTAGGTTAGACACCTTCTTCAACAACTGCAAGCCTCTTCCAGAAGAAGCACCAGAGATCCCTCCAGAGCCCCCTTGTGTGCCAGCAGAACCTCAGGCCGAGGTTGTCACCGCACCAGAAAACAACTACTTGGAGAACAACAACGCAGCACCTGCGAACGCGGAGGAGGCGGTGACGTGGCCCGACCCCTTCACCAACACCGAGGATGACTTGGACCTTGGCCCATTCTCGCTTCCAGAGCTGCCACTCCAGCCTAAGGACGTTGCAGAGACGGAGATGACCGAGGCAGAGGCGGTGGAGGAAAGCCCAGCAGCAGCTTCAGAACCGAGCGCTGGGATCATCAAAGCCGGCCCGTCTGTGATAGCGTCCGGTGAGCCGGAAGAGCCTCCGGCCAGCCAGGCAGCGGCCACCCTGCCCACGGACACGGAGCCACCAGCAGAGGAGCAGAAAGCAGAAGTGGCTGCACAAGAAGCCGCCTCGGAAGCGCTGAACGCAGCTGAGGAGAAGGCAGCGGAGGACTCGGAAGCGCAGGTTTTCCAGCAGACCCCATCTGAGTCCACGCAGGCAGAGAGCAAAGAGGTGGAGGCCGTGCAGGAGGAGCTGTCGTCGGCCGGTGGGGCGGCAGAGGGCAGCTCCCAGCCCTGTCCCGTGCCCGTGGCGGGCTCTGAGGGCAGCGTTCCGCAGGACGGTGCTGCGGCCCGTGGCGGGAGCCAGGCCCCACCATCCCAGACGGACGCACCTCCTGGCAATGCTCAAGCAGAAATTGTTGAACCAGTACAAAAACCAGTAGCAGAAGCTCCCAAACCACCCAAAATAGAAGAGATTCCTCAGCGGATTACCAGGAACCGGGCTCAGATGCTCGCCAACCAAAACAAGCAGAACGCCGCCGCATCCGAGAAGGAATTTCCTCCCGTCTCTGCGCCCGTCACGCGTGCCAAAGGCCGCATCACGGAGGAGGACGATTCCCAGGCTCAGCACCCACGGAAGCGCCGCTTCCAGCGCTCCAACCAGCAGCTGCAGCAGCAGATCAACACGTCCACCCAGCAGACGAGGGAGATGATCCAGCAGACACTGGCAGCTATCGTCGATGCGATCAAACTGGACGACATCGAACCTTACCACAGCGACAGGTCCAACCCCTACTTCGAGTACCTCCAGATCAGGAAGAAGATTGAGGAGAAGCGGAAAATCCTGTGCTATATAACTCCCCAAGCTCCGCAGTGCTACGCTGAGTATGTCACCTACACAGGCTCCTACCTGTTGGATGGCAAACCCCTAAGCAAGCTCCATATTCCAGTGGTGAGTCACCTTCTGTCTTTAGCCTCAGGAACTGTCCCCCCCTCACTGTTACAGACGCATCCACGTTGTCCCCCATGCCCTGTGACCACCTTGCAATGCCAGCGTGCCCTGACCTGCCTTTAGAATATGACACCAAACCTGAGCCTGGGTAAGAGCCTGGCTGTGTGGTAAATGCAGCCCCTGAGATGCTGCATTTTTGCAGGGAGGACCTTGGGCTCTGCTGAAGGACCTGAGGTTTGGTCAGGCTTTAGAGCGAAGTTTCTAAGAATCCAGTGGATTTGAGGCTGGAAGGTAAAGCTGCTCTTGCAGCAGTGTAGTAACAGGATAATAAACCCAGAACATGGGAAAAAGATGGCTCTTAACTCCTGCCATCATTTTCCCTAGCTCTGCTCTTTGACTTGGCACTGGGATCAGCATTTCACTGCTGTGCTGCAGGAGCAGCCTCGCTAATACAAGTGCAACAGTAAACGCAGTGCTGCAGGTGGCAAATCTGGGATCCAGCTTGGAGGAGAAGGGTCAGTGTGACCAGGCACCATTCCTTGCTGCACACCCTGCCCTGCAGCACGAAGGCAGGTCAGGCTCTGGTTGTGCAGGCTGAGCTCTGCTCCCAGCACTGGGCTCCTCTTGCCAAGTTCTCACCCTCTCTGAGGTCTGGGCACTGGCAGGACCTTGTCCTTGGCAGAGCTTCTCCGCGGTCTTCATAGGCACCCCATGGGATGTCCCTGCTCCCTCTGTGGCCTACACACATTTTGGGGGGCAGGCAGCCCCCAGGCCGTGCCCCACGGAGATCCTGCTCTCAGCCTGTGCCTGTGCCCGCAGATCGCACCGCCGCCGTCGCTCGCGGAGCCGCTCAAGGAGCTCTTCAAGCAGCAGGAGGCCGTGCGGGGGAAGCTGCGGCTGCAGCACAGCATAGAGCGGGTAAGGGGACACTCCAGCTGGGCAGCAGGCCCCGAATTTCCTCTGCTGGCGAGGCTGAGGCTGCCACACTCACTGCTCTGCTCTTCCTCAGGAGAAGCTCATCGTCTCCTGCGAGCAGGAGATCCTGAGGGTGCACTGCCGGGCAGCGAGGACCATTGCCAACCAGGCCGTGCCCTTCAGTGCCTGCACCATGCTGCTGGACTCTGAGGTGTACAACATGCCTCTGGAAAATCAGGTCAGTGCCTGGCTCAGTGCTGAGGAAGTGTCTCAGGGACTGTGCAGGACCCTGAGGGAGATGGGCTTTTCTGGAGGGATGGAGGGAAGGATGGAGGCAGGAGTTACTAAGGCTCTCCTTGCTCAGGTCACCCACCACAGCCCGCATGGCAGGATGTCACCTTCCCCAGAGGGCAGGGTCAGATGGGATATTGGGAAGGAATTCTCCCCTGTGAGGGTGGGCAGGCCCTGGCACAGGGTGCCCAGAGAAGCTGTGGCTGCCCCATCCCAGGCAGTGTCCAAGGCCAGGTTTAAGGTCCCTTCCAGTCCAAACCATTCTGTGACTGGGAACATCATTTGCCTCATCTGCCTCAGTTTCCACATGTGTGCTGAGGAAGGAAATAGACTCAGGAATGTGGGATACAGGGAGTTCGTGTCTGTTAGCAGCAGAAATGGCTCAGCTTTTTCTGTGAGTCTTGGGACCCTCCGTCCTTCTTGGTCAGGATCATCTGCATGCTGGGAAGGGTTTCCTTTACTACACGCTGGGGTGTCTTTTCCTGTGAAAGGAAGGGAAGAGAATCATTACACTGCTGCATTGCAGGAGGGATCGTGGGCAGGACAGGATCCTGGGATTTATTAGTGAGCTGCATATTGATCCAGGAGCTCTGATTGATCCATTGGCATTTCCCAGCCAAGGGTCTGTGCTGCTGCGATCTTGGCGTGAGTTGAAGGAGTCAGAGAGGTGCAGGTGCTGTGATGGGCTGACATGGACAGATTGCCTGCAAAGCAAGGAGAAACAGGGACTGTGTGCACAGGGGTGCCATCCCCATGTGAGGCTGAATCCCTGGAAAGGGCTGCAGGAGCAGCTGGGCTGCATCTGCCCTTCCTGCAGGTTCTGAGGAGTGTGCGCCCCAGGAGGGGCTTGAATATGGCCTGTGAGACCTGTAACTGCTTGAAGTCCAAAACTAATCCCGTGTCCTGCCCTTTGCTGTCCCATCCTTAGGGAGACGAAAACAAATCGGTCAGAGACCGTTTCAACGCGCGACAGTTCATTTCCTGGCTGCAGGACGTGGATGACAAGTACGACCGGATGAAGGTGAGAGCTGTGGGAGCCCTGTGCTCCAGGCAGGGGCATTCCAGGAGAGTTCTGCCTGTGGCTGGAGCCTGGGAGCTGCCTTAGTGGTTTCCAGCGTGGAGTCGGTGTCCCGAGATTGTCAGGGCAGTGTTGCATGGGAGGGGATGCTCTGGAGTGCTGACAAGCCTTGCAAACACAAACTTTGGGGTTTGCCTTGGCTCCTGCTGGAGCTGGGCTCAGCGGACATTCCAAATCCAGGTGTCCTGTGTGTGGCATCCCTTGCTGCATTTAATCCTGTGCCCACAGTGGCTGCATGTCCCCTCCCTTTGCCTGCCACTCAGCCCTCATGTCCCACTGTTGTTTCCCTATGCAGACATGCCTGCTCATGCGACAGCAACACGAAGCAGCTGCCCTGAACGCGGTGCAGAGGATGGAGTGGCAGCTGAAGGTGCAGGAGCTGGACCCCGCGGGGCACAAATCCCTCTGCGTGAACGAGGTGCCCTCGTTCTATGTGCCAATGGTCGACGTGAACGATGACTTTGTGCTCTTGCCGGCATGACAGTTCCAGCCCAGGAGACATCACTGAACACTGGCAAGGACGGGAGCACTCCGAGGTCGGGCGGTCGAGCTCACATTCACCCTTAACCGCTTGCTGATGAATCCCTGGTCAGAGGAGGAGGAAGCAGCTATCGGCAGAAAACAAAACAATAAGAAAAATAATTGCACTTTCTTCACGACGTGTCCCTCGCTTCCGGACTGACGCGGCTCCGCGGGGCAGCGGGCCGGGCGCAGCTCCTTCCCACCGGCGCCCGCAGCGGGGAGGCTCCGGGCAGCGCGGGCAGCGGGCGCTCAGCGGCCCCGGGACTGGCCGAGGCGCGGAGGGAGGAGGCCAAGGACACCGTGTGTGTGTTGCAGAAGCTGCTGAGCAGGGCCAGCAACCACGTGAACCATGTACTTGTGAACACCGTGATTTCCAGCTCTCTGTTTTCCACCGGGCGCGGATCTCCTCTTGGAGAAGCTGCAGTAGGAAACCATGGGGGGAGGGGGGGTGTTTGAGTTTCTTGTTCCATCATGGGTATGTCTAAAAAAAAAAAAAAAAACTACTACAAAAAAAAAATCACAAAAAAACCCAATTAGAAACAAAAGGACAGTGTCCAAGCTGGGCAGCGGCGGCTCCGGAGCGGGGACAGCTCCGGGATGTGCCGGCGGCCCCGCAGCAGCCGCTGCCACCGCTGGGGATGGGCAGAGGAGCCGCCGGGGCGGCACGGCCGGGGAGACGGCGACGCAGAGAAAGGACTTTGCCAACTGTGTTTTTAATGGAGTAAAATCCACGTGGTTTATATATTTTTTCCTTTAATCTTGGGCATTTCGTTTCTCTTTCTGAGAACATAACTTGAAAACACTACAGAGCCAATACTCATATAAAGAAAAATTGTATCCCATAAATGCTGTACAGTTTTTATATACATTAACAATGTACTTTTGCTGCCTTCTAGATAATTTATTTTGCAACACATTACTGCACAGTTGTAAATAACTTATGTACTGTAACATCACTTTCAGTTATGTGTAAAGAAATAAATAAATTAATTAAAATTATCTTTGTATTTATAGTTCACCCTGGGCAGCAGTTTTCCTGTCAAGGAAAAAGTTGCCCAGAGCAGCTGCCCTTGGCAGGGGATGGAACAAGATGAGCTTTAAGGTCCCTTCAAGTGCAAACTATTCCATGATTTTAAATATCATTCTTCTTTTTCTGTGCCTCTTTGTGTGCAGTGGGGTTGGAACCCGCCAGGTGTGCCGGTGGTTGTGGTGGGGTGGGTCATGAGGAGAGGAGGACCCCCTGTGCTGGTGGATTCGCCACCCCTGGAGTGACTGAGCCAGCAATGCTCTTTTGGGGCTGCAGAGTCTGGACAAGGATGGGTGGATCCAGGCACTCAGTCCTCACTCACCAGTTCAGGGATGCAGCTGGAGGCAGATCCCAGTGCCTTTCCATGATCTCTGTGCCTTCCTTCCTCCTGCTGCCCGGCCTTCCCTGATGGCTGCAGCTGCCAACCCCAGGCAGGAGTGAGAGGTGGCCCCCACGGACCCCTCTGCCAGCTCGGTTCTCCACCTTCCTCTCTTGGGTTTTCCCGGTGCTGGTGCTGGCCGAGTGTCTCAGCTGCTGCTTTGGGAAGCAAAGATGTTCCAAATGCCATTTGTTCCTCTGCTGGCATGTCCTGGCTGGGGGGACCAGAGGAGATCCCTGGATTCAGCTCCCAGACCCAGCTCCTCCCTCGCTGCTGCCGGCTTTGCAGTCACTTGAGGAATTTTCCACAGCTGGGGCAGTGGGACCCTGGAGGCTTTCGCTGCAAAGCATCACAGCAGCCTCGGAGCCAGGGGGGTCCCACCTTCCCCTGCCCAACCCTCCGCTCCTGCCTTGGCACCTTTGGCACCAGGACCAGGGTTCACACAGCCACAGCAGGCCTGGCAGGGCCATGTCCCAGCTACAGCCAGAGGAATTTTCCCCCCATCCTTGCCCAGGGTTGTGGGATGAGTGTGGTGGGGCACTGGAGCGAGTGCTGGGACCAGGGGCTGCTTCAGTGTCAGGGGCTTCAAGAAAGCAGCCACAGGTAACACTTCAATTAATGTCCATCCCTGCTCTTTAATTTGTTAAAGAGCCATGAATTCATCTCCGTAGTCACACACCAGCCTTCTATGAGTGCCTAAAGCTGGAAAGTCCCACAGGCTCATCTGACCACGGTGCTGGTGACCTTGGGA
This sequence comes from Corvus cornix cornix, assembly GCF_000738735.6. NCBI lineage: Eukaryota > Metazoa > Chordata > Aves > Passeriformes > Corvidae > Corvus > Corvus cornix. The sequence goes on from NC_046341.1 coordinate 1,330,469, forward strand.
GTCTCCAGGGTCAGTTTTCCTCCCGCTGCTGTAACTCCCAGACGTGTGCGTGGGTGTGGATCCCTTGGAGGGAGGCAAAAAAAATGTAGATGGGATTTTTTTTTAGTGTGATTTTTCAATGTTGAGTTTGCAGGTGTGACTTTTCAGTGTGATTTTCAATGTGAGTTTGCAGATGGAATTTTTCCACCATTGCAGGTCTGAAGCTGAGCACCCGAGCGATGCTGCTGCCCCCAGAAATGACGTTTGTGAGTAAACTTTAAAAGGAAGAGGGAAATAAATGCTATTTGCAGTTCGACTGCTCTGTTGGCTCTTCCCACGGGCTCACATGGTGCTGGGTGCCAACACGTTCCCTTCCTGCAAGGGGGGAGTCACAGATGCCACTGGCCCCCTTTGAGGTTTGGGGGGACCTGGGTGCATTTGTGGGTGTGTACAGATGGGTGCTGGCACCCCCGGCTGCACCCCAGGACCCCCGACACCAGCTGGAGCAGGGGGTCCCCCAGCCCTGAGAGGGTGCCTTGGTCTGGAGCACCATGGAGAAGGGGGGCTGAGCTGGGCTGGGGGCGGTGAGCCGGGGCTGGGGGAGGGCAAACTGGGGCTGAGCTGGGGTGAATGGGGCTTGGAGAACCAAACTGGGGGCCTTGGGAGGGGGGAAACACCAGACTGGGAGTGCAGCGGGCTGGGCCCAGTGTTGCAGGGAGCGAACCAGGGCTGAGGGAGGCGAACCGGGCCGGGGATCTGAGCCGGGGCTGGGGTTTGTGAGCCGGGCTGGGGAGACAAACCGGGCTTGGGGGGGCGATTAGACCGAGCCTGAGCCTCGTGTTGCGGGGAGCAAACCGGGACTTGGCTGGTCTGAACCGGGGCTGAGGGGTCCGAACCGGGGCTGGGGGGTTCTCAACCGGAGCTGAGGGGTCCGAACCGGGGCTGGGGGGGTCAGATCCGGAGGGAGCCGTCGGGGCGGCGCCGCGGGGCGGGTCCGGCCGGTGCCGCCCCACCTGCCCGCGCCGAGCCCGAGCCCGAGCGCGGTGGCCGTGGCGGTGGCGGTGGCGGTGGCCGTGGCGGTGGCCGTGGCGGTGGCGGTGGCCGCGGCGATGGCGTTCGGGGGGTCGCGGCCGCGGGGCCGGCGGGCGGCGGGGGGGTGGGCTCCGTGCGCGGCGCTGGCGCTGGGGTGGGCGCTGGGGTGGGCGCTGGGCGCGGAGCCCCCGCACCGCTGCCGCCCCGACACCGCGCTGCTGCCGCCGCCGCTCCGCCGCCTCGGGGGCCCCGCGCTGCTCCGCGCCGCCGTCCCGCGCCTCCGCGGCGGCTGGAGCCCCTGCCAGCTGTACCGCTACCCCCCCGGAGCCCCCCGCCCCAACGGCACCGGGCCCTGCACCCGCGGCTGGCACTACGCGCTGCCCGCCGCCGGCCTCCGCGCCAACCTCGTCACACAGGTGGGGCACGGGGCTGGGGAGAGTGGGGGACCCCCGGGCCTGGGGCAGTCTGCGGTGCTGGAGGGGGCTGAGGGGTCCCGTGGGTAAAGGAGGGGTTAAGGGAGGGGCCTGGGAAAGCCGGGGGGGGGACAGCTGCGAACAAACTGGGGGGTCCCAGCCCCCAGGGGGAGCTGGGGACTCCGGTAAGGATCCCACGGGAAAGCCCTGGGTGGGCAGGGGGGAGCAGGGTGGACGACCCCACGGAGGGGGTTTGGGGCTGGCTGGGGGAGCCCTGGGGAAGGGGGCTGAGGGGCTGGAGGGTGTCCAGGGCTCTCGGAATCACCAGTACTGTCCCCTCTCATCTGTCCCCACATTTCTGTTTGTGGGGTGGGAGCTGTCCAGAAGCCCCCCAGCCCCATCCATCCCAGCCCTGTGGGCAGCGGCAGGGGGTCTCCCAAGGTCCCCAAGCTGACACCTCCCTGCTGTGTCCCCTGCAGTGGGACCTGGTGTGTGCCTCACGCTGGAAGGTGCCACTGGAGCAGACCACGCACCTGCTGGGCTGGACACTGGGCAGTGTCACTGCCGGCCTGGCCTGTGACAGGTAAAGGGGGTTCCCGGGCAGCCCCCATGGGCAGGTGGCACCGTGCCCAGCCCCTCTCACAGCCCGTCCCTGGCAGGTTCGGCCGCCGTCCCACCTTCCTGCTGTCCCTGGCGCTGGCCGTGCCCGTGGGCCTCGGCGTGGCACTGGCTGTGGACTTCCTCATGGTCCTGGTGGCACGGCTGCTCTTCGGGGCCGCGCTGGCAGGAGCCTTCCTCGCCCTCTACGTGGCACGTGAGTGTGATGGGGGCGGCCATAGGGGTGCGGGGACTGGGGGTGCTCCAGGATGCACTGGGAGCAGGATGCTGCAGGCTGTGGGATGTCCCAGGATATAGGATGCTCCAGGGTGTAGGATGGAAGCCCTGTGTGCTTGGCACCCATGGTGGCCCCCTCACTCGCTGCCAGGGCTGGAGCTGTGTGACCCCCCGCACCGGCTGGGGGTGACAATGGTGGCCGGATTCTTCTGGATCGCCGGGGAGCTGCTGCTGCCGGGACTGGCTCTGCTGTGCCGGGACTGGCGGGTGCTGCAGGGCGCTGTCACCATGATCCTGGCCCTGCTGGCTGCCTGCTGGTGGTAAGGACCCCCCGGGCAGGGGGCTGCGTGGGGCTGGGCTGTGCCACGGGGCTGGTGCCAAGCTGTTCCCAGCCCGGCAGACCCTGCCCAGGGCCGCGGCGGGGATCAAAGGCCACCCGGGGCTCTCCAGAGGAGTGGAACCCCCCCACCCTGGGCAAATGTTTGCTCAGGTTTGAAGCTGAGGGTTTCTGGGCAGCGTTGCTTTGAATCCGGGTGGGAAGGTCAGTGCTGGAGGGTGGCCAGGCCCATGGGGAGCCCCGTGACCTGACACTCATGCCCCAGGTGCCCGGCACTGTTGCTGGAGTCACCGCGCTGGCTGCTGGCCACACGGCAACTGGAGAGGGCCAGGAAGACCCTGCAGGCGCTGGCCGAGGACAATTGCCCCCAGGACAGCCTCCTCGCGGGTGCGTGGGGGACTCCGAGGGCGATCGGCCCCATCCCCAAAGCCGTGGTTGTGTGTGTGGGTGGGTGGGGGGGTGTGACAGAGCCGGCTCTATCCCGGGTGCCCTTCTCCCGGCAGAGCTGGAGGCCGTGTCCGAGGGGCAGCCCCGGTACCACTCTGTCTGCGAGATCTGCGGCACCAGGGTCATCTGGAAGAACGGCGCCATCCTCGGCTTCGCGGCGTGAGCGGCGGGGGGGTCGGCGGGGTGGGCATGGGGGGGCCCCACTCGCGGCCCCCTGACCCCGCTGTCCCGTAGGTTCATCGGCTCCGGCATCCGCCACTGCTTCACCCGCAACCTGGTCCCGCACCTGCCCCACTTCTTCTCCTCCCACCTGGTGCTTGTGAGCACCGAGGCGGCCGCTTGCCTCTTCGTGTGTCTGACGGCCGAGCGCTTCGGGCGCCGCGCCATCCTCCTGCTCTGCACCGTCCTCACCGGCATCTCCTCCCTGCTGCTGCTGGCCCTCACCCAGTGTAAGACCCTCGCGGGACCCCCGAGGACGCAGCCCCAGCCAGGGGGAAAAGAGGTGGGTGCAGAATTTGCCCCCTGATGTGCTTCGCCCCCCCCCAGACCTGCTGGAGCTCATTGTCCTGACGCTGTCCGTGGTGGGCACGGCCGCCTCCCACGCTGTCACCATGCTCAGCATCTTCTTTGCCAGCGAGGTTCTGCCCACCGTGGTCAGGTAACGGGGAGCTGCCTCCCTCTTGTGCTACCCCGGAGCGGGAGGCACCGGGCAGGGCCCCCTCTGAGCGTGTTCCTCCCCCAGGGGCGCCGGGCTGGGCCTGGTCGTGGGGGCCAATTTCGTGGGCAAGGCCGCGGCGCCCATCACCGCCATCCCCAACAGCCGCGGCTTCTTCCTGCACCACGTCGTGTTCGCCTCCTTCGCCATCCTGGCCGTGCTCAGCATCATGTTACTGCCCGAGAGCCGGGGCCGCAGCCTGCCCCAGTCCCTGCAGGACGGCGAGAGCCAGCGCCGCCCGCCCCCTGTTCCGCCGGCCCCCCCCGCGAGGACCACCTGCCCCTGCTGGACCCCCGCGCCATCCCCCACGACTATTCCCGCCTGGCCGCCTCCACCAAGAGGATGCTGCGCTCCCCGGAGCCCCCCCGCGAGATGTAGCCGTGTCCCCCCCCCCGCTCCCTGGGGTCTCCCTGCTGCTGGGGGGCTGAGCACGGTGTGGGACCCCAGTGCAGGGATGTAATGGGAATAGCAGGACACGCGTGGTGGAGGGGCCGGGGGAGCAGCGCCTCCCCCGCGGTGGGGCCGGATCCTGCCCCAGGAGCAGCGGTGCTGGGAGCCCTGGGGCGGGGGTGACGCCCCCCGGGGGTGCTGCCGGCTCCCAATAAAAGTGCCTTGTTTCTACGGGTCGCTGGTGTGGGGAGGGTCACACGCCCCCACCACCAACCCCCTGCTCTTTATTATGGGGGTCACCAGGGGTCTCCTCGCCCCCTTCTCAGCTCTGTGGGGCTCACCCGGGCGTCCCCCCCAGGTTTGCTGGGCTGGGCTCTGTGTGTGGCTGTGCACCCCCTGCACGGAGGCCTCTCGTTGCACACGCGTGTGCAAAGCCGCTCCAGCCGGGCGTCCTGTGCGTGTCCATCTGTGAAAACGCTGCAGCTGGACATCTCCTCTGTGTGTGTGTCTGTGTGTGTGTCTGTGTGTGTGTGTGAGCTCCCTCTGCCCCGTCCCTGCCCCAGCCCCTCCGTGGGCAGTGGGGTGTCCCCTCCTGCCCCCATCCCCGCTAGTGCCCGTAGAGGTCGGCCAGGCGGCGGAAGCGCGGCCCCCACTCGCTCAGGTAGTCGTAGTCCTGGTCCTCGTCCGTCAGGCTGGACACGATGGAGCTGAGCGGGCTGGCGACCGAGCCCGAGCCCTCGTAGTCGTAGATGAGGGCCGTGTCATAGGGGGGCACGCTGGGGTCGCTGTCAGCCGCCTCCAGCCCCTGCGGGGACAGGGGGCCACCGTCAGCCCCGCCGGCCATGGGGGACTGCGGGCGAGAGTGCCGGGCTCTGACCCACCTCATTGATGAAGTCCTCGATGTCGGAGGGGCTGCTGGGCAGCTTGCGGGGGGCCAGGGGGGTCCCGGAGCGGAGCGGGGCGTCCCTGCGCAGGGGGGGCTTGGCCCGGGGGGAGAAGAGCTCGGGGTGCCGGAGCTGGTTGATGTCGTAGGCGTCCTGCGGGCCGGGACGGAGTTTAGATGTGCAGGGCTGAGCTGCGGACCCTCGGGACACCCCTGCCAAGGGTCCTGCTCACCTGGTCCTCCTCGCCCCCGCCCTGCTCGTCGTAGTTGAGGATGTTGTCGCGCATGTCGTCCCGCGAACGCTGCAGCAGCCCCTTGCGCAGGGCCCGGCGGCGGCTGCGCACCCGCGCAGCGCCCAGACCCGCCAGCACTGCGGGACACGGGGACACGCGTGTGGGGAGGCACGGAGGGCACGGGGCGATGGCTGGGGGGGGATGAGTTGGGCTGGAAGGAGGGATAGGGATGGAGGTAGGGATTGGGGTGGGATGGGCAATGAGGGAAATGGTTAAGGGGGTCTTGAGAGTGGTCGGAAGGGGTTGCTGGGTAGGGGGGAGGTGTTGAGGGCCATGGGTAGGGGTCGGATAGGACCAGGATGGGGTGATGGATGGGGAACAAAATGACAGAATGTGCTGGTGGCATTCGGGAGGGATCGCCAGGACCAGCAGAGGGCTGGGGTGCCAGGGGGGAGATGGAGGTGTGGGGTGAGGCTTGTGGGGGTGTCACTCACCGAGGAGGAGGATGGTGCTGCCCAGGATGATCATGAGGGCCCCGAGGGTAATGCCGGCCCCGGCTGTGGCCGCGGCCAGGACCCCGTCCAGGCAGGTGCCGTCCCGGCCGCAGTGGCACACCGAGACGTTCAGCAGCTGCTGCTGCTCCCGCGGGGGGGTCCCCGAGTCCCGGAGCAGCAGCGGAAGCGAGTAGGACCCTTCGGGCAGCTCCGCCAGCACGGCCAGCACGGCGTGGGTCACTGCGGGGGGCAGGGGGTGAGCGGGACCCTCTATGCAGCATCCCCCCACCCCGGCTGACCCTCACCATTAAAGCGGGCGATGCTCCAGTTGCGGGCGAGCTGGGGGTGCTGGGGGCTGAGCTGGAAGTGGAAGGGGGCTCCGTGGGGGGCCGGTCATCGTCGGTGGCCCCCAGGAGCAGGGTCCCGCCCCGTCCCGGCCGCCCGCAGAGCACCCCGGCCGGCGGCTGCAGCTGCGGCGCGTGGTCGTTCACCTCCACGATCTCGATGGAGAGGGTGCCGGTGGCCGAGAGCGGGGGCTCGGCTGGGGACAGAGCACAGGGGTCAGTGGGGGCAGCGGGAGCGAGGGGACAGCGGGGGCGGCTGCTCACCGTCATCGCGGGCCAGCACCAGCGCGATGTACCAGCCGCCCTGCAGGAAGGCGGACGGGTGCAGCAGCTCCCGCTTGGTGCGGACGGTGCCGGCGTGAGGGTCCAGCTGCAGCCAGTCCGCGGGGTCGTAGAGCAGCGCGTAGCTGTGGGCGAGGGGGTGCGTGGGACATCGCCCCAAATTCCTCCCCCAGCGGGTGCCGGGGGCGATGGGAGGGGAGCGGGACTCACGAGAGTGTCTGGATCTGGTGGGTGTCGGGGTCGCTGGCGGTGTAGGTGGTGATGGCGGTGCCCGGGGGGGTCCCCTCCAGGACGCTGATCCGCCGCGGGTTTCTCGCGGAACACGGGCGCCTCGTTGACGTCCCGCACCCGCACCCGCACCGTGGCCAGCGCCCGGGGGCTGGCGGGGGCCGAGGGCTCCAGCGGCCGCTCGTTCTGCACCGACACCGTCAGCTCGAAGCGGTCCCGCACCTCGTGGTCCAGCGGCTGCGAGAGGGGCCACGGGTCAGCCGAGCCATGAGACCCCCGGTGTCCCCGGCTGCCCCGTGCCCACCTTGACCACGGAGAGCACGCCGTCGTTGGTGTGGGGGTCGGTGCGGATGGCGAAGACGCCCTCGGGGTCGCCCTCCAGGATGGTGAATTTGGCCAACCAGCTGGGGGAGCCCGCCAGGTCCTTGTCATGCACAAAAACCTTGCCCACGTCCACGCCGGCCGCCTGCTCCTCCACCTCCATGGAAAACTGGGGGAGAGCAGTGTGGGGCTGGACTCTGCCCCTTTGGGATGCTGCAGCTCCCCGGGGGGCCAGCTCCCACCCCGCTGACCCCATACCCCACCCGGCCTCTACCTCCTCCTTGGTGAACTCGGGAGGGTTGTCGTTGATGTCCTCCAGGTAGATGACGGCCATGGCCGTGGTGGTGAGCCCGTCCCCGGACATGTCGGCCGCCTGCACCGTCAGGTTGTACACCCCCATGGTCTGTGGGGAATGAGGGGGCCAGAGCTGAGTCCCTCCAGCCCCCAGGGAGCACAGAGATCCCCCAGCTGCTGCCCACCCACCCTGTCCCCACACCTGGGTCTGCTCATGGATGGAGATGTGGTTTCACCATGTGGGGTGTACGTGACTGCCCCGAGTCCCAGTGCCCCCCAGTCCCACCCAGGTGACCCCATCCCGCTACCTCCCGGTCGAGGCCAGGCCGTGCGGTGCAGATCTCCCCAGTGGTGGCATTGATGCTGAACATTGCGGCAGCGCCCTGCTCCAGGATGGAATAGCGCAGTGCCGCGTTATCCGTGTCGGGGTCATCGGCGTCGGTGGCATCCACGGTCATCACACAGGTCCCTGTGGCCGCAGGAGCGCCCAGTGGGTGCTGGCACAGGGGCTGGCTCAGCCCCCCAGCCCAGCCCCCGGCTGGACCACCTGGCTCAGCCCCCTCCACCACATGCCCGGTGAAGACGTCCTGCCGGAAGAGCGGCCGGTTGTCGTTCTGGTCCACCACGATGATCTCCAGGTCGGTGGGGTCCTCCAGGGTGACACCGCCCAGGTCCAGCGCGAAGGCTCTCAGCTGTGGGTGCAGAGCAGGGGGGTCGGGGTCTGGCTGGGGGCCCAGGGAGGGGCTGTGGGCACCCAGGAACATCCTTACCCGGTAGCGGTCGTTCTCCTCCCGGTCCAGCATGGCGTTGAGGAAAACCTTCCCGCTGAACTTGTCGATGGAGAAGATGCCCAGGGGCTCCTCATCCACCCCCGGCCCTTTGATGCTGTAGATCACCCCCCCGGGCTGCTGCTTGTCTGACTTGATCTGCCCCAGGAAAATCAGGGCTGGGGGTCCCAAGCTGGGGGTCTGTCCCCCTCTGGGAGTGCCCCTGTGTAATCCCCCTGCCCGGGATGTCCCCACTCTGCAAGCTGGTGAGAGGGTGGGGGGCTCTCTCCTACCTGCACCAGGAGGTGGGGGATGCGCTTGTGGTTCTCCGAGACACTGATGGGGGGGATCACCCAGGCCCTCTTCACCCGCCGAGGAGCCTCCTGCTGCCGCCAGGCCTGCGGGGCTGCAGCGCCTGGCTGGGCTGGGCTGGCACCCTGCGGGGGACATGGTGCTGCCCGTGACCCCAAAACTCCGGAGTGGGGTGGAATGCCAGGGCAGTGGGCAGGGAGTTGAACCTGAGCTGGGTATGCACAGTGCTGGGTGCCCCTGATGGGGTTGGGGTTGGGATTGGATCTGGGGGAATGCAGAGGCCACCCAGCTTCCCTGGGAGTTGCGTGTCAGCTGTCCCCTGCCATCCCGGTGTGATGGTGATGGGTGTCCTGCTGGGCTCACCAGGAAGGGGTGCCCCACAAATGACCCCAGTGGTGCCCTGGGCATGGATTGTGCCCCACGGGACCCCTGCAGGGGGGGTAGTTTGGGCAGGCAGCATCTACCACAGCCTCCCCCACACGTCACTGTCACCACACGGATGTGGCAGGGAGGGTGAGGTGTCAGGGATCAGTTCTGAGGTGCTGGGGGGAGGCAGAGGGAGTTGAGTGCCTGGGGTGGAGCTGGGGGCTGTGAGGGGGAGATCTGGGATGGAAACAAGGGGAACAGGAGTCCTGGCGGGCTGCAGGGGGGTCAGGGAGCGGTGGGGGCAAGAATGAGTTTAGGGGCTGTGCGGGACCGAGGTCAGGGAATTGGGGTGATTGTGGGGGGGTCCGGAGCCATGGGGAGCGTGGGAGCTGTGCATGCAGCCGCCGACCCCCCGGCTCCGTGCCACCCTCGTCCTGGGCTCCGGGGGCAGGCGCTGCTCCTCCCCGAGGAGGGAGCACATCTGGGCAGCACCAGCCTTGCACCCACATCTGTGCCCAGCTGTGCCTGCACCGCTGGCTGCCGGGGAGTCCCTGGAGCCCCGGGGGGCCGCTTGTGCGCCTGATGGGGGACGGGGGAACGGGCAGCGCGGCTGGCTGTGCCGGGGTCCCTGGGAGGGAGGTGTGGGAAGGGGGGGGGAGCTGTGTACCAGCCCCATGGGATGGGCAGGACAGGGGGCTGGTTCAGGCTCGGGGCGCCGCGCTGTGGCCTCCAGTTCTTTCTCTGCGCTCTCCTCCATCAGGAGGAACCCCCCGCCCGTCCCTGGGGGCCGCTGGAGCTGGGGGGATCCGGATGTGAGGGAGGGACGCTGGGGACCCTGTTCCTGTGGGGGCTGCCCTGCAGATCCCCCTCTCCTTCCCCTGCCCTGAAGCAGCCGAGCGCGGGGGCCAGGCCAGAATCCCAACGGCCCCATGTGGCTCCGGCCCGAGACCAGGATGAGGGGCTCTGGGGGGGCGCGAGTGGGCAGGGGGGTGCAGGGAGGTCTGGGACCACACTTGGGGAGTGGGAAAAAGGGGAGCAGGGTGTCTTTAAGTGCCTAACCCTCCCCCGAATTCCATCTCAGTCCATCCCAGTCACAGGCGCAGGCACTGTGCCGGAGCCGCAGGCCCCCCCCTGCCACCGCCATCTGTGGGGTGAGAAATGCCTCAAGGGGGGCTCCGAGCCCCCATCACCCCTAGCCCCATCCCCGCTGCCCCCAGGGACGAGCTTCCACGAGGTTTGGGGTCCGGCCGCCTCCTGGCTCAGCGTCCAGGCTCCCCGTCCCAGCCAGCCCTCCTGGGGCACAGAGCTGGGGGTCCCCATCCCACCCCGTCCCACCCCGTCCCCACACCCCGGGGTCCCCGCACCCCTTACCCGAGCGCAGAGCGGGGCGAGCAGGCAGGCGAGGAGGAGCGGGGGGCCCATGGCGGAGCGGGGCACAGCCCGGCCGCCGGCCCCGAGCTGAAATAGCGGCGGGGCCTGGCTGAGTGACAGCACAAGTGCTGCGGGCACCGGACCCCCCCGCGGGCAGCTGGCCCCGCCGCCCCCGGCCCTCAGCCCGCACCCCCTGCCCGGCCTGGCGCGGCGGGGGCCCGACGGGGGAGATGCGGGGGCGTGGAGGGATGCAGGGGGGCGCGGGGGGGTCCCTGCTGCCCGGGCCGGGGGAGCGGGGCCGGGGCCGGGGGTGCGCAGCCCCGGGCAGGGCGGGCGGAACGCGGCAGCTGCCGCCGGGCGCGCTCCGAGGATGCCGCGACGGGGAGGGCGGGAGGGGGAGACCCGGGCCCGCTGCCCCCCGGCTGCTCCGGCGCCGGGACAAGGACCGGCTTCGGCACCGGCACAGGGACAGGGACCGAGACAAGGACAGGGACAGGGACCGGGATTGACACCGGCAGCGGAACAACCACTGGCATCGGCACCGGCACCGGGACAGGGAGAAAGGACCGGCATCTGGACAGGGACATGGAGAGGGGCAGGCACAGGGACAGGGACAGGCACCGGCGCCAGCACCGAGACAGGGACAGGCTCCAACACCGACAGCGGGACAGGGGCCTGGACCGGGACTGGGATCAGGACAGGGAGAGGGGACCGGAGGCAGTTCTTCGCGCCCCGCTCGGCCGCGCCCCGCGTCGGGGTGAGCCGCCCGTCTGTTCCCGGCCGTTCCCGGTGCTGCTGCCATCGGTGTTGGCGTCGGGGCCGGTCCCAGCGCAGAGTCGGGAGAGGGACGGCAGCGTCCCGCGCTCTCCTGGTCCCGGCGGGTTCCCCCGGGAGGCGAGGGTGGGGGCTGCTCCGGGAGTCCCGACAAGGCTGCCGGCCCCCGCTGTCTGTCCCGGCGCTGTCCCCCGACCCCGGTCCCGGTGCAGCCCGCGATCCTCGGGTCCGGTCCCGGTGCTTCCTCCGACCCCCGCGGCCAGTCCCAGCGCTGTCCTCGACCCCCGCTGCCGGTCCCGGTGTTTCCCCCGACCCCGTAGCCGGTCCCGGTGTTTCCCCTGACCCTCGGAGCCGGTCCCGGCCGCCGCCGTGTCGTGGCACCAGGTGGCAGCATCGTCCCGGCCACCGGCCCCGGTGCTGCTCGCAGCCGGGGGTGCCGCACCGGGGAGCGTTCCCCGCCCGCCGGCGGGGCCCCGGTGCAGCAGGGATGGAGAGCCGCGAGCCTTCGGGCAGGGCGAAGGGGTCGAGGGATTCTTGCCCTGCCGGAAAACTGAGTCCTGGGTCTGGCAAGGAAGTGTACAATGGGTCGGTGTCACTGGTAGCATGAGCTCGTCCCTGCTCGGCAGCTGTGGGGACCCCCGGCCGGCATTGTCCCTTCCTTGGCAATAAATGCCCTCAGTGCCCTCCCGGTGCGGGTCATCAGCACGGGGATGGGGAACAAGGCGTGGGAAAAGGGATACAGGAGGAGGGGTGCAGGCTGTGTCCTGTCCATACCCAGGAGCTGAGCGGCGGTGGCAGGGGCTGCCGGTGTCCCCAAGGACGTGTCATGAGCGGGTGAGCGGCGGGCACCGGTGACCCGCGGCGTGGCCGGGCCTTGGCGGGGGCAGCGGCGCTCACTTGCCCGTCTGTCTGTCCGATCCCATCCGTCCGCCCCGCTGCCCCGTCACCCCCGCATCAGTGTCACGGCGAGGAGCCGCCCCGGCGGCGCTGGCCGGGGGTCCCGGCGGCTGCCCCTGACCCTGACGCGCCTTGGCAGCGGGGCGGCCGAGCAGATGTTCCCTGCCACCGGCACCGCGGCGCGGGGGTGGCAGACGTGACAGGCTCTGACAAGGCGCCAGCCCCGCTCGTGGGGACGGGGCTGCCCCTGGCACGGCCGCGGCTGCAGCACGACAGGGACCCCGGCCCCCCCCGCTGTCCCTGCGCTGACACCCCCGCCCCTCTGCCCCTGCAAACCGGGGCTCTCACTGGGGTGCAGGGATTTGAGGTCCCACAAATGCTGGGTCCAAGCAGAACCAGCCCAGGACTACAACTTCCCTTGCTGCTCTGGGCGCCGGGTCACCCTATTTTGGAGGGTTCCCCCCTCCCGGCTGACACCCTCTGAGCTGCCCAGCGGCGCAAGTGTCACGGGTGTTGGGGCTGTTGTACCCCACCGTGTGTGTTGGGACCAGTCACGTCTCTAATGTGGGGGGCAGCTGGGCCCGCCATGACCCCGGTGTGGCACCAGTCGTGTCCCTCACGTGTGGGGCAGTGGGACCAGCTGTGACCCCAGTGCGGGGACTGGAGGGGTCAGGGCAGCGCCCAGGAGGGCAGAGGGAGCAGCTGGGAGTGCAGAGGTGCCACACACCGGCGCAGCCCCATAAAGCCACCGGAGCTTGGATTTTATACGGCAATAAAAGATAATGTCAGCTATAAAATGCTGGAGCAGGTCCTGGCGTGCCGAGCCGGGGGGCACAGAGGGGTGGGCAGCCCCCAGCTCCCCAGGGACGCCCCAGCAGGGCAATACCCCCTCGGGGTGAGTGGATCCCCGGCTGCCCCAGGGCTGGGGACACCCCCAGCGCTGCCACGGACTGAGGTTGGGGTCAGTGCATTAAAGCCGCTGCTTTGGGCTGTGGTTGTTGTTTTAACGGTTTTATTGGGTGCTGCTGGGCCGGGCCTGGCAGGCCCTAATGAAGGAGATTGATGGCTTAATCGCCTGCAGCCATTACGGGGTAATTGAATGGTTGTGTACACATGATCCGACCGTCAATGCCGACGTGGCTCGCAAGCGAAGCGCCCGGAGCTGGGGGGACACACACAGCCCCCCCTGCACCCCGAGGGATGCAGCGTGGGGGGCCAGAGCCCACGGCCTTGGGACCCCCATCCATCCCAGGGGTCCTGGCTGTGCTGGTGTTCCTGGAGGTCTCCACGTTCATCCAGTGGCACTGGGTCACCCCATCTCCATCCAGCTCAGCTCCCAACCAGGGCACTGTGCCCAGGTGCTTTAACGAGGCTTTTAATTAACGGGTCCCACCTATAGGGGTGAGGAGCGGTGTGGGAGTGGAGGTGGAAGCATGGGGCTCCAGCATGGATGGCAGCCCCAAACTGGGGGTCACCCTGACCACCCTCCCTGCGGGAATCCCCGAGGAGCAAACGTGGCAGAGCCCCAGGCAGGTCCCTGCGCGAGGTGTGAGTCAAACTGCTCATTTTGTGTGTGACAACCAGGTGTTTTACAGTATTTGCTACCTGTGATCATCCATCAAAGCAATCGATAGCATTCCTGCAGAGTTTTATTAATGATCTTGTCACCGGGCTGGTGCGGGGTGCCCGGGGTTGTCAAGAATGATAGATCATTAAGAGCTTTCGCTGCTATTTATTCTCCAGTGACCTTGTCTCTCTCCATTGTTGCTTGCTTAAGAGTTATGAATGCGAGACATGATAATTTGATATTGATCTATTTGGTAAGTTAAAAAATTTACTGCATCGTTGATGTTTTAACAAAGGATCCGCTCGGGCCCTCCCGCTGGAGCTCGGCTCCACACGTGTGTCCCTGTGCCTGGGCTGTGGGACACTGAGAGGCGGCCGGCGAGCTCTGGGTGTCCCTCGTGTTCCCATCGCAATTCCTTTTGAGCCTGAAGTACGGAAATGCAGGAGGTGCTGTGGGCGGGGTGTTGGGATGGACAGAGCAGGCGTGTGACCAGACCCCTCTGCAGGTGAGGTGGGGTGGGGAAAGCCTGTCGCCATCCATAGCCCCTTCCCCTTTTTCCCAGCCCCACTCCCGTCCCAGCCCGCTCGGCCCAGCACCATGTGCCTGCCACAGTCCCCTCCATGTTCTCTACACGTCCTCCCAGATTTCTGGGGCTCTAGTGACCCTGGCCAAGGAATCCTTGTTCCTCCTGCTCCTTGCTCTTCCTGGTACTTCCAGAGCCCCATCAGCTGCTGGAGCGCCCTGTCACCCCCTCAGCACCGGATCCACTGGTTGGGAACCCACAGGGCAGTTCTGCTGTCCCCCACTGGCTTTATCGACCCCCTGGGGATGGCAGCTCACGTGTGGAGTCAAACAGGGACAGAATTCCATGTATAAAGGCGGGATTTACCAATAGTGTGCTGGGATAACCTGTATGTGGAGGATGCACTGGATAACACAGTCAGTATTTATGTGTGATTTTGATTTATTCTTTATTTCTGCCGGGAAATCATTCCCTGGGAGGGTGGGCAGGCCCTGGCACAGGGTGCCCAGAGAAGCTGTGGCTGCCCCTGGATCCCTGGAAGTGCTCAAGGCCAGGCTGGACGGGGCTTGGAGCAGCCTGGGACAGCGGGAGGTGTCCCTGCCCATGGCAGGGGGTGGCACTGGATGGGCTTTAAGGTCCCTTCCAACCCAAACCACTCTGGGATTCTGTGACTCCTGCAAGTGGCTCCCAACACAAGGAAACCCTAACTCTGCAGCTCTGGCTCAGCCAGGCAGGAAAAATCCTACTTTTATCGGACAATAATCATGGACTAGGCTGCAGCGAACCCAGACCTGCCAGGGATGATCCCTGTGGCTCTTCCTCAGGGGCAGAACGGCCGTGGATCAGGGCCAAGCCCCCGCGGGTGGGCACTAGGCTGGGTAGAAGCGCTTCAGAAGCTCCTTCTTGTTGACTTTGCCCATCTGGTTGCGCGGGATCTCCTCCACCACGATCAGCTCCGTGGGGATGGTGTAGGGAGCCATGGTGTCCCTGCAACACCAAAGTGCAGCAGTTACAGCTGGGCAGAAGGAGCTGAGCCTTCCCGGGAGCACCCACAGCCCCGACCAGCCCCACCTAGGAGCCCATTTAAGCTCAGCCCCGGGCTCCCAGCCCCTTTGGAGCTGTGCGGTGGGATGCCTGCTCCCAGCCTGTCCCTGCAGGGAGCAGCTCATCGCTGGGGGCTCCTCAGCGGGGTCAGTGACCCTCCCCGAGGGCACGCAGCGGTGTGAGGAATGCAGAACCCCGTGTTCCCGCTGCCAGTCCCTGAGGGGACCGCAGGTGAGCCACCTCCCCGGAGCGTGTCGGTGCCCTGGCAGCGATCACAGCCCCGAGCATCATCCCGTGCCCTCTGCGGAGCGCGGAGGGGGACTCTCCTGCCTTCTGCTGCCCGTGTGTCAGCAAGCTGGGGCCGGGCCCGGCTCTGGCAGCGCCCTGGCACCGACTCTGATGCGAGATGCCAAGTCTGCCGAGCCCTCCAAGCCCCGGCCGGCCTCCTCCCCCGCCGCCACCAGCACCCGGCCATATGGAGCCGCTAACTCGGGATGGCGCCTGTCGCCGGGAAGCACCATCGCAGGCGAAAGCCGCAAAATGAATCACTCTGAAGAGGGACATGTGTCTCCTGCCAGGGAGTGCGAGAACAGGGGCCAAGCGAACGTAAGTGACACAACAAATAAAGGGGAGCGACAGGGCGAGAGGGGGAGGCGGGCGGGGGCCGGAGCCAGCGCTGGGCAGGGAGCACAGCCGGACCCTCCGGGGCTTCGCTTTCAAGGGCACGAGAGCGACGTCCCTGTCACAGAGCTGGGGACAGCGATGGGAAGAGACGTGCGGGGAGCACTCTGGGAGGGGGCAGGTAGGGGGGTACAGGGGGCCTGAGCAAAGCCCCCTGCCTGGCACCAGGGTACCCCCAGAACAGCCCAGGGGATCCTCAAGGCCACAGGTGGGGGATGAAGGGATCTCCTGGCTGGGTCACCGGTGTCCCTGGCAGGAGATTTAGGGATGAGCAGCCACCTAAAGCATAGTGAGCATCTTTCCTGTGAGGAAAAGCTGAGAAGAGTTGGGCTTGCTCAGACGGGAAAAGAGGAGACTTTTTATGAGAGACTTTTTTACAGGGCTTGGAGTGCTCGGACAAGGGGGAATGGCTTCAGACTGCCAGACTGGGATATTGGGAAGGAATTCCTCCCTGTGAGGGTGGTGAGATCCTGGCACAGGGTGCCCAGAGAAGCTGTGGCTGCCCCTGGATCCCTGGCAGTGTCCAAGGCCAGGCTGGACATTGGGGCTTGGAGCAGCCTGGGACAGTGGAAGGTGTCCCTGCCCATGGCAGGAGGTGGCACTGGATGAGCCTTAAGATCCCTTCCCACCTAAACAATTCCATGGCTCTGCGATCCTATGGCATGTCCCTGCTGAGGACACTGCTGGCTTTGAGCCTGCTCCCCCTGTGCTCCTCATTCACCTCCCGTGGGGTTTTACCTGGCCCAGTCCTTCAGGTCCCTCACGGAGAGCATCTCGCCCTTGCGCAGCTTCACCACGGCGCTGACGCGCTGCCCCCACACCACGTCCGGGGGCCCGATCACCGCCACGTCTGCAGGGGAAACAGGGACAGGACTCAGGAACCTGAGCAGCTTCTGGGGCCCAGGGGGGCAGAAGAGGGGTTCAGGTGTGGGGAGGAAAATGCCACGGGATGTCAGCACGGGAAAGCACCCTGGGCTTCTGGGCTGACATGAGAACAGAGCTTTTTACCATGGAAAAGGCAGGAAGCTCCATGGTTTGAGAATCTGGAGTCAGTGGGGAGGAAGATGGTGTAGAGGGGAGCTGGGGGCACCGCTCCTGACCCCTTGCACAGGGTCATGCACAAGGGCAGGGCAGATTTAATTACAGTCTCATTTCCAAAATCCGACAGGAGCTGCTGCTGACTCAGCTCCGGCCCTGGGAGAGCAGGAACTGCGGGACTTAAACATCTCCTTGTGGGAGGGAGCTCCAGGCACGAGCCCTTGGGGGCTTTGTGCACCTGCTGAGCCAGAGCTGTCCCCAGAGCCGTGTCCCCACGCTCTGTCCCCTCTGGGCACGGCCAGGGAGCAGGAGAGCACAGACCTGTGATGTGGGGGTGTGCGAGGAGGTGCCGCTCCACCTCCAGCGCGCTGATTTTAAACCCTCCATTTTTGATGATGTCCACGGAGGTGCGGCCCTTGATCCAGTACACTCCATCCTTGTACACTGCTGTGTCTCCTGGAAAACAAACAGCTCCATCAGAGGCTGTTCCCTTGATCCCCCCTGCCTTTCCTGGGATGTGGATGTGGCTCTCTGGTGATGCTGCAAGGGGGAATGGCTTCCCACTGCCAGAGGGCAGGGAGAGAGGGGATATCGGGAAGGAATTCTTCCCTGTGAGGGTGGGGAGGCCCTGGCACAGGGTGCTCAGAGAAACCATGGCTGCCTCATTCCTGGAAGTGTCCAAGGCCAGGTGGGACATTGGGGCTTGAAGCAACCTGGGATAGGGGAAGGTGAAGCGAGATGAACTTTAAGGTCCTTCCAGACGAAACCAGTCTGTGATTCCACAAAAAAATGGTGGGGAATGACACTGGGAAAATGAGCCTGTCCTGAGCAAGGTGCTTGGTCCAACAGGTGTGACCCTGCAACCAGCCCAGCCCAGGTACCCCAGGATGTGCCAGCAGTGATGCAGTTTTCCACATCCCGTTCCCAGCTCACCTCTGGCACTGGAGTTAGCACATGGTGCAGCAAGGGCCCAGAGATTCACAGTGTCAGAGCAAGGAAACATCAGAATCAGTCCTGAAATCCAGGCTGCTCCCCAGAAGAGCTGTGTCCCTGCTCAGCTGGCACCTGCCAAAATCCTGAGCAGCTCAGCTCAGCCAGGGAATGATTAATTGTTCCTGTATTTTCCTGCCCCTTGGCACTCCGTGGATGCTGAAGGCTGGCTGGAATATTCTGAACTTGGGGGAGAGTTTGAAACTGGGGCACTCTGAGTGTTTGGCTGCTTGGAGGGGGAAGGAAGTCGTGGCTGTTGTGAGGAACTGCCTTCTGCACCTGGACACGATGGGTCAGGGGACATCAATTAAACGGTGGCACTGGGGGAGCAGGAGCTGCTTATTCACACTGAGAAGATGGGGAGAGGAGAGGGAATTCAGCCCTGGTTCAGTGGCACACAGTTCCCATGTCGCTCTTCGGGATGTAAGCACAGGAAAACAGCCACACTTGCTTTTCCTCTGCCCTGATGGGGTGAATGATCCCTGGACAGGTCTCCTCTCTGCTCCCCTTCCACCCCTGTGCTCCCCACAAACGCCATCGCTGCTTCCCACACGGATCCCTCATTCCATTGGCAGCGCAGCACAGTGAGGGGATGTGTCACATTATTACTGTGACTGCTGGGAGCTCCTGGGACCAGCTCTGTAATTCCCCCCGTCTCTTCCTTTCTGTCTCCTCTCCAGCACCAGGCCCTGGCTGTCACTTCCCGTGCTGACAGCCCGGAGTGCTCTGGGGGATGCCATCCACAGAGGACAGCCCCGTTACCCTCTGCCCTGCACCATCTGCTTCCAGCCCAGCACACCAGGCAGCCTGTGCAGCGGCACATCCAGCATTCCCTGCTTCCTGAGCCAGTGAGGAATTCCCAGACCGATTAAAAGGATGCTGAATTTGCTTAACGACTGTCCCCAGCAGTGCTGAGTGTCACTTCCGAAGTGGTGCTGCCCCGAGAGCCCCAGCAAGGACTGTGCCTGTCCTCCCGGGTGTCACAGGTAGGTCCCTTGCCCCACCAGCCCCCATGAGCAGCCCTGCTGCTGGTGATGTGTTCCATCCATCCATCCCAGCTGCTCCATCCAGCAGGATGCAGCTCGGAACCACAACCAGCATTCCCTGCCCTCGGCCAGCTGCACCAGAAAGGGGATTTTGGCTGATGAGGTGACGGTCTCTGACACCCCATCTCCTCCTCTGCCTGCCTGGGCCACTCCACCCGGCTCCTGTCACCACACAAAGCCGTGGCAGCAGAACCTCGTGGCACGTGGCTGACGCCGGCGCTGCGGCTGCTGAGGCCGTGGGATTATTGCTTCCCTGACAGCAGCCGTCACTGCTACCTTTGGATTTGTTTCAAGATGCTCAGTGGGCATCTGTTCTGCGAAATGTTAAAGGCTCTGCTGAGCTGCATATTGAGCAGGCTCTGCGCCGGTGGGGGCTGCCCTTTGCTGGAGTTACAGGCGGTTATAGATAGATTTATCCAGTTAAAAGCATAGAATTAGGGACAGGTTTGGGCTGGAAGGACCTTAAAACCCATCTTGTTTTACCCCCTGACATGGGCAGGGACACCTTCCACTAGCCCAGAGTGCTCCAAGCCTCATCCAGCCTGGCCTTGGACACTTCCAGGGATCCAGGGGCAGCCACAGCTTCTCTGGGCACCCTGTTCCCATCCCTCCCCACCCTTCCAGGGAGATGCAGAAGGAGATACGTGCAATGGAGAGCAACATTTCCCACCTCAAACTGCAGAGAGTTCTGCCATGAGGTTCTTCGAGTTGCAAAATCCTCATTGCAAACATAAAAGGGCCCTTGGGACTCTGCTGTAGTTTGAGCACCTCCTTCACCGAGTGCTGAGACCTCGTGGGGACTAACAGGCTGCTGCAGCTGCTTCCCAGGATGTGGAGAACAAGAGCCCCTTTGCTCCTTGAGCTGAGCTGCAGGATCAAACCCTCACCTGCGTCAACACCCTCGCCCATGGGGCAGCTTGTTCCTGGCAAACACGGCACAGTTCCCACATCAAAGGTACAACCAACTATTGACCTAGGAAACACTTTGGCTCGAGAAATGAAACACTTGAGTGGCTTCAGGGAGCTCCAAGATAGCTGAAGTATGCATAAAAAATGACTTTTTAGGTGAAATGGGTGACTTCAGCCTGCTCTAGATACAGAGTCAGGAATGTCCTAGGATCTGCTGGAAAAACAGGGATAGTGGTGGCCTCGCAATGGGGCTCTGTAAGTTCAAGATCTCAATCCTGCACACAGGTGATGAGGAGAGGCCAATACCCGAGAGCTGCCTCCCAGCAGGAGCCCACCCCAGGCACAGCAGCCCTGCTCCTGGGGATGGATGTCCCTCGGAAGCCTGGGAGGCTGTTTGGTAACAGGTGTCACCAGCTTGGTGGCAGTGACAGTGTGGCTGCGACGTGCGAGCCGCGATCTGGCACGCGGAGCCGCGCCGGGAGCAACGCGGTGCTGCGCTGATCTGCAAACTGTCACATGGCATTGCTGGCTCCTGGCAGCTGCTGCCCCATCCCATGGTATTTGTACACCTATTCCTTTGTGTTCAGAGCTCCAGAGGGGACGTGGCAGGCGTTTCCCAAGCGGCTCTCAGTGCCAGCGCAGGGGATGGGAGGAAGGACAGCGCGGACACCTGAGGATGTGCGCTCCGAGGTTTGAAACCAAAGCCCCACAGCCCAGTGCCACCAGCAGAGCGCTGGTCCAGCAGCATCATTCCCAGTGGATTTGGCTCTTCGTGGCTCTGATGTCCCCTCACCCCTGCCACAGCTCCAGCAGACCAAGTGCTGCACAGCAGAAAATACCAAGGAACAGCAAATCTCGCCTTTGAAAGGCAAATGATTTTGTTGATTATTTCAGCCTCCTGCTCTGGAGGCAGTTAATGCTCTCATCAGGAGCTCCAGGGGCCGGAGCGGCGCCGGGGATGCTGGGGGGCTCTTCCCTGCCAGCAGCAGGATGTGGTTGGAGCACTTTCAAATATTAATTAGACCTTCTTGCTGTTAATGAATCACTCCTGATTTTTGCAAACTCTTGGCTTTCAAATGCTCCATGCAGAGCTCAGCCCAGTGCTCCTCAGAGTAGGGACAGAGAGCAGGACTGTCTCACAGCCACTTTTCCAGGTGACACTGACCTGCAGAGCTCCTCTGGGGACAGTCACCACGTGCCACCCAAGGACAGCCAGCAGAGCTCCTTCAGACCACACAGTGCACCTTGCTCTTTTGGGAGCCTTTATGCTTTTTTTTTCCCCAAGCTCCAGGAGGAATTCCCTGCTGTCAGCTGTTCTCCTGCCATGATGATCCCTCATTTCCAGAGGCAAGAGCCGGAGCAGTGCACTCACCCTCCTACATTCCTCTGGAATTGCTGGCGTGTGGGGGGACCAGCAAGCTACCGGCTGGAAAACCCCTGGGAAGCTTGCAGGGAGGCAGTTGGAACAATCAGTGTTTGCCCTTCTCTGGTGCCTTTCAGCAGAGGATCTCCAAGCACAGCGATCCAGAGGCTAATCAGGCAGAAACGGGAACAGCTGGCAGGACAGCGGCGGGACGCGATCAGCCGCGGTGGGATGTGGAGGAGCCGCCCCAGTGGGATGAGGACTGGCCTTGCACACCACGGAGCAGTGGGCAGGAGGTTCTGGATCTCTGCTCTACCCTGGGATTAACTCCTACCTGCCTCCCACTTCCCTGAAATCATTGTTGATGCTGCTGGTCTGTCAGGCTGAGGCAGAGCTCACCCTCTGGCAGAGACACACCTCGGTGATCAGGATTATGATTTATTTTCCAGGCAGGATTGGTCCAACAGCCCGGGCAGGTGATGAAGAGCTTGAGTCCTGATCCTGATCCTCACCACTTTGGAGAGCAGAGTCAAAATCTGGGGGCTCAGTCCTCCTTTGCCAGGTGAGGATTTTGTGGGAGCGAGTCTCTGACCCCAGCACCCACAGATGGATGGGGACACGCAGGGGCCCAGCCAGAGCTTGTGATGGTCCCCCTGACCACTCAGAGGCAGCTGTGGGGCCGCAGCTGGCAGGAAGGTCCTCATCCATCCTCCTTTCAGCACAGTATTCCTGCCTGCAGATCAGCTCCAGCAGCAGACCATGGAAATGCTCCTTCCCAGGAATCCTCCTGCAGCCGCAAGCTCCAAGTGCCCGTCACATTTCTCACGTGTGTCCAAGTTTCCCTGCTCTTTCCAGGGCAGTTCAGTGTCTCACCACTCTCCTAAATCCACGGGAATGATTTTTTTGCAGGTAGCACAGACAGTGGGGCTGGTTAGCTGCTGAGTGTGGCACAGCAGTGACAGTCCTGTGGTCACTCTGCCTCTCTTCCCATCCCTCTGGGCACAAGCTCTCTGTGCAGCTCCCAAGCCCAATGCTAAAAGAAACGGTTTGTTCCCATTCCCAGAGGCTGCAGAAAAGCCATGTGGGGTGGACAAATGATTACGAGGCAAGTGCTAAAGGCTTTTTATAGGAATTAGATAATCCATCCCCTCTGTGGCCAAGTGCTGACCACGCCGGGCTGTGGCACGGGCGGCCAAGTGCTGCTTCTTCGTCATGGACATCCACCTTTCCCTCCCCCCACGCCACGAAAACTGCATCCACAGATCCCCCATCTGCTCACATACATCACACACTTCACTCCAGTTTATTAGCTGGAATAAATCATAAATATTTCATTATATATCAGCGGCGCTCGACTCTGGGAAGGCGCAATCCATCACCTCGACGTTCCCCGCGACCTGCGCCGTGCAATGAGCTTTCCAGTCTATTAAACAAGATTGATACAGTGTGCCAGGCTGGACTGGGGGATTTATTTATGGAGCACTGGGAGAGGGAGGGCACGCATTGCGTGGGGCCGCACGAGCAAGTGGGGCTGCTCCCGGGCAGCCCAACCACACACCCCGGAGCAGCAGGAGGCAGAGTCCTCCAAGTGTGTCATGGGAATGCTGCTGGCATTAGGAGAATCATGGAATTATTTAGCTTGGAAAAGACCCTCAAGACCCTCTATTCTACCTGTTCCCCAGCACTGCCAAACCCAGCACTAAGCCATGTCCCCAAGTGCCACATCCTCATGGTTTTTAAAGCCCTGCAGGGATGGGAACTCCACCACTGCCCTGGGCAGCTGTGCCAGGGCTGGACAGCCCTTTCCATGGGGAAAGCTTCCCTAGTATCTAAGGCTGTTAGGGAAGGCTGTTTACTCCTGTCCTGTTGCTTGTTCCCTAGGAGAAGAGATGGGAGAAGACACTGTGGCAAAGCAGGGCCCAGCTGAAGCAACATCCCGCCTCCAACAGGGACCTTCCTGACTGTCCCCACCTCAGGAATTCCACCTCATCCACCCAAGTGAGACCTCATCTCTCCAAGCCACATCTCCCTGCAGGACCAACAGCAGCCTCACTGTGAGCCACTCTCTGGTGGAATCCTGGCGTTGGGTGAGTGACCAGCACCCGAGGGATGCTTGGGAAGGCGCAGCTCCCAGCGATCCGGAGCCTCTCGGGCACTGCTGGGATTGATTGGAGGCATCCCTGCTCCTGAAGGGGAGTGACGCCGCCTCGGCAGCGGTGATGTATGTGCACAGATCCGTTTAATGAAATGCTAAATGATAGGCTAAATAACTGAGCAACTTTAGCTTGATTTATTGTGTGGAAGTGAGGAATGTGTGTCCCTGCTGTCGGCCATCTTGGCTGCCAACAGAGGTCACGAGCACTAATTGTAGCTAATTAACAGTAATTAGACTTGGGAAAGACTGGGTCTCCTCTCCCCTGTCATCCCCATCCACCCCAGCCCTTCAGCACACACATTCCCTGGAAGCAGGCTGCATTCCCAGCAGCCCAGGGTTCAGCAGTTCCTGTTAATCCCAATCCATCTGTAATCTTCAGCTCCTGCATTTCCCCACCTTTTCCACCCTGCTCAGACCATGAGGGTGAGACTTGCCAGGCTCCCAGAGTCCAGCTTGCTGCTCCCTTTGGAGTGTGTTACAGCCTTGGAGTGACTCTTAGGGGATACTTGAGTCCATTTGCCCTCACCAGGTCACCTGGACCAGCAAATGCCTTCCTTGGGCTCACAGGGGACACCGTCCAAAAATACCGGGGCTGCTCCGAGGCCCGGCTCCCTCTGTGGAGCACGGAGGGTTCGGAGAGCGCTGCGATCATTAATAAAGCATCAAAGGCTCCTGAGGGGGAGAGTTTGAAACCTCCTCAAAACCTCACATGTATATTAATACCACAGCAATTATTCATGAGGAAACCCTCTCCCCAGCACTCCCAGGGCTCCCACTCGCTCCCCGGGTGCAGGACAAAGCCTTTCCTGGTGTCCCAGCCCTGCCCAGCAGAGCCACTGGCACTGGGAGAAGGTCTGGCACTGTACTCCTGGGTCCAGCTGCTATCCTGGCATGGGCAGCCCCGGCTGGCAGCAGCACTCCCATCTGCTGCCAAAATCCTGCGGCAGGGCCCGGCAGCGGCAGGAGAAGAGCGGCTCAGCAGCTGCAGCCCGAGACCCGTCCCTGTGGTGGGAACAGGCAGGTGAGCTCGGCACTGTTCTCCAGGCAGGTTCCAGCTGGAGTCCACAACATCGGGATGTGGAGCTGCTGCAGAGAGTCCACAGGAGGCCACGGAGCTGCTCTGAGAGCTGGAGCCCCTCTGCTCTGGAGCCAGGCTGGGAGAGCTGGGAGTGCTCACCTGGAGAAGAGAAGGCTCCAGGGAGAGCTCAGAGCCCATTCCAGGGCCTAAAGGGCTCCAGGAGAGCTGGAGAGGGACTGGGGACAAGGGATGGAGGGACAGGACACAGGGAATGGCTTTAAACTGAAATGGGGTAGGCTTAGATGGGATATTGGGAAGGAATCCTTCCCTGGGAGGGTGGGCAGGCCCTGGCACAGGGTGCCCAGAGCAGCTGTGGCTGCCCCTGGATCCCTGGAAGTGCCCAAGGCCAGGTTGGACATTGGGACTTGGAGCAGCCTGGGACAGTGGGAGGTGTCCCTGCCCATGGCAGGGAGTTGCACTGGATGAGTTTTAAGGTCCTCCCAACCAAACTCATTCTGTGATTCTGTGAAACGCCATCCCAGAGCCTCCTCCAGGCTCAGAGCAGGCTCTGCTTCACCCCCCTAGAAATGAAGACCCCTTCCCGCTGTGCCTGGAGGATCCTGCTGGCACAAGAGAGACCATCCGAGGACACCGGTATCTCAAGGAGAACACTGGCTGCTCCCACGCCTCTCCCACACCAACATCCAAGAGCAATCAATGGCTGTCATGCCTTGTGGGCCCCTGGCCACTGGGGCAGAGCAGGATTTAGCCACCCACGTGAAATCTGGAGGTTTCCTGATTGGAATGGCTCCTGAGAAAGGGAACCAACCCACTGGAAGGGAATCGCTGTTTGTTCCCGCACCTTGCCACGAACATCGCCGGGAGCGGCGGCAGCAGCAGGTGGGTGTGCAGCACCATTTATTTACACAGTAAAATTGTTAAGGAGATTTGTAGCTCAGGGCCATCCTCCCCTCCCCCTGTGCTTGCCTGGCTCCCAGCAGCTGAGAGGCAGTGAGGGGGGACAGACCCTCTGAGTGCCCTCGTGGCTGCTGCCAAGGGATACAGGGATGCAGATGCCTCAGCGTGTTGGTTCCTCACTCTGGATTTGGGCATGGGGTGGGAATTGTATCACAGCTCAAAGCTGCTTTGCAGCTTTCTATCTATCCACGTGAAGCTGTGTCAGGGAGGGTTAGGCTGGGTATCAGGAAAAGGTTCTTCCCCCAGAGGGTGCTGGGTGCTGGGTGCTGGGTGCTGGGCACTGCCCAGGCTCCCTGGGGAATGGGCACGGCCCCAAGACTCCAGGAGTGTTTGGACACTGCTCTCAGGCACAGGCTGGGATTGTTGGGATGTCTGGGCAAGGCTAGGACTTGTACTTTGATGATCTTAATGCCTCCCTTGCAGCTCAGGATATTCCATGATTGATCTGTGAGAGGCATTGGGTCATCTGCAAGCTGCTTGTTCCCAGGAGAAAGGGGTTAAACAATGGACTCCCCACTCTCAAAACTTCTCCAGAGGTTCCTGGAGCAGCCAGCATGAGGAAAAGAGAAAATCAGAAACGAAAAAAAAAGAAAGGCCCAGCCTGGAATGAATTCCTGTCATGCTCTCTAACAGGGAACTTTGTATTCCACAGGCAGCAGCGCTGAGCCTGCTGTCAGAGCCACGCTGGGAGAAAGGGCAAAACCCTGCCGAGATGAAAGAATGGGAAGCACTGGAACAGCCTCCCCTGGCATTTACACCTGGAAAAAAATAAATCACTCAAGGGCATCTCACAAAGAGCTGTGCTAATAAGGCTCTCCTCCCCACGCTGTGTGGCTGCGCCGGCGGAGCGGAACATGGAGTGGTGCCAGGAGTGCTGGCAGCAGCTCAGGCACCTGGGAGGTGAAGGGAGCAGGTAAGACAAACCTGACTGAACCCTGTAAGCCTGAGCTGAGCTCTGCCCACCCTGCTTCCAGCCAGGGGACAGAGGGACTTGGGGACCTGCCTCTGGGCAGCCCAGGAGTGCAGCTACCCCTTGTCTCAGCTGGTCCATCAGGGATTCCTTCCCCTCACGTGTATTTTCCAAAGGCTCCTCACATTTACTGCACCTCTCAGTCAGGGTGAGAAGTCAGGGTGATTCCCACTGACCCTCCTGGCTTGTCTGCACATCCTATTTCCTTCACCATCCAAATTCCCCCTCCACAACCCCATCCTGGCCCCCGTGAGTGGGCTCATTCCACCACACAGACCTTTCCCTTCTCCCAAGAGGACTTTTCTCCTTCTCTGAGCACAGGGAAGAAGTCAGTACAGCATTTAGGCATTACCCTCTCGTGTCAGTGTCCCACCATGTCTGCACACAGGATCCCCCCTGGGGTGGGGAAAGCACCATCCACTGCATGCCTTCCCCATCCCATCCCCTCTCCCATCCCCTGCAAGCCAGACTTCCCAGCACACCCCAGTGTGCAGCAGGTTTGGCTACCAAGCACCATGTCTGTGCTATTGTTCTGGGCCTCAGGGGTTGCTGCAGATGGTCGCTGCTCCAGCCTCGGCCTGGCCTGGGTTGGACACCCTCGCACGGCCTCTGCCAGCCAAGCCCTGGGCGCCGGCACGTGGCCAGGAGAACACAGCACCAAATGGAAACTCAGCCTTGGCAAAGCCTGGCAGCACCTCAGATCCTGCCTGCCCTTGGCAGAGGAGCTGCTCCTCATTTTTATCTCATTTCTTCAGCGCAGCATGACCAGGAGCCTCTCCAAGCCCTCACAGCCACAGGACAAGAGCAGATGAACGCTCCCCAGGCTGCACGTCCCACTCCAAGGGGGCCACGCTGCTCCAGTGGAAAACAGTGGAAAAACCAGGCAAACCTTGAAGGTTTCTGCAAACCAGGCAGCCAAGAGTTTGGAGGTTCAGTCCTCATTAGCAGGAACTCATGGGTGACTGATATGACACAAGCAGGCTGAGCAGGGACCCCCCCCTGCTCCTCCAGCCTGAATTACTGCAGATGGGTTTGCCCAGAGGACCAGCCAGAAAAGAAAATGGGTAAGTAAAAATGAAAAACGCTTCTTTTTTTCACATTAGCATTTAAGTATTTATGGAAATCCCTGCAGACAACCAGATGAAAAAGAAAACTCAAAGAGTAATAAATAAGTCAATGCTCCAAGGTGTGGCTGCACAGCTGAACGTGGCTGGTGGAGCTTTGAAGAGTGTGGTAACAAAAAATAACAATGGCAATAATAAAAATATTAGAGCAGATCCCTCTGCTCCCTGCAGCCACTGAAGGATGATCAAACCTTAGCAAAAGGGAGAATCACCTCTTCTTTTCCATGCACTGACCTGGGGCCTGGCCTTGGACACTGCCAGGGATCCAGGGGCAGCCACAGCTGCTCTGGGCACCCTGTGCCAGGGCCTCACCACCCTCCCAGGGAAGGATTTCTTCCTAAATCCCTGAAATGGGATGGAATTGAGTAAGATGGGATGGGGAAGAATGATTCCCAGCAGTCAGGGGTTCGTTCCAGGCTCTCCCTCCAGGCTGTGAAAGCAGCACTGCTGCAGCACAGCTCGAGGGGCAAAAGCAGACACAGAACAAGAGGGAAGAGCCTGGATTTTGGAGCTGCAGGTGCCTGCTGTTCCCACCATCTCTCAGCTGGGGAGCAATTGCTCCACGCCTTTGGAAACGAGCCTCAGTGCAGCAGAGGTTCTCAAAGAAGGAAAGGGTTGGCATCCAAGATGTTTGATACGACGAGAGCAGAGCTTTAGAGAGTAAACAAATTCTGTGCCAAAAGCTGCTCTCATTTACAGCTACAAAAATCCCAAGTCACTCTGAACTGCTGAAAACATCAGTTTCACCAGCAGGCAAGGAAACAGAATCATAGAATCAGGGAATCACAGAGTGTTTTGGGTTGGAAGGGACCTTAAAGCTCATCTCGTCCCACCCCTCCCATGTCCTGGTGACCCCAGGGCTTCCAGCTGTCAGGCAAACCTGGAAATACTGAATCCTCAAGGAGAAGGAATAAGGAGAAGGGAATTCTCTCTCCAAAGTGTTGGAAGGGTGTGTGTTAGGAACATTTGGGGCTGATAAAGGCTGATATACCGGAAAATATTTCATCTTTATGTTTTTAATTTTAGAAACACCTCTTAAATTGGGGCTGGGTGGAACGGGGAGCCCAGCACATGCCTGGTGTGGCTTCTGCTCCTGCCCCATGGATATCTGGTGGGATCTCCTTCCTACAGCAGCACACGGAGCTGTGTCTGGGTCCAGCTGGCATTTTTGGGGGTGTCCTTCCATGTCAGTCATGGGAAGGTGGCCCCCAGCTCTAAGCTGCTTCCAAAGGCAGCAGGTGAGCGCTGCCATCCTGCCCCACCGTGAGCTGATCCCTGCCAGGCTCCAAAAGAAGCTCCTGCAGGCAGGAGCCCACACTCCATCCGGTGGGATCACACCGGTAACTCGCTTAATTTCAACGCATTACAATTAAGGAATCATTTCTTTAAAAATAGAATTTGCATTAGCTGGATTTGTGAGTAGGAAAGCCACTGCAAACAAACAGAAAACCTGCAGATTAAGATGCTAATTAGATGCATTTCTATTTATAATCTGCCTTGATCAGCCTCAAGTATTTTCTCCTTCAGGTGTCTGTGCTCCACCCACGGATGTGAGCAATTCCCCTGGCAGGGAAACACCTGCTGCTCCCTGGGGACAGCCAAGCGCCGGGAAAAGCCTGTGCCAGAGGGATGGGGGTGCATCCTGCTCCTTCTCCTTAGGGAGCAGCCCCAGAGGAGGGATGGGCTGTGCCTGGCCAAGGATGACCTGCACGGGGTCCTTCCTACAAACACCACATTCCTCTGTGCTGGAAAACTGCAGGAAGCTTTGCCTTTCCCATCAGAAGGGGTGGAAATCAGAGAATCATGGAATTAGCTGGAAATGATCTTAAAGATCAAGTCCAACCATCAGCCCAGCACCACCACCATGGTCACCACTGACCATGTCCCCAAGTGTCACATCCAGGTGTTCTGAACACTTCCAGGGATGGGGACTCCACCAGTGCCCTTTCCATGAAGAAATTTCCCCCCATATCCAACCTAAACCTTCTCTAAGGCCATTTCCTCTCATCCTGTCCCTTGTTTCCCCCCCCCAGCTGCCCCCTCCTGTCAGGGAGTTGTGCAGAGCCAGAAGGCTCCCCCTGAGCCTCCTTTTCCAGCTCCCTCAGCCGCTCCTGGGGCTCCAGTCATGATGGGGGTCGGACTTGATTGCCTTGAAAGGTCCTTTCCCACCCAAACTATTCCGTGATTCTATGGAATCTCCGAGAGCCGGGGCTGGGAATGGCAAGGATCTGCAGCTGCTGTCAGTTGTGGACTGGAGAGCTCAGTCTGAAAATGATAGAGAGACAGCAGGAGGTCGCTGAAATCAGTCAAGAGTCACTGGGATCCTTCCCTTGACTGGGATTCATGGCTGCAGCAAAAGCATGTTCCATTTTTGGAGCAAGCTGGGAATCCAGTGCTGAGTGAGATGCTCCCAGCTAAGCCAGGGCTTGTCCTTGGTGCTTGGATTTGTAACCACAGTGGAAAAATAACTTCTTTTTGTTGTTGTTGGTTTGGTTTGTCTTGTTTTATTTTCCCTAGAGTCCCCTCTTTCACTGCAGAACATCCAGAAGGAACAAAGAGACACCAGCTCCACTCTGTTCTCCCTCTAAAGCCTTAACAACAGGATATGGGGAAGTGTTTTGGGCCATAGGATTTATTATTAATGGCGTTCAGGAGCGTTTGTGACCTGTGCAAAAGGGTCCAGCAAAAATTCACTGACAAACCAAGATTTAACAATGTGAAAAACAGCTCCAAGGTTGTGGGGGTTTCTTAACTGCAGCTCAAAGAAAGAAATATAAAAGATGAGTCATCATTCCGAAATGTGCACCAAACAAGTTAAATAACTCTTACTTTCTTAACGACATATTAATCAAAGTGCATTGATTCTCGAATCAGTTTCTACTCCCAACAAGCTCTCTATCTTCTCCATCCTGATGCATGCATTAAGAGAGTTTTATTCTGACAGATACAATATAGCAATCAATAAAATCTTATTATACGGAGCAGAGATACATGGATTTGTTGCAGGATTTATGCACTACTTTCAAACCCGGTGCTATTTCATGTCTCAGCCTTAACCTGTAATTGAAAATAAATCTCCCTGAATACACCAGATTCTAATTTTCTGGATGTATGGGCAAATGTGAATGGAAGCTGGCCTTCCCTCGGGGAGCACGGCTGGATGGGCACAATCCTCTGGAGAAATCCCTGTGCAGGCAGGGAAACGTGGGGAGAGGGGCAGTGCCTGGGCACCACGGTGGGCACCCACCACGCTCCCAAAGCCTCCTCAGGCTGCCAAAGGCACTTGCTGCCTCCTGGGCAGGGATAACACAGGGACAGTGCCAGAGCCTGACCCACGTGGGCAGGGCAAGGCTGGGATGGATGGAGGGATGGAGGGATGGAGGAATGGATGGATGGATGGAGGGATGGATGGGTGGATGGACGGATGGACGGACGGATGGATGACCAGGGAAGCTGCTGTTTCTCTGCTGCTCTCCTCCAGTTCCCAAGGTTTGATTTTGCTCATAGGATCATAGAATGGTTTGGGTTCTGAGGGACCTTAAAGACCACCCAGTACCACCCCCTGCCATGGGCAGAGACACCTTCCACTGTCGCAGTGAAGGAGTTTTGGCTCCAAACCCCATCCAACCTGGCCTTGGACACTTCCAGGAATGGGGCAGCCACAGCTTCTCTGGGCACCCTGTGCCAGGGCCTCATCCTAAAAAACTTCTTCCTTCTTTATTTTCTCCTCTCCTCCCCTCTCAGCAGCACGTGAGTGTTTGGAGGCTGCCTCTCACCTGGCAGGGCCTGGCACAGCTGGGAAGGCTCGGCAGGGACAGGAGCCAGATGCCCACAGGCGTTTTTCCTCTGGGCTCGGCTTGGTCTCTGAGGGCTTGGTGCCACTTGGATGTATGACAGCAGGTGGAAACCCAGCAGTCTCCCTGGAAATGGCTGGAGGGGACTTTGATCTAAGCAGCTCTGTCAACAGCGTTAATACAATAAAAATAATCAAATTCACTGGGATGGAAATGAGAGATGGAGGGATCGGCAGACAGCAGCGCAAATCCCAGGGAATAAAGAGGATGGGAGCAACAGCACATCCCCTCTGCACCACCAGGAGCTCAGAGGCTTCTCAGAAGAGCCACAATCTTGAATTCATCAAAGTCACTGGGTTTTTTTCTGATTTTTTTGGACAGGGCTTTGAGCAACCTGCTCCTATGGAAGGTGTCCCTGCCCACGGCAGGGGTGGGGCAGGATGAGCTTTAAGGTCCCTTCCCACGCAAATCATTCCATAATTCTGTGAAACCCCAGCCCTGAGGGACTTGGCCACCACCTGTAGCCCACAGGTCACTGGTGGGGACACCCACTGGGGTTGGCAGTGAGCGGAACGCTGGCACGGAGTCAGGAATGCCATCGCCAGGGTTTTGGGAACACCATGTGCTGGCATTCAGCCTCACCTTTAAAACACTCACCTGGATGACCTGGAAGTGGCAGATACAGGGAATTACAGCCTGGCAGTGGCCAGGATTCACCTCTATTGGATCCTGCCAAGATGGTTTTGGCTCCAGAGTAACCAATTTGTGCTTAATGGAGATAATTCACCATCCAGATCCAATCCCTGTGACAGGACACAACCCCTTTCGTTCCCTCAAGGGTTTTTTACCACCACAGGACATTTGCCACCTCTGAGTGATCTCCAGAGGCTGCTGATGAGGCTGGGGCAGGCAAGGTGAGGATGGGGCCACGGGATCGCTCCTGGCACTGCCGGATAAATGAGGCTTGGGAAAAACCCAGCCCCATCGACCTGATACGAGAGAGGGAGCAGGAGGCAGGAGAGGGAAGGAAGGTAAGGAAGGCAGAGTGGGGGTAGGGATGGGGAAGGCAGCTCAAGCCTCCTGCCCGAGGGAAGGGGGACATCAGGGAGGTCACCTGGCTGCTGGGGGGGTTGTCCAAGCACCCCTTGACCCACCCTGAACACCCCACTCCTGTCTCTGCTCCCCTCCCTTGTTTCCAGCCCTGAGCTTTGCTCGGTTGGCGAAAGGGTTAAGTTTAATTTATACTGATTTCTATTTAATATCATTCTCTCCCCGTAGGAGCCGGCAGCTGTGAGCTGATTGTAGTCCCTCATTATGCAGTCTGTATCACTAATGGCCTGTGACAAAGGCATGCCATCTTCCCGGCCTTACCCCCGAGAGCCAATTAAACACACATACTCCCTTCCTGTTTGCGGCGCATTACAATGAAATTAAACTGAATTTCAAAATCATTTTCTCCTAAAGACATCTCTTTGCAATAATTAATGCATGCTATTCCTTTGCAGCTGAAATATTCATCAGGAGTGTTGACTAAAAAAATTTTTAAAGCTGATTGCCCTGCACCCCACGTGAGGGCTGGTGATGCTCCGGTCCCAGCCCGTGGTACCCGCCTGGCTTGGGGACTCGCGGTGACACCGCTGGCAGAGTGAGCTCTGCTCTGGGAGAACAACCAGAATAAATCACAGCTTCTTCAGGAACCATCAATAAATCAGGTTACACAGAAGGCATCAGAAATCCAGCCTGACTCCTGCCACCACAGCACTGCTAGCACACAGTAAAGAGGGGAATGGGGAAATCAAGAGCTGTGGATATCATGGAATCAGAGAATCCCAGGATCACTGAGGTTGGAAAAGACCTCCAAGGTCATAAAGTCCAACCTGAGACTGATTCCCACCTTATCAATCCAGCCCAGAGCACTGAGCACCACATCCAGGCATTCCTTGGACACCTCCAGGGATGAGGACTCCAAACCTCCCCAGGCAGCCCCTGCCCATGAACAACCCTTTCCATGAAGAAATTCCTCCTGATGTCCAACCTGAGCCCCTCCAGGCACAGCTTGAGGCCATTTCCTCAAATCACTGGAAGTAGATCCCAACCCCCACCTGGCTGCACCCTCCTGTCAGGGAGCTGTAGTTGGCAGTTAATGATTCCGTGTAAATTGAGACAAATCCCACCTGTCTGCCAAGCCAAATTCCCTGGAGAACATTCCACAGTGCTATTCTATGCTTAGGAGCAAAGGACCCCAAACACCCCCTGCCACTCGGTGACTCCCTACGGCCAACGCAGGCAAAGCCCCTTCCCGAGCCAGCGTTTGGAAGCACTCCCAGCTGCCACCCCCAATTCCAACCCCCCTCCAACCCTGGGCACCAACCCGGAGCTGCTGTTACCTGTGCCAGGTGCTGGGGGGCCGTTCCCGTACCTGTTCTGAACCAGCCGTCGGGCGTGAAGGCGTC
Organism: Corvus cornix cornix; assembly: GCF_000738735.6. Lineage (NCBI taxonomy): Eukaryota > Metazoa > Chordata > Aves > Passeriformes > Corvidae > Corvus > Corvus cornix. The sequence goes on from NC_046341.1 coordinate 1,363,835, forward strand.
CGCGGTGTCCTTGGGTCTGTTCCAGTACTCGCGGAACACGGAGGGGCCCTTCACCAGCAGCTCCCCCTCCTGTCCCTCCAGGCCCGGTGTCACCTAGGACAGGCACACAGTGAGTGCATGTCCCCATCACCTGTCCCCCAGTGCCAGGGAGGCAGCGTGCAGGGTGGCACGCAGGACCCACACCGCAGGACCCACACCACGGGCCCTTCCAGCCTTTGCCAAGCTCACCACGCCCTGTCCACCTGCAGGACCTCTTTCCTCAGGTGGAAAGGCTCGTCCAGGTGCTTTTGATATTCCAAAGCACTGGAAATGAGCACCTGTGTTATACAAAAACAAGGATTGCCATCCTGGAACCACAGTCCAGGTGATGCCTTCCAGCTGCTGGGAGAGAGGTCACACATGCAAACGTGCAGGAAATACCCTTGGGAAAGGGATGGTCCTTTCTGACCCCTTCCAGGGATCCAGGAGCAGCCACAGCTTCTGTGGACAACCTGTGCCAGGGCCTCCCCACCCTCACAGCCAGGAATTCATTCCCAATATTCCATCTCACCCCATTCTCTGTCAGTTTAAATCCACAACCAAGGTGTGCAAAGCCACTGCTGGGATGAGATGTGCTTGAACACACGGCTCCATCCCTCCATGGAGAACAGCTCAGTAACGGGAATTCCAAGCCACTTTCCCAGGCACTTTGTACTTGAGCTGCTGCAATGGCCAGGATCCATCTGGGACCCCGAAAACCAGCAGTGCCAGAAACAGGGCCACGAGGGAAAGCTGTAATAGCAGCGCTGGAGCACCAGGCAGTCCCAGGGCAGGGCAGGCTCTCTGCAGCCTCTGATGGAAACAAAGCTTCCCTAATGGAAAACACTTAGAAAACATTTTTAAGTAATTTCTTCCTGATGTCCTGTCCTGGAGGATGAGGTGACGAGGGGATCTCTGCACACACAGCCCAGGCTGCCAGAGCCCTGGCTGGGGATTAATTCCCTGCCTGGAAGATGCTGCAGGAAAGAAAGATTGTTAATGGCAAAGAGGAATTTTGCTGAGTGATAGCAAGGCGAGGATGGTGCTGGGTGAGTTCTCCCCAGGGATCTGAAAGAGGGAGCCTGAAGTCCAGACTATCCATGAGCAGGACAGCATGGAGAAACCTGAGGTCCGGGAGAGGCTGGAGCAAAACTCCACACCTGCAGCAGCAAGGGCACAAAGGATCCAAAAAAAGGGCACAAAGAGGCACAAAAAAGGGCACAAAGGGCATAAGATGCACAAAGCCTCCATGGACAAGCAGGGACATGGTGGGTGACACAGAGGGACCAGCAAGGCTGGTTCAGGGCTCTTAGGGGCTCTGTGGAGTTTTATGATGTAGCTCTTTCTTCTCACTCCTTTTCCTGCTGGTCCAGCTGTGGCATCACAAAACAAGCAGCTTCCCTGAGCAGTGTCCTGGTGTTCAGGCTCCTTCCCACTCCCCAGAAGGGCTGGGGAGGGGATGGCAGAGATAAGAACCTGCAAACAGTTCCCTGAGCTTCACCGACACATCCTGCCAGGCTCTGGCTGCTTCTTGTCAGCGCTGAACACAAGAAGAGGTGTAAATCTGGCTGCTACAAACCCCTCCAGCCCCATCCTGCCCAGGAGTCCCTGGTGCCAGATACCTGCACAGCCCCAGGGATCAATCCTGCCCAGTGTTTACCTGCCCACTGCCACGTCTGGTGTGAATCAAGCCTTGAACCCACTCCAAATTTCTTGTCATATCAACTCAAATTTTGGCAGCGGCTCAACCCACATCTTATCTCGAGCAGAGCCCCTTGGCAGCAGGCACCTCCCTGTTGTGTAATTTAATGATGTTATGGCTGGCTTGCAAACAGTAAAACAGAGAGGCCGTGACGTTATCTTAATAGGATTGTGCTTGCTGCACTCGGAATGTCACCGGCACTGCTCCCCAGCGTGGCACAGGGGCACAAACCGCCCCGGCGCCAGCTCCCCAACAGCAGCAATTAAAATTCAAGGTTCATGGCACTTATCTCCTCCAACCCCTCGTGTCTGATCCCTCTACAATCCCAGGTACACCAGGCTGCCTGGCTCTGGGAGCGGGGATGGCAGCACACGGCTGGGGTGGTTGTTTCCTTCCTCCCTCCCTCCAATCCCGGCGGCTCCCGTCGTTCTCGCACGGCTCACAGCACAAGCAGCTGCTGGAAGCATCACATTGCTGAGTGCACGGATCTCCCCCTCTCCCAGAGCCATATTTTAATGCATTCCAGCAAGTTTAACACCCAGGCACAGCGTGGCCCTGAAGGTTGTCTGAGAGCTCACTGCTCTAAACCCAGTCGAGCTGGACCAGCCGGCTCACGAGATAAGATCCCATTTTCCACGCACGGAAATAAAAGGTTGTAATAAATCCTTTGAAGGCCTAAAGCTGGGTGATTAGAAAATGCATATTTCCCCCCGTTCCCATTTTACCTCTTTATTGGGAGGGTGGTTTGTAAAGAGCTGGGAATCCCCGCCTGGCACTGGGCCCTGGGATTTGTTCAAAGGGGCCGTTTGTTTTCCTGCGGTCTCTGCCCCGCGCTCCGCCGGGAGCTGCGGCACAGGAGCTCCTAATGCACTCTAATGGAATCAGGGAAGGCTCAGAGCGGCGTGTCCTTCTCTGGGAAGCAGGGAGGGCACGGAGGACTCCTAAGCAGAAACATGTGGCAGACACAGAGGGGAGGCTGGAAGGTGAGGGTTGAGGAGGTGGGAGCGTGTTCTTGGGCTGGGGACTGGGAGGAAGGCAGACTTTTAGGAGAAAACCCAAATACCTTCAGGCTGCAAACAGCAGGTTTTAGAGGGACCCATTTAACTTCTACCAGATGCCTCCTTCCCCCTTCACCCCCCAAAATACTCACAGAGTCATGGAAGTGTTTGGCTTGGAAGGACTTCAAAATTTATCCAGTCCCACCCCCTGCCATGGGCAGGGACAGCTTCCACTGTCCCAGGCTGCTCCAAGCCCCAATGTCCAACCTGGCCTTGGACACTTCCAGGGATCCAGGGGCAGCCACAGCTGCTCTGGGCACCCTGTGCCAGGGCATCCCCACCCTCCCAGCCAAGAATTCCTTCCCAATATCCCATCTAAGCCTACCCCATTTCAGTTTAAAGCCATTCCCTGTGTCCTGTCCCTCCATCCCTTGTCCCCAGTCCCTCTCCAGCTCTTTTGGAGCCCCCCATGGCCCTGAAAGGGGCTCTGAGCTCTCCCTGGAGCCTTCTCCTGCACAGGGACCTGCACTTGGCTTTGCTGAACTTCTTTCCTGGGTGAGCACCAAAGGCTGTGGGTCAGAGCATCACCTCTCAGCAGGGACCTTAAAAAGGGACCTTACAACTCCATGAAGCAAAAGCACTTCGACTTGTGGGAAGGAAAGAAATGCTTCTGCAGCCCTGCCTCCTCCTGCTGTGCTGCTCAGCTTGGAAGTGCTTGGCATTTTTCCCCACCTTGTAAATAAATGATTACTGTGATCAAAATAATTAAGCAACTGAGCCCTTAAGTGACTAATAGAAGACAATAATTTATATATGTGAGGTTTATGGAAGTGACGGAGCCCTTTTAGCTCTTCTGCCAGAGAAGGAACTTTTTCCTGGTGTTTGTTGGGCTTTTTTAACGTCCCAGAGCACAGAAATGATACAAAGCCTGAAGGACTGATCCAGCTTGGGCTGATCCAAGGTCAGGCTGTGGAGCACAGATGCCCTGCCAGGCTCCTCACTCCTCTGCTGGAGCTTAACTGCCACCAGCACCTCCAGACACCTCCCTGTCCCCTCAATCACCCCTTCAAGGCTTTGGTGGCCCAGAGCCTTGTCCCAGAATCCCAGGACCACTGAGGTTGGAAAAGACCTCCAGGATCATTGAGTCCAACCTGTGCCCCATCCCCACCTTGTCCCCAGCCCAGAGCACTCAGTGCCACCTCCAGCCCTTCCTGGGACACCTCCAGGGATGGGCACTCCAAACCTCCCTGGGCACTTCCAAGGCCTGAGCTCCCTTTCCATGGGGAAATTCCTGCTGCTGTCCACCCTGAGCCTCCCTGGCCCAGCCTGAGGCCGTTCCCTCTCCTCCTGTCCCTGTTCCCTGGGAGCAGAGCCCGACCCCCCCGGCTGCCCCCTCCTGTCAGGGACTTGTGCAGAGCCACAAGGTCCCCCCTGAGCCTCCTTTGCTCCAGGCTGAACACAGCATCCAACAGCTCAGCCCCTGCTGACCTGGAGAGAGCAGGGCAGCTCCAGGCTTGGCCCAGACTCTGCTTTTCCAGCTCACACCACATCCAGATCTGGGGTGGGAGGTGAGGACATGCTCACCTGCCTCCTAAAGGAAGCTGGAGACAATAATCTGCTTGCCAGTGCCTTCAATCACCGTCTCCCAGGGCCATACTGGAATGGATGTCCTAGGACTGTGAGGTTTGTTAGAGCATTACCAAATTCCCAGGCAGTCTGAACTTCCCTGCACATTCCTAATTAAAAATTCCCTGCTAAGTTGCCTGTTTTTGTAAAGGCATTATCGTTCCTCGGAGCTCTGTGTCCTGCAGCATCCACACAAGCCTGGCAGGAGGCAATTTAGACACAGAACAATTTTCCTCCTGCTGGAAAAAGGCAGATTTCTGCTCCTCGGGGACACAGCACAGAGAGAGTAAGGAAAAAATAAAACCCAAACCTAAAAACCCCAAGCTCAGGCTGTAATCTGCGAGGCCACATTTCACATCTGTTTTTGCAATGTTAACTTTTATAAAAGGGCTGGGAATAACACAATCCATTTACTTTTCATTTTGGAGAGTTATAAATTTAAAAGCAAGGCTGGTGCACAGTGGAGCTGGAACACTGAAACTTGTTTTCAAGCAACCCAACCCTCTACTTACAGCAAACGTTGCTCCACAGAAAACAAAAGTGATTGTCTATATTTTTAGGCAATACTGATTTTTTTAAGTTACCAGCCTGATTAGCTCCAGATGATCCCAAAAGCACAACAGAAAACAAGCCAAGTTTGGGAAAGGTCAGTCCTCCCCACAATTGCTCCGTGGACACAAAACTTCTTGATCTATATTAACACCATAAATTAAATGTGTAACACTATTGCAGAGATGCCAACAGCTCTCCACGCTGCTGCTCTCATCCCTGTCGTTCACAGGCTTCTCGGGATAATAAATGAGGTGAGATGTCAGCACATCTTCCCACTCCCCCGGCCCTCCTTGTTAGGGGAAGGCTCCTGATGTGCCCTCGCGCCGATTCCGGGCCCGGGGCAGGCAGAGGACCAGGCAAGGACTCAATTAGTGGCCCACCTTTGGTTTGGTTTCCATCAGCCTCCCCTAAAAGTGGCGGTGGGGAGGCTCTGATGAGCTGTGGCTGCACACACGCCGCCCCACAACCTCTAATTGCTTCCCATGCTGAGCCAGCCCCTGCTCCCCTTGGCTGCAAGAGCTCTGGGACAGAGACTGCTCCTCTTCCTTCAGCACCTCCCCACCATGTCCAGGGTTCTTCCACAAACATCCCAAATCTTCCCTCAGCTACAAAGAGCAATATTCTAGTGGAAGGTGTCTCTGCCCATGGAACGAGGTAAGCTCCATCCTTCCAACCCAAACCAGTCTGGGATTCTATGGAAGAATAAAACAACAATAGAGAGATTAACAGAGACCCTGAGGGGTGCTGTGACAAAGGTGAGCTCAAAGGAAACACTTGTGGAAAGAGGCTTCTTCTTGACAGATGGACTCAACTTCCATGTGCAAGGAAATGCTCTCCTGGGATCGAGGCTGTCCCTGTGATGGAAGAGTTTCCAGCTGAGAAACAAGGGGATGTGATGCTACTGCAACCTCTGCCTCCACTTCTACTACCAGGAAGAAATAAATAGAGCGATGGCCACAAATAAAAAAAAAAATCAGAGGGCAGACAGAAAGAAGGAAGGAGATATAAATACATCTGAGAATGGAATCAATGCCCAGGTTGAGTAAGGAACTGGATGTGATCAATGAGAAGCAGTTAAAATGTTTATACAGGAACAAAAGCAGCCTGGGCAACAAAGTGGAGACTCTTGAATTACTTGGGCAGGACACAAAACAGGATCCTGAGGAGATGAGAGAAATATGGGGAAACAAAAATGGTAATTGGAACAGACACAAGTGCAGTGTCCAGCACTGCGAGGGCTTTGGAAGGAGGTTTTGGAAGAAGCCGAGGCAAATGGAAAATGGGAATAAATGCAGAGTGTTTTCACCAAAGGTGGATCGTGCCAGAAATCCCAAGGGTTGGGGTTGAAGATAGAAGAAAAGCTGCAGATCTAATCCAGACTGCCTTCAACAACACACTGCCCACACTCCCTGATGGAAGAGATCAGGGAGCTGAGGAAAAGCTGCTCGTGAGAGATGGAATGGGGATGCTGGAGGTAAAGTCCACCATTGAGGTACCAATACATGAGGATGGGGTAGAGCAGGGACAAGAAAACCTGCGGAGAACTGAAGGAGAGCTGTTCTGGAAGTGCAGGAGCACTGAGGACAAAGAATGAACGGGCCTAGGCTGAGGTCTGGTTGGGATAGGAAAGGAACAACACAAGTGTTCCGTTGGTTGTTCCTCTGGGACAGCCAGAGACAGGACTCCCCAGGCCAGGCAATCACATCTTGGCTGTACCTGGCCATTCTCAGGAACGCCAGGCACGGCTGGCACGTGCCCATCTCTGGCCTTCAGAGAAGAGCCAGGTACAGTCACACCACATGTCATGGAATAACTGGCTGGATGAGGAGTATTCCACAGGGAAACACGTGCCAAGTACCCAGACCCACACCTCCCACGGGCAGCAGCCACGGGGGTGCCCACTCCTCCAAGACGACCCTGGCAGCTCCCTGGGCACCTCCCCACAGGTTCTCCAGAGATCTGGGACGAACACAAGCGAGGTGGAGCCGCTCCTGGTCTCCTCCACAGGGACATCAATGGCCAAGAGCTGCAGTCACAACCACGGGTGACAGTGCCAGCTGCCCCCAGCCCCGCCGAGGTGCTGGCAACCAGCAGCAAGCTGTGAGCAGATGGCACAGACACGGGGGGCACGGGGAGGAGGGGACAGAGATGCTGGTGGCTTTGGGGAGGGACGGCCACAGCCGAGCCGGTTCCCATCCAGGACGACAGCTTGCATATGGATAAACAACGAGATAATTACAACCTTTGGAAGGGGGGGAAGCCCACGGCACAGCGTCCTCCTGCTGCCAGCTCCTGCAAGCCATCCGTCCCCACGCTCCCTCTGCAGCCTCTGCACGAGGCAATTGCTCGCCATAAAAGCCCTGGCTACAGCCCTGCCTTGGCTACAGCTGTGAAGCCATTTAGCTATTGATAGCCCCCCATTGTCAGCACCAGGGTTGGGCTTTCGTGAGAGAGAGCAATTTGGGAAAGATGAAAAAAAAAAAAAAAGAGAAATCCAACAAAAATGACAACCCAAAAAACCCAACAAACAAACAAGCAAAGACGGAGAGAGACAATACCCGACAGCTTGCAGGGTTTCCAGGCCTCTGCCAGCTGGGAAGCTGAGCGTATGAAATATGCATTGCACTGAACAAAGCAAACTGAAACGTTCAGAGCTGGAGAGCTGTAACCCTTTCCTGGGCGCCACAGCCACGGGGAGAGCTGCCAAAAATTCAGGGGAAAAAACCCCAGGGGAGGAAGCACTTGGGGCTGTGGGTAAGGATTACTGAGGCTGAACGGTCAGACGGGCTCCGCAGGCAGCTGCCTGAGGAAGGGGGAAAGCTGAGGAACTGCTTTGGATGCCAGTGGCTCCTGGAGCAAGATGTGGGATGACTCCAAGCAGGCAAAGCTGTGCTGTCCCTGACACCCACTTCCACACCTCTGCTCCCCAGGGAGGTGTGGGAGGAGAAGCATTCCTGCCAGCACTCCCAGGACAGCATCCCTGCGGGGGCCCAGCTGTGTCCCCGCACTGCTGCACCGGCAGGGCAGGCAGGCACTGGGACTGCCATGGGACTGCCACCTCCTGCCCACGCCGGCCTGCCACAGGCGTCCCCAGGCTGCTGCGCATCCTCGGCTGAACAGACGGAGCAGTGAGTGGATCTGCCAGGCTGGAGCACCTTGTCTGGGTGCTGGCAGTCCCGGTGCAGCCTCAGGCAGCCTGAGCCTCGTGGCTCTGTGTCAGCTCCGCAAGCCAGCGCAAGGTGCAAAACACCCGGAGGAAGCAGCACAAGAGTGGCTGGAAACCTGAGCAAATGGGATGGACGGAGCACAGGGCTCCTGAGATGTGAGGAGACGGAAGGGCTGGAGCACGTGCGGGAAAGGAATCCAGCACTCCAATCAAGGGACACGGGAGAAAATGCAGGGAAGAACAGAGATCCAGCGAACTTTCAGCTAAGTGGATTATTGATCTTCAGGGTGTGCCAGGAACCAGCTTTGCAAATTACAGCAGTCCCCTGCTGCAAGCTCAGGCAGTTACCGGATGGCAGAGCAGGAACGCTCCCCTGCTCCCTGCTCCTGCCACCCACACGCTTCCTCCTCTCCTCCTCCTCCGCCGCAGCTCCTGTTTGGATCGCACGTGTCCAAAGGGCGCCGGCACGAAAGGAAAGGGAGCGATGCCCCAGCCTAACGGGAGAGACGGGGTTAGTGGGGAAGGAACAGCTCGGAGAACGCCTGCTGTGCCGGGAGCAGGAGGCAGAACTCAGCCCAACGCGAGTGGGGAAGGCGCTGACCTTGCGAGGCTACGCAGACAATTCCCTTGGCAAAGGCAGCGCTCTCTGCTCGATGTCAGGAGGGCTCTGCAGGCACAGCCGAGGTGTGAACGCCTCGCAGATTGCCCTGACAGTGCCTCAGCCCCGGCACAGAGATCACCTGCTCACAGGAGCCCGGGCAGGAGAGATGGCTCAGAGCCCAGCTCCTGCTGGGGTGCTCAGCATCCCCCTGGATCAGCCCCATGGTGCCTGAATCATGGAATCACAGAATATCCTGGGCTGGAAGGGACTCACAGGATCATCAATCCAAGCCCTGTCCCTGCACAGACACCCCAACAACCCCACCCTGGGCATCCCTGGCAGCGCTGTCCAAACGCTCCTGGAGCTCTGGCAGCCTCGGGGCCGTGCCCATTCCCTGGGGAGCCTGGGCAGTGCCCAGCACCCTCTGGGGGAAGAACCTTTTCCCGATCTCCAACCTAAACCTCCCCTTGTCCAACTCTGGCCGTTCCCTGGGTCCCGTCACAGGCCACCAGAGGGAAGAGATCGATACCAGCCCTTCTGCTGCCCCTCACGAGGACGTTGAAGACCCCTGAGGTCGCCCCTCAGTCTCCTCCAGCCCTCAGCCACTGTAAGGTTCAGAGCCCTCCTGCAAGAGAGACAAGGAAGGAGGAGGCAAGGAAAAGGCCATGTGGCACAGGCAGGTGACACCAAGCAGCTCTTCCCATCCCTGGGACAGCCCCTCTGCCGTGGAGGAGCTGATTTAAACAAAGCCAGGCCTTTCTCGGACCGCTGGAGCGTGATGAGCGCTCGGACTGTCAGATCCGCCTTGTTTTAAATAAATTCCACTGACGCTGTCTCTCCTGACATGAATTATTAACCAAGCATGATGCACACAGCGCCAGCAGCAGCGTCTGGGGCAGGCACTGAGCAGGTGAGGCTGTGCCTGGGACCGCAGGTGTGAGGCACTGGAATTCCAGCATCCCTGGGAGCAGAGGTGTTGTCACCACGGCTGCCACCTGCCTGCCCGTGTGGTCACACCAGGGAAAGTCACACTCCATGCCCAGGGCATATAAAACCCAAACTCCTGGCACCTCCTGGCATCCATCTGTGCCAACACACGCTGGGAGCAGGGACTGTTTTTCCCACCTTGTGACAGTCCCAGGGACAGAGGCAGCTGGCTCTGCTCTGCTCCTGGAAACGCTGTGGATGTCCTGGAGGTACCCAGCCAGCCACTCTCTCCTAGAGTGGCCCAAACAGATGGGACCATTGCTCTCCCTCCAGCCTGAAGGAACCGCCAGTTAGGCTGGGCAGAGAGGAATGGTGGGTGAGATGGGGACAGCTTTTCAGAGAGGGACCAACCCATGAGCCAATGCCCAGAGGCAAATTACCACCTCCCCACACCCTCCCCGGCTGATGACTTGAGAATTCACCAGAACATCCAAAAGGTCCCTGAGGGAGAGCCTGACGGAAAGCAACCATCAGCAAGGGGCAGGGAGCCAACGGCAGCACTGGTGGGAGCTCCTGGAAGATTTGTGAGCCATGGGTATGGACCTCAGCCACCCACACTGGGGGCTGCAGGGTGCCTGTGAGAAATCACCAGGATAAAGGGCAATTCCTCTCCCCCAAAATAAACCCAAGCAGCCTGAAGCCAGAGGAAAGAGAAGAGTTATGTGAACTCCAGCTCTGTGAAGCCCTGAGGAGGTGCTGGGCTCCCAGCACCAGACACAGATCATCTGGGCTCCCCTTCTCTGGTCACTCAGTGCAATGAGAAGGAAGGGGAAGGAGTACTGAGCAGAAAAAATAACATTCCATATTTTTTCCTCTCATAATTCAGTAGAACAACATCCACATTTCATCCTGGAAGGAGCTGCACTTTGGGGATTCTGGTGTCTGAGACCTAATTTGTAAAGTGCCCAGGGATCCCTGAGGGGAAAAAAGCATTATAGGATCATTATTAAAAGGGACACGTTATATTTCATGTCTCGGTTCCACACAAGTGGGAAAAAAAGGCCAAGAACAAACTCTGGGATCAGAGGACAAACCTGTGAAACATAACACTCATCCAGGAAGTGACAAGAACAGGACACGGGGAGTCTCCTGCTTTGCCCACTGCTCGGCCACACCACAGCAGTGACACAGAGTAAGGAGCAGCAAAGAGGGTTTTTTTAATAAAAGCCACAATCGTGGTCCCTCTCAGCTGTCCCCTGGGCTGTTTTAAAGGTCTGGGGTGGATCCAGCTCTTACAGCTTCAGAACATAGAACACATCCCGAGCACAACCCACTCATGGGGCTGCCCACGGTCCCGCTGGCTCCTCCACCTGCCACCAGATAATTTAGACAAAAAAAAAGGGTTTTTTGAGCCTCTCAGCAGTGCTCACACCAGCAGTGTCTCTGGCACAGCCCAGGAAGCTCCTTCCAAGCCCTCAGTAGTAGGTGGCTGGATGAGAAGCCATTTCCCAGGGCAGTGAGTGAAGGAACCTATTTCAGGTTGAATCTCACAGCTGCCCATGTCCCACCCATGCGCTGTCACTGCCGGGGTCACTTCTCTCACACACAGCATTTATCTGCTCAGCCAAGCCCTGACATCACCGGGCATGGATCTGCCAGAGCAGCACAACACCCACAGTGAGGGTGTGGAGGGGAGGTGGCAGGAAGGCAGACCCTGCTCAGCCACTTCTGTGGGAAGAGACAGCCTGGACCTTGGGCCGGGGCTGCTGCTGCAGCAGGGAACACTCAGCACCCCAGTACAGGGGGAGATTATGCTTCCCCATCCCACATACCTGCGACCTCTGGCACACCAGAACTGCAGGTGCAGGCATCATGTGGAGCTTAGAATGGAGCTGGACTTCCATGGAAACCCGATGGGTTCCCCCCAGTGCTGTTTTCAAAATGAGTGCAACCCTCAAGGCCAGGCCTGCTCTTTCAATCACAGAATCATGGAAAGGTTGGGTTGGGAGGGACCTTAAAGCTCACCTTGTTCCATGGGCAGGGATCTTCCACTAGACCTGGTCTTCAGAATGAAATAGAGTAGGTTTAGATTGGATATTGGGAAGGAATTCTTCCCTGTGAAGGTGGGGAGGCCTTGGCACAGGGTGCCCAGAGAAGCTGTGGCTGCCCCTGGATCCCTGGAAGTGTCCAAGGCAAGGTTGGATGGGGCTTGGAGCAACCTGGGACAGTGGAAGGTGTCCCTGCCCACGGCAGGAGGTGGCACTGGATGAGCCTTAAGGTCCCTTCCAGCACAAACCATTCCATGATTGTATGGACAGCACTTGTACAGTCCTTAAAGTACCACGGCTATAGGAACCCACAAAAACAGTACAAGAGACTCAGTGATACAGAGCTCCTGGGAATTAGAGCAGCACAAGCCTCAGTCCTCAGGGTTTCAGAGGGCTGGGAAGGAGAGAACTTTCCCTGAACAAAGACCTTTCCAAAGGGAAGCAGCAGAGAAGACAGCTGAGCAGTACCTGTGTGCTGTTTTCATCCCCCTGAGCGTGGATGGTGTAGGACCAAGCGCCGTCCCTCAGGGTCTCGCCGGCAATGCGCACCTCCACGCCAGGGAGCGGGGTGCCCACAGAACCTGCGGAGGAGAACAGCATGGAAATGGTGCCCAGACTCTGGGAAACCACAAAATCAGGGATGCAAAAGAGCAGCTGCTCGTCTGTCAGTGGCATCTGTGGGCTGTGCTGGCACTGAAGAACCTCCTAGCGGGGGGTGTCCTTCAGGAAGGCATCGATCCCACCGTGTGTCTGCATGGAAGTGTCAGGGAGGTGCTGCCGTTGGCTGAGCAGGCAGTGCTGGGAATGCCTCTGAACACAAACGTGTCTCAGCCCCGAACAGTCTCTCTTGGCCACTCTTTGAAGACATCTGTACAGCTTCAGAGCTCAGGAATGAAGCTGTTTCTTTTTTTTTTAAAAAAAAAAAAAGAAAGGCACCACAAAACCTACACAAAGCTGTGAAAAGCGAGAGCACAGCGATTGCTCCTCTGCAGCCTGCACCTGACAGGGGAGGCAAAGGCTTAGCAGCTGAGAATTGCCAGGGATTATCTCAGTTTTAGGAAACATCAATACACTGGAGACAAAACATCACAGGAGAAAAGCAGGGATCAAAACCACCCTGTTCTTCCACAGGTTTCAATTTCAAAGCCAAGGAGCTGACACTGTCACAACTACCACAACTGAGCTGCAAGCTGGGTCTGTGACCCAGAGCTCCCCGACCTGCAGCATTCCCACCCCCTGGTTTAGTGCCTATTCTTCCTGGGGAGCACCTGAAAGCTCAGCAGAGAGGGCAGCTGTGTTCCTGTGACCTGTGGGATGGGCAGCTGCTGCCTCAGCAGGCCTCGCTCGGCATCTTGATGGCACGAGATGGCTCCTGTGGCAGAATGGGGCCTGTGACCTTCATCCCCTGGGAGCAGGGAGAGGGACAGCAGCTCACAGCAACCTGTGGCTCAGCAGGTCTGGACAGGACTGAGTTTCAATTGCAGAAGGACTTTTCACAAGGGCCTGGAGTGACAGGACAAGGGGAATGGCTTCCCACTGCCAGAGGGCAGGGAGAGATGGGATATCAGGGAGAAATCCTTCCTTGTGAGGGTGGGCAGGCCCTGGCACAGGGTGCCCAGAGAAGCTGTGGCTGCCCCTGGATCCCTGGCAGTGCCCAAGGCCGGACTGGATGGGGCTTGGAGCACCCTGGGATAGTGGAAGCTGTCCCTGCCCAGGGCAGGGGGGATGGAACAAGATGAGCTTTAAGATCCCTTCCAAACCAAACCATTCTGTGATTCTCTAAGTCGGTAACTGTGCTCTTTATCTTAAAGGATGATCAATTCTTTTCCCCTGGAGTGCCTCCAGTTGATGCTTTCCAGGTCTGCCAGGATCACCTTGACACTGGGAATTCTCTAGAGCAGGGAGTGCAAGACCTGGAGCTCAGCCCTGTCTTCCTCTTGTCACTTGTATTTCAGGCATTTGGGTTCAAGTGGCATTTTCCCTGTCCTGCTCTCATCCTCCCGTTGAAGCCCTGGAGATCTGCTATCCGTGACATCATGATTTTGTCTGCTACATTGGTCAGTTGCCATGGAAATGGATATGTCGTCGTAGCCCAGATTTATGGCATCCCTGCAGGATCAGCCAAGAGCAGATGGGCTATGAGGGAGTGAGATTTTATTGCAGCGAAACTACCCGAACAATTAGCGAATCTGGCTGGAAATAAACACAAAGCGACGTGGCAGCTCCGTGATCCGTGTCTGCTCCGCTCCAAACTGCCTCTGGCATTCCGGTCAGCCAGCACAGCCAGGTCCTCCCCTCACCACCAGCACCCCTGGGCTGCTCCCACCTCCAGGCCACACACTGCCAGGACTCAGAGACAGAGGGTTGCAGCAGGGGAAGGAAGGAGCCACGAGCCAGAAGTGCCCTGAGCTACCGTGTCGAGGTATTTATGGAACCAGAGAATCACAGAAGTTGGATCCCACAAGGATCATCAAGTCCAGCTCCTGGCTCTGCACAGGCCAACCCTAAAAATCACACCATATGTGTTACAAACAATCTTGCACCTGCCATGGGAGGCTCCAAGAGGCCTCAAAGCAAATAACAAGTCATGGAAAACACCCTCAGTGTCGCATGGAAGGCTGCTGGAGCCACCTTCTAAACCTCTGTGGGAACGGTTTCTCCAGGGTGAGAAACACCGTGTGTGAACAGACTCCAATTTGCCCACAAGACGTGGCACGTTTGTGGGCAGGCACCACAAAGTCAGTCCTGGAAAGCTCAGGGAGGGAGCAGAAACCAATGCAAGGAACTGCCAAGGGCTCTCACAGACTTGGAATTTTTCAAATCAAGATCAGCCTGATGCCTTCCCAGAAGATGCTTCTTCCCTGGATGCAAGCTGCAGACCTCAACATGGAAATGGGCAGTGACTCATGGGCAGCAGGACTCCAGGATTAGTGCCCACTGCTGCTCCCAGCCCTTGGGAATGAGACACCAAAGATCAGCACAGCGCTGGCACATCTGAAGGCACAGAGGAGGTGACGTGTTCCCCACAGTGTTTCAGATCACAGCTACTAACACAGCCCCACCAATGCCTCTCCTACTGGGCTAAAATAAAACCAGCATGTAAAACAAGTCCCTGGTGGAGAGCTGCTTCCTTATGTTTCTGTCTGGAGAAGCTTTTCTGGTATTTAGGGAAAACGACAAACTTTGAAATCAACATCTGTAAAGGCTGAAAAAGCTCCTACCATTGATTAGAGCTCCACAAACCTGACAAGATTCATAGAATTTGTGCAAAAACAATGACTAGAGCTTCCCAGGCCCACCCACCGTGTCAAAATACACCCTGTGCCAACTCCAACAGGTCAGCAGAAATCTGGGCCCATCCCCAAAGGAACGGCCCCAGAGGTCCTGCCACAGCTGGGGTGATCAGAAGGGGGTCAGCACTCTGCACTGGCTTCCTTTTGTCCCCAGACATAATCCTGAGGGGAAACTGGGGAGAAATCCCTGCTCCTTCCCCTCTCCATCCCTCCAATTTGCAGGCTCCTGGATGTTAAGCGATGCTGGCGCCTCGCCCGCGGTGTCGAAGGGCTGCAGGCAGGAGGGGGTGACACCGTTCTTCTTTCACCCGTTCTCCTCTGTTTAAAAAAGTTGTCAGCTCTTCCCAGATCAATTTAATTGGCCCCGTGCTCTGTGTCCTTCGGTATCTGGGTAGCTCGGTGCTGTTCTGTGCTGCGGTGTCCCGGGAGGATCGGAACAGGCCAACGATAAGGCACTCAAGGATCTCACTGTCAACAATACACGGAGTCCCCGCTGTAGCAGCTATTAGCTGCCTCTGATCTAAACCTCCAATTAAAGTGGTGATTAGGCCCAGTGAGGCATTCTCCGGCCATGAATTATTCATCTCCCTTCACAGTAACAGCACCAGGGGGGATTAGAATGAGAGCTGGTGAAAACAGAGGCATTTTAAGCAGGGTTTTAACCATATACAAGCAAACATTTATCTTTCAAATCTTTCATCTTTGCTGCTTCTGGAAATTAAAGCTCCCACACCCCCATCCCTGTCCTTTCAGACCTGTGCTGTGGGTGGAGAGTGGGGACACATTGCTGGTGACACTGGTGGGGACACAGGCAGGGCGGGCAGGGTCCAAGGACTCAACCCTTCCCCTGCCACACCAAGTGTCTGGAAGAGGGCAAGGGAAGCCCCAGGATCTCTCCTCAGAGGCTCATGAATCATAGAATGGTTTGGAAAGGACTTTAAAGCTCATCCCATTCCACCCCTCTGCCCTGGGCAGGGACAGCTTCCACCAGCCCAGGTTGCTCCAAGCCCCATCCAACCTGGCCTTGGGCACTGCCAGGGATCCAGGGGCAGCCACAGCTTCTCTGGGCACCCTGTGCCAGGGCCTCACCACCCTCACAAACAATAATTTCTTACTAATACCTAATCTAAACCTAAATTTAAGTGGGAAGCCATTCCCCCTTGTCCTGTCACTCCAGACCCTTGTCCAAAGTCCCTCCTCATCTTCCTTGTAGGCTCTTTCACGAACTGGAAGGCCACCATTAGGTCACCCCAAAGCTTCTCTTCTCCAGGCTGAACAATCCCAATTCTGCCAGCAGAGCTGCTCCATCCCTCTGATCACCCTGGTGCCTCCTCTGGGCTCACTCCAACAGGTCAAAGCACTAGAGAAGGACGTGTGCTGCTCCCACTCCAGGAGGAATCCTCTGGCAGATGTCCTCTGGTCCCAGCCCACCATCAGCTGACTCTGGGATGCTCTGTGGTACCTGGTGACCTCCTACCCAGCCTCTAACAGGGCACTAGATCAAAAGCTTTTTCACAGCTCCAGTAAATTATGCCTCAGCTTCACCCATCTGCTTCCCAGCTGACGCTTCCTGAAATAAATTAATCAAGCCTATTCAATTATAGCCTCCTTTCTGTACGGTCTCTTGCTGATCCCCACCTTTGTGAGACACTTCTCTCCCCTCTTGGGGCTGCAGGAGCTCCTGGATGGGGCTGGAGTGACAGTCCCCAGCCCCTCTGCTTTGGCTGCACAAGAGGATTTGTCCCCAGGTCCCCTGCAGACCCCGGGATCCACAGGGATGCTGCCTCAGGAGCACGGCCACCAGCTCTGGGGCAGGAGCTGCCCTTCTGGGTGCCAACTTCTGCATTGCCATGTTGCCTTCAGTCTTATTTCTTTTCTCTTTTAGTCCCCTGGGATATGTCTGGAGTCTCCACTCATTTTCCCTCATGAAAATCAATAAAAAGCAAATATAAGCAGGCCACAGGGGCAGTGAAATGCTCCCTGCCCTGTCAGCCTGGGGTGTGGGGCTCACACACAGCTCGAGCTCCTGCAGATGGGAGTCTTGTCTTTCCTGCCTGCTTCCCTCTCCTGCCTGCAGGGATGGGGCTGCTGGAGGAAGATAAAAGTGGCTGAGGTGGGGTGAGGGAATGACAGTTACCCTGCAAAAGTAAAACAGAGTTTGGATTTCAAGCTGTTCTCAGGCTGAGGAGTCAACGAGGGGGAGTTTTGGCTTCTCCTCTCCCTGCGTGACCCCTGCGGGACCCAGCTTCTGCACCCCATGGGATTGGGGTGCTGTGGGAAGCTGTGACACCCAGGACACCCCCTGGGGTAACACCAGTTCCCCAGGAGGCTGCATATGGTGCCACGCCTGCACAGACAGCCTGTGGGGAGGCAGGTGGCACAGGGTGGGCACACAGATGGTCACGCTCCAACCACAGGGAGAGTGGGGGCATTTTATATTTGCAATGTCTCAGATCAATTTATTTCTAGGTTCCAGAAAGTACAGCCATGGAGAGGAATCACAAAGTGTAGCTCAGAGAAGGGGGGGAAGACAAGGAGAGAACAGGCCCAGAGTGTACAGAGAGGTGTGACAATTTTGAATTCCTGAAGAGGCAAGAAACAGGCACTAAAATAAGAGTGAGCAGACGTCCTATTTTAAGTGTTCAGCACTGATGGGTTGGGCAACCATTGCTGTGGGGAGAATCCTGTGTGACACCACCCAGAAACACAACTCCAGGCAGCAGGAGCTGAAGAAACACTCCTTCAATTCACCGAGATTTTGGAAGTAATAAAGCATCAGTCTGGAGTGTGCCAGCCTGGTCAGGCCAGTGGGCACCACTGCCAGCTCTGCACACACAACTTTGATCCCTAGGAAACCCAGCAGCCACTTCCCACACACCCATGTCCTGGCTTCCCAGTGCCAATTCCCAGCATCCTTGTTCCTACTGTGGCCTCTCCTCACTCATGTGCAGAGCAAACCCCAGACCACTTCCCAGCAAACGCCTCCAAACAGGGGGCACCCTCTGGAGACTCCTACCTGGGACACGGATTCCATGCAAAGGGTTAGAAAGCGCCATGCCAATCTCAGTCATCCCATACCTCTCCAGCAAGGTGTGCCCCGTGATGCTCTTCCACTTCTCCAGGACAGGCACAGGCAGGGCTGCTGAGCCTGACACCATTAACCTGCACAGGGAAAGCCCAGGCAATAAGGGAGTATCCAAGATCACCATTGCTGCAGGGAACGTGCAGCCTGACACGGGGGCACAAAAAGCTCTACGTAAAACCTGAAGCCCCAGGAGGTTTTTAACCAGTACCAAAGATGTCCCTCACACTCTCTGCTTGACATGGGGTTTAAGTTAAGCAGGACAGCCTCTTAAAAGAGATGCTGGAGTACAAGGCTGGGCTGCAGGACAGAGTCCTCAGCCGTGTGTTACACAGGGTGACACACATAACGAGCCCCTGCTGGCTTTCCCATGCAAGAGTGGCTCATAATTAAATAATGTCACCCTTGTTCCTGTCAAAGAGACACCAAAGCACAACAACCAGCACTGAAAGAGGTGATGCTGAGAGGAAAACCTGGAGCATCCAGTGAGCCACACAGCTCACCCACCTGATGTTCTCCTGGCAAAAGGCACGCACGAAATCCTGCACTTGGGGCTGGGTGAAATGCTTGTCGTAATATTCCATCAGCTTGGCATAGATGGTGGGCACTGCCATGAACACACTGACACGGGGAGCTTCAGAACTCAGGAGCTTCTCCCACACCTAGGAAGGAAGGGAACACACATGGATGAAAACACTCCTTTGCTGTCTAAGATTTCATGGCAGTACAGCTGGAAGCTCTTGTGTGCCCCTCATCCCTGTCCAGAACAAGTTCCCAACTTTCATCACGCCCCTATTTCCCAAAGCACAGTGTTCAGATCTCATCCCACCAGTGGATCCCCCACCCACCAGCACACTCATGAGATGATGGAAATGGCATTTTTTAGTCCTGTCATGTGGGAATAATGTTCTTCAGCTAACCTGTGGGAACTATGAATGGGGACAAATTCCAGCAGCCAGCTCTGCTGGGACGCGGACAAAGACACCTCTGGGATGAGCAGCCAGCCACGGGTCAGAGCCACAGATGTCACAACTGAGCCCATTCCTCCCACACTTCACCACCCTCCCCCCCAGGTAAGCTCTTCCCAAGACAGGAGCGATCCAAAGCCATCAATAAATCAGAGGCCCCGCTGACGGCGCCTCTGTCCCCGCGCTCCGGTCCCTGCCCCGCCGGTGACAAATGTATTCCCTAACAGCTCCTGACACCGAGCGCTGCCTCGGCGCTCCCCGCGCACGCTCAGCCGCACACGAGCGAGGCAAGGCAGGGATTGATTGAAGGTGAGCCAGGGATTCTCCTTCATGCTGTCACTCTGCCCCTTCCCTCCGTTCTGCTCGCTCGGGCTCCGTTTCATCCCTTTCTCCTTGGCTGCGCCGGCGCCGCCTCCCCCCGCATCTCGCACTCCACTGCTCCAGAACAATCGGCTCCTAAAAACCCCTCCCAGCACCGGGTGGTTGATGTTAAAGAGCAGGACACGTCCACAAAGGCACCGTCCCACCCAACAGGAGGGAGCTGATGCTGTCCCCAGCCCAGGGATGGCCCTCGGTGAGGAGAGGTGAATGCACAAGGTGGAAACCCACCGGACACCTTGGGAGGTGGGACATGAGCACTGCAAGATCCCCTGGGAAAGGGAAAGTAGAACTGGAATGTGACTTCCTGCACTGATGGGTGTTTTGCCCAGAGAAGGAACATTTCACTCCCTGCAGAAACCCACCTACCAGCAAGATCCCTACCAGCCAGATTAGGTAAAACTGCACTTAGAGGGGTCTAACCTCCCCCATGCTCCTCCCAGCCCCTTTTTTCCCCAATATCTTTCCCACTCTAGGCAGCAGGGTGGAGAAGGATCTCCCCAAAGCCAGGGCTGAATGGATCTGCTCTCCTCAGCCTGGTGCTCCCGAGAGCCACGGCTGTGGGCAGGGAAGGACGCGTGATGGCAAGCAGGGATCAGGACAGTGCCGAGGGGATTGAAGGGAAACAGCCGCTCAGGGGTTGTTCAGTCCTTGCTGTGGGAGTTTGTTTTGCCTTCCCAAGCCCCGAGCAGCTGTGGGAGCATAGGCAGACTTCCAGTCTGGCCATGCAGCAGAGTTTTTGTCACATGATTTTGGATTTGAAAAAACCCCAAAACCCATCTACACAGAGCAAGTCTCTCTTGCACCCCAGAGTCCCCTGTCCTCACATGCCAGCTCAACTCCTGCCAGAGATAAAATCCTCCCTCCTGCACTCCAGCCACGGAAGCAGCTTTTTCCACGTCAGTCCGGCTCGCCCAGCAACAGCCCCGTCCTGAGGATAAGCAGCTGCCTTTGGATTTGTGCCACCAGCTGCCGGGGCGAGCTGCTGACAGCCAAACCTCTCCACCTGCTCTGCTCCTGCTCAGCCAAATCTGGATCCTTCCCATGTGTTTTAGCAGGGCTAAGCCATGGTACAAAGCTGGCAGCTCCGAACGCTCCGCAGAGCCCGAGCTGGCCAGAGGACTTGGCATTGCCCAGCCTGCTGAAACAGCTATTGCTGGCTTCTAACTCTAACTCCATGCTCAGAGAGAAGGATTTGTGGGAAATCCTCGTTACCTGGGACTAATCAATCAACCCAGTGCAAGGGGCCAGCTTTGTCCTTCCAGCAGCTGGCGCGTTCCGAGAGCACTGGGCTTGGAGCAGCACAATCCATCTCCCCCTGTGCTATCCCGTGTCCCCATCACCACGTTAACTCCCAGTGCACAGGGTACTGGCAGCCCAAAACTCCCTTTTGGTTTGCTCACCTGATACCTCAGGCCTCCAAGCACTTTTAAAAAGCCCTGGATTCGGGAAGCAAACGTGGCACTGCGTGCCAGGGCAGCAGGGCTCTGCAAAGAAGGGAAGCAGCAGCCTTCCGATGCAATGTGCTCAGGAGATGGATCAAGATTCCTTTCAAGATAACCAAGGGCTAGAAACAAAAAGTTTCTCACTGCAAGAAAGCAAGAGTGGGAACAGCTTCCCACCAGCAATAACGGCAGTGAATGCTTCAGGTCAGGGCTGCCTGTGCCAGCAGAGAAGTGGGAGACCTAATGTTCCCAAGAGCCTTCCCGTCAGCATGACATTCCTGATTTTCCTCCCCTCCCACTGCTCAGAAGCATATAATGAGCTGGCCAGTGGGATTTTGCCATCATTAAAGGAAAAAAAAAGGAGAAAATGACACCAGTGGGTACAAAACAAGCGCAACAAGGCACAGCTGGGAGATTTTTCCCACGTATTTTTGCCAGCTCGCAGACGGTGAATGAGGATGGAGGAACATCCAAGCTGCTCCAAAGGGCAGTCAGTCCATACAGCAACCTTCCCAACCAGCCTCCAGACCTGCTAAGATCACCTGGAGGAAGAGATGTGAGCACAGAGGAGGAAAGGGAATGACTTTTCCCTTTACAGAGGGAGATGTGCAATGCCATGAACCAGCCAGAACCACCAAGTTCAATACCTGGGCATCTTCTCATGCAGAAGGAGAAGAGAAGGTGGCAAACCCCATGTAAGATTCTGGCTGATACAAGATTCCCAAAACCAGTCAGAAGAACTGCAAGATGTAAAGGAAGCAAATATCAGCATGGATTTTTCCATCAGCCCACAAACAGATCACAGGCAGCCCGTGGCGCTGCCTCTATTGACAGACACAACAGCTCCTCTCTTCTATAAAATTATTGTGCCATTTTCAGTTGTAATTGAATCTTTTTAAACCTTTTCAAAAATAACAATCCCTCTAATGCAAGGGTAACTCAGCCCTTTACTTCCCTTTCACTTGGGGAGATGGGTCTGTGTTTAGCATCAACCGCTGCCACGTGGGAAGCACCGTCGAGGAAAAGGGATGCCGGTGATTTTCGGAATGTCTGTGGCAGCAACAGGGCTGCGGCCAAACCAGCTGCTTGTTTGGTGAGACCTTGTGCCAAACAAGGGTGGGAAGCTCCTGTAACTCAACAGCAGCAGTGAAGGGACTGCAGGACCATGCACACACATCCAACACCAAATTATCCCAGAAAAGCAGATGGGCACGTAAGATGGGAGAGCACCAAGGGGAGCTCTGCTCTCTCCCAAGGACTGAGCCTCCAACACTTCAGGAGCAATATCCAGAGAGAGAGAAACATTCTTCTCTTCAAAGAGAAATCAGGCCCTCGGTGGCTTCGTCTCATGTTTGTTATAACCCCGAACTGTTTGTGCTCTGTGTGACTCTGGTTTTAATCATTTATTCATCAGCACAGTTTGATGGCCCCTCTGCATTCCAGGCTGAAGCTTTTAAACCCTTCCTACGCTGGAGGCATACTGAAAGGAGCAAGTGCTTTCCCTGGGACCTGGAAATATAAGTAAATATGACAGGCTCTGGTTCCATTTTTTATATTTCCCCACACACATCAAAAGCCATTACTTGGGAACAGATGCTGAGGACAGACGGCAGATCTGGGGAGATGGGAAAGAAAACCTCTAACTTTTTAAAGCCAGGTCTGTGAGAAGTGATCAAACATAATCCATTCACCAGTGACCTGCTCCTCCCTCCACCGACTCCTCTTTGAGTCTGAAATAAAATTACTCCTCTGAAGCCTCCCATTAACAGATGAAAAGACTTTCAGCCTCTCTCCAGCTGAAACTGGATGGGGGCCACGATCCCCAGCGTGCCTGGATGTTGGAGCTCAGGCTCCTCTGCTTGGATTTCTTTTCTTTTAAAAATAAACCAAAAGAGCTGCCCAGAGTGATGTGTGCAGAAGTGACAGATCCAGGGGAGAGCTCGGTGCAGTGCACGCTTTTCCTTCCCGGAGGCAACAGCGACTGCCGAGCCCTGGATCTCCCTGTGCAGCCCAGCCAAGGTAGAAAGCCCCAGCACCCAGCCCAGCCTGGCTCACACAGAGAACACCAGTGACAAGGACAAAGTTTGCTCCCAGATACAGCACAGGCTTTCCCGGCCTCCAGGAATTCAGGGCTGTGAGCACACGACGCAGCAGCGACCCCGGAGCAACACCTCCCACTCATCCTGTGCCAGGTCTGCAGCTCCCTCCCACCACGGGGAAAAGGTGCCACAGGGGACAGAATGTCAGGGGAAGCTTGTCCCAAATCACACACCATCTTTGGGCACGCAGCATTCCTACTTCCCTAGAAAGAAGGGTCCAAACAAGACGATTTTGATGGCTCTGAGTGCGACATTGTAAAACAGGGCATGGTTTTTAGAGGGCTTCATCCTCGGAGCACCTTAAGTCAGACAAGCAGCAAGGCTGGCACTGAAACAGCAGCTCTTGGAACTGCAGGGCAGGAAATCTGCATCTTGGCATATTTATCATGGAAGGGGTTGCAGGGCACAGCCAGGGCTGTCAGTGCACAGGCAGCACATCACAGCTCAAACCTGCCCAGCAGAGCCGAGCGGGCAGCACGCGCCACAACTGGGTCACCCGGAGTGGAGATTGCCACAAGAGGAATCTCTCCCATCACTCATCAGAGCAAGTTTCTTCCTTCAGGTTTCTGAATACTCTTATTTCCCACTCTGCACAAAAGCCTGGGAGACCTCCCAGGATCTGATCTCGTGTTTATCAACACAGAGAGCTGACAGGGAACCTTTTGCCATTAGAGCATCTTCCCCTCAAGGCAAAATCAGGGGTGTCCAAGGCAAAGACAAGCTCTTCCTGTTGTTCAAGCTCAAAATGAGTCCTCTTTGGCCAAAAACCACAGCAGAAGATCCTGCAAAGCAGACACTGACCTCACAGCTTGCTCCAAAACACTCCTGTCCAAAAGGTGTCTGGTCAGGAACAGGGACATCAGTGTGTGACTGTCACAGCAAGCACAGGGGACACTCAGCTTCCCCAGGTTTGTCTCTCCAGACTCACTGACATTCCCACAGAGCAATGGTCACACCACAGGCTGTGCCTGAACTGATGCAGGGAGGGACATGGAGGGAGGGACCCACTGGGAATGGATGCTCCAGAGGGTGCTCGGTGCAAGCCCCGATGCTCAGAGCCTTGGCCAGGAGGAAAAGGCTCACCCTGCACTCCGTCCTTAACAGAGACATTCATCTCTTCTCCTCTGGCCACCAAAGTGCACAAAACCAGCACAAACACAGCACCTTTAAAATTCCTACTCCTGGACAAGAAATTCCTACTCCAGCATCTGGGACAGGTCAGCAGCAGGTGAGAAATGCAAACAGGAACAGAGCAGCTGAAGAGTAAACTCAGCTTGGGAGCAGGTTATGGAGGGAGGATCGTGCAGGGGTGCTGAGGCTGCAGCTTGCTCTGGCTCCAGAGGAGGTTTCTGCCCTCCCAGTTCTCACTCCTGAAAACCAATAAAGCAATAAAACAGTAACACCACAGCCAGCCGTGCCCCACACAGCTGCTGGCAGAACACCCCTCAGGCTCACTGCTGTTCTCCTGCCTGCTCTGCACCCACCCCTGCTGAAAAGTCTCCCTCCACAGGCACCCCTGCCATTCCCAGTCCCAGAAGCACGGACAGGAGCACTGGATGCTGCTCCCACGGGCTCCAGGCAGCAGGAGGGCTCCCTGTGAAGACACTGCACCCCAAGGAGCACAGGCACCAGAGGACTCAGTACATCATGTACGAGTCAACTAATTCTGGAAACTAAGGGTCCATTTATAAACCCTTTATTAATAAATGATTAATAGATGCAGCCATATTTTTTAATAACTTGCAATAAAAAAATGCTACGAAAAGCTTAAGCAAGACAGTCTTAACAGATGGTGCTATAAAGTGAATTATAACATGTACAGTAGCTAGTGCAGAGTAATGGATGTCCTCATTTAATAAAAAGAATCTGATTTTATGCAGCAACTTTCACGCTTGAGGCACCTCAGCACACTTTAATGAGTCCTCGTGGCCCCAGCAGTAGCCACAGACATCACATGCTGTTTTAGTGAGGGGAAGGATGTTGGTCAGGACACCAGGGCTACTCCACAGCCCTGATTTTTAACCTTTCCTTGGACAGCTCCCAAAAACAGACGTAAAGGTCTGAAAGCTGCCACCTCCTAGCCCTGCACCACAGGGAACGACAAGCGAGCCGTGGTCTGGGGCTGGGAATGTCTTCTCAGGGAAAAAAAAGAGCATTATTCCCACCACCAAAACCAGACTGCCATCTGTATCCACGACTATAAGGCACGCCGCAAATTATGTAATTTAATAAACACTGTAATAATAAAGTATTTATTTTGTATAATGAAGTGTTAGTGATTAGAAACCAAACACACATCGGGCGTGCTGCTGCGGTTTCTCTTGAACCTTTGCCAGTATCACTCAAGGCTAAATATGTCTGCAGCAGGTTGAGAGTAAGTTCCTCGCCTTGTTTTGATCAGCCTGTCAAGTGTTTTAGCTGCCAGTCGAGTTTCTTTATATCACACTATAATTGGCTGCTTTCTCAAGGTGCAGCCAAGGAAAAAAGCACACGGCAAAACTCGGCCTCCTTTGGCAAAATCCTCCACTGCTGCTTTGCTGAAAGCTGATTTCAGTAGCAAAGGGCACTTTGTAAACAGCTGGTGAAAATAGAGTGGAACTGAAAGCCAGCTTGCAATAAACTCCAGGAGAAAGCCTTATTTACCCTCCCGTGCTCGCCTTGCAATGTCCATCAAACCACTTGCAGCTCCCAGGGGAGATCCTCGGGAAAATAAAGGGAATAAAAGAAACCCGAGAAGCAAATGCCGTCCTTCCTTCGGAGCCCCCTGCACCTGAGAGCCCCGCCCAAGGCGTGGTGCCCTCACCAGCCGCCCTCCCTGCCCAGGTTCAGCTCCAGGGCCAAGCGGCCACCCCGGCGCTGTCCCCACGTGTCCCTGGTGTCCCATCTGGGGAAAGCTTTGATCAGAGCAGGCAGGACGGGGGTCCCGCTCCCCCGATCCCGACCCCATCCCTCAACGTCAGCTCATTGATTTGCAGATGTCGGGAGAGAGCAGAGGAAAACAGGAGGGTACGAGGGAGCATCAATCACCGGTGGCACAGGATGTGGAGCACCGCGCCCTCCAGAGGCTTTGCTCCAGCCTCTCAGCGCCGGCCCCGCCTCTCACCGGCACCTCCGGCGCTGCTCCGGCACAGCCCTGCTGCACCCCGAGCCTTTGGGGTCACCCGAAAGTCGGGGAAGATAATTTGGCAGCGACCATTGAGGTGAAAGAGCAGCCGGGGACCTTCCTGCCTTCTACCACAGCATCCACTCGCTCTCGTGAAGTGCAGAGCTGCCCCTCTGGGGTTCTGGGGCTGTCCCCCCAAAAAGGATCAGTGCTCAGGTGTCAGAGGCATCCTGAGAGAAAAAAGGAAGTGTGCATTTTCTGTGGCTGCTGCTCTGAGAAGCAGAAACGAGCCAGGAAGAATCACCCGGCCCTGCAGTCGCTCCAGTCGGAGCTGGGCCCGCTCTCACCTGGCAGCAGCACTGCCAGAAGCTTCCAGGTGTATCCCACACCTGTGCACTTTGTCCTTTCTATGGGACAAGCCTTCCCAGCATGAGGATAAACACAGACAGGGAGAGCAGCCTGGGGAGTTACCCAGCACAGGCTTTCCTGCAGTGACAACACACTTCTGTTTCCTCTCTGCTCAGAGTGGCAGCAGCACCTGAAAACCCAGCTGTCCCTTAACAGTGACCCTGCAGACACCACCCAGGACACTGGGAGACGTGGATGGATGGTGCTGCATCCCAGGGGCTGGGAAATGCAGAACCTCTTCCACCTTTACTGCTGCTTGTCCCTTTCCTTCCCCTCTTTCCATCGTGTGCCACTGCTGCAGGGAACAAAGGAGACGCAGAACACTGGCACTGGGGTTTCCTGGCTCAGACAGAAAAGGACACTGTAAATGCATCATTCCAGTAAGGATCCCCTCCTGCCACCTTTCCTAAAAGCTGCAAGGAGGTCTGGATCTGCAAACTCTCTCTCACATCACAGAGCCCAACCCGACAGCTCTCTTAACTCTTGTTTTTCCACAGAGGAAGAGCCATCTTTCCATGCAAGTGAGGAAAACCAGGATTTCCCTTACCTGGGCAGCAAAAACCTCAGAAGGCTGCGTTCTGTTGTGTAATGCAATACAGAACACTACGGATGTAGGACTGGAAGGGGCTGCCCAGGGAGGTGGTGGAGGCCCTGTCCCTGGAGATGTCCAAGGAATGACGGGACATGGCACTCAGTGCTCTGGGCTGGGTGACAACGTGGGGATTGGTCACAGGGTGGGTTGGTGAGCTTGGAGGTCTTTTCCAACCTCAGAAATTCTGGGATTCTGGGAAATGCAAGCCACTAAAAAAAATCAACCAGCACCACACCACTAACACACAAGAGAGAATCCAGTACTTCCACCTTTCCTGGCACTAAAAAAAAATCCACAACCCTAATTCTTGATGGAAATGCTCTCAGTGGGTACAAAGAGAGGTCCACCCACCCCCAGCCAGACCCCTCAGCCCAGGGCTGGGAGGGGCAGCGCAGCATTCCAATTCCAACATCACACTTCCACAAGCTGCACCCTCTGGAACAGCACATTTACCCTGGGCCGAGCACCCAACCAACGCCACCCTTTGTTGTGAACCACGCATGGGCAGCGGCTGAGGGGGCTGGAGTTCTTTAGGAACGAATTCCCATAGGTGCTCTAACTGCAGTGCCCGGGTCCTGCCGCTGGATTCCAGCATCCCCCCGGGCTCACCGTCTGCGCGCTGAATTCCGGGAACATGACGCACGTGGCTCCCACCCAGAGCGGGCACAGCAGCTTATTGATCACCCCGTGGACGTGGTGCAGAGGCAGCACGTGCAGGATCACATCCTCCTTCTTCCACTCCCATTTTTCAACCAGCCCCGTGGTCTGCAGAAGAAAACAAACAGCGTGGCCTTAGGGCAGGAGGAAAGATTCTCCCGTGGTATTCCTGAAGTGTTCAGGCCCCAAATTCCCCAGCAGGAATCCCCGGCCTGCCTGGGCACAAAATCTTTCCTTCAGGATCAGCATGAGAAAAATTCCCACCACAACAGCAGAACACAAGAGGAACCCCTTCAGCATCCTGTCAGGATGTGTCTTTAAACCAGCAAAGCCCTTCTTGTTACTGAGAAATATCAACAATGATTTTAAGTAGGACATACACGAATATTAATCTGCTGCTGCACGTACAGATTTGGCAGAAATAGTAATCAAAAAGCTGATTTTCCCAGAATTCTGTTGCCATGGTTTGGACACTGATGACATCAGGCTTTTAGCACCTGTAAGGGATAATCAGCAGGAGCAGGAAATTGCTGATAAACAGAAAGTAGGTTTCATGTTAGTAAAAAATATGTGAGTAGCAAGCTTCCAAAACACTCTGCTCTGAAGGGATAATTATCTGAAGGGATAATTATCAGGTTTCTGGGTCAACAATGCCCTTCAGAGCCCAGCACTGGCAATTGCAAAGCTTATTTCCAGCCACCTAAAAATAAGAAAAGCATCTGAACAGTGGAATTTGGTCGTGTCTCTCACAGCCCTCCTCCACAGGGCAGGGAGCAGCTTTTAGGCTTCCTGCTGGACAGCACAAAGGATGGGGACTGCTCAGGCCATCCCCCAAATAATCAGCATATTTGTAAGGGAACAGATTCTTTGCCCAATATAGCCAAGGCATGGCTCTATCCGTCAAGGCCTTCATTCCTCTCGGGACACTGCGGTATCCGAGCACCCTGAGCACCGTCAGCTCTCGGAGGCATCCCTGCCTTCCCTGCCCTCTCTCCCTAATGGCAGGAGTCTGGCAGTTGCAGGCACTGATAACCAAGTGGTGAGGTAGTCAGCAGGCTTATTCAAACTTTTAATTCCTTTTGGCTCTGAGAGCTAATGGATTTTTTGCCTTGGGGATACAGAGCTGAATAATGCACAGGCTTCACACAGCACTGGGCAGGGCTAAGATATTTTCCAATTAGGAGCAAAGATTCTCCCCTAGTGACAGGGTAGAAAAGCAATCTGCAAAGAAATCAGGTTTTTTACTGCAGGTTTCATCCCTTCTGCTTTCCAGGAAAGCAGGGAGGAGAATCCACCTGCCTTGGGATGCAGCTGCAGCATGAACAGGCCATGGTTTAGAGCCTCACGTGCTGCTGTGCGTTCACCTTCCCAGTGTGGAGGATTCCAGAGCTGCAGCCCCGCAGCTCTCTGCAGGAATTTGGGAATGTGAAGGTGTGTTTGTAACCCCAAATCCCCCCCAGATTCCAAGGCTTTGTACCTTGGCACGAGCTCGGCAGAGGGGCAGCAGCACTCACCACAGCCTGCACGTTCTCATGGGTGCTGAGGACACCCTTGGGCCTCCCCGTTGTCCCGCTGGTGTAGATGATCATGGCTCCTCTGTCCTTCCACGAGGAACAGCTCGACAAGGGCCCCTCCTCCATGGCTGCAGGGCTCGTGGATCCATCACCACCAGACCTGGGAAGTGGCAGCACTGGGACTCCCAGTTTCTTGGCACTGGGGGTTATTTTCCCCACGAACTCTTCGGCAGCGATGAGCAGAGCGCTCTGGGAATCCTGGATCACGTATTCCAGCTCCGGCACAGGGTGTTTCCTGTACAGGGGCACCGCTATGCCCCCGCTCATCCACGAAGCCCACTGGGCCACCACGTATGAGGCATCATTGGGGCACAGAAACGAGATCCTCTCTTCCCTCAGGTCCCTGCTGGGGCACTTCAGGACCCTGCAGATCTCCTGGGATAAGCGGAGGCTCCGGCTGAGCAGGTCCCTGTACGTGTGCTCCCCGTTCTGGTCAACGATGGCCACTTTGTCACCAAAAGCCAGAGCCCTGGTGAACACAGGGGTGATGCCACTGCTGTAGGTGGCCCAGGCTGTGTGCAGAGCCCTGTGGGGACAGCCAACCCTCTTCCCATCCCATCTGCAGCGGGACAGGTCCCGGAGGAGGCAGCAGAGGGGCCGGCACACCTGGGGGAAGAGCAGGGGGAGCAGCATCCTGCCAGCACGGCTGGGCTGAAGCGATTCTGCAGAAAGCAATTATGGGAGCTGATAAGTACGGGCAGGGATTACCCAGGGGGTTATTCCCACCCAGGGAGAGTGGCAGCCTTCATTTGAATAATATCTGCTGTATAATTTATGTCCCTGCCTCAGAGTGCCACATCCTGGGCAGTCTGAGCATCCCTGGGTCCTGCGACGATGGAACAGAAGGAAGAGACCCTTCCCTGCACAGCCTCCAATCCCTACAGTCCAGCTAATTTAAATGATGAGCCAGTTTTCATAGAATCCCGGAATGGTTTAGATTGGAAGGGACCTCAAAGCCCAGTTCCATTCCCTGCCATGGGCAGGGACACCTTCCACTATCCCAGGCTGCTGGCAGGCAGGGGGTGGAACGAGATGAGCTTTAAGGTCCTTTCCAACCCAAACCATTCCATGATTCTGTGAAGAATCCTAAATCCCTCTGCACAGCCTGGAGCATCCTCTCCAGACAGCACTGGGGAGCAGAGAGGAGAGAACAGGGTGGTGGCAGGAGAGAGAGGGATCTGCTGCCCAGAATCCAATCAGCACCAAAACATCCCCAGAGAGGTTCCATGACAAGAGGAAACAGCCAAAGGATGACAAGTTCTCACTCTCCGACAGCGCCCATGACACCTCCTTGACGAAGGCAATAACAACCTGATTTTTACCCTTTTCTTGCTAAATGCCTATTAGGGCAGCAGCTCAGCTCAAAGAGCCTCCCAGCCCAGCTTCCCACTGCAGGGAAGAGCTGGAACCAAGGGGATCCAGCCCAGCAGCTCCCCAGGGAAGAGCTGACCAGGGCTGCCCCCAGCTCAGGCTGCACAAGTGTTTATTTTCGTGAGCCCTGCGGTCTCTCCCCTCCACCTTCGGAGCATTTCCCCACCCAGACACTGGCCCTGCTCAGATTTTCTTTTGCAAATCAACCTCAATTTCTGCTTCTGCAAAACAAGCTTGTGATTTAGGGTGGAAACATCTGGGGGAGCACAGTGGCTTCAAGCCCAGAGCGGGGTGACCGTGGGAACTCCTGACATTTGCCACCAGCATGGAAAAAAACAAAGCAGGTCACGGCAGAGCTCGTGTGACGCCTTTGCACTGCTCTGGAGAGACTAAAGTGTAAAAACCCGACCTAATTCACAGCCTAAACTGAACCCGTGGCCATGGCAAGGTGTGAATGCCCTGAGCAGTAGGAGGGACATGAACTGGAAGCTGTGTTTTCCCAGGATGAGCGTGGCTGACGCTCTCAGTGCTCCCACTGTTCCTCCAGCTCCTTCCAAAAACCCCATTCCCACCAGCCTGTATTTAATTAACGAATTAACGAACAGCAGCCCCTTCAGCCAGGCCTGGGAATGATGGATTTCAGAGAGCTGGGGTGATGGTGCGTGCACACACTTGGGACAAGGGGAAGCAAATCCGGCAGGGGCTGTTTCCCATCCCCTCCCAGTGCTCAGGGATAACTGCTGCCACCAGCTCTGGCACAGCACACCCGGAAACAAAGTTTGTCCCTAGAGCTCATGGGAAGATGGCGGCAGTGCAGAGTTGTGGCTCTGCTGCCTCGGAAGGGAAGGTTCAAACCCCCCTGGGAAGGGAAAATCCAAGCCCTCATCGTCCTGCGACTGAGGAATTCAAAGCAGCTGGAGGGCTCTCCCCAGCTCCCAGCACAACAAAACCAGTGCGAACTGCGAGCTGACCCACTGCACACACCTGTCCCCTTTGTGCCATCGCCCTCTGCACTTTCTGAGGACAAAGGCCACAAAACGCATCTCCTGGAGTAAAATGATCCTTGGAATTACTCTGAGCTATTCCAAACTGGGTTGTTATGGGAATAATCATCGCTCCAGCTGTGAGCAGTGCACAGCTGACCTGCAGGATCCCACCCCTTCCTCATCCACAGGCATGTGAATACAGAGGGATTCCCGGCTGTTCCTACAGCAGATGTAAAAAAACAGAGATGTAAAAATTACTTTGTTTTTAGAAAATAATTTTAAAATACTGTATTCTTAGAAAATCATAAAGTAACTAAGAGAAAGAGACTTGGAAAAGGTTTCAAATAATGGCCGAGATGCTGACTGTCCTTCCCTTCTCACAAAACAAAAACTGGGGAAAGGTTTGGATTGGAAAGGACCTTAAAGCCCATCCAGTCCCATCTTCCACTATCCCAGGCTGCTCCAAGCCCCAGTGTCCCAGCCTGGCCTTGGACAATTCCAGGGATCCAGGGGCAGCCACAGCTTCTCTGGGCACCCTGTGCCAGGGCCTGCCCACCCTCACAGGGCTTTATTCTATTCTCATTCCAGAGCTGATTCCCACCCTCCAGCTCTCTGCCCGCAGCCTACTCACGGCACGTCCCAGAGCACGAATAAGAAAAAACCTCGCCCCGCCATTCCCGAGGTACCGCGGGCACGGACGCGGCCCCGCCGCGGGCCCCGCAGCCAGCGGGTCCCACAGAGAAGGAGAGCCGGGTCCGAGTGCACCGGGCCGAGGGCAGCAGGTCCCGGCTCGCCCTGGCTTTGGGGCCATCCCGGGGCCATCCCGGCCCCGCCGCCTCCCGCAGCCCCGCGGGGCCTCACCTGCCGCCGGGGGACCGGTCCGGCCGCGAACAGCTCCGGCGGGAACGTGGCGCCGCGACCCGAACGTTCCGCACACGAATGTTCTGCCGCCGCTACCCCGCACCTGGTTTGTGGGGATTTGGCCCCAAACCGCCCACGGGGGCGGGGCCGGGACGCCGCGGGGCCTACTGTCCCTGCAGCCCCCTGGAGTGTCACCTCGGATGTCACGGCGGGCACGGGTGTCGCCGTGGAGCTGCACATCTACCCCGCGGGCCCTGGGGCCATGAGCCCCGTGTGCAGGATTTTGGGACCTGGGCAGGGTTCAGGGGTGGCCAGGACTCGTGGAACCTTCACGGTGTGGACAGCACACAGACACCTTGGGGACACACAGACACCTTGGGGACACACAGACATCTTAGGGACACACAGACACCATGGGGACACACAGACATCCCGGGGATGCCCAGAGGTGCCCGTGGTGGCACATGGCACGTCCCTCCCAGGCCTGGCTCCCGCGCTGGAGCCGTGTTTTTCCGGCCGTGCGCGGCGGGCCGTGAAGCGGCACGGCCGGGGTGACCCCCACCCACTCCCCAGGTGTGTTTCCACCGGGGCCGCGGCCCACGGGGTGCAGCGGGGTGGGAGCGGAAACGGGGCTGGGATCCCAGCGCCGGTGGGGAGAGCACCCAACGCTCCGCACAGCCCCGCTCCCGGAGCACCATGGCACAGCTCTGTCCTCATGGCACAGCTCCCTCCTCATGGCACAGCTCCGTCCTCATGGCACAGCTCTGTCCTCATGGCACAGCTCCCTCCTCATGGCACAGCTCCTTCCTCATGGCACGGCTCCCCATGGCACAGCTCCCCATGGCACAACTCTTGCACAGTCACACAGCTCGCCAGCGGATGCATTGCACGGCTCCCTCCCCATTTCACCGTGGTTCCCTCTCCGTCACACGCCTCCCTCCTCGTTTCATGGTTCCCCATCACAACCTCTGTCGCCATTTCATGCCTGCCCATTTCCCTCCTCCCCGCTGCATGACTGCCATCCCACGTCTCTCTCCCCATGGCACAGCTCCCTTCCCACTCCATCCCCTTTTCTCATGTCCCCTCAGCATTTCTCAGCTGTGGCAAAGCTCCCTCCCTGTAGCACGGCCCTATCCCCATTTCCTCCCCCCTGCACGCTTCCCCATCACACCCCTCCTTCCCCAGTCCCTCCCCATCGCACGGCTGCGTCCCCACAGCACAGCTCTCACCCCCCTCCCCATTTTACCCCCCAATCTCTCCCCCCACCACCCGCCTGCCCCGTGCAGAGCTGCTGCAGGAGGCTCCCAGCAGCGCCGGGTCGGCCCCGGTGCCAGCGGCGTCGCTGCAGAGGGCTCAGGGCAGCCCTGCAGGTGTGCCCAGCACCCACCCCGGCCCTGCCACCGCCACTGGCATGCTCCACATGTCTGTCACCAGCCTCCCCCAGGCCCCTGCAGGGATTAACCCCCTCCCCAGGGTGCCAGCGGGGTGCCAACGCCTCCGTGGTGGTCCAGGAACTGCTGGGCACAGGGTGCACGTGGTGGGGACAGAGCTGGGACATCCAAGGGTGTGCCAGGAGCGGCCCCATGGGGGTGACAGGGCCGTGCTCCCCCCGTGGTGGCAGGCGGCGGGGCCAGCTGGCCACGTGCTCAGCAGATGTCACCCCGAGCCACCCTCTGCCGCTCCGGCCCCCAGCACCTGGTGCCCACCGGCCATCTGGAGCCGGCCACATCCCCGGAGATGATGCTCAGCCCTGGCCACTGCCGCCCATCTGGGGGTTCCAGAGCTGGGAGGGAGGGAGGGAGGGAGCTGCTCCCCGACTGCATCGAGGAGGGGTCAGTCCAGATGTGCCAGCACAGCTGGGAGCAAAGCTGAGACCCGGGTGTAACACAGCCCTGGCCGCCTAAGGAGCCCTGGCCTAAGGCCTCAGCTGCTGCCATGGTCCCCAGGGCACTGGACTGTCCCCAAGCTGCCACCATGCATTCTCACATCCCTCCCAGCCGGGTGTGAGCCCCACAGCCTGCGCTGGCGGGAGGGTTTTCCGCCTGCTCTGCCTGCCTTGCTCAGCTCGGTGATTAATTGTGGATCCAGCAGAAAGCTTTTATTGCGCTGGAGTTTACTTGTGGCACATCCGTATTTATTAAAGGAAAAAAGGAGAGTAATTGCTGGGGTGGTGTAAACACCACAAACACCGCCGGGCTGTGGGAAAGCTCAGGCTGACGGCGAGTTCATCCCAGTGCTCTGTGGTGGGATGGGATGGGATGGGATGGGATGGGATGGGATGGGATGGGGGCACTGGCAGCTTCCACTGTGGTGCTGCTTGGAGTGAAGATGCAGCACAGCAAGGTGGGAGCCTGTCCATCCCCGCTGGGACACCCCAAAACCATGGGAAGTGTGTCCCTGTCCCCATCCTGCCCCAGCCCACGGAGGGACAGAGCCGGAGCAGAGTCGGGGTCCCCGCTGGCTGCCCAGGAGGGTGCTGTAAACAAGGGGCAGTGAAATGTTTGATCTCCATCCATCTGCTGGCCCCTAATCCCCCACTCGAGGCCCTCATGCCTCACCACTTCCCAGCCTCCCTAAGCTGCTCCCTGCCAGGCAGCGGAAGGTCAGTGCCAGGGCTTCTGGCCCTGTCCCCCGGCACACCCACGGGGCATCGGCACCACCGCCAGGCTGCCAGGGCTGCCAGGGCCGTGTGGTGGCAGAAACCAGATGGAGTGTCCCCATTTCAGGCTTTAACCCTGTGCTGCTGCTCCCCTGGCGGGATGGCACGAGGCAGGGGCAAGGTCTCCCTCCTTGCCTCGTTTTCCTCCGTGTTTCAGAGGTCCCCCCTTGCCTGCATCCCTCCCACGATGAGCATCCGCTGCTGCAGCCGCTGCCCGCACCCGGCGGGGCCGGTCCGTCCCCAGGGGCCTGCAGGGGACACGATTGCCATGGGGACTCCCCGGGGACCAGAGCAGCTCGGAGCTGCTCGGCGTGAAGTGGAGCCGTAAGCGGCTCCTGCGTCACGTGGCGAGGATAAGTGCAAAATGGCCCTATTATGATAATTGCCCGGAATTATGATTGATGGAGATTAGCTGCTTATTTGAGGAAATGGCAGGCGCACGTGTGACACGGGCAGGCCGGGGACAGCCACCGGCGCGCGGGGACGCGGGCACAGGGCACGCCGGGATGGCTCCGGGAATATTCCTGTGGCACAAACAGTCACCGCCATCCCGGGAGCTGCTGCGTCCCCGGGCTGGGATGTGCCACCACCCAAGGATAGCAGGTGAAGCGTGGCAGGAGGATGGGATGGGCCAGTGTGACCCACTCACACCCCGTCCTGCCCCATGGAGGGCTCCTGGTGTCTCCTGCCAACTCCATTAAAGACATCCCTGATTAGGGGGTAAACCTGTTAGCCAGGGATGGCCGCTTCTCTCCGTGTGCTCCTGCTGCCTGCCCTGGCTGGGCCGTGGGGCTGGGGAGGGCAGTGGGGCAGCCCCAGTGCCCCTGTGCCTCCCAAGGAGTGAGGCTCCCAGTAAATGACTTATTTTGGGAGAAAATGGGCAGGAACTGGGCTGGTCCCTGTCTCCTGCTCGGCCATTCCCATCCGTGTTCCCTGGCCTTAGGGGCCCTCCAAAGGCATCGGCACCAGGAGCATCCACACTACAGTGGAGGCACAAGCCGCATACCCACTTCTGCCTTCAAAAAGACACCCAATCCAGGAATTTTGGGAAGAAAAGCCGGAAAAGCAGGGTTGGCCGCTGTATCATGGATGGAGTCATGGCACGACTGAACCGCTGGGGCCAGGATTTTGGCACGAGGTGGGGATGCTGTGTTGCACAAGGCTGAGATGGCCATGCCAGGCAACACACGGCCAGAGGGCACCCCAAAACCCCCCACCCATCACCACAAGTCCCTCCTCCGCTCTCCCCTTCCCAATTTCCCGGGCCCCCCTGTGCAGCAGACGGATGCTGGGTAAGAGGTGTGTCTGTGGGAGCCGTCCTCGCCACGCAGCATCGCCGGGCTGCGGTGGTGCTTGCCATGCCTGGGATGGGCTTTCCTGGCTGGGCTGGGGGCACGAGTTGGGGCAGACGGGGCTGAGCCTCTCCATGCGACACCGGCACCGTGGACAGGCTCCGGAGCCTCCGCCGAGGGACGAGGACATCGCCCAGCTGGCCCTGGCAGAGGGAAGGGGTCCCTGGTGGGTCCCTGCCACCGGGCACTGCGAAGCCAACTCCTTTCTCTGCGTTCTCCCCTTTTCCTCCCCCCATTTGGCATTTGGCAGCGGAGCCGTGGCGGCGGCTGGGGCGCGCCGTGCCGGGGAAGGGCTGCCAAGCCTCGGCAGCCCCCACGGCCCCCCGGCCCCCCGTGCCAAGGCTGGTGGCTGGCAGAAGGTCTGCCTGCGCCTGGCAGGGCTCCGTCAGCTGCTGGAGGATCCCTGTGCCGCGCTCGCTGCCAATTTCCCTGCGAGCTGGCACCGCAGGCGGCTCCGGAGGCACCGGCAGAGAAGGCTGGGGAGGACGGATTGTGAAAGGGAGAGAGGAAAAAAAAAATAATGGACACATGCCATCGCTGGAGCGGCGAGGCTGCCAAAACGCCAGCAGGCAGCGGGGGCCAAAACCCACCGGCGGCGGAGAGGAGGGTCTGGCAGCGCGTGCCGGCATGGGCACATGGAGGACGGGCAGCGTGGCGGAGGCACGGCGTGGCCGAGGCAGGACGAGCGGCAGCCGGAGGAGCCGGAGAGGACAGAGGTACTTGCCTTCGTTTTCCAGGGTGTGCGTGTGCGTGCATGTGTCTGTGCCGGGCTCTGCATCCCGGCCGGCTCCGCTCCGCGCGGGCTGCCCGCGGCCTCCCGGCCGTCCCTCCATTTCCCCCCTGGCCATCCCTCCATCTCCTCCCCAGCCATCCCTCCATCTCCTGCCTGGCCTGTCCCGCCATGTCCTGCCTGGCCTGTCCCACAGCCCTGCCCTGCCCGCACCGCCGCCTGGCACGGGCAGTCGCAGGCTCCGGGTGCCGGCCGGGGCTGCACAGAGGGTTTGTCGCACGCGAGGCCGGCGAGGGAGGTTGTGGCTTTGTCTGGTTGGGCTTTGTCTGCCGGCAGCGGAGGGGCCGGGGCCGGTGGGGCTGCAGGAAGGGAGGTGTGAGCCGAAGTCCTGCCGCCAGCAGCGCTGGCACGTGGGAGATGTGTCCTGCTCCCAGCCCGGGGCTGCCCCGGAGCAGAGCCTGGTGCTGGGTGAAGAGGAGAACGGGAGGGTGGGAAGAGAGCCCCTGCATCCATCACCGTGCTGGGGAGGAGGAGGAGGCAAGGGCAGGATTGCAGGAAGCTCGTGGTCCCGTGGCCATGACTCGCACGATGTCGGGGTCGTGGCCACGGGGCTCTGGGTGAAGGAGACGGGGTGTGAGTGGGTGTTCATGTGGGGTTGGAGTGTGGGGGGAGTGGGGAGCCTTGGGAAGGGGCTTGAGGGTGCAGGACAGACCTGGTGCTGCCGTGTGCCTGTCTGGGTGGCAGAGCCTCCTGCCTGCCTGGGGTGCAGGAGCAATGCTGGAGCCATTCCCAAGCCAGGAGCAGCGTGGCATCACTGCTCCACTGGCACCATGTGAAGGGGATGGCAAAAGGGCCCCCAGGCACCAAACATGGCCCGTGCTGGGGGAAGGAGCTGGCACTGAAGGGGTACAGGGATGCTGGCCATCCCAAATCTCACAGCGCCCCGATTCCTGCTGCTCTGCACCCCTGAAGGACCCTGGCTGTGCCCACCAGCACCCCTGTGCCCGGGGATGTCCACTCTGCACCAACCCCAGCAGGACAAACCTCCCTCAGCACCCATCACCTGCAGGAGCCAGGGCAGAGACCCCAGCATCAGCTTCGAGGGCATCAGCATCTCCCTGAGAGCGATGTGGACTGGGGCAAGAGGAGATGTCCCATCCCATCCCATCCCATCCCATCCCAGTGCTCCAGCATCACTGGCTGATCACCTGGCCACCCAGCTCTGAGCTGGAGGAGCAGCTCTGCCCATTCCTGCACTGGATGTCGGGATTAAACACAGTGGCCGCTGCAGCCTGGTCCCCAAAATGTCCGGAGAAGGATCCTCCACATGGATGGCACCACCACAGCCTTTCCAGCTCCCGTCATTCCCCAGAGGACGAAGCCCCGCGCCTGCCCCGCGCTGCTCGGGGAGGGCCAGGAGGGCAGGAACGCTCCCCGTGTCACGGGATGATCCCCCCAGCTCCCCCTCTCCCTCGTTTTCCTCCGTATTTCACAGTTCCTGCTTCCTGCACAAGGCAGGGGTCTCCAGGGACTCCAGCCAGATGTTCTCTGCAGCACACCACATTGCTTTCCTAATGAAATATTCATGGAGCCTCTCCGCCTCTTGCCATGAAAGCCTTCTGCAGCTCCCAGCCATGGAAACGCTGCGCAGGCAGCATTCCTGCAAAGCTCCCGGCCCCCTGCTTCCCGCTCGGCACCTCCACCTTCCTCTTCCTCCTCCCACCAGCGGTGCCGGAGCGGGGGCTTTGTCCCCTCTCGCCTTGCAGGTGAGGCAACACCAAGGGCACAGCCAGAGCCGCGTGTGGGGACACCGGTGGTCGCCCACCCCGAGGAGGGTCCCTCCGTGGCTGTGAGAAGGGGGCAGCTGGGTGCAGACCCCGGCGTGGAGCACGGAGGGGTCTCACCAGTCCCCTGTCCATGCCGGTTCCCGGCGCTCCCGGTGCTCCCGGGGCTCCCGGTGCTCCCCGCTCCCGCCGGCTCCCAGCCAGCCCGCGGCATTAGCGATGCTGTGCACTATAATCCAATTAGGTTGTTTATGCAAACAATCAGGTTTTATGTTTTGGTTAAAAGCTTAAATAACCTTAATCAAAGCGAAAGACCTGAAACTATCGCCGGCGGGGGCTGTGGGGTGGTGGCTGGTGGCAGGACCCCCTGCCCGGCTGGTGACACCCTGCCCGGCTGGGACACCCTGCCCAGCTCACTCTCCCCGCCGGCAGCCCGGGGGCTCAGCACCAAGGGCCACGTGGGAGATGCTCTGCTCCATCCCAGAGCTGCTGCCGGCGGGTCTGAGCTGTTCCGCTGCTCCTGGGGGCTCCTGGCTCCTTTTAGTGTCACACCCAGCAACCCCCAGCCTGGCTCAGAGATCCCGGGACCTCTTGTCACCTCTGTCCCCAAATGTAGGAGCACTGAGAGGTGGCATCACGCCGGGGGGATGCAGGAGATGCCAGCCAGTGACCGATCCAGCACAATGCCACCATTCCCCCCTCACATCACCAGCTCTGGGTGTTTCAACAGCACCACAGCCTCCCGGTACTGGGAGAAAATCCCTGCAGCTCCAGCTCGGGTCAGTGTGAGGTGGCACGAGGGACAGTGCTGTGTCCCTGTGCCTGCCCAGGGGTGGGCACGGCGAGCTGGGGAGCAGGGCCAGCTCTGGAGGGCCATGCCCATGGCGCTGCCTCCTGCACACCCCGAGTTTCTGGAGGAGTAATAAGCTATGCATGTAGTGTAGAAATAAAACATGTTCTGCAGAACAAATGATGTTAATTTGCTGAGAGGCTCTGAAGCCGAGTATTAGCGAAATGCCTTGAGGGAGAGAGCGGCAGCTGTGCTGGAATTAATGGCAACGTGCCGAATTAGCACCGCTATGCATCATAGTCAGAGGGAAAAATTACCGGAGAGAAGAGGAAAACAACCCCCTCCGTGTGCCAGCCCCGACCCCGGGGCACGCTGCCGAGCGCGGCCGGTGCGGCCGGTCCCGGTGCCCGTGGGATGCCCAAGGGATGCCTATGGGATGCCCTGGCCCCGGCCCTGCCCACACACACCACAGCTCACTCCAAGCCCAACAGCCTCCCCTGCCAAGGTGTGTGTCCTCAGGACTGCTCAGCATCCCTCTGGGATGCTCGACATCGCTCCTGGGAGTGCCGCACCCCCCTGGACCAAACCGTGCCATTCCAACCCGCCCTGCTCCCAGGGATCATCTCCTTCAGGATCTGCATCCCCCTGGACCAAACTGTGCCATTCCAACCCACCCCAGTTCCAGGGATTGTCTCCTCCCGGATCTGTATCCCTGCTGCTCCCCCGTTCCTTCCCCTGCTTTCCGGGGTGTTATTCATCTCCTTGTCTGTTTATTCCTTCTCTTCATTCCCAGTGGTTGAGCGCCTAAAGTCTGTAGCTCCTCATTGATTCCTAGCAGTGCATCTGGTTTGTGGCTCTGCAGCCTCCTCCGGAGCATCCGTCTTCCTCCCCCGCCGCCTTCCACCCACCTCGGCATGGCCCGGCTGCGGGAGAGCGCTGCGGATTGGGCATTACCTCCTAATGGATGCTTCCAGTAAATTCCACACCTCTGATGAATATTTAACACCTGCGTCCGTCTCTGCTGGTCCCACGGTGCTGCTGGGTCTCATGGGAAGTTGGGTTTAGCCCTTGGGTGGCTGCATCCAAGGCTGTGCAGATGGCAGGGAGCAGTTATCCCAGTGGAGAACTGGGACTGGTGACATCCTGAGCCAGTGTTCCCATGAATCCCTCATCAGCCCGTGTGCCCGTCGCAGCCTGTGGCTGCTCATCCCCAGCCTAACACATCCCCAAAAATAAAACATCTCTGTCTCGTCACCCTCAACCTTCTCTCCCACTTTTCCTCTGCAGGTCTCAGTCCCATGGAAGCAGCCCCAGTCTGGCCCCGGATGCCACCGTGCCACCCCTCCCCGCTGTGGGAAAATCCTGGGGCTGTGGCTCACATGATGTGATGGATGTGGATGTGCCACCAGCCTGGTCCTTGCTGGGATGTGCCAACAACTGCTGAGCACCAAATCTGCTGGGATGTGGCAGTGGGAATGGGATTTCCCCAGTGACCCTCCTGCAGCCACCAGGATTCAGCGTCCCCAGCAGTGAAGAAGGTTTATCCATCCAGAGGTTTATCCATGCAAGCACAAGTGGAGCTTTACCAAACACACCCAGGCCCTGCTGGCTGCCCTGGGGCCAAGATTCTGCTTGGGAAGGGGGAACCAAGCTCCCAGCCCTGCTCCAGACCATGGGAGCACAGGGGCTGATGTCAGCATCACCCAGGAGACCTGCATGGACACTCCGAGGGCTGTGCCAGAAGCTGCTTTGCTCACCTGGAGCACCATCACTTCTCATCCCAACCCTTCTCCGTGCCCCATCCCTACCCCACACCAGGAGCTCGGGGTGCACGGGGCCATCCCACCCTTCTATCCCCAAGGAACTGGGCTGGGAAATCTTGTAACGGGGTAGGTTTTGGGGTGGGATGGGGGAGCTGGAGGCGGTGCTGGGGGTGCTGGGGTGCTGCGGGTGCCCGGGCACAGGCGGGAGCTGCCGGTCACTGCCAGGTTACATCTGCCGGGGCATGCAAGAGTGACTCCAGATGCATTAGAAGTGCCGTGCTCCAATTTCAATTTCATCGTCTCACAATCATTTTCAGGCTCCTCTTAGTGCCACATTAACGAAGCCTGCTCGTTTGAATGCATAATTAGCCCAAGCATTCTACCTCGCTAATTTCGAAGCAAGGGGGGGGAGAGAAGGGGGGGAATTTGCATATTAATTTAGCAGAGGGAGAGAAAAACTGTTTACCACTTGCTTCTTGCTGTTGATCACAGCGGACTTAACTCTTTCCCGGGTGCCATCTGGAGCCGCGGAGCCGGCGCCCAGCCGGCACGTGGGACGGGCTGCAAAGGTTACACACAGCAATTAAATCCTCCCGACCACCCGGGCTGCCCTCGGGAGCTCACTGGGAGCACTGGGGTTGCAGCTCCTGGGAGCACAGGGCAGATGAAGGGCAGATGAGGTGGAGGTGGCAGCTCCAAGGTGCCCCCCAGACCTCCTCCCCGTGGTGGCTCCGGGCTGAAAAGTTCCATTCTCACCCCCTCAGGGTGGCGGGGTCCCATCCCAGATCTGTCCCTGCCGTCCTTGGCAAAGCCAGGAGAAGGGATCATCCCTCCTGCAAAGGGTGGCTGGGTCCACTCTGTCATCCTCGGTGTGTTCCCTTCGAAGGGACGCATTTGCCCTCACATCTCCCTGATTTTTAACATCATGATATGATGTTGGATGGGCACGTGCCTTCCCCAAAATCCCTTTGCAGCGGGAGTGTCCCATGGAATTAGCGCATGTGGGATCCCCACGGATGCTGCACACAAAGAGCACCCAAGGACCAGGGTGGGCAGCCTGGCTGAGCATCCACAACTCATTGCAGCCCCCCCAAACACCATCTCCCTTTGTTTGGGAGTCTGTGGGCGTCTTGAGCCGAGGTTAGAGGTAATTTGTCTGTCTCCTGCAGCGGGCTGTCATCTTGCATCTGTGAGCCAGTTCCATTTGCTCTGCCATTAAAAAAATCTCAGGTCTGACAGGTAGTAAAAAAAACATTAAAAAAAAATAGCAACAGGATGTTGGGAATCTCATGGGCTTGTCACAGCTGGACCACCCTCAAACCCAGCTATCACTGTCCAGGTACCGCCGGATTTGAGGGTGGTCTCAGCTGCAAGGAGCCATAGTTTGGCCTTTGGACTTGTATCCCCTGTGATATCCCCTTTGCACCTCCATCCCAGCCCCCCAAAATGCTTTCCTCACCCCTGGAGACCCCCTGCCCCATCATCCACCCTGTCTCTCTGGCTCGGAGCCATCCCAGCGCGTCACAGCGATTTGGGGACACCTCCATCCTCGGCATCCCTGTCTGAGTCCCGCATCCCAGCCGGCACCGAGCAATGCCCAGGGGGTTTATCCTGCCCCCTGCTCCAGGAGCGCGGAGCTGCGGGCAAGGGGCACATCCCAAATGGGGGTGTGGGGTCTCCGGAGTGGCCGGAGCGGTGCCGGCGTTGCGGAGGAGCGCGGGGCTGGCTCGGAAAGGGTTAACAGTTGATTACAGCCTTTGTCTCCGCATCAGTGTACATAATGCGCCCGCATTTGCATACTGCAGTGTGCGCTCAATTAAAATGAACTTTTAATTTCTTCTAAGTAAATTACTTCTTCCCGCTACGTGACGCGCACAAAATGTCAGAATAATGGGAGAGCCTTAATGAGCTGGGAATGAGGGGCAGGGAGGGGAATGCTGGGGGCTCCGGCTCCCCTCTGGGCCACTCCTGCCGCGGGAAAGGATGGATCCTGCTCTCTTCTGCCTTTCCTGCTGGGCCACGGGACATCCCTGCTGCCAGGATGTCCCCTGGGCAGGGCAGGGGTCGTCCCCTCCTCCCCATCGCCTCCTCCTGCCCGTGTTCCTGCAAGGAGCTGAGCTCTGCGGGAGCATCCAGGGATGTGCGGGGACACAGGAATATCCCTGCACGGGTTTGAGCTCTCCGGGTCCTGCCCACATCGTGGCATCCAGGGATGTGTGGGGCACAGGGACACAGGGA
Source organism: Corvus cornix cornix (assembly GCF_000738735.6). Taxonomy (NCBI): domain Eukaryota; kingdom Metazoa; phylum Chordata; class Aves; order Passeriformes; family Corvidae; genus Corvus; species Corvus cornix. The sequence goes on from NC_046341.1 coordinate 1,407,606, forward strand.
CATCCCTACAAGGGGCTGAGTTCTCCGCGTCCTGCCCGCATCCTGGCACTCCGCACCCGCCCGGAAATGCTTCCTGGGGCACGTCCTTCCCCGGCTGCCTCCTGCCACCCCAGGGACCCACAGCCCGCTCTGTCCTTCCCACGGAGGAGGCTCGGGAGGGACACGGAGCCCCCCGCCCCGATCCTGCCGCTGCCCCCCGCCCGCCGGGGCGGCCGCGTGTCGGCGGGGGCCAGATGGCAGGCGAGATTACTGGAATTTGATTTTCAGATAAATCACAAACCTGGATGAGCGAGTGCTGCTCCAGATGCATTATCCGTAATCCCCTGGAAGGGAACCTTTCGGAGGAGACGGTCCCCGTGCCAGCTCGGCAGCAGCTGGGTAATCCCGGCCGGCGGCACAGCCCGCACAGCCCGGGGGGATCAGCTGCTGCCCGGCCGCTCCGCGGTGTGTCACCCGCGCTCGCCACGACCCACATTCGGTCCCGCCGAGCCCGGGCGGGAGCAGATGGAGCCAGATGGAGCCACACCAGGAGCGCACGGGCACCAGGACGAGCCCGTGCCCGCGGTGCCCGTGCCTGGCTGTGGCACCCGCTCTGCTCAGCGCTGCGGGAGGAGGGTGAGGGGTGCCGGGGGTCTCTGCCGGGCTCTCCCCATCTCACTTCTCCCAGTAAGTGATGCCCAGAGCATCCCAATGCTGCCCAGCGCTGCCGGTGTGGGGAACAGGGAGACCCCCTCTCCTCTCACCCCACCACGCCTGTCTTCACCAACAGCATCGCTAAATCCTAGGGATGCACCTCCACTTACCCCACAGATTAACTGGGATGTGGGAATGACTCCCAGGCTGCAGGGCCAGCCCTGGTGAAGCTGCTGTGGAGGACAAGGAAAGGGACAGGGTGGCCACAGCCAGGGCTGGGAACCCACGGGGGCTGCTCGTGTCCCTCCCTGCGGTCCTGGTGCTTTGGGCTGCCCAGGGGAACTGGCACCACGGAGCTGGGAAGAGCAGAGGGTTGCAAGCCCCACAATTTCTAGGGTTGCTCAGGGCCATGCTGGCGGCTCTCCCATGGTTTGGGAGCATGTTTTGGGGGCACATCGAGTTTTGGTGGTTCCGAGTTGGGCACATCTTCCTTGACCTCAGGTCTGACCCATCCCCACTGCCTCCTGCAGCTCCTCCTCTCCTTCAGCAGCACAAATTCAGGGTCCCCCCAAATAAACGTAACCTGCAAGAGGTGGGGGTGCAAGGTCCAGCACAAAGCCCCCTCTCCCCACTCTGCCCGGCTAAGCACAGTCATGGACCCTGGGGCTGACCCCGATTTCCCAGGTGGTGGGGTCAGGTTGTGCCCACCTGGCACGGGACATCCGTCGCCCCCCAGGGGTGGCAAAGCCAGCCCTGGCCCAGCACGGTGCAGAGCCCTGGCTGGAGGAGGTGCCGATCAATGGGAGCTTTAACCTGAGCCTGCACCTCCTCCCCGGGGCCGGGGGGGGGTTGGGGGGCCGGGGGGAGGTGAAAGATATTAATTCCTCTTCATCTCCCGAGGGAAAAGGGGATGGGAAAAGCCGAGCGGGGAAAGCAAAGCTTTGTCTGGCTCCAGCGTGGTGTGGGAATGTCACCAGTGTGTATGAGGATGGTCCTCACACACCTCAGCTGTGTCCCCCCTAAAGGACAATCCCAACTGTGTCCCCCTAAAGGGAAGGGCCCCCAGGCTGTTTGTGACACTGAGCGTATCAACAAACGTGTATTTGTGGGGATCAACAGAAACTCCAAACCATGGCCATTGCTGGACCCTGCTTTTTATTTTTCCTCCCTAACCCTCCTCTGTTTGCATCCTCATTTGGAGGGAAGGGCACTTCATGTCCCCAGGCTGGTGGCCCAGCTTCCTGGGCTGGTGGTCCCTCTCCCTGGGCTGGTGATCCTTCTCCTTGGGCTGGTCACCCCCTTGCCAGGCTGTTCCCAACCTCTCCATGGTGACAGAGCTGGGATGCAGCACTGCCAAACCCCATCCTCGCTGAGGGCAGGCATTTCCCATCCCTTGCCCCCTTGCTGGGCTCGGTGCTCCCCCAGACCCCTGGCAGGTCCCTGTGGCAGGCAGGGAGCACGCGCCAGCTTTCCCCCCAACGCCAAAATTTACATTGAACCACAAATTAATTTCATAATTTTTTCCTCTCTAATTATGCCAACATCTGCTGCGAGGCCCAAGCTGTGCGCATGCATTTTAATACATCCCTCCCCCCGCCTCTCTCAGCACTGAACTTTTCCGTAATTATCACCAGGAGAAGGGCTCCTTTCCGCGGGAGGGAGAGGCGAAGGCTGGCAGCGGGCAGAGCACATGGAGTGAGGTGCAGGCAGGGGCTGTGCCTGGCTTGTGGGCTGGCATCAGCCTCTGCTGAGCTGTGGGGCCTTATTTCCAGGAGAAAAGGGAAAGAGAAGGGATGAGGCTGCTCTAGAGGCAGCTTGGGAGAGCAAAGGGGCAGCAGGGACCCTCCATGTCCAGAGAGCTGCACCCTGTGCCAGGATGGGGACCCCAGGACTGGCTCTGCCCCAGGGATGCTCCCTCCCAGGCCAAGGCCAGCCCATGGATAGCAGTTCCCAGCTCTCCCCAAGGACATTGCAGGGTCCTGTCCCTGGACACCTTGGTCCTGTTTTCACCCTGCCTTGTCCCTGTCACCCCGTCGGGGTGAAGCCGGTGGTGTGTCAGCCCTGTCACATTCCCACTGCATGGCTGCTCCCACTCAGGGAGGCGTTTCACGGCCTTGCTGGAAGATGCAAAAGGTCATTTGGCTGCCAAGTAATTAAACCCGGCAATTATCAATGTAGAGCAGTGAGCTCCTGGCCTGGTGGGTGCTCCGGGGATCCCACGTGAGCCGCAGGATGCAGTGGAGGGGCAGAAATGGGACAGTGGGACAGTGGGACAATGCACACCCCCGTGCTGGGACCTCACCTCCTGCACAGGCAGCGCCTCTGGAGAGCCCACGGGGCTGCCACGCTCTCACTGTGAAGTTCATCAAGTGTTTTAATTAAAAGGTGAGGGGATGAAGGTGTTGCTTGGATACAGGATGAGCTTGGCTGCTGTGCTCCGAGAAGCATGCCCTGCTCCGGGCGCTGACGCACGGCCCAGCCCCAGATTTGGGCAGAACCTCGGAACAGCCTCAAAACTGGGAAGGGCCCGATCCTGCCCGGGGCTGAGCGCCGGGTGTGCCACAAGCCCGGGCACCCATGGCATGACCCAGTGCGTGCAATCTCTCTTCCCTTTCCCTGCCTCGAGGCACCCACCCCGTGGAGCATCACCCCGGGGGACAGCGGGGACAGCCCGCACCGCACCCGGCTGCCCGGGGTGCCACCCCCGCGCGGGGCCGGCTCCCGTGGCGGCCCAGGTGTGACAGCAGGAGCGGGGCCGCGCAGCCCCGTTAGGCTGCTGCCGCCCGCCCGCCGCGCAGCCGGAGCAGATGGCAGGCGACAGAAGCTGCCGATGAATAATACACGGCTAATGAGCGCCGCTCCCGCCGCCGCCGCTGCCCCGCGCGCCCCATCTGCGCCCGCCACCTCCGCGGGTGGTGGCCCTGCCGTGTGCCCGGCACCCGTGGGTCCTGCTCCACACCCTGCCGTGTGCCCGGCACCCGTAGATCCCATCCCACACCCTGCCGTGTGCCCGGCACCCGTGGGTCCTGCTCCACACCCTGCCGTGTGCCCGGCACCCATGGATCCCATCCCACACCCTGCCGTGTGCCCGGCACCCAGGGGTCCTGCCCCACACCAGGGTCCCTCCTGCCATGCACCCTGGCACTCATGAATCCAGAACTGCTCCTACCACCCTGTGGATGCCGAGGCAACGGGATGGCCCGGGGAAGGGTGCCGGGCACCAGGCAGTGTGTCTGGCACAGGGCTGGCAGGGAAGGAGCATGTGGGTGCCACAACATATGGCAGCTCAGCATCCATGCTGCCAGGAGCAGAGGAAACACGACGGGGATCAGCTTCCCAAGCAGCTGCTGGATTCCTGTCCATCCCACAGGCAAACTGGGGCTCCAGGGGGGGCTGCTTCCCTGGCTGGGGGCTCTGGCTGCTGCACCTGGGAGCCCCGGGGTCCTCCTGGTGCCCGGGAGGTGCGTTTTCCATCACCTGAGCACGAGGGTCTTGGACCTCCAGTCCTGGGATGCTCTGCTCTCCGTCTCCAAGGGGTTTGTGCCCCCATGCCCTGGGCTGAGCTCCCACCCATCCTCATCATCCTTCAGACAAGCTCCCACCTCAGCTCCCCCCTCGGCTCCTCTCTCCCAGCCCGGAGCAGCACAGGTCAGTGGGCACCCGGAGCCAACACCTCGGGAAGGGGAGGAGGAGGGTGGAAAACAAAACGCTGATGGATTGTAAAGCTATTGAAGTGCCAGCGAGTAAACTCCATATTTTTAACGGCATTTAAATGCCTCCAAGCAGATTAATAAGGTCTAGGTAATAGCAGCACCAGTCTATATTTATTCTATCTTAAACGCCAGTTTGTCAGGCTGTATTAATATTGATGGTAAGGCTTGGATTGAGGACAGGAAACGCTGGGACTTCACTTTATCTCTCCCAAACAGGCTGCTCAGCCCCTTTATCAGGGCTGCGGCTGCGGCAGCAGCTGCCTCTTCAAGGGCTCAGCGCATCCCCTCTCCCCCCCCCACTCCCTCTTTTTAATCAGAGGAGGAGAAGTTGCTGGCTTGATCGTTCCATTTTTATCTCTTTTATTTACTCCATTTTCATGTCTTTCAGCGCATATTTTATTCCCATCAAGGCAGGACCATTGATAGCTTAAGCTGTGTCCCCCCCGGCTCCCTCCATGAGCCTGGCTGGGAAGGACGAGGGGTAATTACCAGGAAAGAGCCCCCCCTGCCCTCCCCTCCTGCCCCACGGCAGCCACACACAGAGTGGCCCCCAGGAGGGGCTGAGCTGCCATTTGGGGGGCTTGGGAGAAGCATCCACTCCTGACCCAGCCTTGGGGGACCCCACTGCCCCCCAGCCCCTCGAATGTCTCTTACTGCTGTCACAGTGCTGCTGCAGAGGGTCCCGTGCCCACTGCCGCCAACCCCTCATCCCACCCCATCCTGCCCCACTGGGCACCCCAAAAACTCCTTAAATAGCTGCTGGGTTGCCTTGGGCCATGCCATGTGGGGAGAACCCACTGGGGTGCCACGAGTTCCCACCCTGGAACCTCCCGTGGGCCGAGGCGAGGCTGAGGACAAACCCATTTTCTTCCTGAATATTCCCCAAAGCCCAGATTCCTGCCTGGCTCTTCCCTGCCAGCATTTGAAATGCAAAGTACTCTGGGCCTTGATTAATGCTACAAATCATCCAGCTGGGGAGCAGCCGTGGCCACGTGGCTGGGGCAAGGGACCAGCACCGACGGCGGCGCTCCCCGAGCCCGGAGTGTTCACGGCAAACTGTGCAGCCCTTCCCCTGCAAGGCTGGGAAAAGGGATGCAAAGGGAATTTGCACACGATTTCAGATGGGGTAGAGCTCTGGCTCCGTGGGTAATGAATGCAAAATAATCATAATAAATGCTAATTGCGGGAGGAGGGAGGAAGCCTGGCATGGCGTTTGGAGATAGTCTGGAAAAATCCATGTGGAGAGCACGACACTGGATAGCCTGGGGTGCTGGGTGCCTCAGGGATGCTGTGTGCCCCAGGAATGCAGGGATGCTGCGTGCCCCAGGGATGTCCAAGGATGCTGAGTGTCCCAGGGATGCAGGGATGCAGAGTTCCTTGGGGATTCAGGGGATGCCTGAACACCCCAGGGACACACAGGAACGCTGGGTGCTGTGCTCATGGGCAGGATAGCCCATCTCCCACCCCGGATGGCCACAAATCCTTGTTCCCACATGACCCTGGTGAGGATGTAGTGGGAGAATCCCTGTCCTCTCTCCACAGTGGCTGGTGGCTCCCAGGGCTTTGGGCACCGTGTCTGGAGCAGCCCCTGCTCCCCATCACCCTCCAGCACTGGCAAAGCGAGTAAGTTGAATTTAACAGCCATTAGTCCTGGAAACATCAAAGGGCTCCTCCATCGGAAAATGAAAATCCTCATTAACTAATAAAAAGCCCATCGCTCACTCTGCCTTTAATATAATTAACACCAGCCAAGACTTCAATTAAGGTTTTATCCAAACTTCAAAACGCCACTCTCTCTCTCTCTCTCTCTCCATAATCACGGCAGGCACAGCAGCTCCAGCCTTCCCTGGGATCCTCCGGCCACGCACACGGCCGAGGCCACGGCGTGAACATCCCAAATAGGAAATGTTTGTGCTTGGCAGGAGCCGGGGTTCTGCCGGGTGCCTCTGACTTCAGCAGGGAAAAATGCTGCCGGGAGGGAGCGGGATGGGGGCGATGGGAACGGGCCAGTTCTCACCACTCTCCTCCCTGCGGAGCCCGGGCCAGCAGCGCTCGTCTCGCTCCAGGGATGGGAAAGTCAAGGGATGGCAGAGGCTCAAGCTGTGCTCACAGGGATGTGTCACCCTGCTCCCTCGGCAGCATACCGGGTGTGTGGAGGTGGCCCCAAGCCAGGACACATCGGGGGGATGCCTGAATTCCCCAGGGATGAGGGATGCTGGGTACCCCAAGGATGCAGGGATGCTGGGTGCCTTGAGGATTCAGGGATGCCTGAGCACCCCAGGGATGCACAGCAATGCTGGATAGCCCAGGGGTGCTGGGTACCTAGGGATGAGGGGTGCTGGGTGCCCCAGGGAGGAGGGATGCTGGGTGCTGTGCTCATTGCAGGACTGCACTTCTGCCACCCCAGATGGCCACAGGCCCTTATTCCCATGTGACCCTGGTGGGGACAGAGCGGGAGGCCCAGCCCCGATGGGTGCAGCGGGTCAGTGCTGCCATCCCGGGAGCCAGCACGGACAAGGGAGAGCCCGGCTGGACGCGCTGGGGCAGCAGAGCCGCCGGGAGACGGACACGCAGATGGCCGCTCTCTTGGAGAGACGGGGCCGTAATCCTCCCCACGGGTCCCATTATCATCCCTATCTGGTGAAAAAACTCTCATCCTGGATGTGTCTAATCCTAATCACTCCCTATCGCCCAGGACCACTTCAGACGGGCCAGACGGACAGACGAGGCCTCTCCTGCCCGGAATATCTGCACAGGCAGCCCCCGGGGGGGGCCGGGGAGGACAGGCCACCCCTTTGCTCCTAATCCCTCGGCGAGCCCTTCATTTAAAAGGGGATTTGCTGTTTATTCCCTCCGCAGGCTCCACGATCATCACAGGGGTCAACATCTGAGCTGGGAGAGCCTTGTTAAAACATAAGAGTGGTGTGTTAATTTGGGGGGAACGGTGGGGGGCTGGGAATGCACTGGATGGTTTCCAAACCCCAGAGCAGCGCTCGGGCTCGGTGCCTGCAATGAAAGGCTCAGGTCTCTGTGGCTGGGGATGCTCCCAGAAATCCCCTTTGACCTTCCCAAAACACCCAGAGGTGCTGAAATCCATCCTGGGGGAGGGTGGCTGTGACACCAACCCCTCCCCCGGGCATTTCCTCTGTGGGGGGCTGGGATTTGGGCACCACACGACCCTTCTTGGGCATTTAATTCCCCCCTCTCCTGCTTCCACATCCATATTTATGGCAGGGATGGGCACGGGTCAGGAAGGTCATCACCTGGGGGGGGTCTCCTTCTGCCCGCCCAGCCCTGGAGGATGCCTGGGGCTGCTGGGGGAATGGGGATTAAATCCAGAAGGGAAAATATCCTGCAGCAGGTGCAGCTTGCGACAGGTCTGAACGGCTGCCAGCCGGCTCGGAAATCCCAAACACATCTGTGCTCATCAGTTGGACACCAGATGGGCCCCGGGTTAGTATTTTGGGCTGGGGTTATTTGGGGGGGTTGGGCAGGGCTGGAGGGGGGCTGGCTGTTCCAGCCCGGGATGCTCACACCCCGCCTGCATTCCCTCATATTTATCCCGGTATTTTTAGCGTGTTTTATCAGCTGGAGGTCAGGCCCCTCGTGGGATGTGGAGCAGCTTGGGGCCACACCACAGCTCACAGCCAGGCACCACCGCTTTCTGAGTGCTGGCTCTGTCCCCAGCTTCTCCCCACAAATCCCTGGGGACACCCATTTCCTGGCCCCTCCGGAGCCCTGGAGCACCCCCAGATGGGAGCTGCAGAGCCCTGCCTGCACTAAAGGTGCTAAATACCTTCAGCCCTCGGTGTCCTCATCCACAGCTGCACATCTCATTCCCCAGTGGATTAGGACCATCCCAGCACCAAGAGCATCTCATCTCCATGCCGGTGTCCTCCGGTCCCTGGCATCAGGCTGGCACAGGGATGGCTGCATCCAAGCTCTCCTTGAGCCGAATTGTGCTGGGGCCAGTCCTGTGCACCCCAGCTCTGTCCACCACGGCTCCATCCATCCCAGCCCCATCCATCCCAGCCCCACAGGATGAGGGCTGGAGCTCCAAGTCTGCTCCCTGTGACAGCAGATGCAGCTCTGCAGCCTCTCAGCTCCCAGCTATTTTTAGGAGCATGTCTGTGGCTAAATCTGGTGCCGTGTGGGCTCGAGGCTTCCCAGCAGCGTGGCTGCTGCCCTGGGAGGCTCTTTTGGGTTCTGTGTCTCCTCGTGGGAGCTGGGAGCATCCTGAGCACACTCGGGGCAGTGCTCCCTGGCCAGGGTGTGCTGAGAGTGGGACATGCAGGATGGCAAAACCATCCTGGAGCAGGGATGGCTGCAGCAGGAGAGAAGTTTTGCAGCCCCGAGTGAACGCGGGGGACAGGGTGGGTGACACCAGGGAAACACCAGCACCCCTGGCCGCATTTAACAACTCCGATTGTCAGGAGAGAGGGACAAGCCCTGACCCCATGCACAGTGATTAACAGCCCGTGAGGATCCCTGATGGCTTCACGTGGTCTCAGCTACAAGCAGGTGATGCCACCACCCAGCCCTTCCTTCCCTGGGCCCCGTGGCCCAGCCGAGCTGGGAGCTCATGGTCGCTTTGATAAGAGGAGAAAGCTGTTGAATACAGAAATGTGGCTGCGGGAAGTGGAGCCAGCAGGGCCTTGCATGCCCAGGAGGAGGAGGAGGAGGAGGAGGAGGAGGATGTGCCTTCCTCCAGTCCTGCCTCTGCCCAGCCAAGGCTGAAACAGGGTATTGGGAGGGGTTCTTTTTCTTTCCCCTGTGTCCCCCCCAGGTCCCACTGCTCCTGTGCTTGTACAGAACCATCCCTGTCCCCTTCCCCACCTCTGTCCTCATCTCCATATCTGTCCCCATCCCCATCCCTGTCCTCATCTCCATCTCTATCCCTGTCACTGCCCCCATCCCGATATCTGTCCTCATTCTCATCCCTGCCCCATCCCCATTTCCATCCCTGTCTCCATCCCTGTCCCCATCCCCGCCCCCGCCCCTCCCCACAGCCCGGCCGGTGCCGGCAGAGCCCCGGGGATGCTCAGGGACGCTGTGCCCGGGGCGCCGAGCCCAGCACCCCGTCAGGGCCCGGCTGCGCGTCCCCGCGGCCGCCGACGGCCGCCGCTCTCCCCTCTCCCCCTCCCCTCTCTCTCCCTTTCTGAAAATTGATAATTAACCTTTTGTCCGTGGGGCTGTTGTGTTTATTTGGCGCAGGCGGCTGCAGGGCGCTGATATGGAAATCGCAGCCGGCAGCCAGCTCCCGTCCCCCCGCAATCTGCAGCCGCGCACAGCCGCTGGGCAGAGATAAGCAGGTGCTTATTCACAGCCCCGCAGCTGCCGCCGAGGGCAGCCCTACCTGATCACTCCAATCTCAGTGAAAAACTACTTGAGGTTGGGCTCCCGCGATGGAGAGAGGCGATAGGGACGCGCCAGACAGCTCCCCCGGCTCCCGCTTCGCCTCCCCGCGCCGCCTGCCTCCCTCTGCCCGCGTCCTCTCCGCTCTCTCCGTCTCCCTGCTCTGTCTTCCCTCTTATCTCCCTCTCCACATCCCTTTGATTTCTTTTTTTTTTCTTAAAGAATTTGTCTTTGTGTTCCCTGTGAACTCTCGGCAGCTCCCACGTCCCTGGCTCGGCCATCGCTCTCCTTTCCATTCCCAGCGCCTGCCTTTGCTCCTGCATCCCCATTTCCCTGGGCGGGAAGAGGCAGATTTAAGCATCGATGGATAAAGCCCCGTGCCAGCCCCAGGCTGGGGCCGTGCCCCCATCCCAGCCCCTTTTGGGAGGTGATGGTCTCGGTTCGGTTCCGACAGCTGCCGGGGATGTTTTGCTCACCGGTTGTTGCTGCCGCTTCCTTTTCCCCCTTGTTCCCCCCCCATTTGCTCTCAAATGGAAAGGGGAAGGCAGTGGGGCTCTGCAGGCAGTGGGGCACATGGGCAGGGGGCATTTCCCAGCACTGGGGAAGCGTGCCATGCCGTGCCGTGCCATGCCATGCCGTGCCGTGCCATGCCATGCCGTGCCGTGCTGTGCCGTGCCATGCCATGCCGTGCCGTGCCATGCCATGGCATGTTCCCCCGAGCACGGGGCTGGCACAGCCCCGGTACCTGCGGAGGTAGCGAGACCCCCAGGGCTTTCTGCCCTCCTTCCCCCACCTCGCCGTGAGTGTGGGTGCGGTGGGGGCCCGTCCTGCTTCTCCTTTAGCAGGGGGAAGTTTCTGCTCGGCAGCAAGAGCGGCTCTGACTCAGAGAGAAACCGGCCGGGAGCGCCGGCGGCTCCCGGAGCGTGGGCGGGAGGGGTCACCTGTGACGGGGCAGACCCCGCGGCCCAGGGGTTCCCCCATGCCACGGTGGGTCCTACACCCCCAGGGGTTCCTCTCCGTGTTTGGAGAGCTCAGATGTTTCCCCTCACCGCGCCAAACCCCGGGATCCCAGGGGTTCCCCTCCCTCCGTGAGTCAGAGCTCTGGATCCCAGAGGTTCCCCCTGCACCAAGCCAGCCCCCGGGACCCCGGGGGTTCCCTGCACTCTGGGGCAGAGCTCAGGGCTCTCCCCCGTGCTGGGGCATTCCCCGGCAGCCCGGCGCCTGCAGCTGCCCGGACAGGTGCTCTCCGTTTCCTGGCGGAGAAAACGCGCCCGCGCGGGTGACACGGGACACGGGGCCGCCGCTGGGTGGGATTTTCCTGGCCGGCCCTGAAACCCTCTTGTTTTGACTCGCTGCCCTGGGACACTCCCCAGAAGTGGCCACTCTCCGTGTCCCGTGCTGAGCCAAGGGGCAAGGGGCAGCTTGGCAAAACCCCGAGCGATGACACCCTGCCCACCTGAGTCAACCAGAAAGAAAAGGGGAAGAAGCCAAAGCCGGAAACACAGCTGGAAATCCTGCCAAAACCTCTGCCAGCCTTCAGTCCGTACTCAGGCTGCTGTGCCTGTGCTGGTGGGGCACGGGCATCTCCAGGGTGGGTAGAACAGATCTGGGGTGTCCCAGCATTGCTGGGACGCAGGATGTGGGTCTGGGGCAGAACTGTGCAGGGGACAGCTGTGGCATCTCCCCCCAAACACACAGTCCTGGAAGGGTCAGGCTGTGGTTTGCAGCTTGTGGCCCTTTCCCCAGCACGTCAGCCCCGTGCTGGGGCTTCCCCTCCTCTCCCTGCAGCACCCAGACCATGCTCGACGTCCCCTGGGGCTCAGGGCTGCACCCAGAGGGCAGAGACCCTGCTGGTGACACCCCGCTCTGCCCTCTGCCCCCGCAGCACAGCACCCCCACACCCCGGTACCCTCCTCCCCACTTCCACCCAGCCCTCCCTGGCCCCCCCCCCGAGCCCTGGGCGGGGGGCACAAAGCGGGGAGCCCCGGGTACCATCTGCGGGAGCCCAGGTGGCCGCCGAGACACGCCATCTGCTCAGCCACCTTCGGGGACCGTGCAGGCGCTGCTGTATTTTTAGGACACGTTTCCTCCCTCCCACCTGCAGCCCAGAGCCGCCTTTCGGGTTTCTAACAAGTTGTTTCTCTCTCGCTGACAGCTCTTGGGGAGCCCAAACTCCGGCGCTGAGGGGCCTGGACGGGGGGTGCAGGGATGGGCTGCACAGGGGGGTCACCCCGAGTGCTGAGAAGGTCGGGGTGATGCTGCAGCTGCAGATCAGCAGCAGCAGCCGTGGGAAAACCTCATCCCATGGGTGACCCCAGGCAAAGGGGCTGTAGCAAGGGGGGGGCGAGGCTTGTGCCAGGCTGCAAATGGACAACCGTGCCATGCCGTGCTGTGCTGGTTGTGCCATGCCACCGTGCACGGTGACAGCCGTGCCGTGCCGGTCCTGCCGTGCCACGCTGCCCCGCGCTGCCCGTGCCGAGCTGCACCGCGCCGGCCCCTCGCAGTGAGGAAGTGAAGCCGGCGCGAAGGGGAAGTTGTTGGAAAGTCAGACCGGAATGGCTGATAGGGAAGGCAGAGCTGGGCTTGGTCACAGATGGTTCCTGTTGGGGAAGGACACGGGCGCAGCTGCCCGGCCACCCCCACCCGCCGCATTATCACTGCCCGGCAGCTGTTCACCTTCCCCTCGCCATGGGACACGGCTCCGCTGCCACCGCGGCCCCGGCCGTCACATGAGCGGCCCTGGCGGCCGGGCAGGCGCCGAGTGGGCAGGACACCCCGCGCCCCTCCGGAGCTCGGCATCCCCAGCCCCAGCACAGCTCCTGCCCACACGTGGGACTAGGCTGGCGGCACCAGCCCCAGCGGGGCTCACAGCACTGCGGTGCTGCCACCATCCCCTCGGGACCCCCCAGAGAGGACAGGGACCCCTCTTGGGCCAGGGCACCACGCAGGACCAGCCAAGGTGAGAGGCAGCGGCGGGAGGAAGGTGGCGGTGGCCGTGGCGTTGCCGTGTGCCGTGGCACGGGTCACTCAGCCGGGCGTCCAATGCAGTCTTGGGCAGGCAGGTGCTCCCCGAGGGTGGCAAGTGGCTGGCACCAGTCAGTGCATCCCCTTGGGGACCAGCCAGTGGGAATGGAGGCTGGGACATGGCCAAGCCAGTGGCAAAGGCACCATGGGGCACCATGGGCTTGCTGTCACGGCGACCCATTCAGAGCCTGCTCTGCAATTAAACCTTTCCATAACGAGTAATCAGCCCCGAGGATGTTTTATTTGCAGCATTTCAGTCCTCTGTTTGCTGGGTGGTTTTGCTCATTCCGGGATCAGCAGCTCACATCCAACCCCACGGGCTCTCCAGGTGCTGCTGATTGTTTGCAGCGCGGAGGCTCCGTGGGCACGGAGCATCCCCCATCCCTGCGCTGGAGCATCCCCAGGCACCGAGGCCGAGGGGCCGTGGCAGCTCTGGGGGGCTCGGGGGCTCTGCTGGGCCTTGCCTGGCGCAGGCAGGAAAGCGGAGCCGGCTGAGTCACCGGTGTGAACAATGCTGGCCCCGTGCCCCGCTTCCCCTCACACCCCCACCCCGCTCCTCCGGCACGGGGCTCCGGCCACAGCCCCCTGCCCACCCCGGCACCTGCCCGTGGGTCAGGGACACGGCTGGGACAGAACAAGGGCAGGGTTTGGGTGCACCGTGGGTGCTGCACCCGTTGTGCCGGCTCACCGTGGGTGGGAACTACACTGGGGTCCCTGTCCCCAAAATGGGCACATGCCAGGCACGGGCACGCAGCGATAAGGCGCCGGGATAAGGCGGCACGGCCGCGGGGCTCGGCGGGCACCGCGCTCCGGAAGGCTGCAGCCAGCGAGCCGTGCAGATTGCTGCGGGCTGGCCGGGCAGCCCGTTAGGCTTTTGGCAGGAGAAATGTTTATTTTGTTGGCCAAATATCTCTGCAAACTTCCTGATTTCCTTGCGGCCAGCGAGGCAGCGATAGGGCTGGCGAGGCCGTTGCCGGCCGCGCTCTCTGGCCTCGGCACCGAGAGCTGTTATCTCCGAGGCACAGCGGGCAGGGAAGAGGTGGAGAAAGGGAAATGAAATACAACAGAGGTGGCACATTTTTTGCTCTTGATAACAAGCCCTGCTTTTAGCCTGGGAACTTGGAAACGATGCAGGTGGCCAGAGACAGCCACAGCGTCCTCCGCTGCCGTGGCGCATCTGGACCTCGTAACGAATCCCAGACCTCACCCAGCACAGGGCCGTGGCTCCCCATGGCATGGCCTGGCACAGCACAGACTGGCACCGGCCTCCACATGGCCAGAGCCCCAGGCTGGGGGATTTTGGTGCTGGGAAGGTTCTGAAAGCAGCCCCAGGACTTGGGTGTCCATCCAAGCCGCTGCCGGAGTGAAGGCAGGCTCACACCGCCTCCCGCTAGCTCCCATTGATTTTTGTAGGGATGTGAGGTGTTGGAAGCACAGTGCCTGCTAATTAAATTCCCATCGTTACTAAAGAGCCCTGTGCAGCCTGTGGGGTGGGGAGGGCCAGGAAAGAGCTGCTCCCCGAGGTTAGGGTGGGAGAAGGGGAATGTGAAACTGTTGTGAACTCAAGGGCAGCTCAGGGGATTCTGTTCAGCATCTCCCGGTGAATTCCTGCTCGCCAAGGATGAGGCTGGCAGGACTTGCCACTGGCTGCTGCTCCCGTGGAGGTGCCAGCAGCATCTCCATGCACAACAAAACACCAGCTCCTGGAGTCAGGGCAGCACGTGGTCATCTCTGCTTTGTAATTAAAACACTTCCTAGGCTCTCCATGGCAAAGAAAAGCTGGAAGCTTGGCCCTCAGCAGCCCCCAAACCTTGAAGCACCCAGAGGAACGGTGCTGTATCCAAAAGTCTCCCATTTTTTAAGGCAAGCCGGTGATTTTCCGGAGCTGGCGGCGCAGGGTGAGCTGGATGATAAGCAGTAGGGGGTGGTTTCCCTTTGAATGCCACGAAGCAGGAACGAATCTGTCATCAAGGAAAACAGGATTTTAATTTTTTTTTTCTTTTAATGGAAGATGCACTTTTTTATTTTCAATGTGGAAGTGGTGGGAAAGCCGCAAAGCCACTGGATCTGCTTCAACAGCCAGCGGGGCTGCTCCTTCCAGCCCAGTGGCTACAGCGTGGGTGAGCCCCAGTCTGGGGACCCCCAGGAGTGGTCACGGAGGGAAGCCAGGCACAAACGAACCCCCTTCCTTGGGAAAGGCTGGCGCACGGCGCTTCCTGCCCAGCAGATGTCCCCGGGCGGATGCAGCTGCGGCGGGCGATAGCCGGCGGGCAGGCGAGCGTCTTCCCCGGCCGCTGGCTCCCCACCAGCCCCTTATCTCCCTACTGCATTCCCCGATGGATTAACGTGCAGGAAAATCCAGCGCCAGGGCTCCTGCTGCAAGCAAAGTGCCAAGGGAAGAGCGCCGGGGGCTGCAGCCTGGCTCCCGGTGCTCGCTCCGGGATGGATTTAGGGACTGAGATTTGGGCCACCACATCCGTGCTGGCAGCCGGGGCAGGGCGATGGGACCATCCGTGGCCACAGCGACCCCTCCCAGCCCTGCAGGGATGCTCCAAGCAGAGGGGGACTGGGGACCCCACAGCCGTGTGGGGCTTTGCATCCCTGCAGCTCGTGAGCAGCCGCCACACGTTGTCCCCAGGCTCTGCTTGTAGGGCACTGCCGGCACTGCCGCAGCTGGTGAGTACCCAGGGACGCTCTGCTCCCCGAGAGGGAACGGATAGAGACCGAGAGACCCAGACGGACAGACAGAGTGGCTGGGGATGCCACAGGAAACCTGTGGCACGCCGGGGCTGAGCGCCGGCACGGCTCGGTGCCTTCGCCTGCAGACATCGCCCTGTGGGAGCTGGCGGGGGCAGGGGAGGCACGGCCCAGGGTGCCCGCGGAGGGACAGGGGCTGAGTCACCGGCCTGGCGGGGGCCAAGGTGTGATAAACCAGCACCGTGGGCTTCTTAAAAATGCCTGAGGCTTGCGAAGAGGGAATGCAGCCGGAATAGCAATCAGCTCGTCCCGGCACCCTGGGAAGCACCAGGGCTGAGCCGGGAGAAGGGGACAGTGCATTGCCGTGGGGGGCACGGGGAGGGCAGTGGGTCGCCACTGATGGCTGGGCACTCCCAAGGTGTCAAAAGGGTCCCCAACACCGCGGTGGCTGCAAAGGCAAGAGGAGGCATCCAAGGGTGCCTTGGTGGCACTGTGAGCCCAGCACCCACCGCGTTGCCCCTGCCCACCTGCCCGGCCCCGATAGCAGGCGGGGGTGGTGTGCAGGGGCAGATATGGGGCCTGCATGGCACATGGTGGTGACCATTTCCTGTGAGGTTCTGGCGCCAGTTGCCTTCCTCTGCCCTCAGCGAGCACTTTATCTCCTGGCACGCACCAAGCCGAGGCCTCAGTGCTCCCCTTCTCCCCCAGGCTGTGCCTTGGGGTGTCCCTTCCCCTGGGGCAGGTCCTTGGCACTCTCCAAACCACTCCATGCAGCCTCTTGATGTGCACACCCAGCAGGGATGGAGGACATCACCCAGCACCGAGAGCACAAGTGATGGCTGACGGTGACACCCTCCCGTGGGGTGGGCAGGCAGGGATGGGCACCGGGCAGGATGCACGGCGCTGGGAGGTGCCACCTCCCCAAAACAAAGGGATCACGGATCACCGCAACGTGTGTGGCTCATCCCCGCACCGGGCTCACCACGCCATCAATCACTCGGCGTGACCGACACTGAGCCGTGACAGGAGTTTCCACCCTCTCCCACGGGTGGGAACGCACTGGGGCCCCATCCTGCCCCGGCTCCAGATTTGCCGGGGGAAGGATTGCCAGGCCCGGGTTGGGATGGATCCAGCCGGCTATCGGGCTCTGGCAGGAGCTTATCTCCGGGCCAGCCGTTAATTTCCCACCGCAGCGCAGCGGGGCCACCACCGGCTCTGCCGGAGCGGGGCTGGTCCCATGGCCTGCGCCCAGGCACCCAGGGAGCTGAGGGGTGGGGGGATGTTTCCCCGTAGGGAAGCCAGACCCCCCCTTTATCCCATCCATGGGACCCAGGCCTGTGGTGGATGGGTGGCCACGGAGCACACGGCAGTCCCAGGCTGGGGAGGGAGAGGGTTTGGGGCAGGAAAGGGTTAAGGCGGGGAAGTTTGCTCACTCTCAGCAATGATTTAAACCAGACAGAAAGGTTCTGTCATCCATCACGCTAACAGCCAGATCATTGTGTTTTAAAGTGTCTGTAATTGCAGCAATACAGAGACCGGGAGAAAGATAAAGGCTGGGAAGATGCAAATGCCGAGGGGAAGCACCAGCCCCTTGCACCCGGCGGGGAGAGACCCGGGGACAGCCCTGGGGACAGCCGGGGGCGACCCAGGCGTCCTCCTGCCTAGTGATGGCACGGGGTGGGTGATGGGGCGTCTTTGGTGGGGTGGGAGCACCCACAAAACAGCACAGGAGTACAAAGTCAGTGACAGGGAGGGGCAGAGAAGGGTCTGAGTGGGTGCTGGACTCCAAATATTGTCTAAAAATTACATTTATCTTCCTCATTATCCCTGGATTAGCACAAAGTGGCTCTTCTTTCCCCATCTCCTTCGGGATCCAGGGGATCCCAGGGACACGGTACAAAGGAGGGTGAGAAGTCGCCCGAAGCCTGCGAGGAGGTGGCCACGGCCACGACCACGACCACGGCCACGGGTGGCCGGGCTTTGTCCCAGCATCCCAGGCCACGTGCAAAGCCACCAGCAGGGAATTATTAACATTCAGCTGAACCCCGCCGAATAAAGCGAGCTAACACAAATGTTTATTTTCACAGTAGTGAATTATGACTTCAATAGACCAAAATTACAGGCTGCGTGCGTGGAATGGGAACGCAGCAGCCCCTGCCACCCAAACGCCGCCGGGGGGACGCGGTGGCTCTGCCCCCCCTGCTGTCCCGTGGGGTGACAGTGCCGCCTGCCCATCCTGACGGTGCGTGAGCAGCTCCTGGGGCAAGAGGTGCCAGGGCAGGGGGTGTTTGATGGTGTCCTTCACCTGCACCCCAAATTAACCAGGAGCCGAAGAGGTGGCGACTCTTCCCGGCAGGTCCCTGTGATGTGTTTGTGGCAGGGGGCTGGCAGGTCAGTGGGGATGGCTTTGGTCACCGCTGGGCTCATGGCACGGCACCAGCTGGGCACTCATGGCATCAGCTGGGCACTCACAGAAGGGTTTTGTGAGGTATTCGAGGTTTGCACTTGGGTGTGTGACATAGGTGGCTCGGCTGAGAGCACGGTCAGCCCTGTGGGCAGGTCCCTGCTCTCCCAGTGAGTGGCCAGATCCTGAAGGAGCCCTGTCCTGGCAGCCCAGAACTTTGGGAACAGTTTTGGGCTGCCTCGCTGATGCTGGGGGTCTGCGGCACCTCGACCTGCGGGGTCTGTGCTGGGAACCACATGTCCAAACGCACGTCCAAGTGCACGTGTCCCGAAGCACACGTGGCGCTGGCATCTGCATGTGCCAGCCGGTGCCACCCCTACGGAGCTGGGGTGTGGTGAGGTAGCCGTGCAGCTGTGCAGGGGTGGATTTCCCTCCCATGCTCCTGTGCCAGTGGGGCCGTGGCACCTGCACGAGGCTCCTGGGGAAAGGACCCTGTGGGAATGAGGGCAGCAGGACCTTGGAGAACCACAGGCCCTCTGGGAGCCCTCTGGGAGCCCTCTGGGAGCCCTCTGGGAGCCCTCTGGGAGCAAGGGATGGAAAACTGGAGCTGGAGGCCAGGATGGCTGTGAGAGGCTGGAGGGGCTGGGTCGGGATTCTGCAGCACCTCCTGCTGTGACCCCATCAGTGGGGGGAGCTTGGCTGTGCAGTGACCACGCCGTGGTCATTTGGTGACCGTGTGGTGGCCCCATAGCGGCCGTGTGATGGCCATTTACTGGCCATAGAATGGTCAGTTAGTGGCCTTGTGATGATCATTTACTACCTATAGAAAGGTCATTCAGTGGCCATGTGATTGGCATTTACTGGCCATGCAGTGGTCATGCAGAGGCCATATGATGGTCATTTACTGGCCACACAATAGTCATACAGTGGCCATCCAATGGTCACACCGAAGCCACGTCATGTTCATTTACTGAGTGCCATGCAACTGGCACTCAGTAGCCATGCAAAAGTCATGTACTGGCCACAGAATGGCCATTTACTGGCCATGCAATGGCCACACAGAGGCCATGCAGCAGCTGTGCAGTGGCCATGCCAGGGCCGTGCAGTGCCCTCACAGTGCCCACACAGCGTCCATGCCTCAGCCATGCCAGGGCCACGCTCTGGCTGTCCAGTGGCCACGCAGCTGTTCCGTGCCCCCCAACCCTCATTGTGCAACAGCCGAGCCGGGTGACCCCGCCTGGCAGAGCTGCCGCGCTCCCAATCCCTGGGAAGCGGGCAAGGATGAGTAATACAGCCGGCACAGGGCAGCGGCAGAGGGAAGCAGCTGCCAGGCACAGTAATTACACACAGAGGCAGGGCCGGGCTTGCAGGGAAATTCACAGGGAAATTGGCGGGGATTGTGTTCCCGCTGCACGGGCAAGCAGCAGCGCTGTAGCAGGGCTTGGGGAGGGAAAATTTGAATGCTGTCCCCCAGCTGGCACGGGGCACACGGGAAGGGTGTGCCAGGCAGCCGGGTGTGCCAGGCAGCCAGGTGTGCACCGCTGCCCGGCACCACTGTCGGGGAGGGTCCCACCGGCATTCCCAGCACGCAGCTGCCCTTGGAGTCCCACCGAGGCCCAGCAGGGTGGGGGGCACTCCAAGGCCAGGCTGGGATGGGCATGTGGGACGTTGAGGGCTGTGCCTGTGGTCTTGTGGCTGCTCCAGTGCAACCCCAGCCCTTGGGCCCCTGGAGAGGGAAGCTGAGCACAGCTCCATCCCCCTGCAGCCCCCTAGCCCCCTGCAGACACCCCCACCCTGCTCCAACCCCTCAACCCTTCCCATGGCCCCAGACAAGTCCTGGCCCATTCCCTTGCAGTCCCCCTACCTCCCCCAAAAAAACTCCCCGCTCCTTGCAGCTCCCCAAAACACGTTACCACCCCCCCATGCAGCCCCCCACTCTCAGCTTTGCAACCCTCAATCTTTCACACCCCCAACTCTGAAGGTTTTGCAAACCCCAGTCCCTGCAGCCCCCAGGCCCCGCACACTGCCTTGCATGGCCTTCCAGTCCCCATAGCGTCAGCAGGTCCCATGCACCCCCTAAAGCCCTGGGGAGCCCCATGTCCCCGTGCAGACCCCCGGTGTCACGCAGCTCCGTGTCCCACTCAGTCCCCCGGTGCCGTGCAGCCCCTCGGTGCCGTGCAGACTCCCTTGTGCCGCACAGCCCGGTATCCCCGTCCATGCCACCCCGTTCCCCTCGCGACGCCGCCCATTCCCATTCCCATTCCCATTCCCATTCCCATTCCCATTCCCATTCCCATTCCCACTCCCCATCCCCGTCCATCCCATCCCGGGGGTCCCGCTCCGGTGGCGGTGGCGGCGGGGCGCCCCCTGGCGGGCGCGGCGCGGCCCGGTCTAAGGCAGCGGCGCGGGCGGGCCCCGCTCACTCCGGGCCGGGCGGGCGGCGCGGCGGCAGCGGCGGCGCGGCGGGGGCCCGGCCGGGCACGGAGCGCGGCCGCGGGCGCCCCACGGCCGCGACGCGGCGCCGGGAGGATGCGCCGCCGGGCAGCGCGCAGGGGGTGAAGCGGCCCCGCGGATTTACCGCGGCTTCTCCGCCTTCCCCCGCTTCTCCGGTGCCCCCCCTGCGGGGGGAGGGGAAGCGCCCCGACCCCCGGAGCTGGCGGCGAGCGGCGGCCCCGGGCGCGGCGAGCGGCGGCGGGCAGGTGCCGGGGGCAGCCGCCGCCGCGGGGCCGCGCTCCGCCAGAGCCGGCCTTAAGCGGGCCGGGGCCGCCGCCACCGGGGGCCGCTGCCGGCTCTGCCCCCTCCTGCCGGCCCCGCTGGCCCCTGCCTTGGGACTTACCTCACGTCTCCGCCACACCTCAGGACGGTAAGTGCCGTCCGCCAGCGGGGACGGGGACGGGGAGGCTGCCGGTGCTCGCGGAGGCTCCCGTGAAAGCGGAGCTTGGAATGCTCCCCGTGTTCGGGGGCTGCTCCCGGTGCATAGGGGAATCGGAGGCTCCCGGTGCCCAGGGAGGCTCGCAGGGAAGAGGGGCTGTGGGGTACTGCTGGTGTTCGGAGGATGCTCCCGGTGCGTCGGGGAATCGGAGGCTCCCGGTGCCCGGGAAGGCTCCTGTGGAAAAGGGGCCGGGAACGCTCGGGGGATGCTCCCGG
This sequence comes from Corvus cornix cornix, assembly GCF_000738735.6. Classification (NCBI taxonomy): domain Eukaryota; kingdom Metazoa; phylum Chordata; class Aves; order Passeriformes; family Corvidae; genus Corvus; species Corvus cornix. The sequence goes on from NC_046341.1 coordinate 1,428,579, forward strand.
AGCGAAGGAGTCGGGGAGGCTCCCGGTGCCCGGGGGACGCTCCTGTTGTGCAGGAGTCCGAGATGCTCTCGGTACCCGGGGGAAGCTCCCGGTGTCGGAGAAGCTGCCGGTGCGCAGGGCAGTGAGAGCCTCCCGGTGCCCGGGGGACGCTCCCGGTGCCCGGAGGATGCTCCCGCTGTCGGGGCGGCTGCCGGTGCGCAGGGGACGGGGATGCTCCGAGTGCCCGAGCCAGTGCGGTGCCTGCAGCAGCGGAGCGGAGCGGGGCGAGCGGGGGCACAGCCGGGGCGAGCGGGCGCAGGGCTCGGAGCGGCTCCGCGGCGGAGGCAGCGCGGAGCGGGATCGCCGCGCCCGTGGGCCCCGCTCCCACGCACCGCGCTGCCGCGGCGGCGGCGGAGGGGTGCAGACCCCTCTTCCCTGCACTCCCGGGGCTCTTCCTGCTCTCCGTCCTCGTCCCCGGTCGCCGCTTCCCCAGCGCCAGGGCGGCGTGGGGCGGCACAGCGTCCCCGGGAACCCACGCGAGTTTGTGCCCACCCCCCAGCAGACCCCCCCGGTTGCGGCTCCCGATTCCTGCCCAGCCGCCCGACTCTTTGTCATCCCTGCATCCCTCCTGTCTGCCCGCCAAGCAGCCAGCTCCGCATCCCGCTCCGGCTGCTGTGGAATGGAGCTGGAGCCGCGTTTGGTGGCGAGGAGGAGCTGACCCACTTGGGAGAGTTTGCGGGAGGAATCCCAGGGCTGCCGTGGGAAGTTCCAGCCACCTTCGTTCTGTGTTTATGTGCGAGGACACGGGTCCGTGGCGGGGACACGGGGCTGTGGTGGGAACACTCGCAGAGTCCTCGCGTGTGCCAGGGGATGTTTGTTTGGACGTGGATTTGGGAAGGAAGGCTGGCTCGGGAGCTTCCAGCGCTGCCGTTCATCACCGCCTGCTCTTGCTTTCCCTTTGGATTACGTTAAGCTGGGCAGCCCGGCTTTGCCAAGGGAATGCTGCCGGCGCAGCGATGGAGCGAGGCTGGCCCCACGCTCCTCCGTGGCTCCTCCGCGACACTGAGCCGGAGCAAATCAGCTCTTCCCGTCATTCCCTCGCCGCTGGATGGTGCCTTCGGATACCGCAGAGCGTTTCTCTAGTTAAACACACCTTTTCTTGGAATTCTTTTTTTTCCCTCTATTAGCCAAGAAAAACTTTGCAACTTTTCTTCGCTGTCGGAGAGGAGCCACTGCCGCTGCTGGGTTTCATTTTGTTTTTTTAATTCGAGGTCACGTGTGCGTTGACAGTGTCTTTGATTCCAAGCGATGGTCTCGTCTCCAGCTTAGGAAGAGCTTTTGAGCTCTTCCCTCTGTTGTTTTCTCTCTGTTCAGGAACAAAGAGATTTTTTCTGCCTTTAATTAAAAGGAATATTAATTCCCTGCTCCTTTGTCGAGCGACTTGAAGACACTCTGCGAACATCCGCCTGCTCGGCGCCACGGTGGGGTGAGCTCTGCTGTGGTACAGGGCATGGAGAAATGGGGGAACCATCCCGAAATCCCACAGCAAACACGGAGCAGCAGCCGGGGAGGATGCTGACAGCCACGGTCCTCGGGTGAGGAGCCCCATGGAGCTGAGCTGCAGCCTGGGGTGGGCTCTTGGATCCCCGGAGGTTTGTGAGGCAGGTCCCTGTGCTGAGTTTCCACACAGGGAGAAATTCCGTGGCTGGGGAGGCGAGTGGAGGTGAACTTGGCTGTGCCAAGGGGGTTTTCCCTGCTGGCTGCCTCCCACGCTGGCAGGTAAGGTTTTACCCAGGAACAGATAGGTGTTGGATGTGTTTTGTTTGGAAAACCTGAGTGCAGGTGTTGGTTTGTAGGGGGAAAAGCCAGGACACGGTGGGGGAGAGGCTGTTCCCCCGTGGCTCTGGGTGCTGGCGTGGGGTGGGTGCCAGGTTTGGGCAGTGGGGAGGCCTCGTGTGGGTGCAGGATTTGCATCTTACATCGGGAACTTCCAGGCTGCAGGATGGGAAAATATTCTGGTGCTCAGCCCCACTTCAGGGGTGGGCTGCTGCGGGCAGGAGTGGGCTCTGGCAGGTCCCACAGGGAACCTGGGGCTGGCACGTCTCTGCCAAAGTCCCTTCCTGGAATTCTGCTTCTGAGCCATGGATATTTGCATGCAGGATCCCCAGGCAGGATCCAGGTGTTGTGGCTGGGCCATGGAAATGGGGTCTCGTGGACAGGGGGTCTCGGCTCCGCTCGCTGCCAGCAGTCGCCGTAAATCCCTGGTGAGGTCTGGGGGCACTTTGGCTCTGCCCGTGGTTGTGCACGGTCCCCTGTCCCGCAGCCACCTCGGGAAGGTGTCTGGGTGCTGTGGGACCCCCGGGGAGGAGAGGCACCCCATAAATATCTGTTATTATATCTCTTAGTGGGAATCAGTGGACTGGCAGCGAGTCAACCAGGAAGTGCAGGGCTGCCTGGGAGTGCTGGCAGTGGGGCAGGAGCTGGCTCCCTGCTAGGGGGACACACAAATCTCCCCCACCAGCACTGATCCTCTCCAGCCCCCGGCCAGACCGGCACGGGCACAGTGAGCACAAGGTTTGGGGCAGATCAGGGCCGGGTGCCACGAACGGGGCTGGGAGGGACCAGGGACAGCCCCTGGGTTAAACTGGGCTTAATCGCTGCTGCTGGGGCTGGGGGGATGTGGTCGGTGCTGCAGCCTGACCTGTGCTTTCCAAGCTGGATCTCACGTGGGAGATGGATTTAGCTGCCCATCAGGATGGGGACGATGGGAATCCCCAAGCTGGGATCAATCCTCACCAGCCAGAGGCAAGAATGGGCTGGTGGCACAGAGGACACCCCCCTGCCCGGCTGGCCCGGCCTTAGTGCTGTTGCCCTCTTTGGGGCTGTTTTTAGATTTCCTGAAGCTGTTTTCTGCCGTCCCTCCCGCTGTGCTCAGGCTCCCCAGGGGGAACCCCACCTTGACAAACCCACAGCTTTCCTTCGGAAGATGCTGACCAATGGTTCCAGAAAACATCCAAGGGATTTCCTGTTTATTTCGCAAAATTCTCATTAATATTTTTTCCTGTGTTCTTTGATTCAATTTCACATGGGCAAAATCGCCTTGAAATGGAGCCCGTGGTTCAAAAATAGACAAAGAGTCGGTGAGGCGGCAGCCTGGAGGCTGTGGGAGAGCGCGGCCGGATCCGGCACCCCCTCGGAGCCGGTACCAGGCTGGCGCCTGCGGGGCAGGATCTGGCACGGGGTCCCTGGGGAGCCGGCGGCGCCTCGGCGTTCCCACGCTGCAGGGAGCTCTCCGGGAGCTCCCCGCCGGAGCTGGGGTTTGCAGGGGGAGGTTTCCCTTCTCCAGCCCATCTCTGCCTCCAGGATGCCGCGAATCCCCCGCGTGTGCCGCTTGTCCCTGCTCCAGCCGCCAAGGCCACCTTTGGGCAGGAGCATCCCCGTGCACATGGCTGCGGACATCCCCGACCGGGGCGCTGGGCTGGTTTTGGGGTGCCCCTTTGGCACCCTTTGCTTTGGGGGATGGTGCAGAGAGTGGTGCAGCCCAGGCGCGGGTGTTTCCTGGGTGGGGGCAGCTCCGGCAGGGTCAGCCGCAGCCCTGCTCCTCTCCAGGTGTTCCGGGCTGCCCGCGGCACTGTTTACTCCTGGTGTTTAGCCAGGATATTTAATTTCCAGGAGTGTAAGGCAGCTGGGGAGCAGCAGGGTGTGCGCGCCCACCTCCCCGTGCCACCCCGGTGGGACGAACCCGACAGTGGCAGCGGGCACGACCCTGCGGCGGCGTTTGCAGCAGGTACTGTGCCCTGGCTGGGTGCTGCTGGCCCATAGGTCGGGGGGCCCCCCCAAAGTGACCCTGTGCATGGGGGACCCCTCCTCCCAGCCCGTCCCCCCGCCAGCAGCCACGTCGCCGCCAGCCGCTGTTGACTCACAGGCTCCGCCGCCGAGTCCCGGGGCTGAGCCCGAGATGCTTTTACAGGCAGGGCTGAAATGCACAAAATGTTCGACTTGTAAAATATGTAGCGTGAGAAAATAGCCTTTTCTGCTCTCCTCCTCCTCCTGCCGCCGCTCCCCTGCCCCATCTGCTCGCTTGGAAAGCTTCCCGCAGCCGGGGGGGCCGGCGGCGCCCGGGGTCCCTCGCCAGGGATGTCACCCACCCCGCGCAGCCGTGCCCGTGCCGAGGGGCCACCCCTCCGTGCCAGGAGGGCAGCGCGGGCACCTCGAGGATGCGCTCGGTCCATGCGGATCCTCGCTCCCCTCGCCATCCCAAAGTTTCTCTCCCGTGGACGCGTTTAGAGAGCGAGCGCGGGGCTGGCACCGGGAATGCCAGCGGGGCTGTGCCGCCCGGCGCGGGGGATGACGCAGGCGGAGCTGGGGCATCCCATGGCGCTTGGGGTTTCCAAAACCTCTCCAGAGGGTCCCGGGAAATCCCCCTGCGAGGCGCCCCGGCAGCCCCGGGAGGGAACAGCCACGCCAGAGCTGGCCACGAGCCACGGTTTTCACCTTAATCCATCATTATCTGGGCACATTTCGGATCCTTGCCAAGAGCAAGGTGGGAAGGGGGGGTGTAAGCATGCTTTCCCTATTCCCCTGCCATCCTTTTTGCTGCCTGTGTGTAATTAACAGAGTAATTAAAAACAGGATGAGTTAATTGGTATTCATTTATGTGGCAGATGTTTTTAATTGAGATACGAAACAATTTACCTGTTTACATAAACAATAGCAAATGAAGGCTTGTAAAACAGAGAGGGCGCCTTTTTTTTTTTGGCTTTTTTGTTGTTGTTTCGAGGAAAAATCAAACCCATCCCCCACCCCCGGCCACGCCAGCTCGGGGCGAGCGGGAGCTGCTGGCACTGCCTTGGTGGCACCGAGCCAGCTGGTTTGGGTCCCTGGGTGGATGGTTTTGGCTTGAAAAGTGGGATTCTGGGGGCTTGGGTGCGTGGAGAGCCTGGCTGTGGGTGCAGATGTCTCGTGTGGAGCTGTGCTGTCACTGCCACGCTGCGGGAGGGGACTGGGGGGGCTTGGGGCCTGCTGGGAGTTGGTGCCCGTGGAGCATCTGCCCAGCAGCGCTGGCATTCCGGGGATGTGGGTGCAGGCAGTGTGCTCAGAAAGCAAAGCACATCGGGATGTACCTGAGCATGGTGCCATCTGCTTTACTGGAACTGTGCTGGTGGGAGGTGTCCCAGCTGGGCCAGGGGCACGGGACCTGTCTCAGGATGCCCGTGGGGAAGGTGGGGATGACCTGCAGGGGCTCCCCAGGACTGGAGCCGGCTGAACCTGGGTTCCTTTACAAATTGTGCAGAGAGTTTAGTTAATTGGATTCACTTTTAAAGAGCTTTGTTAGTGCAGATGAGTGCCGGGTGTGGATTGCTCCCTGCTAGGCTGGCTCCCCAAAATGAGCATCCAGGACACCCTGGTGGTGGGTGGGCAGCATCCCTCCAGCATCATCATGGAATGATGGAATGGTTTGGGTTGAGAGGGACCTTAAAACTCATCCAGTTCCACTGCTATGGGCAGGGACACCTTCCACTGTCCCAGGCTGCTCCAAGCCCCATTGTCCAGCCTGGCCTGGGACACTGCCAGGGATCCAGGGGCACAGCCCCAGCTGCTCTGGGCACCCTGTGCCAGGGCCTCCCCACCCTCACAGGGAAGAAATCCTTCCCAATATCCCACCTAAACCCACCTTCAGCATCCCACAGCTGCTCTCCTTACTCCTGCTCCAAGTGCAACTGGGAATGAGCCACCTCCAAGCTGCCCGCTGTCAGCTTTTCCCGATGTCACCACGGCCCCAGGGAGGAGATGAGGATGGGTGCGGGGGAGGAGGGAGCTGATCTCTGGGAAGGGATGAGGATGGGTGCGGGGGAGGAGGGAGCTGCCGGTGCCGTGAGGTCCCACCAGCTCTGCCGGGCTGCTGCACTGTCTGGCGCTGCTGCCCGGCCTCAGGCACTGCACGCTTCCAAACCTGCTCCAGCTGGGACAGCTCCGGCCCTGCCATCTTATCGGGGAGTTGTTGTTGGCCCCGCTGGCTGCGGCAGCTGAGGAGCAGGAATGCTTCCCTGCCTTTGTTTCGGAGGCAGCCTGGCTCGGGGAGACGTCGCCTCCAGCATCTGGATTTCATTTGTGGCCCTTTGGAGAGCATGAAGGATGCTGGGCGCTGAATTCCCCTTAACCCCTTCCTCGCCCGGGGAGCTCTGCCTGCAGGGAGCCGCAGCTTTCCAGTGGCCACATCCAGGGGCAGCTCCCTGCCTGCTCCATCCCCATCCCTGGGGAATGCAGAGCGGAGCAGCCAGCCCGTGTGCTCCGCACTCATCGGGCTCGTCCCGGAGCTGGCACATCCCACTTGCTGCCCGGGGAGGAGGCACAACCCCGGGCTTGTGGTGGCTGGATGGGCTCCCTGGGGCTGTGGGAAACGGCAAATGCCAGGCTGGGATGGCTGCCAGCCCCATCCCTCCGGCACTGGTCCTGTCCCTCCGGCTCCAGGCTGCAGGATGCCGTGTGCCCACTGGAATGCGTGGCTGTGTGACGGTGTCACCCCAGCAGGGACCCTGCCCGGGGGTTAAACCCTGCGGTGTGACAAATGGGGGGCTCGGGGTCACACAGGGGTGTGCGGGGGTCCAGCATCCGCCGGCCCCGGGAGGCAGGGTGGGGAACAGCCGCTCCCGCCAGCCCAGGAGAAAATACTAATCCTTTTATTTTTATATTATTACTTATTCATCTGGGCTGCACAGACCTAATGGAAACCAGATGGAGGAAAACAGACACGGCCCCGAGCGGCTGGGACAAATTACCCCAAAGAGAGAAAAAAATGGAGGGAAAAATAATTCCAGCGGAGTTGGAGTTGTGCTGGGGAATCGCTGTTTGGAGGTGCTGAGAGGAGGCTGCACTTTGCCCCCCCAAAACCCCTCATGGAGTTCATCCCATCCTGCAAAGGACCTGGGTTGGTGGCACAGCTATGGTTGGGTCCTCTGGGCCTTCCAAGCTCTTTATCCCATTGGGTTTGGGATCATTCCTCTGCCTGCCCAGCTATGTTTGGGTTGCAAACACCTTGGGGAAAATTTAAAACTTGGAGGAAAAAAAGGAAAACTCAAGAAAAACCAGAACCAGGCCCCATTTCCCCGAGTGCTTTCTCAGCTTCATGGAAACTTTCCTGCTGATGGGAAGCTGTGGAAAAGCCATGTCAGTGCCAGGATGAACGTACCCATGTTTTCCCCCTGGTGTGGGCATGGGTAGGGAGTCAGGGCAGTGAGGGGGACCAGAGCTGGGATGGGGATGCAGGCAGGGACCATTCCAGGGATGCAGGCAAGGATGGTGCCAGGGATGAAGGCAAGGATCGTGTGGGATCAAGGTGCTGCAGCTGTGACCCCTCACAGGGGCACACTCTGTGCACACTCACGGCTCAGCCTCTGCCCTTGGAGGTGGATCCTGCTCCGCTGAGTGACGGGGGAAGCCTGGAAGGCTGGACAAGCTTTGCCCAGAGATGGACATTTCCACGGAAAGGAAAATAAAAGGTGTTTTTCAAAACAAACCGTTTATTCTGGCAGGCCCTGTAAGGAAACTGAGGTTCTGGGGGGAGAGAAGCTGCATGTTCTTGGAATTTCTCCTACAAGGAATGGGAAACTGGAGCAAGCACATCCAGGCATCTGCAGGATCCCAGTGTGTCACGGATAGGGGTGGATATCCATGGTGCTGGAGCCACCCAGAAGGATGCTGTGGGTGACCAGCCGAGATTTTGGCTCTTACACCATCTCCTGGTGCTCTGCATGCCACTGGCTGCAGCATCTCTGTGGGGATGAGGCCCTGGTCTTATTTAGCCTGGCCAATGTGCTCCGGCCGGGTTCAATTAATCTCCCCACAGTTGCCCTGGATTAAGGGTGAATATTGGATTAGTGTTTATCAGCTGGGCTGGGGGGGACCGTGCTGGGGCGCAGGGGGGACCGCATGGCCGGGGGTGGCCGTGGCGGCCGCTTCCATCTTTGGCCGGAGCCGGCGGCAGCGCGGGCACAGTGACAGATCCCCGCAGCTGCCAGCACTTGTGGCCACCCGTCACCACCGGCGTGGCAGCCGCGGGGCCCAGAGCCTGCACCGGGGCCGTGCTCCGGCCGGAGGGGATGGTGCTGGCACGCTCCCCCCCGGGAATGCACTGCTGGGCGTTATTTGGGGTTGGGAGCGCAGGGAGGTGGGAGGGAGGCGGCGATGCCCAGTGGGGTGATGGCGATGGCCGGGAGCTCCGCGCTCCTTGGGTTGTAGGATCTGGCCTTGCAGGGCCTCTCAGGGCTGGGGGGGACAGTCACTGGTGGACACGTGGGTCCTGCCATTGCCACCAAGCACTGGCTGCAGTGATCCCACGATCCCTGCCTGGGGCTGTGCCAGCCCTGGGTGATGCTGCTGGGGATGGTGAGGGCAGCAGGAATTCCCAGGATGCGTCAGGGGTGATGTGACACAGCAGGGGTGGCACTGCAGGGGCAGAGCGGTGCCCACACCCGGTCCCTGCACTCTGTGTCCCTGCACAGGGCACTGTCCCCACTGCTGTGCAGGTGAACAGCAGGTCCATCACCCGCCCCACCACCCTGTGGCACACAGGACACCAGGCACCGTCCCCGTTGCCTGAGCTCTGCCATCCTACAGTGGCAGCGGAGATGCCCAGGCCAGCCTGAAGTCCTCAAGTGTCCCCTCTGTTTGCCAGGGAATCATGGCCCTGCCTGGCACACCCTGGTCACCACCCCGTGCCCTCTTCCCGCAGATAACGCGGAGACTCCGGCTGCCACCATGCCTGACTCTCCGGCCGATGTGAAGACGCAGGCCCGGTCCACGCCGCCCAGCATGCCCCCGCCGCCGCCGGCCGTCACGCAGGGAGCCACGCGCCACCCCTCCTTCACGCCAAGCACCAGTGAGTACCGCGCTGCCAGCCTGGGGCTGCCAGCCTGGGGCTGCCCGGCTCCCCTCGCCTCCACCTCACACGCGGCACCCGGGGCCAGCAGCGTCCGCAGAGCCCAGCGCGGTGCTGGCTGGGACGTGGGGTGACGTTGCCTGTCCTCGGGCTGGATGAGCTCCCTGGGTGCACATTCCCAAGGCATGGCTCATGCATGTTCCCGCGGGGAGCGCCGTGGCACTGGCCATGGCCAGCAGTGCCCTGCGAGGTCCCTGGGGACAGGGACACCCTGCTCTCCTGCCACCCGGTCACCAGTGCTGGCACAGAGGAGTGGCTGACTGGAGGATGGTGAGGGTTGGGGGAGTTCCTGTGGATCGGAGATGGCCCCGTGGTGGGTCCCAGGCGTGTGGGGACACATCTGTCCCTCTGCCTGTGGCACCCAGTGGTGGCAGGGTGCTGTCATGGCCAGCCACAGTGGCTGGGACCTCCTTGCCCTGCCCAGGCTGTGGCGTGGTGGCATCAGGGGACTCCAGGTGGGAGTCTCGGTCTCTGTAGTTGAACTGGGGACAGCCCAAGGTGGTGGCTGTACTGGAGGCACGTGGGCTCACTGCACACCCGCAGGGTTTGCGCCAGGGGTTGGTCACTGTGCCGCTGTCACCGTCCTGGCACATGGATGGACAGGGCACATGCAGGGTGGGATCCAGAAGAGCAGGGGACAAGGCTGGCCCCCTGACAGGAGTGGCAGTGGCCATTGTCAGTGGCTGTTCCAGCTCCACCGGGACGTGTCCCGGGCACATGTGTGTGCAAGGGTTTTGCTTGTGGCTGTTTCCTGCTTAGAAAAACCCCAGTGAGGAAGAAGAAACCCTAAACCAACCCCTGAGATGCAGCCCCTGACACCTGCAGCCCCCCAGCAGCGCTCCTGGACAGGCTCTCTAGAAATCAGCTCATGCTTGGCTGTGCTTGGAGGGGGTTTGGGTTTCAATCCCAGCGCTGTGGCTGACGTGGCAGCCCAGGTTTGGCTGGGTCTGGGATGCAGGACCAGGGGTGCAGGCAGCCTCTGTGCCATGGCTTGGCACAGAGCAGGATGCAGGACACAGGGCTAGGGGTGCAGGCAGCCTTTCTGCCACAGCTCAGCATGGAGCAGGGTTTGAGACACAAGGCTGGCGCCTTGGAGCAGCTTGGCATGGAACACCACAGCGTTTTGGTTGTTCCTGGCCTCGGGGGACTTTGTTCAGTCCCTAAAATGTGGGGACTTTATCAGACAGCCGAGCATCCACCCCCTGAACCCTCCCTGTGGCTGCGGTGGGACACAGGGGCCCGGGTCCCCCGGTGTGTCCGGCGGCTTTGCCCGTGGCACGCGTGCCCACGGTGAGGAGCACCCCGTGCAGGGCCCCCTGGGCCGAGAGCTGCCCCCTCTGCTCTCTCATCATAGCGTGTTTTATTTTGCTTGCAGATCGAGACGCTGGCCCTCCGACGTTTCTGCCTCGCGGCCGTTTTCATGGTTGCTTGAAATGGTCGATGGTCTGTCTTTGTAAGTAAAATGAAACACCCGCTCTCATGAGAGACCCGAGCGCAGCCGCAGCCCCCCGGGGGTGCTCCCCGTCGCCAGCCCCTCGCCCTGCCCCGGCGGGTCATAGGGATGCGACCCCCAACCCCATCCCGGCGCAGGGACATGTGTGGTGTCCAACTTAGGAACGCACCTGTCGCGGGAATAAAAGCAGTTGTGGCCGCCGGGTTATTTTCGGCACCTCTTCAGCGGGTGGCGGGCGCTGCCCGGCCGGAGAGCGAGCGGGAGCCCCCCAGAGCAGGCAGGGCTGGCAGGGCAGCACAGCACCCCCAGGTCAGTGTGATGCCAGCGGGGACAGGCGCGTGTGTGCCGGGGGCTGCAGGGCGACGCGCGGTCAGGACGTGGGTGACGCGTGTTGTCACCCGCGCCGGCGGGACGTGGGTGATGCGTGTTGTCACCCGTGCTGGCCGGGGAAAGGTCTCTGTGCTCACAGGGAGCTGGTGCAGGAGAGAGGGGTCTGCCACGCTGATGGTTGGCACCCCAAAATATCCCTCCTGGGTTTGCCGGTGTGGGGTGTTCAGGCAGCTCCTGTCCTTCCTGACTGGGCACTGGGGACAGAGGTGGCAGTGTGCCGCAAGCCAGGCTGGGCTCCGTGGGAAATGGCTCCTGGATTCTCTCTGGGAGTGCTGAGCAGCTCCCAGAGGGCCAGGATGGAGCCCTTGGCTTGGCTGCCTTGGCTGTTGAGGAGCTGGATCAAGCCCTGGCTGTGCTGGGAGATGCTCTGCATCCCCTCCTTCCCCACAGCACCGGGAGCAGTCCAGGATGCGGCCCCAGGGACGCAGCAGCATCGTGAAGCCTTCCAGGGGGTGCCAGCCCCGCATTACCCAGCAGAACACTCTGCCATCCCAGCCTTGTCCCCACCGTGCCAGGGCACAGCCACCCGCTCTGACCCCCCCTTCCCTGTCTCCCCAGTGATGAACGGGAGCAGCCACTCACCGACCGCCATCAATGGGGCTCCGTCCACCCCCAACGGGTTCAGCAATGGGCCGGCCACCTCCTCCAGCGCCTCCCTGTCCACCCACCAGCTCCCTCCGGCCTGTGGCGCCCGCCAGCTGTCCAAGCTCAAGCGCTTCCTCACCACCCTGCAGCAGTTCGGGAACGACATCTCCCCTGAGATCGGGGAGCGGGTGCGCACCCTCGTCCTGGGGCTCGTGGTACGTCCGCCGGCCGCGGGGTCAGCCACGGGATCGCCCACATCTGAGGATCCTGGGTTTTCTGTTGGGGATGGAGATGCTGCTAAAAGGGAAAGAGGGGCCTAGATTGACCTAAATCCTGGAGAAAAGGGGGTTGTTTTCCCAGCATCTCCTGGGATCTGCACAGCCGCTGCAGGGTTGGGTCCTGGCTGCTGGCATTGCCAGTGAAGCTTTGAGCATGGTTTTCCCTTGAGTGTGGTTTTCCTGTGAGCGCGGCAGAGCTGGCAGAGGAGCAGGAATGGGAGAGGACCAGCCAAGTGTCCCCCAGGGGTGCGGGGGTTGTGCCAGGGGTGCTGAGCCCAGGCTGTCCCCACAGAACTCCACCCTCACCATCGAGGAGTTTCACGCCAAGCTCCAAGAGGCCACCAACTTCCCGCTGCGACCTTTCGTCATCCCCTTCCTCAAGGTGGGTGCCCCAGCCTGGGCATGGCGGGATTCGTGGCAGCATTTCAGCACAGGGGATTTGGGGGTGGCTTTGGGGCTGGCAACCGCCTGTGGGTCTGCCCGTGTCCCCCCAGGCACACGTGTGCCCCCACACGTGTGGAGCCGCACAGGGCTGGGCTGGTTGCAATAAAGCAAGGGGTCGGCCCAGCTGGTTGCCATTTGCAATTCATTAAAAATTCCCTCTTTTTTTTTTTATTTGCCTTTTAATTTCGTGCTGACTCTGCAGTGTCACCCCGCTCTAGAGAGATTCGCCCGGCGCTGGCACGCCTGGCAGCACCGGCACTGCCGGCAGATGTTCGAGCCCAGTGTCCCCTGTCCCTCATTAGCAAAGAAATAATTTAAAAGTGCAAAAATAGCCCCTTTTCCACCTCTGCATCCCAGGCCTCCCAGAGCAGGCGTCCATGAGTGGAGGTCTGTGCTCACCTCAGGAATCTGCTGGAGTGGTTTGCTCCAGGCTGAGCTGGAGGGGGATGGCAGAGCCCCCTCCCCTCCTGCCCAGTTTGCAGGGTTTTTGGGATCCATGGGAGCAGGGAAAGGTGAAGCCCCAGGCCCTGGCAGGCACTGGTGGCCCTGTGGCTCCAGGCAGGCTGGGATCCATCCCCGCTGTCCCAGTGCCAAGAGCGCGGCGGCCGCCCTGGCACCGCGCTCCCAGCTGTTCCCACCACCCGTTCCAGATGTTTCTCATTATCCTAACTGCAACCAGCCGGGCTCGGCGTGCTTCCCAGACTGGGGACTTGCTGTTTTTGTGGGATTGCTCTCCCCCGGCCGGGGAAGGGAAGGGGAGGGAGGGTCCGGCCTTGCTCACCGCAACTGCAGCTCCAGCTCGGGCGCTAACGTGTCCCACAGATGGGATTTGGCTGTGGCTCAGCTGCCTCAGGCGAAATCCAGGGCTGGCAGCCAGAGCGCTGGGCAAAAGGGGGTTCTGCTTCTTAATTCCTGCTGCTCCTGGGGCTGCAGCGCCATGGGGGGGGACACGGTGGGTGGGTGGGAGGGGAGTTCCCAGCTGATTCTCACAGTCGTGGGTGCCACACAGGCTGGGGGTCCCAGAGGTGCAGTCCCCAGGGAGCAGTCGTGGGGACAAGGGTGACCGAGATGGCCGACCTGGCTCAGGGGATGGTGCTCTGCAGCCCCTGCCAGGATGCAGGAGAGCTCTGTTGAAGCTGTGTCTGAACCCTGTGGGGTGCCACATGTGTGGCCCCCAAAAGCCCAGCTGGCCCCTGGGTATGCTGCTGGCATCCCAAGGCTGTCCCCTGGGGAAGGGGAGCGGGACCCCAAAGGGAAGGCAGCTGCCTGCCTCGCACCCCCTGCCTGTGGCGAGCGGGGGGCACAGCCGGGCTGCTCTGGGGGGGCTGCGGGGCCGCGGACTGGACTGTGACCCCCCACAGGCCAACCTGCCGCTGCTGCAGCGGGAGCTGCTGCACTGCGCCCGCATGGCCAAGCAGACCCCGGCCCAGTACCTGGCCCAGCACGAGCAGCTGCTGCTGGACGCCAACGCCTCCTCTCCCATCGACTCCTCCGAGCTGCTCCTGGAGGTGGGCGAGAGCGGCAAGAGGAGGACGCCAGACAGGTGCCAGCCGGGAAGGGGCGTGTGGGCTTTTTCAGGGACACATCCCTGAAAAGGGGAGGTTGTTCCCGGGGGCCCAGTGGGGACCATCTCCTCTCCTCCGGCCAGGACCAAAGAGAACGGTTTGGACCGAGACCCCCTGCACCCCGAGCACCTCAGCAAGCGGCCGTGCACCATGAGCCCGGCGCAGCGCTACAGCCCCAGCAACGGGCTGAGCCACCCCCCGAACGGGCTGGGGCACCCCCCCGCCGGCCCGCCCCTGCCCCAGCACTACCGCCTGGAGGACATGGCCATGGCACACCACTACCGGGACACCTACCGGCACCCCGACCCCCGGGAGCTCCGCGAGCGCCAGCGGCCCGCCGGTGAGCCCTGCTGTCCCCACGCACGGGGGGGAACGGGGCTGGGGCCCCCCTGAAGGGAGAAGGGTCCTGCAGGGGGGCTGACCCCACTCTGCTCTTGCCTTGCAGCCGTGCACGGGACGCGGCAGGAAGAGGTGATCGACCACCGGCTCACGGACCGGGAGTGGGCGGAGGAGTGGAAACACCTCAACAACGTACGTGTAGCGTCCCTGCCCCGTCCCGTGTGCATCCCGCCCTCCATCTGCCCCGTGTCCCTCACGGGGCTTTTCTCCCGAGCATCCTCTGCTCCGCAGCCAGCGCAGCACCCTGGAGCTGGCACAGCCCGGCACACCCCGAATCCCCCTGCCCAGCGCTGGGCACCGCAGCGCCCCGGCTGCTTGCAGCAGAGCCCCCTCCCCATCCCTGCTGTTGCCCCGCAGCTGCTGAACTGCATCATGGACATGGTGGAGAAGACGCGGCGGTCGCTGACGGTGCTGCGGCGGTGCCAGGAGGCCGATCGCGAGGAGCTCAACCACTGGATCCGGCGCTACAGCGACGCCGAGGACATGAAGAAAGGCAGCCCCCCCTCCGCGCGCCCCCACAACTCCTCCTCCGCCGCCGCCGAGGCTCCCCAGTTAGGTACTGAGCCCCGGGGCGGGGGCTGCGCCCCTCTCCGGGGTGCCCGCGCCGTTCTCCCGGGGGTCTGGCGCTGCCGGTGGGTGCGTTCCAAGGGGACGGCGTCTCCTAAGGGCGTCCCCTCTCTCCTTCGCAGACGCTCACCGGGATTTTGTGCCGCGGCCGCTCTCTGGGTACATGCCCGAGGAGATCTGGAGGAAGGCTGGTGAGTGTGGGGTGGGCAGCCCCCGCAGAGCGCTGAGCCGGCAGGGGCTCTGCCCCAGCTGCCCTCATTGGGATGTCTGTGGTGCTGGAAGAATTTGGGGTGGTTTTGAGGGAAGGGGGGATGGTGGGGCGCTGGCACACCCTGGCCATGCTCGGCTGCTGCCTTCCAGAAGAAGCCGTGAACGAGGTGAAGCGCCAGGCCATGTCCGAGCTGCAGAAGGCTGTGTCGGATGCCGAGCGGAAAGCCCACGAGCTGATCACGACGGAGCGCGCCAAGATGGAGCGGGCCCTGGCCGAGGCCAAGCGCCAGGCGTCCGAGGATGCTCTCACTGTCATCAACCAGCAGGAGGACTCGAGCGAGGTGGGGACCCTGGGGGGACGGGCTGGTGGCAGTGCTGATGTGTGGGACCTGCTCCTCTCGCAATCGAGGTTGCAGCATCTGCGTGTGAGGGTGGGAACGGGAGCCTGTGGCAGCGCCATGGGATGGGAGGAGAGGGGAATACTTGCACTGAGGTGGAGATGTGGGGTGTGGCCAATGATGGGGTGCATGGTCCTGGATGGGGTGCATGGATAGGGATGCATGGTCCTTCATGGAGGTGCAGAGTCCAGGAGGGGGATGCATGGTCCTGGATGTGGGAGGATATCCAAGATGGGGGAGCACAGTCTGGGATGGAGTGAAGGATCCAGGATGAAGTGTGTGGTCCATGATGAGGTGGATAGTCCTGGATGTGGACGCAGTCTAGGATATCTGCATGGTCTGGGATGTTGTGCGTGGTTCAGGGTAGGGTTATATGGTCCGGGATTAGGGGGACCCAGTTCAGGATAGGGGAGCACAGTCCAGAATGGGTGTGCCTGGTCCGGTATGGGGATACAGAGGATGGGATGGATGTGCACGCTCTGGGATGAGGTACGTGGTCCAGGACAGGGGTGCATGGTCTGGGACGATGCAGTGCCCGGTCCCGGGTGAGGGTGCCCAGCCCGGCCTGGGGGTGCACGCTCCGGAGCTGAGGCTGCGCTCCCGTTCCCGCAGAGCTGCTGGAACTGCGGGCGGAAGGCGAGCGAGACGTGCAGCGGCTGCAACACCGCGCGCTACTGCGGCTCCTTCTGCCAGCACAAGGATTGGGAGAAGCACCACCACGTCTGCGGGCAGACTCTGCAGGGGCTGCCGGGCCCCGCCGCCCCCGGGCCGGGCCAGCCCGACGGCGTGCCCGCCATGGCCAGCAGCCCCAGCGAGGCGGGCTCGGTGGCCGCGTCCCGCGCCGGCACCCCGGCCACGCCGGCGCCGCTGGACAGCGCGTCCCGCTGAGCTGCCCTCGGACTGCGAGAGCCACGGACTGCACCCGGTGCAATTTCCTCAGCTACCTGACTCGTGTGACCTCCGAAACGACCTCTCTAGCTCTCACAACTAATCCTCACAGATCCTCAAACTGGGCTTTAAGTGGAGTTAAGGCAAATACCGGTCT
The DNA here is from genome assembly GCF_000738735.6 of Corvus cornix cornix. Classification (NCBI taxonomy): domain Eukaryota; kingdom Metazoa; phylum Chordata; class Aves; order Passeriformes; family Corvidae; genus Corvus; species Corvus cornix. The sequence goes on from NC_046341.1 coordinate 1,444,830, forward strand.
CTGTTCTCTCTTCAGTCTTTGTTTTGGCTTTTTTCGGTTGGTTTTCTATCGGTTGGGGGATTGTGGTTTGGGATTTTTTGGGTTTTTTGGTTGGTTTTTTTTCCTTTTTTGCTCTCTGGATGAGGGATTTGGCTCCAGCCTCACCACGTAGTGCTGTGGGGAGAGACCAGCCTGATCCCATCCCACATCAGCGCTGCCAAGAGGCTCACCTGGAGGAGGAAAGAACCTTCTTTTCTTCGTCTCTCTCTTCCTGTTTTTTTTTTTTCTTCTTTTTACCTTTTTTTTTTTTTGTAAAAAAAATAAAGAAAATAAAAAAGAAAACGTCGGACTCTTTGGCTTTAAGTAAGAAATTGTAAAAAAGGAAAAAAAAAAAGAAAAAAAAAAAAAGAAAATCCAAAAACCAGACGACGCGTGACGGATGCTCACCTGTAACTACCTTGCTAGCTAGCCAAGAACAGACCAGACTCACCTCTGCTCCAAAGGAAATCCAAAACCAAGGAAGATCCAAACGTCTCTCCACTGCCAAAGTTCGTTTCGTTCTGTTGTCGCTTCCTTCCCCTCCCCACAAGGATGGATGGACGTGCCCCTGGGGCTTTAAAGAGTTTCTATTAAAATAAAGCAAAAAAAAAAAAAAAAAGGTGTTTTTTTACTAAAACCCCAACCCCCAAGGTGTGGGAGGGGGAGATGGGGCTGAGAACCGCAGCCGGAGCCAGCACGTCTCTACCTCTGCCCACCACCGCCCTGGAAAAGGAGAACAAAAAGGAGAATTAAAAAAAAAAAGAGAATAATAAAAAAAGAGAATTAAAAAAAAAAAAAAGAAAATTAAAAGACAGATTTTGGGTTTCTCCCTCCCCGAAGCCGTCGGGGGACCCCCCATCCCTTCACTGCCAGGCTGCTCCCACACCCCGCGCTGGATTTGTTTCACAAGGATTTTTAAGAGGAAAAGGAGAAGGAAAGGAAAAGGAATGCTGCCTCCTTCCTGGCTGAGGCGGCGGCCAAGGACGATGTGGATTATTTGGGATTCTTGCCTCGCCGGAGCGGCGCAGAGGACAGAAGTGCAATACGGAAAGTCCGGCGGCTCCGAGCGGAGGCAGCAGTGCTGTGCGCTAATGTGAATGTAAATAGTGTCTGCAGAGGTCCAAAAATGAATAATAATAATGATAGTGATGATGATGATAATAATAAGAGACTTTTGCCAAATAAAGGATGAGGAGGAAGCGTGGAGCTGTGGCGCTGGCCCGAGCGAGGCCTGGCATCGAGAGGAGCTGTAGTTTTTCCGCATTTGCAAAACCCATCCTGTGTGTTTTCCGTAGGGGAGGAAGAGGAGGGAAGGGCTCGGGGCCGGGGGGGTTGTGCTGCACCCAGGGCTGGGCTGGGCCACAGCAGAGCTTGGGACACCCCAAGGGTGATGTCACCGGCCCTGTGCCACCAGCACCCAGCCCTGCTGGGGGTTCTGTGCATCCCAAGGCCTTGGTGCATCCCCTGGGAGGGTTCCGTGCACCCCAAGATCTTGGTGCATCACCTTGGACGAGTTCTGTGCACCCCAAGACCTTGATGAATCCCCCTGGGGGGTTTCTGTGCACCCCAAGGTCTCTGTGAATCCCCGCAGGGCTCTTCTTGTGCACCCTGAGGTCTCGGGGCATCCCCCAGGAGGTTTCTCTGCACCCCAAGACTTTGGTGCATCCCCCCAGGGAGTTCCTGTGCACCTCAAGGTCTTGGTACCACCCCGGGGACGTTTCTGTGCCCCCCCAAGACCTCGTTGCACCCCCTGGGTGGTTTCTGTGCCCCTCCAGCCCTGGGAGCTTTGCCGGGTGCCCCTCCCTCGACTGTTCACTTTATTTATGGTGTGACATATGTAATATTGTCTATTTTTCTTACGTTTCCTGAGAAGAGGTAATATATAAGAGTATTGCAGACGCCCCTGCTCGCCCGGCTGTCCGGCCCGTCCCCTCCCTCCCGCCGTGTCCCCGCCTGCCCCCGGCCCCGCTCCTGCCGGGGCTCTGCCTCTCTACCTCCACCTCGCCGGGAAACCGCGGGCGAGAGCACTTCCACAGGGGTGCTCTCCTTTCCACTCCCTGCTGGTTTGCTTTTTTTGGAATTATTATGATTTGTTTTTTCTTTTTTCTTTTCCTCCTTCTTCTTTTTTTTTTTTTTTTTTTCTTTTAATAAGAATAAAACTGCCCTACAGAACCTTGCATCGAAACCAAAAGCCGACGGAGGGAGGGACGGAGGGAGGGGACGGCGGTGACGGGCGGCACAGTCTCAGCGGGCGGCCAAACCAGAACGACAGCTTTAAATGTGAGATTTCCCAAAAAAAAATTTGTGCTGCGGGGAGGACGGAGCGGCCGCGAGGGCCGGAGTGGTGCTGTGGGTGCTTCCCTGGGGGTTTGCTCCAAAATGGTGTTGTTGGGGGGTGTGGGGGGCCAGGGGACGTGTGCCACGTGCTGCGCCCCCTCGGTGGCTCTGTGGCACCTGGGAGGTGGCAGTGGGTGAACAGCGTGCTCCTGGCACAGTCTGGCCGGGGCAGGGGCCGTGGGGCAGCGTGGTGCCACATCAGGTCCCCGTGGCTGCTCACAGCTGCTGGGTTTCCTGCTCCCATCGCGGCTGGGGCAGGGGGACGGCGTTGGGGACATGGGGACAGCGTGTCCCAGGTCCCCGTGCCCGCGGGGAGGCAGAGCCCTGGGCGCCGGGTGCTGGCTGTGGCACCAAGCTGGGGAGGTGGCAGGAGAGACGCGGCTCTCTGGTGCCAGCCACGGCGCCGGGGTCCCCTCTGCAGCCCCTTCCTCGCGTTCCCAACCCAAAATCCCAGCTGAAACCAAAGTACCACATCCTGGCGAGGCTGGAGCGGGGCCCCACACCTGCCTGGCTGTTGCTCCATCACTGCCAGAGCCCCCCGAACTCCCCCTGCAGCATCTCCTCCTCCTCCTCCTCCTCCTCCTCCTCCAGGGGCTGCTGGGGTCCCCCCCTTTGTCCTCGGGGTGCCTCTCTGGATCCCAGTGGCTCTGAGGCTGGGGACAAGATGCCGCTGTGTTCCCAGCTCCCAGGCACTGTGATGGGATGTCTCCCCTGCCGTGGCAGCCCTGGGGGCTCCTCCGATGCCACGGCCCCGGGAGGGAGCTCGTGCCAGTGTCCCCCCTCCCTCCTGGCTGCGGCAGCACTCGCTTCCCGGAGCCCTGCCAGCCCTGGCACGGGCACACCGGGGCACGGGGGGCCCTGAGGGGCTGGAAACCAGAGCCCCCCGCCAGGGCCAGGCGTGGGGTGTGGGGCCAGCCCAGAGAGATGACGTGGTAGGACTTTCCTTCGGCATGCTGTCCCCCCCTTGCTGTTCCCCGCTTTCTCTAAGTGTACTGTATGTTTGACCTGTGAAAGATGTAAACTTTATGATTCAGGTTATGTCTGTTCTTAACTCTGTATCTGTGTAATAAAGACAATTTAATATCAACCAGAGGCTCCGTAGCCTGGGCTTGTGCTGGGTGCCCTAGTCCCCCACTCCTGGCAGTGCTTTGCACTCCGTGCCCCCGGCCCTGGCTCGGCGGGTTCATTACAGCCCTGGGGGCGGTCAGTGCAAAGGAGGGGTGTCCGTGGCAGGGGAATCTCAGGTGTGTCACCAGGGCACTCAAAGGCATGTGTCCCACCTGCCGCTGCTGCACCCTCGGGGTGCCCCCCTGCTCCCCCTACGCAGCCAGCTGCCTGCAGCCCCCGGCATCACCAACGGGGTCCGTGCACCGTGAGGAGCGGAGGGGGCCCTGCCCACGCGTGTCAGCCCCAGCTGAACGTCACCGCCTGGTCTCGAACTCGCAGCCCCGGGATCCCGCCGGGGCGGGGCCGCCTCCGCCGCTCCCCCGCCCGTCGCTGGGGGGCGGGGCCTGGCGCGCGCCCCGCCCTGATTGGCCGCTGACGTGTGAAAGCGGCTCGCGGGCGCGAGGGCCGCTCGTGGTGGCGGGAGAGCTGCACGTGGTCCTCGCTTCCGCCGGCCGCGCGCAGCATGTTCGGGGCCCGGGGCAGGTGCGGGCGGGCTCCGGGGCGGACACGGCGGGGCGGACACGGCCCCCCGGACACGGCGGGGCGGACACGGCCCCCCGGACACGGCCGCCGCGGCTCCCCGGGCTGCAGCGGGATGGGCTTCCCGCTCACGCGTGGGCGAGCTCGTTCTCCTGGGGTAGGGCGTGTCCCTCTGTGAGCCCTTCGGCGGCTGGGAGGGTGCGGCTCTGCCCTCGCTGCGGGAGGCAGAGCTCCCAAGTTGCTCTCTCTCTTTACAGCCGTGTCCTGCGGCCTCTCTCCCTTCCCTTCCCTACCAGCCGGCCGCGTGGCCCTGGGGGTTTTTTTCCACTTTGGGGCAGCTGCTTCCAGGTCCCTTGTGCAGCCCCGGTGAGCTGGGAAGTGACTCAGTATGAACTGGGCACCTTTTGGTTGTACTTTGCAGGTCTGGGGTTTTGCAGCGCAGAGAACAAGCTGCATTAATGTCACCTGTTCATCCTTGTGGTGGAAACACCCTGAAAACCTTCGCCTGGCTGAGGCTGTGCTTTAGCTTCCAGGTTACATGGGTGTTTGTTAAATGCCTTTTTACCCCTTGTCCTACCCAGTCCTTTCTTCCTGGACACTTCAGAGATCTGGTGGCAAGACCCACCGTCCCTGGAAGCGGAGCTGGCGTCCTGGGACATGGCAGAGGTGGCGTCTGTGTGTAAGGCAGCAGATGAGAGCTCAGATGCGAGCCCCCAAGAGGGGAACAGCACAAAGGAGCTGGGTGTTCTGGACCCGGTGAGTGCCTGCCTGGATGGGGAACCAGTTTTCCCTGGTGCCCAAATGAAATGGGGAACTTTTTACACCTGGGGTGTCCCTGCTCTGTGTGCTGCTTGTGCTATTCTTGTTTTGGGATTCAGGAGCTGGAGGCCATCAAAGCCAAACTGCGGGAGATAGAGAAAGAGGATGAGAGGTTGAAGGAGCTGCAGCTGGAAGCTGAGAACCACCTGTTCATGAGCTCAGAAGCAGGTATGGGTTGTTGCTGGGTGCTGTTCTCCCTCCCCAGGGACACCTCTGGGGCACAGGGTGACAATTGGAGCCCAGAGTATTTGGCTCTGCCTCTCTGGGCACCTGGGACTGGACACATAAGGTGGGTGAGGGGGGTCCCAGGCCTGGTGTGATGCTAATGCACCTTCTGTCAGCTCTTACCTTCTACCTGTGTGGGCCCAGATGCAGTAAATTAATTTAATTGCATTTAATTCAATTGAATAATTGAGTTTAGCACCAACAGCCCCAGTAGAGGAGTCACTGTGAAGAGAAGAGGGGCAAGGGCATGGAGGAGGAGGCAGCAGTGTGAGGACTGGGATACACCTGGATGTGACCAGGGACCTGAGGAGCTTTGCAGTGTATCAGCTCAGTGGTGGCTGTGCTGGGAACAGACAGATGTCCCTCTGTCCGTGACCAATCCCTTCTCTCCACAGCTCTCTTCCCACTGACGACCAAGGAGAAGGTGGAGGCTGACCAGCGTTCCATCTACGTGGGCAATGTAAGTGGGAGCCCTGGAGCAGAGCCCTTCCTGCTGCTCAGTGCCCAGCTGAGCGTGTGTCCCAAATCCCTGGCATGGGGCCCATCTGCCCCCCACCACAGCCTGCCTGTTCCCATCCCAAGTGTGTTTCTCCTCTGCCCAGCCCAGCCTGGGAATGTGGCTCAGCATCTGCCACTTGCAGCTCATCTCTTGCAAGTGTCAGCTCCCCAGAAGCCCCTGGAAGCCGTGGGTTGTGTGGTGTGGCCTGTTCCCTCAAAGCAGGGCAGGCTGTCTCTTGGATTTGTATGTCCAGGTGGGAGCACTCATCTGGGAGGGTCCCCTGGCCCTCAGGAGAGGCTGAAGCTGTGGTGGGGAGGTGTGAGCGGGGCCAGCTGGGCCCTTTGCCTCCCGTGGTGGGGTGTGGATCCCTCACCCACGAGCTGGGGGTGGGGACTGTCGTTGCAGGTGGATTACGGGGGCACAGCCGAAGAGCTGGAGTCTCACTTCAACAGCTGTGGGCACATCAACCGGGTCACCATCCTCTGTGACAAGTTCTCGGGCCACCCTAAAGGGTCAGTGCTGTGGGCAGGGCGGGGATGGGGTCTCCAGGGTGTCCCTGGGCTGTGCTCACACTGTTCCCTCACAGCTACGCCTACATCGAGTTCGAGGAGCAGAGCTCCGTGAAGGCTGCAGTGGAGCTGGACGAGAGCGTGTTCAGGGGCCGTGTCATCAAGGTGAGAGCTGGGGGAGGCCCCGGGGGGCTGCCCCCACCCCATTCCCAGCCCTGGGTGCCTGTGGTTGTGCCGAATCCCAGCTCCAGCAGCCCCTCCCCACCTTCCAGGTGCTGCCCAAGAGGACCAACATGCCCGGCATCAGCAGCACCGACCGCGGGGGCTACCGAGGCTACTTCCCCACGCGGGCAGGGCTGGGCCGCTGGGGAGGCTACTACGGGGGGCAGCAGCCCAGGGTGCGAGGGAGGACCTACAGGTGAGTCCCTGGGCGTGGGGGTTCCTCAGGTGTGGAGCAGGATGTTCCTGGGATGGGGTTCCCTGCTCTGTGTCTCGGCTTTGCCCCTCCCACCCTGGCATGGCTGGGAGGATGGAGAAGGGCTCTGGCAGGAAGGAACAGCTGGAAACCTGGAGTTGTTACCCTGTCCCTGCAGGAATTCAGGGAGTGGTGGGTGGGCATCATGCTGCCAGCCTGAGCAGTCCCAGAGCTGTGCCTGGCTTTGGGGCTCCCCTGGTTTTGGGGGTGCAGCCCGGAGTAGCTGTGCAGGAGGGGGGGAGCCCTTGGAAGGGTGAAGGAGCAGGGAGCAAATGCCCCTGTGCTTCAGGATGTTGGTTTTGTTCTGTTTAGGGGTCGGGCAAGGCTGGTGCCTTGGTATTTTCCATACTAGAAAAGGCTGGACTGCCTGGTGATGCCGATGGGACTGAAACAAGGAGATGGGATTGGAGAGATTTAAAAATATGCCTATGGAAGCCAAAAAACAGATTAATTTTAAAAATGCCATCTGCCTGGCTGTGAGGATTACTGATGAGCCCTGTGCTGGGCTGCAGGAGGGAAGATGGGATCTGCTCCAGCCTGTGAGCATCCCAGGAGAGCTCATCCCACCTCAGCTCTGCCCCGGGGGGTTGCGTTTGCGTGGAGAGCAGGCTCATTGCAGAGAACACAGTCCTGGGAAGGGACGAGCCCTCCCAGACCATCAAGTCTCCTTCTTTATCCCGTGGAAAAGGGCTGTCCTGGATCCTGGAGGGTTTGGTTTGGCTCCTGGCTCGCTGGATGCCCTCCATGCCACTGCTTGGCCGTGAACTTCCCTCAGCTCTTCCTACAGCAGCTGGATGCTGCCTTCTCCTAAGGTTCTAAAATCTCAGTTCTTTCCCAAATGAGTGGAGAAAGTTTTGGGTTGCAGCTCCAGATCCGATTGCTGGGGAGCTTTTCCTTCACCAGCCCTGTGGATGTGACCTTTCCCTTGGGAAGAAGGTGGAGCTTGATGTGGTTTGGGTCTGGTTTTTAGCTCGCTGTGTTTGTACATCCAGGATAGGGAAAAAGTATCCCTGGTTCCTCTGGAAGCCTCTATCTCTGGTAGTTGAACAAGACCTGCGTCTCACAAAACCCTGCCCTTTTTTAATTTGCGTGTTAGCAACCCCCTCTTCCCTCCCTCCTGCTTTTATTCCAGAGCTCCAGGAATCAAAGGGTGCTGCCAACTCCTCATTTGACTTTATTTCTTGTAGTAGCAGCATTGCAAAATCACCTTCACTGGTGCAAATTTAGTCTGGTCTTTCTTTCTATTCCCACCACCATTCCTGCTCTGGAGTCACTTTGGGGATGGTGTGAGCCCAGCTGGATGCTCAGGACCAAAGAGCACCACCAGAGCTGGCTGCCAGGCAGGAAGGTTCCTGGCTCTTCCCTTTCTGCTGATTTTATGCTCATGAGCTCTGAAGCCACGTGTTTTTAAAGGAGGAACTTTGTGTTAGAAGAGGCAGGCTGGGAACCCCAGCAGACAGCATTCCAGGGGGAAGTTCTGCATGGAAATGGGTTTTATTATGTAATTCTCCCACTAATCTTTCAGGATCCTTGGTTAGGATTCTTCTAACCCAGATGCAACAGATGCAACTGACTCCTAAAGCAGCTTTTCACAGCTCAGGGGCATTGCCAGGCTAAAAATCCCACTGATTTTTTTTTTTTTTTTTATTTCCTTTTAAGATCTCTGGAATTTTTTTTTTTTTTAAGCTTGAGGCCTTAACTCTTCATGTTGTGTTGATGTTGTGCTCAGTGCTGCTGAGGCTGACCTTGTTTTGAGCTACCCTTAGGCTTAGACTATAAACCAGCTTTTTCTAGGGCTTCTGTTTGATAGGATTATGATTTTTTTGAAACTTACTTTTTAACAAAAATCTACTTTGGGGTGTTTGGACTCTCTTGTGGAACAGGCAACACGGAGCTCCTGTTTCTGTATGTGAAAACAGCCAAGATTTTTAGATGAAAATGTTTGAGGATAGCAGTGCACAGCTGTGCCTTGTGGAGATGTGGTGGGAGAGGCTTGAACCTCCCAAGATTTTCCAGGTGGTTGTTGATGAAATGTACTTAAGTTCTTGTTGAGAAAGTATTTGTAATTGTTACTTTTATTAACTGTTTTTTATTTTTAAAATAAATGATCCTGCTGTGTGAACTTCATGTCTGCTTGTGGCTTTCTCCAGGCTCCTGGGATCCCCTGGAGCTGGGCAGCTTTGTTCTTTTTAGCTGGTTTGTGTGGTTTTTAACTGATGAGGTGCTTGGAGTAGAGGTGTGTGAGAAGCACTGAGCAGCTGCTCAGTGCCTGCTCCTGCTTGCATCTCCTCTGTTGAACCTGGAGTGATGGAGCTGGGATGCTTTTCCAGTGCAATTTATGCTTTATTCCATTTAAATACCTGCTGCTGATTTGGGAGTCTTTAATTAGAACAGCAGGGAGCTGCAGGGGAGGAGATGCTAATAGAGATTAATTTGGGATGAGCCAGGCAGCTGTGCAATCCTGATGGCTTAATCCGTGGCTGGATTGGGTGGATTTATTCCAGCTGCTCTACCGGTGCTGGGGGTCACTGTGGAGTGTGTCTGGATGAGGTGCAAAGTGATAACAGCAAACTCAGTCACCCAGGAAGGGAAGCTCCTGGAAAGGTTTGGGTGGGAAGGGACCTTGGAGCTCCTCTTGTTCCAGTGGGACTTGGAGCAGCCTGGAACAGTGGAAGGTGTCCCTGCCCATGGCAGGGGGTGGGATGAGATGGCTTTAATGTCCCTTCCCACCCAAACCATTCCATGATTCTGTGATTTCTCTGCTATGCACAGGTTTGCTCAAGTACAAATCCAGGCAAACCCTGCAGGTGTCACGTTTATTTTACACAGAATAGATTTAAGTTATGAGACAGAATGGAATATTTACAGCACTGCAGGCATGCTCCTGCACACAGGGAATGTTTCCCAGGGGCATGGGAAGGGGTTCAGCACACCTGCATCATCATGGAGTTCACCATGGTATCAAAAGCCCTGGAGAGGGAAATAAACACAGATTATTAAAGGAAGCAGCTCAGTGTGCACAGCAGAGCTTTTGTAACAAAACCACTTTCTCACCCTGCCTCTGCCTGGCTTTCCCTAAGCTGGACACAGGGTTTTACTCTTTACAGCACAGGCTGTTGAGGGATTAATGATTTTAATTAAGCTGAGGTAAGGACAGGTCTCACCCTGGCTGCAGCCCTGTCTCTGTGAAGTATGGAAGTTGTTCTTGCCAAGGCCATAGAAACTCCCAATTCCCTGTGAGATTACAATGGGAATGGGGGACACTGGCCCTCCCTCACACACAGGGAATTCCATGTGCTGAATGTTTGTCCCCACCCAAGGATAAACCCTGGACAAGGGCTGTTCACTCTTTACCCTGTTCAACTTAACTGGATTTTAATACAATTATTAAGTTTGCAAAAGACCTCTAAAATCATCAAGTCTATTTTCAGGTAGTTTTTTCTCCCAAAAAAATACATTTTCTTGACTTAATGTTTGTAACACCAGTTCTGGGGTGGGAGTGAGAGTTCAGTAGAATTTTTTATGACACCCTCAGTTTTTTGTGAGGCAGCAATGACCCAAACCCAGCATCACTGTTCTCATTAAGGCACTTGGAGCATGCACACCTGAGCTGGCCAGCCACAGGGTTGGTCCTGTTGCATCAGAGGTACCCTGAAAGTTCCAGAAAGGTGGCAAAGAGATGGAGATCCATGTGGACAACCCACTCACCTGGAATGGATCCTGTCCCCAGGGTTATAGAAAGGGTTACACATGATGTCAGTGTAGGAACTGTGCAGCTTTCGGAACATCTGAAAAGGGAATGGAGGTGAGTTCATTAATTTTTTGTTTCTCAGCACTTCTTGAGTAGCTGGAAGGAGCAAACCCACCGAGGTGGCTCTGCTTTGGTGCACTCACACTGCGGATCTCGTTGTCCCTCAGGGCCGTGTTGGAGGAATCCACCACCATGACAAACTTCACCTTGGAGTTGGTCACGTAGCCGTACCTGGGCAGGGGTTAAGGATGTGCTTCTCACACAGCAGGGCCTGGCAAAGCCACTAAACCACGCTGGAATGTGCCCAAAGAAACAAGCTTTGGAAACATGAGGGAGTTTCCTCATGAGGGGCAGACACAGAGCTGTTCTCTGTGTGAGCAGGGACAGCACCCAGGGAGTGGCTGGAGCTGGGTCAGGGCAGGATCAGGTTGGAGATCGGGAAAAGGTTCTTCCCCCAGAGGTTGCTGGGCACTGCCCAGGCTCCCCAGGGAATGGGCACGGCCCCGAGGCTGCCAGAGCTCCAGGAGCGTTTGGACAGCGCTGCCAGGGATGCCCAGGGTGGGATTTGGGGTGCCTGTGCAGGGCCTGGGGTTGGATTGATGGTCCTGTGGGTCCCTTCCAGCCCAGGATATTCTGTGATTAAACTAAACCCACAATGGCCTGGCCAAAGGTGTGACAAAGATACACCTTGTAGTCTTCAGTGGGGTAGAGGAGCCCCAGGTACAGCTCCCTCTGGTCCACCAGGGCTTTGCCCATGGCTGAGATCTTCTCATCCACCACATCCAGGGAGGTGTGCACGGTGTAGTGGAACTTCAGCTCGTTCTCCGTGGGGACGCTCCGGATGTACAGCGGGTAATTCTGGGGGCAGAACGAATCACACGCACTGGGATCTGCTGCTGGCAGAGCGATTTAACCATTGGTGTTCACAGCACGGCCCCCTTCCCACGCTGCAGCACCTCCGGAGCACAGCTGTCCCCACGGCAGGAGAATCATGTGCACAGGCACTGCACAAGGCTCAGGTCTCCCTGCTCCCCTGTCCCCTTGTCCCAGCAGGGCCTGGACCCAGCTCTTCTCAAGGGAAACTCCTCTCCTCTCCCTCACACTGTGCCTGTGCCGGCTGCCCCAGCCCTGCTCCCCTTCTGCTCCTGCCCAGCCCATTTCACCGCAGTGTCCGCCCCACTCCCCCTGTATCTGCTCTCTTCTGCTCCCCTCACCCCTCTCCAGACCCCACAACCTGACAGCCCGCCCATTCCCCTCTCCCCTCACAACCCCACCCGGCCCCACATCCCAGGTCCCGCTCAGACCCTAAAAACAGAGCCCCAGCCCCTCTCCCCTCACCCTTCCCCAGACCCCACTGCCCCGCCGGGCCCGCCGTTCCCCTCAGCCGGCCCCGGCCGCGCCGCCCGCACCTCCTTGGCGATCACGGCGATGCACACCGCCATCTTGGCCCGCCCCTCCCGCCGGTCACGTGCGGCGCGCGCGCCGGTCACGTGCGGCGGTCACGCGGCGCGCGGGTCCGGTTGCCATGGCGAGCGCGGCGCTGGGGCCGCTGTGCCTCTGCTGGGTGCTGGGCCCCGCCGCCGCCGCCGCCCCCAACATCCTCCTCCTCCTCATGGACGACGTGAGTGGGGGACCCGCGGGGGCTCCCCGGGGAGTCCCGGTGGGTGGCGGAGGGGTGGGAGGTGGTGTCGGCCCGGGGGAGTCACCCCGAGGGGGGTGTGAGGGATCTGGGCATCGCCCTGGTGAGGGGACACTGCGGGAGCTGGGCATGGGCGGGCTGGAGAAGGGAAGGCTGGGAGGGGATCCCATCAAGGGGTGTCAGAGGACAGTGCCAGGCTCTGTTCAGTGGTGCCCGGCGACAGCAAGAGGAGCCAGGGCCACCAACTAAAACACGAGAAGTTCCACTTCAACACGAGGAAGAACCTCTGTCCATGGAGGGCGGCAGAGGCCTGGAGCAGCTGCCCAGGGAGGGCGTGGGGTCTCCCTGTCTGGAGACATTCCAGTCCCACCTGGACGTGTTCCTGTGCCACCTGCTCCAGGTGCCCCTGCCTTGGCCTGGATGATCTCCAGAGCTCCCTTCCAACACTAATGGTTGCTGATCACAAGGAGGGGGTTGGTGGCCTCCTGAAAAACTAAGCAAGAGGAAAAGTAATTCTACTCATTTGGGCTCTCTGAACTGGGAAAAAAAAAAGGCAATAAATTGTTAAGGAGCAGAAATAATCACAGATTTATTTCTAACTCAAAGTCTTTTCAATTTTGCACCCTTGGACACACGGATAAGGAAATATATTCCTTTCCAATGCGTTCAGGTCGCTGCCATCTTCCTGGTTTGCTTCTCTCCTAACAGTTTTCTGTCACCTTCCAGCTGTGTTTTGGTGGAAATGTGTTTGTTGCTGTTGGAAGCTCCCCAAGGAGCTCACAAGGGTGGGCAAACCCTTCCCACCTGTTTGCCAGTTTACACTGCTTGTTGTTTCCGTGGTGTTCCTATACTCCTGAGCAGGATAATCACCTGCTTTTCCAGCCACTTGAGCCTCTGCCCAGGGAGGTTTGGAGGTGTCCAGGGAAGGCCTGGACATGGCACTCAGTGCTCTGGGCTGGGGACAAGGTGGGGGTTGGGCACAGCTTGGACTTGGAGTGTTTTCCAACCTCGGTGATTCTGTGATCTCAGTTTTCCATTCAGGAATATTTCCCCCTCCCAAGCTGGCATTTGTAATTTTCCAGAGGAAGGCTCTTTGGGACAGTGATTCTCCCGCTCTGGAAGCGTTGGTACAGCACGAGGCACAGCTCCTGTCTGGAGCTTCTGTGAACTACTGATTTATGTAATATGTTCATTAGAAATACATCTCCCTGCTTTTTTTTCCCCTTGATCCTCTGGGACTCCGTGGAATTAGAGCAACGTGAGATTCTTTTTGTCTTTCTTCCTTGATGATAAAGCAGCAGAAGAAAGAAACTGGGGCTAAATCCATTGTATCCGTTTTAATTCCACATCCCAGTGTCAGGCATTTAATTGTTCCTTAACTCAGAATGTAGCTCTGTGACAATTTTCTTTCCCAAACTAATGGCACCAGATGGTTTCCTAGGGATCTGGGTACATCCCACCCTGTGCATGCACGGCTCACGGGACACACACCTGGATCAAAGGAATCGCTTGCCTTTGCTAAAGCACAATAGAACCCCCAGCACCTGGGGTGCCTAATGGCTCATTAAGCTGCTCCCTTCTAGAACCTTCTGCCTGAAGCTGTGCTTTTCCCAGTAATGAAATTTTCAGCAGTGAGCGCAGACACCGTGGTGGGAATTTTATGGTTCTCCTGGCGTGTGACCCCTCGGAATTAGGAGGAAGAACAGGGTGAAACCACAGTCCTGCAGATAAGCACAGTGACATGTGATGCCTCTGGCAGGTTCCTCTGGCTTTTAAAACACTTCCTTGCTTTTCCTGCAGTGCTGCTTTTGAGTTCAGACCTTTTCCTTGTGTTTCTAGTTCTGCAGAGGGATAGATCCAGGGGCTGAGGTGGAATCCTGGGGTCCAGCACAGACACGTGGGCAGGGACTGAAGGCTCAGACGTGGCAGCTGCACAGCCACGAGTAAATCATGTGTAACTTCCTCTTCCCCCTTGCTCTGGGCGTGCCTCAGGCCTCTGAGTAAGAGTAAAGGCACTGGGCTTCTTGCAAGTGCTTTTGGTACCTGTTAACAAGTCATTTAATGCTGTGTGTGCCTCAATTTCCCACCTGCCAGGGAAAAGTGCAAGAGTTCCCTGCTCCACAGGGTTGGCAGAGATCATTTTTGTCCCATTTGTGAAGTCTTCAGTAGGGAGATGAGTGCTGTAAAATTTTGTAAGTTAAGGGATACAGTAAAAGTGTTATGTGGGCCCAGAAACGTGGCTGTGGAGAAGGACTTTGACATCTTCTGGTGTGTTCCTTTTACAGATGGGCTGGGGGGATTTGGGAGCTTTCGGAGAGCCTTCTAAGGAAACTCCTAACCTAGACCAGATGGCTGCAGAAGGGATGCTTTTCCTGGATTTTTATACTGCCAACCCCCTCTGCTCTCCCTGTAAGTAAACTGGAGTTTGAACCATGTAAGCATGAGAAACATCTTCCTCTGAGAAGTTTGGGGTGTTTGCCAGCCTCTGACATGAATCAACAACCCAACCAGTGATTGCCTTCAAGCCAGAGATTGGATTTGCTGCTTTGATCTTGCCTTTTGCTCCCCTTTTATTTATGTTTGGATTGGAAAACCGACAGTTTTCAGTTCATACAAAGCACTGGTTCAGTGATCAGTCCAGCTAAAGGATTTTTATCCCATTTCAGTTCAGTATTCCAGCCCTAGTCATTGCATTTTTTTCATCTTTCTCATTGTGGGTTAAACAAAGCAGGATCTGAACTGTTGCTGAGCATATTTGGTGTGAGTCTGTTGGCTCTGGTGAGACTTTCATGCAAGGAAAGGCAGCAGTGTGTGTCCTGCTTTTGACCCTGGTGTCTTGCAAGACTCTTGGGACAGGGACAAGAGATAAAAGGAACGTTTGGGTCTGGCAGAGGCAGATATTCTTCTCCTTATTGTTTTTTCTGTGAGGTGGTTTCTTTTTTTCCTTTCTTTTTTCCCCCTCAAACCTGGTTAGCTGCCAAGAACTGAAACAAAAATGAAGAACAGGGGCTTTTTATTTGGGCTCTCATTTAGGATAGCACTTGCCAGTGTGTTGATGATGTCCTTGCTCAGAAAAGGCATTTAAAATATGCTGAGATCCTGCTAATCCAGTGGTGGGACTGCATATACTTGAAGTTAAGCATCTGTTTAAATATTCCCTGCAGTCAGGACTTGACTTTTATTGTCAAAGCTGGACAGCTCTTTCTTTATGTTTCATGATTTTTGTTCAGTCAAGCTCGAAAGCTTAGCCTTGAGCATCTGATGAGTGTGTGCTAGGATTTCCTCTTAAATACATAATAAATATATCTCTAACTGAGATAGAAGGGTTGCTCCATTGGCTATTCAAAGTAATGACTCTTCAGTGTGGCTGATTTAATGAAGGGGCCAAATTTCACCTGCAATAACTCAAATGATGCATCAGAACCTGGCTCTCTCTGTGGCTCGTGAGAGAGGGGAGTTCTGCCAGTTTTAATGTGGGTGATTTTGTGGCTGTGACAGGAGGACACTGACACACTTCAGTCAGTGTGCTGGCCTCATCTTCCTACAATAATATTAATATTAAGCAGGGAATGGATAGAAATAAATGTTTGTGTTGTTTGCAGCAAGAGCAGCACTGCTGACGGGCCGGCTCCCAGTCAGGAATGGCTTTTACACAACGAATGGACATGCCAGGAACGGTAGGAGCCTCATTCCTGATCCCCCTTCCTCTCCTGATTTCCCTCTGTGCCTTGTAGGAGGTTTCTCTTCGGACAGAGGGGATCTTCCCCCATGGATCTTGCACCAAAAGATGACCCTGTTAAGTGCTGGTAATAAGTGTGAATTGTATTGCTTCCTCCTCTTCAAGCAGAAAACCTCCTCAAATTAAGAGGATGAACCATGCTGGTTGATCCATTTGTTTGTGCTGGCTGAGAACTGTTTCCTCTGGGCAGGGGAATTGGGGTCTGGTGAAGGAAAATCAGGTGGGGGGTGTTAATACCCAGAGGAAGAACTGGCTGCTCACAGGTTTATTCAGCAGGCAGATTTCTATCCAGTTTTAGAGCAGCTTTCCGTCCCTCGTGCCTGTGGTGCTTCCAGGGGAGATCCCTGGGTTGATTTGGGTCCCAGAGTCACAAATGCCACATGCTGGGACATGCTTGGGCAAGAATCAGGAGCCAGGGGTTGATTCCCAGAGCAAAGTCACAGCTGAGATGTCAGGGGCTGAGAGAGACTCTTCATTTCTTTCAGCTCTTGCAGGCTGAGTACCTTTATTGGTTATTTGATTTAGGAAAAAGCTGCCTTCATTTTAGAAAACAGAAGGCAGATTTACAACATAAAAACCACACCTAAAGCACCTGATTTTCTGTGACATCCCCCTTTCAAGGGTCTCACCTCCACTCTGGGGTGGCAGCCCCCTTTATTATTTGCCCTCATGCACAAGTGGGTGGAAACCTCCCTTTGGTCTCTCTGATTCAATTTATCCTCTCCATCCCATGAGAGGACTTCCAAGGAATGACATTGCTGGGACTCCAAACTAATTGCTTTTTCTGACCCAGTAACACTGCTTCTAATGTTAAGTAGCCATGAGCTGTTTGCTGTAATACTTTTAAGAGTCAGAAAGATATTTTTGATTTGTTTTCCACAGCCTACACACCACAGGATATAGTAGGAGGAATCCCAGATTCTGAGTTACTGCTTCCAGAGCTCCTGAAGAAAGCTGGTTACATCAATAAGATCATTGGCAAATGGTAAATTTATTTGGAGATCTCTTGCTTTGAGATTTCATGCTGTATGTGTTGGGAAGGAGCAGCAGAAAAAAACAGAATTACAGAAAAAAAACCGCCTGTTTTGAAGCTCAAATGTCCAACTTTGGAATGTGTCATGGATCTTCCCCCTGCTGGGATCAATTCCTGAGTGTTCCCATTACAAGTACTTCCATGTATCTTCATACAAAGAGTTGATGGGGTTTTATGTGTGTATTTATATTTATAAACTCCCCAACTCTGTGCTTTCATGGACACCTCACACCACCTATTTAATCAGGAAACACCAGGATATTCTGTTGGAATTTGCCTTGGGCACCTACATGATTTTTATCTTCGTCTCTTGCTATATGTTGGGTTTTTACTAATAAATGAATTCCTGTGGAAAGTAACAGGAATTTCTTTATCAGTTTCATTAACAGGTTAGAGAAGGGTGGGTTTGAATTGTGGTTGGATTCACCTGCTGGAATTGGGAGGAAAGCAAAGCACCCTAAGACAGTGAATTATTTATCAGCAGGAGAGTGGCCCTGAAGGATCAGCTCAGTGGGCTGGGTGCAATCAGCTGCAGTTCAGTGCTAGTAAATGTAAATTCATACACCCAGGGAAAAGGAATAAACATGGCAAATGCAGATTGGTTCCAGTTCTTTGGAAAAAGACAGGTCTGGAAGGACCTGCAGCTGTTAGCAGGAACAGGACTAAATAGGAATGTGCAGGGCATTACTGTGCATCCAAAAACTTCTCCTGGACCGGGCTGGGAGTGATGCTGAAAAACTGGCCGTGCTACCTGCTCCCTAGAAAGGTGTAAAGAAATGCAAGGTACAGCAGTTAAAGTGGAGTCTCATCCTGGCTGCACAGAGAATTTCAAGGTTTTCCAGCAGAAAATTTTCTTATTGTTTCATCATCCCCTCTAAAAACTTTTCAGGGTATCCAGTGACAGTAAATTCCATGGTTTAATTATAAGTTTGCAATCTTCCGTGACCAGTGTGGAATTTGTTGTGTTTCATTAAATCTCAGATTTTTGTGCTGTGAGAGGCAGAGACTGACCTGCATCTCAGTCATTGTTTAATGTCTCTGAAAGTGCTCTTAGGGCTTTCTTAGAATAAGATGCTTTTCCATCTCCCCTGTTACAGAAACAGCCAGGAATAACTTTGTATTCCCACAAATGGGGAAAGGGTGGAATCCTGCAGGTCAGGCTGGCAGTGGCAGTTACATCACAAGCTGTAATCATAGCTGGAATGATGATTATTCCTGTAATAACCCAGTTTAGAATAGCTCAGAGTAACTCCAAGGATCATTTTACTCCAGGGAATGCATTTTATGCCCTTTATGTTCAGAAAGTGCAGAGGGGGATGGCACAAAGTGGACAGGGGGCAGATGCAGGCTCGTGAGGGGAAGATGGAATGATTAAATAAACATTAAGCTACCAAGATGCTCTTTAGAGACACAAAGGATGGGTGTTCTCTGTCTTAAATGCAGGAAATGTCGATTTTGCAGTACAAAAACTGGAGATTAGAGAGGAGCTTCATCTGGAAGTTAAGGATGGAGGATTTTCAAGCTGCACAGTAGAGAGGAGCTGTCATCAGGAGTAGCTAAACGTGTTTTATGTCCACATGTGCACATAAAAACCTCATTTCGTTTCCATTCAGGTCTCTTTGTACCGTTTTGGCAGCGTGAATACTCCATAAAGGGGATGAGGATGGAATGGTGCATTTCATGAGCTCTGCCTTGTGTTTTTACAGCTCAGTGGGATAAAAGGGACTTGTTGTAGATCAGAATCCTTAAGTAAAACATTATGTGCATCTCTGCAGTGGTTTGGGGCAGTGTAGTCCATGAGTGCTGATCATCAGACAGCATGGAAGAAGACACCAGTGGAAGGAAAAAATGGAAAACAGTGATTGGAGAGTAAATAAAATGGAATATAAGTGAGCACTGGGGTGAGTCTGCATGGCTGTGCTTGCAACAAGTGTGAGAGAGCTCAAGACACTGCTCTGGAGTCGTTTATGTGATTGAAGTACTTTGAGTTTTCATTTCTTAGGCAAAGACTGTGTTCTTGCATGCTGTTCTGGTGAGCTGAGTTTTTGCTTCTTTGCAGTAGAATTTTAACTGCAATCTGTTGCTTTTGTTCCCAGGCACTTGGGGCACCGGCCCCAGTTCCACCCCCTGAAACATGGCTTTGATGAGTGGTTTGGATCCCCAAACTGCCATTTTGGGCCCTACGACAGCAGAGAGCGCCCCAACATCCCCGTGTACAGGGACTGGGAGATGGTTGGCAGGTAACCCAGCTCCTTGCCTGGGAGTGGGATTTTCTGGGCTCTCCCTGCTGGCATTACAGAACTGGGTGGGCTTTAAGGTTCCCTCCATCCCAAACCGTTCTGAGATTCCGTGATTCTGTGGTTAATAAAGGTCCAAGCACCAAGACTAACCTGGAAGTTGCATGTGGACAGTGTAGGGATGTGGAGCTGCCCTCCCAGAGCTGTTTGCTCATCCCTGGCACCCCGAAGGCTTCCTGTGAGGATTTCACTGCACTCTTGGAAGCTGCTCCCATTCTGTACTGAAAGACCTCTTTGTTCCTTCTCTTCCTGTTTGGAATAACATTTTGTGTGTTTGCATAACTCCGTTCCGTGTTCCCAGTCTGTGCCCTTCTTGTCCATTCATTTTTCACTCTGGTATCATCTCATTTCACTGCTGTTACTCCCCTGAGCACTTCCCCAGGTCCTTCTCTGCTTTACTGGTGGCTAAAGGTCCCTCTAAAATAATGTTTCCAAAGCATTCCCAGGTTCTGCTTCCAGGATTTCTCTGTTTTACTGAAAGTTGTTCTGTACTTCTGAATTTTTATTCACATTCTTCCCAGCTCTCTATGAAGCACCATGAGATTTTTAAGCATTTTGCCCCTTTTCTAACAGCTTAACAGCAAAAGGCCAGTCCCTCAGGTTTGTCCAAAACTTGAAGTCATTAATTTGGATCAAGCTGTGTCACCACTTTCTCCCGTAAGAACAATTATGGTGACATATTTTTCACATCTGGAGAGAGTTTGCTGAGTGTTGACTGTGACTTGTTTGTCACCTCCTTACACAGGGGAGAAATTCCTTAAAAGGGGAAAAAATCCATTTTGTGATGTTTATTCCTTAGGATTGATTTTTTTCCCTCTCTGATTCCTTTTATCTTAAGATACTATGAGGATTTCAAAATTGATCTGAAGACAGGTGAAGCCAACTTGACTCAGCTCTACCTGCAGGTACTATTTTAGTGCTGGCTTCTCAGCCAAGGTGACTTTATGCTTTTGTTTTTTTGGAGAGATTTCAACAGCAGAGGATAAATTCATTTTTATTGTTGTTTACAGGAAGCTCTGGATTTTATTAGCAAGCAGCAGGCCAGCCAGCAGCCATTCTTTTTATACTGGGCAATTGATGCTACCCACGCTCCTGTTTATGCCTCCAAACAGTTCCTGGGCACGAGTCAGAGAGGGCTGTAAGTCCTGCTTTTGGGGACATTGGTTTGTTGGGGTTGTTGTAATTAATTCCTCGTGCTGCTGGAACAGGCAACCTAAGCAGAGTTCTAGATCCAAGGGGATGGATCACTCCTCAAGTGTGTGTGTGTGTGTGCTGAAATGCATTATTTGCTTGGATTGTTCTTCCATAATTTGGCTTTAATCTGAACTGCAGATCATGTGACCCCAGGGGGAGGAGGGGGGCTCTAAGCTCCTTTGCCAGTTGTGTGAGGAGTGAAATGCTGTCTGTGGCACAGATGATTTTTTAGAAGGCTTTTGTATGATTAGTGCCTGTTTTAAAAGCCTATAAATCAGACCAGCAAACAGGAAAGCACTCCTAAAAGTGCAGTTTGGAGGAGGCAAAGAGCTCTGTAGACACTGGGAGTGTTGCTTCAAAGAGTTTCTAACCATAAGGAAAACGATGTTGTTACCTCCCAGTCTGTGGCAAGGTGGTTTGCCTCTGTTTGTGAATTTTATGCCTGAATTTCTCTGTCCAAGAGGGGCTCACACCTGAGCAAACTCTGACCCTCAATACCCCAGAGGGGCTGCTCTCTGCAGGTCAGAGACACAAGTTTGCAGTGGCAGCAGAAAACCTGATGCATGAGAAGGATTTCTGCAGCACAGGTACAAATTAAGTCCACTGAACACATTGTGCTGACCCTTTTTTTTTTGCTGCTTTGAGTGTTTTGCATCTCCTTTTGCCCCAGGTATGGGGATGCTGTGAGGGAAATTGATGACAGCGTTGGGAAAATCCTGAACCACCTCCAGCAGCTGGGGATCAGTGAGAACACCTTCGTGTTTTTCACCTCTGATAACGGGGCTGCTCTCATTTCAGCTCCCAAACAAGGTGAGGCTCAGCTGAACAAACCTGGGCTTGGCAAATCAAGGCTTAACTCTCTCTCTATGAGAAGAAAAAAAAAACCTGTGTGGGGGGTCTGTGTTATGAGTTAGGAGAAGCCTCAAAAGACAGAGTGTTTATGTTTAGAGTAATTTATGTTCAGTGCTTCTGGTCACTGCTGGAGGAGGTGTCCTTGGCCAAATGGAATTTTTCCTGCCCCAGTGTTGCTGTTACCTGTGTGTATTTGCACTGTCAGGGAGGGAATATTCTGTAATTTATTTGGAACCAGGCTCAGTAACTTAGCAGGGTGTTTACTCTGCATCTGCCAAATGCATATTTCAGCCTTCTGAGCAATTACAGAGCGTTCAAGAGTCTCTCATTCTTTAGCTCTCATGAAAAATATCAAGAAGAGAAATGATTTTTTGTTACCTCACAAGTTTTCTTTTGTTCAAGTGAGGGTTTTTCTGGAGAAAATCACTGCAAATTGACTTTAGAACCTGCTCTCTCCTCTTCGGAGGCAGACTTGTCTTGTGGTTATTGAACCACAGAGCAGGGAGTAACCTGAGTTCTGATTTCAGCTGGCTTTGACTTTGTGTGACCTGGAGTCAGTCATGAGACTTCCCTGGTTGTTCCTGAGCTCCAAGGTTGGGTTAAAACTCCAGATATTCCTGCAGAGCTCTGGCCATCTCTGAGAGTGATTCAGGAAATGCAGGATTATTTTTCTCACTCTTATACCTTCCTCTAATATTGCTCCGGTACTTTAAAATTGAAAATCATTATGAAAAAAAAGCTATTTCTGCCTGAAAGTGTCAGGTTTGGTTACAGACAGCAGTTAACACCCCTAGAGGGAAGAACACCAGTGAGGTATTTCCTGTTTGTTGGGGGTTTGTTTTTCACTTGGTTGTTGATAGCAAGGTGTGTTTAACTGTCCCTTTCTCCCTGTGCTGAAAAGACACTCCTAAAATTTCATCACAAATGGATATTGAAAAAAAAACCCCAAAAACACAACACAACAAACAAGGAAATAATGACAAAAAACCCAACTCTGGTCATGTTGTTTGAAGAAGCAGCCATGCAGAAATGAGAATTCATTTAAAACCAACCTGGGTGACAGTGTCCTTTTGAAACGCTGGTATTTTGTGGGCTTTAAGGCTGCTTTTCTGTCCCTAGGAGGAAGCAATGGGCCTTTCCTGTGTGGCAAACAAACCACCTTCGAGGGTGGCATGAGGGAGCCGGCGATTGCCTGGTGGCCCGGCCACATCCCTGCAGGAGGGGTGAGTCTCTGCTTTGGGCCCTTCTCAGCAGCCTCGGGTGGACTGCAGGGAGTGGAGAGGTCCTTGCCGGGCTTGGTGGGCTTTGCTTCACGCTTTTACCGTGCCCCAAGTCCAGGGGTTTGTGTAAATAAGGAGCTGCTGCTGCTGCCCCAGAAATCGGTGCCATTTTAATGCAGATTTGCATTTAGAGGGTCTGTGCTCAACTTTGCTGGGAGCACCCTGGCTCTGGTCTTGTCTTCCTGCTCTTTTTAACAAACCCTTTACTCTTCTGGACCTCAACATTTCTCATGTGTTTGAACAAATCAGAGTGTAAAGAGCAGGAATTTGTTACCCACACTCTCCATGCCCTGAGGTACCAAGTGGTTTGACTCTCACATCTCTCACGTTGTGCCTGATGAAAGTTCCACTCAGGGAGGCTCAGACACCACATTATTGCTGTGTGCTGCCTGCACACAAATGCAGATATGATCACTTCAAAATAACCCCCCAGTGGCACTGCCAGCCCCCCTTGTCCCAGCTCTCATTACAGAGGGATGCAATCAATCCTGCTGCGGGCCGGGATCACAGGGATAGCACAGCCCCCTCCCCTTGCTGAGCATCTCTGAGCCCTGAAGAAAGTGATCCTTCATTAACTGGGCACTGTGCTTGAGCCTGCAGACTGTTCATAAATAAAACATTTGTCGAAGTTGCATTCCATTGGGGTGGTTTAATTGAGGCAGGCTAATGATAATTTATCATTTACATTTAGGAGGGACCATGAGGCAGCTCAGATCTGCAGCTGAGGGCAGGAGGGTGGTTTGGTTTCATTATTTTTCGAGAGTTCACCAAACCTACCAAGGATGGTTTATTATTTTTCTAATTTGAAATGAAAACAGTCTTTTTGTTTAAATTTAAACATTTCCATAAAGCCTTTGCAAGCCAAGTACAACAGCCCTGGGCTAGCAAAGGAGAACATGAAACTGCAGCTGAGTGTTTTGTTTGCTGGGTCCAAACTAAATAATGTGCTAAAAGTAAACATGCATTATAAATGGGGACGAGAAAATGCCCAAATTTAAAAATTCTTTCCATTGTAGTAACTCTGAGGATAATTAAGAACAGGAGGAGAGAGAAATCCTTGTGCCTGCTTCTTTCCTGCCTGGCTGGGACTCCTCTCCCAGGTAGTTTTTGGGAGCTGCTGCTTGAGCTCCTGGGACCAGGCATTGCTCTGCAGAGCTGTGTGTGCAGGGTGGGCTGGGCAGCTGAGCTGCAGAGCGTGCCTGGAGCTCCCACATTTTGGGAGGCACCCAAAATCCCTCCTCCACCATGCCAGTATCACCCTGAAGCACGTGCTGAGCTTTAAATCCTCGTTATCCCGGGCTCCAGCTCGGGGTGCTCCCGGTGCCAGGTGTGTGCCAGGTGTGTGCCAGGGCTCCCAAGGGCTCCGTGGGGGCCTTGGGGAGCCAGTGCTGCTCTCCATGCTCAGGATGTGCTGCTTTGCTCCCAGTGTGATGCTGCTGCTCAGTAACTGTGTAATAGAAACTCACCTGTGTTTTCTGCTTGTGTTCTTGCCTTCGAGGCTCCAGCACTGCTCCCTCAGCAGCCCTGACCACAGGTGAGAGACTTGTGTCCACCACGACATTTTTGGCTTTTTTTTCTGTACCTTGCTGTAGCTTCCCCATCCTCTGGAGGAGTTTTAACTGCCCAGCCCCAGTCCTGTGCGCTCCAAGGAGCTGTAAAATGTGGGAAAGCCCCTTCAAAGTCTCTCGTTGCTCCTTCTTTTCAGGAGTTGAAGGAAACAGAGGCTTGGGAGATCTGAACTTCAGCACAGAGCTGAAGGGTCAACTCCTTCCTGCGCTGGATTTGCTCCCAGTGCAGTGGTTGTTCCTTTTGAGGAGCAAGGGAAGGGCCAGGAGCTGTTTCAGGTGCAACAACTGGAGCCAGGAAAGGAGAGCTCGTGTCTCTGGTCAGTGAAATGCAGTTATTGGGTGGAAAACTCCTTCTGCTGATGGGAATGCTCCAGGGAGACCTCATTGCAGCCTTCCAGTGCCGTGGGACAAGGAGGGAAAGGGACTTTTTATATGGGCAGATAGTGCCAGGACAGGACAGAGGGAATGGCTTCCCACTGCCAGAGGGCAGGGATAGATGGGATATTGGGAAGGAATTGTGCCCTGGGAGGGTGGGCAGGCCCTGGCACAGGATGCCCAGAGCAGCTGTGGCTGCCCCTGGATCCCTGGCAGTGTCCAAGGCCAGGCTGGACATGGCTTGGAGCAGCCTGGGACAGTGGAAGGTATCCCTGCCCATGGCAGGGGTGGGACAGGACGGGCCTTAAGGTCCCTTCCAACCCAAACCATTGCATGATTCTACCTGGCAGTTGGTTAATAATTTTATTGATATAGCAGGTTGGGGTTTTTGTTTTTATTAGAGAGCACAGTGATGTGCTGAAATAAAGGAGCACCCCGGCCTAAACAGAAGAGGTGAGGGGACAGGGTGGGAGCACCTGCCAGGCTCCCTGTGGAGCTTGGGATAATTGGTGCATTTGGCTGGTTTGCAGGTTTTTGGAGGAGGAATATGCCTCAGGAGTCTGTGTTGCTCTTGGCATCAACACTCAGTGAGTTCTGGTCCCCCATCAGGAATATTTATTCACACACAAACAGCCTTGCTGCACTTCCCTCCTCGGCTCCGTTTTCCAGGTGAATTCACAACAAATCAGCGTTTCAACATTCCCCACATCACATCTGCCTTCTGGAAGGATCCAGCTGGAAAAAAAACCCCCACATATTCTGTTGGTATTTGAATCCTCCTCCTCTCTCCCCTCGCCCTCCTCCCCTTCCTCTCTCGTGCCTGCTTCCTGAAGGAGAAAAGAACATATCAACCCAAAGACAGCATTGCAACCTTTTCTTCCCTATCTCCCATGGGGCACAAATTGAAATTGAATTAGACAGGGATATCAGGTCTGCTCGCTGTGATAACTGTAAAAGGATTTTATTTAAAAACACCCTGACATTTGTTCACCCAGTTTCAAATATTTAGCTTTCCTCCTTTCCATTCCTGGCGGGGGCGACTTTATTAATTGTCGCCTTTGATTCAGAGTTAAAGCTTGAAAGCACTGATAACAGCACTGGGGACTATTTCTTCCAGCGCCGTGGCCCACAGCAAAAGGATTTCATTTTCTTAAAGACGTTGTGTGGATACTGAGAGTTTATTAAAAAGAAGGGGGGGAAGGAGGGGGGAAAAAATCCGTCCTTACGTGCGTAATACCGGCTGTTCCTCACTGATACAGCAATATCTGATCTCCCTCCGTTTATATATTATTTATTTTCTCTGGGCTGTTGCCCTCTCTGGATTTTTCTTTTTCTTTTCTTTAAAAAAAAAATGAAATAAATAAAAGGGAAAGGCAGCTAGAATGAAAGAGCCCTGTTGACAGGAGAAAAATGGTAATTTTTTTATTTTTCCTCTGAAAATACTTCAAAGTTTTATATAAATATTAACCTTTTTTTTTTTTTTTCCCTTTTTCCTTCTTCAATGTGGTGCTGCAGAGCACAGATAAATCCAAGTGGCTGTGGCATGGGCATTTAATTTCCTTAAGAAGTTTTCTCTGCTTCACGGCAAAAATGTTGTCTGAGACCAGAAACGTAATTGGATGATTAAAGAGAGTCATCTACATCTGGTGCTGGTTAATAAGGGCCAGGACAAGGGGAGCATGGTGGCCCCCCAGGATTGTCCCCACGCTCTGGATAAATGAGGTGACATTAAAGGCACGAGCCCGGGGTCAGCGATTGCCTCTTATCAAAAGATTGAGGCGCTGGGACGGAGCCACAACAGGAAAAGTGACTTTTGGATTAGATGTAGAAATTGTGAGAGCTCTGATTACAAAAGGGCTCAGCCAAGGGCTGGCTCTGGGTGTGGGGTGGGGGCAGCAGGAGGGGTCCGAGCTGCTCTTCCCTGGAGTTCTGCAGCTGGGAATGAGCCTGGCCTGAGGTGCTGGGAGCTGCTCATGCCCTGCACTCCAGCCCTGGGGAGCTGGGGCTGCCCAGCCTGGGGGACCAGAGCTCAGAGGGGCCCTCAGCCATGTCCGTGTGCAGGGAGGGGACAGAGCAGGGCTCAGAGGGGCCCTCAGCCATGTCCATGTGCAGGGAGGGGACAGAGCAGGGCTCAGAGGGGCCCTCAGCCATGTCCGTGTGCAGGGACCAGAGGGGCCCTCAGCCATGTCCGTGTGCAGGGAGGGGACAGAGCAGGGCCCAGGCTCTGCTCCCAGGGCCCAGCCATGGCACAGGAAGGAACTGATCCCAGGAAGTTCTACCTGGGCATGAGGCAGAGCTTCTTTCCCCTGTGCCCAGCGGGCGTGTGGAGTCTCCCTCAGGAGATACCCCAGAGCTGCCAGGATGCCATCCTGTGCCCTGTGCTCTGGGATAGCCCTGCTGGAGCAGGGAGGTGGGATGGGATGATTAAAATCATTTAAAGGAGAGGGAAAGGCTGCACTAAAATAAGGAATAAATGTTCTCCAAATCCCATCCAAGCTGGCCTTGAGCACTTCCAGGGCTGGGGCAGCCACAGCTTCTCTGGGAAGCATCTCCCTTTGTCACTGCCCCCAAGGCCAGGCTGAGCAGGACCTTTCCCAGGCAGTGCCCACGGATAAATCCTGAACTCGAGTGCCCAGGACCTGTTGGTGTTGGTCAGCTGATCCAGCTGCTTTCCCAGGGATTTCCACGGCCAGGCTTCCTCTTGTGCTTAAAGCTTTGCACTTTGTTTCCTCCCAAGGAATTGTGGCAGGATTCCTGCATGCAGCTTTAATAAGATGTGTTCCTGCCAACACCTCCTGATGAATGAAAGCCATTAAAAATTGAAATGACTGTAATCAAGTAATGTGATATTGTAATGTTAAACTTGTAATTAGGCCCCTGCATGTTGCTTTCTCCAGTTGTTTTTTGTTTTTTTTAATTTCTTAATTCTTTCTTTGTGCTCGGTTTGTTCAGCTCAGTCTCTTAATACAAGGCTTAGTGTCCCAGGAAAAACAGCAGTTTTCCTTTATTTTTGAGCTAGTATCTCACAAAAATTCATTTATCATGCCATCATTTGTTGCATTTAAATAATTAGTGTCAGCTTAGAGGCCGAGGGTCTGTTTGCGAGTAGAAGGAATCAGAGGTAAAAAGTCTTTGATAGTCCCAACATTGTTCTGTTGGGATTAGACTTGGATTTTAGTCAGAAAGTGCTGTGGTACTCACAGATGTGGGGTTGTATCCAATGGTTTCTTGTTTCCCAACAAGTGCTATGGCTGAAGATGCCCTTTCCCTGTCACATCTCGTGCTGGTGCCTCCTGGTGCTCCTGATCTGGCAGTATCTGCTTTAATTTAGTGTGTCACTGACTAATTAAACACCCTACAACAGCTCCCACGGTCAGGGAGGGAGAAAAGATTCAGAAAGAATCAGGCAGAACAGACTTTGTAGGGTTTTAAAATATAAATAATTAAGAGCAGAGAGATGAGTATGGCTTCTAAGTAAGAAAGAAGGGGAAAAAAACCCCTTGCACATCTCCATTGAAGCCAAACCCAGATGTTTTCCTCCCTTATTAAAATATGGACTAAAAATACCGCAACTTTACAGTTCTTGAATTGTTGGAAATGGTTTGCAGATGAAGTCATCAGGCTCTTTTTGTTATTATCCATCTATCCCTGTGCTTTCTGGGAACTCTCTCAGGGTATTCTGGACTCCAGAGATGACCTGGAGAAGGGCACAAACAGAGGACTTTTTTTCCCCTTGGTGTAAGTGCTGATTTTTCAATCCACGGATGAGTTGGAATTTGCTAAATTAGGCTGAGCCCTGCGACAACACGCTCCTGGAAAAGGGATACACAGGAGCGAGGAGAGGGAGAGGAAAATGGAGAAAAAAAGAATCAAAATGCAAATTCTCCCTGGAAGTGGAGAAATAGGGGTTGTTTCCTTGGCTTTATTATTTTCAGAGGAGTTTGCTGGTGACTGCAGCAGTGTAAAGGGAGAGCTTTTCAGGAAGCTTTGGAGGGAACCTGTTTCCTTATGGATTTTCCTGAAAGGCTCTTTGCAAATGTGTTTCTGTTGATTTTTTTGTTCCAGGTCAGCCATCAGCTGGGCAGTGTGATGGATCTGTTCAGCACCAGCCTCTCCCTGGCGGGTCTGCAGCCTCCCAGTGACAGACAGATTGATGGCATCGACCTTTTACCTGTCATCCTGCAGGGCAAGCTAATTGACAGGTCAGTTATTATCCCCGAGCTGCCAGCCCTGCTCCTGGCTGAGGGGATGCCAAATTCAGGGCTGGTTTTTTTAACACCAGCTCACAGATACTGAATAGAAACTGAATGGGTGCAGCTTTGCTCCCACTCTGTGAGGTGGGGCAGCAGCAGAGCTTCCCACTGTGCTCCCGCTCCGCTGGAACAAGCTGGGGTGGGAATTCCTGACATGTGGTATGTTGCCATACAGTGGAGTCTGGGGACAGATGAAAATGTCACAGGGTTAGCAGGGATCCCTGGAACAACATATGGCAGTAGGGGAGATAAAAGCCTGAGAACTGGAGCCTGGCTGGGGGAGAATCCATTATTTATCACTGGAAAAGCAGCCTGGAGTGTGCTGGGTGCTTGTCCTGCTGCAGAGGTGGGAGGTAAAGGCTGTGCTGCTGCAGAGGACCTGGAAACACACCTCTTCCCAAGGTCCTGGATCTGGGAGTGCTTCTGCAGGGATAGATTTGGGTGGAAGACCTGGAATCTTTGTGTACTTTCAGCTCTTGGGCACAGGCACCGAGATCTGACAGCAAATCCTGCCAACAGATATTTTATTGGAACTGTCAGAGGTCAAGAGAGGTCTTGGAGCTGGGATTTTGGTGAGGAATTTGGCAGCCTGGGAAATCTGGCTACAAGCGTATTCTTTGGGAGATAGCAAGGAAACTTATGCATGGAAAACATTTCTGGAGTTCTTTTCTTCGTTGGATAAGAGCCTTTGTGCTGTGAAATTCCTCCTGTGCCTGTTAAGCAAGGAGCACACCTGAGTGTTACCTGACAGGAGCCTTGCAGGTTCCTCAAATGCAGCCTGGCCCATTTTCTGGAAGTTTGGAAAGTTTCTTTGTTGTTTTAAAAGGGAATTTCAGTGCAGGCACCAACCCCTTGTTTGTGTTACAATAACAGTCACTTAAAGCACATTGTGGCTTTTTCCTTCTTTTTTTTCCTTCTTTTTTTCCTTCTTTTTTTTTTCCCCTAGACCTGACCAAGATGAAGTTTTCATAGCTCCCCAGAAACTTTCCAGAAGATGCAGTTGTTGTGTTCTTTTAAGCTTAAAAAGGAAAAAGTGAATGGGGGGGGAAAAAAGAAATCATGTGTATCAGAATATTGAGTACAAGCTGGAATCCTCCTTCAAAATAAAAAATGTATTTTTTCAAAAAGGAAAAACCTAAAACCTTCAGTCAAAGGGGGACATAATTGGTCAAAGATTGAGTGTTCATGGGAAGGAAAAGGAGGCTGGAGCACTTGGTGGAATATTTTTGGGAGATTTTGTTGATGGGACTGGTTCAGATCAGGTGCTGCAGTTTGGCAGGTCTCTGGCTGCCTTTATTTCACTTCCAGGTGTGTTAAGGATGCAGGAATGGGCCCTTCTGGGAGCAGCTTCCCCTTCTTCCTGGGGACCAAGTTGTTTCCCCCTTGTTCCTGGTGGCAGCTCGTGGTTACAAAGGAGGGAGGCTCGTTGTTTGTGTGAGGCTGAAAGAGCTCTAAGGCCACTGCTGTCATTCAGACAGGGATATTTAAATTTCACCTTGCATTTAGGGACAGGTTTTTCAAGGTGGCATCACCGGAGTGAGTCGTTTTTGGATGGCATCTGAGAAGGAAAGACAAAGGGCCCCCCCTGACAGTGACAAACAGCTCTGCCCTCGTGTCCTCTCAGCAGCCCAAAACAGCTGGAGAGAAGAGCCGACCTCGTGTGAGGAGCTGCACCAACAAATCAACCCCCTCTCCTGCAGACAGTCCCTTCCAGTAAAATTTTGTGCTGTTCCCTCAAACAAACCAGGAGTGTTTTGTTGGGAAAACTGACAGGAACATTGCTGGGATGCCCAGGGAAGTGCACAGATGCAGCGAGTGAGATGCATTTCCCAGATGAATTATTAATTAGGGAAACCTCTGGGAACAAATGCAGCTTTAACAGTGTGTTTACATGCTGCAAAGTGAGGTTTGGGGGGAAAAAATTGATAGGAGTTAAAAGCACAGCAGGTCTGGCTGCCAGGTTTTTCCATATGGAGTTTCTCAGAGATGTCATCCAGAGCACGCCAGCAGCTGGTGTCCTCCCGGCCACCCTGTCCGTGTGACACTGACAGCTCGATGGCAGAGCTGTGGAGCTGCTGGGAAGAGGAGGCTGAGCATCCCAGAGCCCGTGAATCCCACTTTTCCCCTCCCACCCAGGCACTTGAGAGCTGTTTGACGTTGAAACCGCCACGCTCCAGAGGAAATCCCAGGGGCTGAGAGTTCAAGGATTAACAATCACTGGCAGCCAAGCTGGATAATGTTTCATTCTTGCACCGTGTGAGCTCTCAACTTGATGAGCACTTTAAGAAATGTTAATTGAAAACCTTGCAGAGGAGACTATTAGGAGGCAGCCTGTTCCTGCCTGATATCCACATGGGAAGTCAGATGCCATTAAGGGGTTTGTGGCCCTTATCAGGAGGCTGGGCCCGGGCTGTTGGTGTTTCTCATGCAGCTCTGCTCTCCTTGCAGGCCCATTTTCTATTATCGTGGCAACGAGCTGATGGCAGTGAGAGCTGGGCTTTACAAAGCTCACTACTGGACCTGGAGCAACTCCTGGGAGGAGCACAGCAAGGTAACGGCACAGGGACCTGTCCCTGGAGTCACCGGATCCTGGGGACAGGCACCCTTTCCATTGGGGGATGTCACCATGCTTCAGGCTCGTCAGAGCTACCAGGGCTGCTGTGCAGGTTTATGTTGGATATCAGGAATATTTCTGCCCCTAAAGGGCTGTCCAGCCCTGGCACAGCTGCCCAGGGAGGTGGTGGAGTCCCAGTCCCCCTATTTATCAGCCATATGGATGTGGCACTTGGGGACATGGCTCGGTGGTGGCCTTGGCAGTGCTGGGGGAACAATGGGACTCGATGGTCTCTGAGGCTTTTCCAACCTAAATAATTGTATGTTCCTAAAAAAACAAAGGAGACTGGTCTCACACACCCCCTCTCCTGAAATCAGGGACAAAGAGAGGAAAATGAGCAAATTCCAAGTTGTTCTGAAGGAGGCTCCCTTTAATCAGCACTTAATCCCCCTTAGTATTGAACTTTCCCTGCTGAATTCTGAGCTTTTAGGTGTCCCCTTATGGTTGGGCTCCCTGTTCCTCGTGGGTCCCTTCCAACTCGGGATATTCTGTGATTCTGGGAAGTTCTGGAGCCTGATGCCACACTGACCACTTACCTCCAAATTCCTGGCACAAAACACCTGGTGCCCTGAACTGTTGAAATGGAACTGGGATGAGTTTGTTGGGTTTGTGATGGTTTGAAAGGAAAGCTGTAGGAAAGGCCCAGTGGAGAGAACAGCAGTGCTTGAAAACAGTGAAATAAATGTGTTTAACCTGTTATCAGTACTTTTGTGAGCTCACATCACGCTGTGTGAAACATTTTATTTCTCTTATTTATTCACTTCCTGGCTGATCTCCTCACAGTTAGATGTTAAGCACTATTATTTCCTTTTGGGTTTGTGTCTTTCTTGGGCTCTAAACTCTGGGGCATTTGCTGAGTGGCAGCTTCACTCGTGTGCCTTGCTGGAGGTACCCTCAGACAGGAACCCAGTGCATTAAGGCCCAGCTCTCAGCAATCCTGGCAGCAGCCTGGGCTTGGGGAGGGATTGTTTGCATGATTTTTTTTTTAATGCCTTTTTTTTTTTCTTTTTTTGAACTTATGGAAGGTCCTCAAGGCATCACAGGTGCAGAACTAAGTGCTGGTGACATTTGTGGATATAAAAGTGCAGGGATTCTTTCATTGGGATGTCCTGAGGGGTAGAAGGAAGTGTCAGCTCCAAGGGAGTCGTTTACATTCAGGGCTGTAAATGTGTGTGTTTGTTTTTTTTCAGACTGCAGTGCTCCAGGAGTCAGAGCTTGTTTTACAGGGAGCGAGGAGGAAAGGAAAGTTGGCTCTAGAAATGTATTTTATGTTCTGTCTCAGTGCTAATTCCACACAGATAAAATGAGATCATTTGTTTGTCTTGTGTGTGAGTAAAACCTGTTTATCACCCGTGGAGGGTTTTCCCTGGGTGGGAGGAACTGGGAGCTCCTCTGTCCTTGTGTTTGGTGTAGGGGTGGCCTCCTGCTCTTGCCATGAGCGTGGCAAATTCCCACAGGAATTCTTGCTCTCCGTGGTGATAAAAGCACATAGCCACACTTCCAGCCCCAGTTGGGAAATAAATAAACCCCTCCATGGAACTAAACTTACCCCTACATGTCTGAGTGTGTAACAGTGATAATGGGGACCAGCTACTCCTTCCAGAGGCTCTCCCACTGTGAGCAGTGGCAGTGCTGCAATTAAGGAATATTTATTTCTTTCCGAGTCTTTGTTTAACTGCTGTCTGATAAAAGTCAGCAATTATCCTGTACATCAGAGAGACGATTACAAATCCACTCTCTTTCCTGCAGCTTGGATCACATGAGCTTGATGTGGGGAAAATTGGAGCACATTAGTGGCCAGAGCAGCCATTAACAACATGCAGAGGAAGCTGAGGCTGAGATTTGTTCCAATTCTCCTCATGTCCTCGAGCCATTAATTACAAACCTCGCAAGTTTAAAAATAGAAATAAATCAGAATGCAGAGCAGTTCCACAGTTCCCAGCCCTGTTGGAGGAGTTTCTAAGCTCACCTTGCAACACACTTCCCTCTTTCAGTGACTGGGCTTCCCAGCTGTGTTGATGTTGGACTCTGGAATCAAAAAGGCCACTTTGTTTGCTAATTCCATTTGAAAAACAAATATAAATCCATGCACATCTGTGGCATTTGGAATTCTGACTGTTGGCCTGTTTGTTCAATAAGTTTGATTTGCCATCCCAGTAGAACTCGAGCTAATGAGGATTTGTTAATTGTATGATCGTCAGAGGTCTTTCCAAATTGTGAAGACTTCCAGATATGAAACTCTGTGTCTGAAGGTCCCCACTCAGACCTGGGATATGTGGTTTTGTTGTCATCCATTGGAAAGAGAGCTGAAGTTGGCCAGATGTGGCAAAACAGCTGCCTGCACATTTTGAAGAGGTTTGTTTTATGGGTAGGTGAATATTTCATGATTTTGACAGACAGGGTTTAGCCAGACCTCCTTTCACTTCCAGCATTCCCTTGGTAATTGGCTGTGTGGGAAATCACTGGTACAGAAAACTTGCCCTGGGTTTAATCCACGTTTTTGTTTGACTTTTAGGTGAGATTATCCCATTAACGCAGCCAGAACCCTATTTTCATGTTGATGCTGGAAAATGGGGAGCTGGTGCCTGTCCTGGGTCTGTTTAGGATGACCAGGATGGGCGAGGGAGGATGTGGCCCCTCACCTGGAAAGCTGTGTTTGACTGGGGCGTGAGTTGGTTCAGTAATAAAGAATGTACACACAAATAAAAACGTACCAGAGAGACACAGCCTGCAGAAAGCAAAGCCTAGGAAAGCAGAGCAGGGATCTGAAGGCTCCTCTCCATATGGCACTCGGAATATTTACTCTGGAAACATCCCATGCAGGCAGCACACAGGTTTACAGTCATCCTCAAGTCCCACGACAGAAACATGCCCTTACTGGTCTGCATCCTCTGCCTTATGGCCTGGGATTAGGACTTGTCATCTGACACACAGATGAATTGTGCTCTTCTGTTCTTCCCAGGTTTTGTTTATTTTTTAACCCCCAAGCCATTTTTTTTCTCTAGTCTGACTCCTGTCAGGAAGTCTTGTAGTCTCTCTCAGTGCTGGAGGATACCTTGATGCTGCCTTTTCTGCTGGATTAACTGGATTTCTTGGTTCTTGAGGGGGTGGTCTCTTGAAAGCATAAAGGGAAGGCTCACTCTACAGAATCAAGTGGGAGTAAGCATTTTGTGGGACATTTTCCCTGTGGATTGCACAGGATGCTTATTAGGAGCTGTTTACCTGGCTTCCATCTATATAGGTGGCTCATGTTTACATAATTTGACATCTCTGACATTCAAGAGGTGATAAATGGGACAGAGAGAGATGAAAGGAAGCCTGACTTGAAAAATGTGTTTGTATTTTTAAACAGTTCGACAGAGGCAGAGAAATCTCCCTCCTGCATGTGGGCTGAGTCCCTGGTGCTCTAGCACTGGTGGGTAGAAAGCTTTTCCATTGTTGTTCACCTTTTTTTTCCTTGTAGAAAAAATCAGCAGTGATAAAAATAGCCACGTGTGCAGGGGCGAAGGGAGAACTGAGGATAAACCTGGGGAGATCCCTCTTGGACAGTGTGACACACAGGACTTTTACTGGAAGTAACCTGTAAAATCCTGGGGGTTTTTGGAAGTAGGAGTCTGAAAGGGGGAAAAACGGGTGTTTTCTATAAATTTACCTGAGTAGGCAGCAAATCCTCAGGAATTTCCTAATTTAATGCTGCATAGAGGAGGCAGGAATAGGAGGTAGCAGGAGAAAGGAAATTTCCTTTTCTCTGCCTGCCACCAAGAGTATCCAGCACAGAACAGCCCTTGTACCTTCCAAGAGCACTGATGCAAGAAGGGAAGAAAATAATTAAGGGGAAAACGTGGCAAACGCCCTTGGGTTGTCGGAGAGGGGCTGATAACATCAACCTTTGTGCTGTCAGCTTGTTCGGAGCCTTCAGTGGGGTTCCTTGAGCGCTCCTGTGACTTTAAAGGCTGGGTGGAGGCGCCTGCCAGCAGCCGCTATTGTTTTAATGCGAAATGCCAAAGGGGTTATTCCAGTCAGGCTCTGTGATTGCCCTTCTCCTCCACGTGAAGGGATCGATAAAGCCTTTTCTGCGCAGGGGATGTGAAGTCAAGTAGAACCTCACAAATAATGACATTTGATTGTGGTCCTCTGAGCGTATGAACCAGCCATCGATCGGAGCTCGCTGAGCTGCCCGTCTCCGGGGGCTGCCCATCTCCGGGGGCTGCCCATCTCCGGGGGGCTCTTCCAGCCTGTTAACACATTAGAAGCAATTTTGGGTGCACGGGGGTTGAAGCTTGGCACCCACACTTGGAGCTGACTGCTCATCCCAAGGAGGATCTCACCGGGAATGACCGGCAGAGCAAGGACACCTGTGCTGTGGCAAACAGCAAGAAGCGACATTCCCGGCTTCCATTGACAGCTGCGCTCTTCTCCTTGCGGTGTTACCCTGGCTTTGGTGCCCTGGGTGGCGTTGGTGGAGCGAGGAGAGCGGAGCAGGAGGCAGAGCCCGGCTGGTGTGGCTCCAGCCCGAGGTGCCGCCTGCCAGGCGGAGCGGCTGGGCTGGAGCCAGGCTGAGCGATTGCCAGAGGGCTCCCGTTAACACGAGTGGTGATTCCATCTCTTGGCCGCGAGCCCAAACTGGCAACCGGCTGTGTTTGTCTCATGTCTATATTGACACAGCATCTGTGGGCCATTTGCTCTGGAAATTAAAGCTGTGCAACTAAAGGCTGCTGCAGCCCAGGGATGCAAAAACAAGCCGGGCTGTGTGATTGCTGAGAAGGACAGGGAGGGTGATCGCTGAAAGGCTCACCTGGTGGGCAGGGAATGTTATGTTTTAATCAGAATAAATGAAGGAAAGGATTGTTGGAATCTCTCCTGCAGCAAACGGGTTTATGTGGTGGTGCAAAACACTGAGCTGGGCAGGAGCTGAGCTGTTCTTGGTGCCACTTGATGCTCTCTGTGGGCTCCCTTAGAAGGCAGGAGATGCTCCAGACAGGAGCTTCTGGTTTGGCTTTCAGGCTTTTGTGACGGAGAAAAGCTCCAAGAGTTTGCCGAAACACAGGGAGTGACCTTTGTGCTGTGTTTGATCAGTGATCCCTGCAAATCGCACAATCCTGGAGGTTGGAAAAGCCCTCCAGGTCATGGAGTCCAACCTGTGACCGATCCCCAGGTGTGAGCACTGAGTGCCACCTCCAGTCCTTCCCTGAGCACCTCCAGGGGTGGGGACTCCATCCATTACCTTGGACAGGGAGCAGGGACAAATATTAGGAATGTGCTTAAACTATTGATCCCTGCGTGTTGTTATCAGCAATAACAATTAATGCCATTAGTCTGACAATAAACAGCTTCCAGGGAGCAACAGGACAGTTTGGTTTTGGGTGGTGGTGTCTTGGTGGGTAGGACAGGCTTAGGCAGCCCTTGGCTCTTCTCCAGCTCCAGACATCACCATATCTGTACAAAAGAAATAATATTGAATTTTATATATTTATATCTTTTTTTTTTACTCGTTTGTTGATGAACAGAAAATCCTTGAAGCTCTCTCTGCAGGTTGAATATT
Organism: Corvus cornix cornix; assembly: GCF_000738735.6. Lineage (NCBI taxonomy): Eukaryota > Metazoa > Chordata > Aves > Passeriformes > Corvidae > Corvus > Corvus cornix. Next base: position 1,481,496 of record NC_046341.1, read on the forward strand.
GACTCTCACGCAGGACATAAAAATAGCAATATTCCATTTCATTTGCAGGGATAAAGTTGGAATGCCTTAGAAATGTCCTAAAATGGTATTCTTGGGTTTTTATTTATTTACCTATTTGATTTTTCTCCACTAGACTGCTTTTCAAGAGGGCACTGAGTGCTTAAATTAGAATGACAGGTAGCTTTGGGCTGGTGGCATCAGGCAAATTGTCCCAGCACTTTCTTTCCTGGGAAGCTTTGGGATTGAGTTTTGGAGTGTGGGCTACAAGGATTTCCTAGGAAACACGAGATAAAATAGAAACAGAGCAATGTCTAAACAAACACCCGAGAGACGAAAATCTTTCACACTGAAGCATTCGCAGCCGAGGAGCATTGTACCAATTAGCAGGCTCTTAATTAAATTGCTTGTTTGATTTGCATCCAAATTATAATTTGGATGTTATGGAGGCTTTGATACCTTTTCATTAGCTGGTCCTTTTGTGGGGGAGAAAAAAACCCACAAAAATCTCTTTTCCCTGTGTGTTTCAGAGGCCTGTGGCGTCACAGGGTGGAAAGGTCAATCAGTTTTGTATCCATTTAAAGTCCATTATTGGTAGGGCCACTCCAACCTATCAAGCAACTCCCTTATTTTTCCAGTCAGTGATTCAGGAATCTATAGCTCTGTGCAGATAAATGGGATTTCATGGGCTTCTAAACTTCTTGCTTTATTGAAAAGCAGAATATTAACTGCTCCACTGACCAGCTGTCCATTAAAAACATGGGATATTTTTAGAAAATTGTTTGCCAATCAAATCCTACCAACATCTGTAGAGAGCCTTTTCAGTTTGTTTTATAAGCAAATGCTACAGCTGCTTTCCCACTTCCATTGAAACATTCCCATTTACCTGCTCTCCATGTCTCTGTCCGTGTCTCGGGGCACTTTGGGGATTGTAAGGAACAGCGTGGGAGCTGGAATTGTAAAACCCAGCTTTAACAAGTCCATTTGGGGCCGGGCCTCGCTGGGCTGGTGGGGCCCTGCTTTATTGGCTTCTCAGGGAAATGAGTGCTTTTGCATTTTTGGCTCTTCCCGGGGTTTAAATGGGCTCTGTTGGCCCTGGAGGCTGCAGGCCAGGGATTAGGGAGCTCCCAACTGGCTAATCAGGGCTGGGAGGGGAGCAGGAGCTGGCAGGGCTTCGGGGCAGATGGAAATGGCAACTCTGGTGCCCAGCGAGCACTTAACCCCTTGCTGCTCCCAGTTGCTCTCCCCGGGAGATTCCCAGTACCTGTGCCCTTCATATCCACTGCTGCTGCAGGGAAAACCCCACCTTGTGCCCCCCCAGATTGTCAGAGACGGGAATGTGGGAATGTCTCCACTCCCTTCATCCCCACTGGCATGGCCAGGGCCAGCTGAGTCCCTCAATACCAGTTTGCCATGAATCAAATCAAAACCACACCAGTTTTTTTAAAAATTAACCAGATTTGCTTCATTCTTCAGAGAAACTGATCCTTGAGGTGCTGGCAGGGGGGTTTTCAGGGAGGCTGGCAGGTGCCTGCTGCCTCTCAGGGTGTCTGGATGTTTCTCCTGGGATTTTGGTTTTGATCAGAAGTGCCAAGCGATCCCATCTTCCTGGAGCGTTCCAAAGCCTTAAAAACCAGAGAGAAAACACTTCCCACATGCAGAATTTTAATGATTAAATGCTTCCACCTCTTTGTCTTTTGTTCTGCCATTTCATTTTAATGAATATTTCATTGGGATTATATTTTTATAAGACAAGAATTCACGGCCTTGCTTCAGCTCTTATGTCAGTGCCACACCACTTGGTCACCTTATTTTACCCCTCCAGCTCAGAATGTGTTTTGCAGACTGCACTCTTGGTTTAAAATAATTCTGAGGTTCGTTGGTGTTTTGGAGCAAAGTGCTGGAGAAAGTGGCATCAACTCAGATTTTGCTGCCTGCCCTGCATCACCTTTGATGACCTCTCTCCTTTTTCCTGCAGGGCATTGATTTCTGTCCTGGCCAGAGTGTGTCTGGAGTGACAACGCACACCCAGGAGGAGCACACCTACCTGCCATTGCTCTTCCACCTGGGCAGGGACCCTGGTGAGAAGTTCCCATTGAGGTGAGCCACTTCATGAGGTTTCATGAAAACTCAGCAGTGTCAGCATTCAAAATTCATTTGCTTTGCTACCTGGTTCTTGAAATCTGCTTAAAAACTGTCCCAGAAAGCCACTCTGGGAAATAATGGCTTTCCTGCTGAGGCTTTTCCTCAGGAAAGAGAAAGGACCGAACCTTGTTTCCAGGTGGGCAGGTGAGGTGGGCGTGCACACGGACTTGTCAGTCTGGTTGTTCCTGTTCTGTGTCCTGCAGCCCCTCAGGGAGGAGGGAAACCCCCATTTTTGGGCAGGACAGGGCTGAGTGCAGCACAGCTGTGCAGTCAAACAGAGCTGCTGGGGAGTTGTGCCCTGGAACTGGGAGTTTTGGGGCCAGGGAAGAAACAAGCAGTGGTGTGTGGTGCTGGAATCTCTGGAGGGCAGACTGGTAACCTTCCAGTCTCCTACCCTGGCCAAGGGAGCTTCTCCAGAGGGTCTTTAGCAAGAGGACTTTGTGCCCAACCCTGCTCTCTGGCCTCGGGCTCTCCTGGCTGTCTGAATCCATTTTCCTCTCTCTAAGCCTGCTATTGTAATGTTTATCTCTGGCACACACCATGCCCTGAGAGATTCCCGCATGGATTTATGCAGGCAGCAGCCAGGAGAGCCCACAAAGAGCCCTGCCACCTCCAAAAACGCTCCCAAGGTGTCCCCACCTCCTTCCCTCCCTCCCTGCAGCAAATCCACGGACAAGCAGCCTCATCCCTCACCAGTGGCTCCGACTGGGAGAGTGTGGAAATAAATCCAGAGGGAACAAGTGCTGCTGGGACTGCCTGCCCAGAACTGGGTTTGTGCAGCAGCCTGGAGAGGCAGAGATGTTTTCTGAGCTGACAGGGCTGCAATTACTCAACTGTTTTGAATAATTGAGTGGACACACTCAGCCTATTCCTTCCAGAGGAACTGAGCCCGTGCTGTCCACTGAATGTTTTCACTGGAGAGAGGAGGGGAGGGAAAATATTTCCATTCTCTCTCTAGCTTAACAGAGCACTTTGGAGGTGCATCAGGCAGTGGGTAAAGCTCTCTGGGAGCTCTGCTTCCACGGCATTCCAGCACTAATGAGTGAAGCACAGCTGCAGCTCCAGGGCTGTAAATACAGCTCAGTGGAACTAAACTGGGCTGGGGTTCCAGGCGAGAGCTGGGCAGTTTAACAACTGTTTTATTTCCCAAGGGCTTGGAGTGCCAGGACACAGGGAATGGCTTCCCACTGCCAGAGGGCAGGGATAGATGGGATATTGGGGAGAAATTCCTCCCTGTGTGAGGGTGGGGAGGCCCTGGCACAGGGTGCCCAGAGCAGCTGTGGCTGCCCCTGGATCCCTGGCAGTGCCCAAGGCCAGGCTGGACATTGGGGCTTGGAGCAGCCTGGGACAGTGGGAGGTGTCCCTGCCCATGGCAGGGGGTGGAATAGGATGGGCTTTAAGGCCCCTCCAACCCAAATCAGGCTGGGATGCTGTGATTCTGTTTTAGGAAATGAGTGTACAGAAATAACCACTTTTTCCAAAAATCAAACAAAGGGGTAGCGGTGACTGAACTGTAGCTCGCCTCCTGTGTTTGTCACCTGTGTCACCTGCTCCAGGCAACCCTGCCTTGCCAGGGGATTGCACTGGATGATCTCTAGAACTGCCTCCCAACCCTAAATACTCACATTGTGTTTGGGATTCTGTGACAGTGTTTGTGTTTCCTCTGGATTCAAGGCAGAGGAGCTCTTCCCTCAGAGGTGTTTGCAGCACCTGCTTCCCTGTGATTTCTCTGTTCCTTCCCACCACCATGGAGTGAGCATTGAAACAAATTCCAGGGTTCCATCTGCAATCATTTCTCATATGGCTGCATTGATTTTTTGGATATTCACAAGCTGTTGCTTTGATTGAATTTTATGGCAAGATTATGCCCCGATTATGGAGAGCTGTGCTGGTGTTTATTATGCAGCCCCTAATAGAAACCCTCTTTTTAGCAAGCCACTCTTCCTTTCTCCAGCACATTCTGCTGCTATTGTCTCCTCTCTGGTCACAATGGAAAACTCATGGGAAGTGGGTCTCCTCTATCGAATGTGGTAATTAAATTATCCTCATTTGTGGAGCTGTTCCTGGTGTGTATTTTTATTTAGCTTAATTATCCCCCTTGGCAGGGAGCCTGCTGGGAGTCCCGACACTAATGTTTCTCCAAAGGGAATCCAGCATCCTCCTCCCAGCCTGCATCTGTCTGTCCCTACATGCTGGCTCTGTTCTCCCTGCCTGCTTTTGCTCACTTTCTATTACATTTATTCCTTATTTAGTGCAGCCTTTTCTTCTCCCTTGAAATAATTTTAACAATCTCTCATCTCTCTTGATTTACATGAATTTGGAGCGGGGTCACGTGCAAAGGCACCAGCAGTGGGTGTCAGTGCTGCTCAGGGAGGCCTGGCATCACAGGCACCTCCAGAGGGATTTGCTGCTTCTAGATTTGGGATCTCAGAGCCAGGGAATCCCAGGAATCAGCAGCTCAGTCGCCTGCAGCAACACCCTGTCCTGCAGGACACGCAGAGACAATTCTTCAAGGCTGCAATTTCACAGATTCAGGGAATGTTTAAGACTGGAAAAAACCTTTAGGACCATCAAGTGCCTTTAACCTGGCCCTGCCAAGCCCACCACTGCTTGGGTTGGAACGAGATGAGCTTTAAGGTCTCTTCCCACCCAAACCATTCCATGATTCTGTTACTCTGCATTAGGAAGATGAGTGGATAGAAATAACTTCTTTTTCCAAAAATCCAACAAAGCTTTTCAGTCTTTTTTGAAGTGGCTGCTAAAGGGATGCCTGAGGATGCAAGTCCTGCCAGATCCAGAGGCAGCAGGTGACATGTTCAGCTCCCTGCCTTCCTTGGTGAGGCAGGACAAGTCCTTCCTCTTCCTCCCACGGTTCGCTGCATTTCCTGGAGCCTGCCTGCAAACAATCCCAGCCAAAGGAGCTCCCACAGGAGCACTTTCCATGCAGTGCAGAAACTGCTCAGGCAATTCCAGGCAGGTCCTGTCAGCGTACTGGGGACGCGTCTGGCAGGGCTGAGCCATCTGGCACCCTGCACTTGTTTTCCCTCCTTGTGCTGCATCCCTGCCCTCAGCTGCTCTGGGAACAGCAGGGCTGGGACTTCTCTTGCTGCTGCTGCCCCTCTGGGTTTGGCTGGATCCCCCCTGCACCTCAGTTTCTGCCAAGGGACACAGTTATGTTTGCTCCTTTGCCTTGACATATCATGGAATCCTGGAATGGTTTGGGTTGGAGGGACCTTAAAGCTCATCCAGTCCCACCCCTGCCACGGGCAGGGACACCTTCCACTGTCCCAGGCTGCTCCAAGCATTGTCCAGCCTGGCCTTGGGCACTGCCAGGGATCCAGGGGCAGCCCCAGCTGCTCTGGGCACCCTGTGCCAGGGCCTGCCCACCCTCCCAGGGAGGAATTCCTTCCCAATATCCCATCTAATCTGGCAGTGGGAAGCCCTTCACCTGTCCTGTCTCTCCATCCCATGTCCAAAGTCCCTCTCCAGCTCTCCTGGGGCCCCTTTAGGCCGTTCTGTAGGAATTACCTCATCCCTGGTGGTGAGAAACGAACCCTTTGTGCCTTTGTCACCTGAGAGATTGCCTGGATCAGTACAGGCTGGGGGACAGAAAATATCTTTTTTTATAGCTCTCAACTTTAAACCATAACTAAGAATGTGTGTTAGGCAGCACAGAAAGCAGAAGTATTTCCCTGAGTCTGAGCAGGGCTTTGTTTCCTCCGTGGATGCAATAACTGCCCTTGTTACCAAATTTATCCAAATGCAGAACTAAAAGATCTGATAGGTTTTTTTCCTTGGCCAGTATTCTGTTATCTTTGGGCTATGGTGTGTGTGCTAAGTACCACCGAGGGAACTTGTTTCTCCAGTGTGACAAATTCAGTAAAATTATCTGTTGGTACCATCTTCACGAGCAGTTGTCAGATTTATTATCTGAGTCAGGTTATTGTTTATACAGACATTTACTAAAATACTGCTTTACCAGTCAAGAAGAACAAAAATAATGATTTTTTATTTATATATATATATATATATATATATATACACCCCCCCCCCCACATATATATATATTAAAAAAAGCAAAGCTGGCACAGCTAAAAATACAGTTACTAAAATACCTAATGCAGCCTGAAGTAGGAAAACTGTTTTTAAAGCCAAAGAATTTATAACAGAAATCTCTGAAATTCTGCCAGTTTGAGCCAGAGGTGCAAAGCTGAATAACAAGTAAGGACAGGGTAAGCAGAGCCTGCTCACACCTTGCTCTTACTCCAGGTTTGTAGCAGCTTCTGCTCTGAGCAATGAGTTTATTGAATTATGAACATCAAAATTCCTGTGTTTTACTTAGGGCAATGGATTTTACTATTATGGAAGAAAATGGAAGTGATAAGGCTTGGTTGATGAACATAATGATTTTAGAACACATTAATTAAGAAGAGAGCTCACAAGTGCCTATTTCGAGCAGATGGAAAATTCAGGAAATCATCAGAGAGGTAATTGCAGTGGTTATGGAGCCAGAAAAAAAGGGAAGGAGCTCCTGAAGGGAAGCTAAAGGGGAAAGGATCTGATAGAAAAGTTGCCAGTCTCACCTTAGTGCTCAGGGCACAAACCTGGCTGTGGGGAAGAGAGAGAAGGTGCAAAACAGGGGAGAAAATGTGAATAACAACAAAGAGCCCAGGGGAGATGCTGACTCCTCATCTTGGAAAGAGGGAAATGGTGCCAGCTGCACTGCAGGGGAGAATTAGCAGCTGCCACAGGAGAGGTGACACTAAAAGGGTGGAAACTGTGGATAAGGAGCCTCAGAGGTGGCTCCATGGAGCACCAACCACGCCAGGGCTGCATGCAGGAAGGTGGGAAGAAGCAGGTGAGCCAGGTGTGGCTGGTACAGAGCCAGCTCGGAGGGAAGAGGGGGAAATAAAATCCACCTGTGGAGGTGAATCATCAGCCTGGAGACTGGCAATGGACACAAACACGTCTGGGGCCATGGCTGCCCTTTCCCAGTCTCTGTGACTCGGGGTTCACCAGCCCACAACCGTGCAGCTGTTCTGGGTGGAGTGATGCTGCATGGAAAGGAATATTGGGAGAAAAAAGCTGCACGAACCAGCTGCAAGAAATGCAAAATGCAGTTTGGAGTGGGCGTCATCATCATCATCTCCACAGACAGGCCCGGGCAGTGCTGCAGCCACAAGAAAGTGGCCTGAAGAACACAGTGCTTAAGTTCTGATTCAGAAATACCACTGCAAATTAAACTTCAGGAATAGCACTGAGAAGTGAACTTCAGGAATAGCACAGAAGCAGCCAGCAGGAGGATCAGTGGATAGCTGTTGTTTCCTGTCACCTGCTCACACACAGATGAGGCCTTTACTACTCTGCCTTTATCCCCTTTGCCGTTTCAATGCTGTGGTTCCCCGCAGTGAAGTCCAGCAGAAAGGCAGGATTCTGGGCGCTGGGGAGGGAAATTTCCATGAAAATAGGTGAGCAGGTAGAGGATCAGCACCATCGAATCTCCTTGCTGCAGGGAGGGTGCTGATCATCACGGCTTGGACTCCACGGTCCTGGAGGCCTTTTCCAACCTGAATGATTTGGGGATTCCAAGGTTTCCTGTGGCTCAGTGGCCACATGCCCCTCATGTCTCCAGGGGTGCATCTGGGCCCCAAAATGCTGACTTGGGGTCAGGGCCACGTTCACTCCTTGATTCCTCATTTGTTTTCCTTTGGCTCCTCTGAGTCTCTGCAGTAATTCCAGCAGCAGAGCCCCAAACCTGTCTCTGCCTCCTGCATTGTGCAGACCTGAAATTGTGAATAAACTTGATAATAGAAGAGAGGAACAGAGGAAGACTGAATAATAAGACAAGATCAAGACTTGGATACCGCGGTGCTGCGAAGCCTCAAAGCACTGATAACAGATAAAATCAAATTATCAGAATCTGGGTGTATTTCACAATTAAAAATAATGGTTTTAATTAAAATAATTCCAGGGGAGAAGGAAGTAAAGTATCATTAGCCACGTTTCATGCTCTTCCCATAACTTCATATCAAGCAGAGAGCTGCTATTCCTAGAACCATGGAATCCTGGAATGGTTTGGGTTGGAAGGGACCTTTAAAGCTCATCCTGTTCCACCCCCTGCCATGGGCAGGGACACCTTCCACTAAACCAGGCTGCTCCAAGCCCTGTCCAGCCTGGTGTAGAGCCCTTTGTCAGGTTTCTGTGAATCCCGTTCTAGGATTTTTTTATAATACATCATTCCCATTTTCTCCAGGCCTCTCAGTAACGCCGCGGTCCCATCACTCCCAGGCCAGACACTGCGCTGTGCATCAGCAGGATGAGGTGTAAAACATCTTGAAATCCTGCTGGAAACGCTCCTGGATTTGTTTGGGTGCTGGTCTGTTTGAGGGTGCATTTAACGATGGCAGAGAATTGGCCCCGAAGGTGAAAGCCCAAGGACCACAGGATTAAAGCAGAGTTTTAACCCTGTGTGAGCCAAACCCTCCTCCCTGCAGGGCTGGGTTTGCTGGGAGGGCACGCTGGGGTTAACCAGCAGAGCAGGTTCCAGCGGAGCTGTGGGGGGAGGATGGGAGCAGATTGCCAAGGCACAATTACCGTAAATGAAGGAAGCACAGCCCACACCTGTGCCTGGGACCCCGCGCTCCAATCCAGCCCTGATTGCATCTCCAGGGACTTCCCGGAGGTAAAGTGTCAATTAGTGTAATGACCCTGGACTTTGTCCACTCTGTTCCCTCGTTCTGAGCGTGGAATAATTTCATGGACGCTGGGGGATCTCTTTTAGCAAACTCCTCACAACGCCACCTGCTCACCCTCTCATTCTTGCAGTGCTATTCCCAGCTCTCCTTCCCGGGATTGCTGAACTGGAATATGAAATGCAGCACGCCCAGGGCTCCATCCTCGCAGACAATGGTGCCCAGACACCTGTACAGATAATTCCACCTCTTTTTGGAACAGGGAATGTAGCAAACCTTGCCTTGCAGCCGAGGCCAGCATATGCATTCCAGGAAAGGATGGGACTCCAGGTAGGAGAGGTTCCCAGCTGCCTTAACAACTCAGACTGATTACCATGAGGTAATGATCCCCATTTTACATGCAAATTCGAGGCACTCATGCAGATTTTGTCTCAAAATGCACTTGCTTAGGGCTGGAGGCAGTTTTAACTCCTGTGCAGTCAGTAAATACTTCACAAATCCATGGATGAGGAATTTTGGGACGTTGTAGAGCTGAACAGGAATATCTGAGGAAAAACTGAGCTTAGCTGAGCCAGGAATCTCCATAGAGCCAAGGCAGGAAAAGCAGCCCCTATGGAATGGGGTCATGAAAAGAAAACCAGCCTCCATGGAGCAGAGTCAGATGGGACATTGGGAAGGAATTGTTCCCTGGGAGGGTGGGGAGGCCCTGGCACAGGGTGCCCAGAGCAGCTGGGGCTGCCCCTGGATCCCTGGCAGTGTCCAAGGCCAGGCTGGACATTGGGGCTTGGAGCAGCCTGGGACAGTGGGAGGTGTCCCTGCCCATGGTAGGGGTGGGATGGGATGGACTTTACATCCCTTCTGCCCCAAACCATTCCAGAGTTGTCGGATTCTATGAAATTGGGGAGCTTCTCAGGATACTCTGGATTTCAGGGTGGTCCATCAGCTCTCTCCACCAGGCTGCAGCCGGCTGGGTGTGAGAGCAGCAGCTCCGTTTGCTCCAGCTCCTCATCCCACATTCCCTTCCGGCTATCAGCACAGCTCAGGCCCAGCCCCACAATCAGCCTCTCCCTGGCTGCCTGCCGAGGTGGGATATTTATAGGGTTTACTGGAAACTCTTGGCACATTGCTGGCCTTCGAAATGTGATTGTTTTGCAGAGAAGGAAATTAGCTGGAGTGTGGGGCTGGTGGCCAGCTCGGCCTGGGAGCAGAGGGAGCTCAGGACCCAGCTGCATTGTTTCTTTTATCTTCAGAAGGAATTTGCCGCTCTCTGTGGGGTTGTTGGTGTTTTTTTAAGTGGCTCTTAACATGATGGACAAAGTGAGATCATTGTTAGGAATCCTGCATTTCAGAAATACTTGAGGTGTGAGTGAAGTGCACCCTGAGTCACTCCAACAAGTACCTACTGGAGGAATCGGGTGGATCAGGATCTGGTAGTTTATAACCATGTTTGAGGCATGGCAGATGGGTCCCAGCTTGGAATAATCAAGCTGTAATGGAAGAATGTGGATGGGGCAGAACCTCGGGATGTTGTGGAATGGGGGAGGTATTCTTGTCTTGGACAAGGCCCTTCTATTCTTCTCCTCTCTGTTTGCATAATTTTAGTTCATTTCCTTGGTGATTGTGGAGTTTAACCGGCCCAGGGCTGTGTTTGAAACCCTTCCTGAGAACACTCTTGTAAAACAAAATATTGACATTCCCTTCGCTTCCCTACAACAAACGCCTCCGCCTGGGGCAGGTGTTCCAGGAGAGCTCTTGGAAGATTGGGGGGTGAGTGTGGAGAGCTGGTGACCTCAGGTGGGACACGCTGGAAGGGTTGCCTTGGGAAATTTCTGTCCTAAGCCGTCTGGGAAAGTGTTTGTCCTGTGTCTGGGAAGTCTCCCTTGATCATCATTTAAAGGACAGCTTGAGGACGGCCCAGAAATGCCCTTTTATTTGCTAACACGGTTCCCTTGGGAACCCACATGAGCTCGCAGCAGATCTGCACGAGGAGGAAACCTTTGGGGCCCCTGGAGCAGCAGTTTGGAAAGCTGATCTGCTGGCAGCCAGGTGATTTCTGGGGAGGACAAGCCACTGCCATCCTCGTTGCCCTAAGCAGAGCACCTGTACCCTGTCAGCCTGGATTTCCTTCCCTACAGACCCGTGGGCAGCTGGCAGGATGTGTGCACATCTCCTCCCTCCTTGTGGCCCAGGGAAAGTCTTGTGGCCCAGCCTGGTGATGTGGACACCACAGTGAAGCCCCAGCAGTAACCCCTGTGTCTCTCCCGTTCCAGTTTTGCCAGTGAGGAATACCAGCAGGCCGTGGAGCGCATCTCGGGGCTGGTGCAGCAGCACAGGGCCACCCTGGTGCCAGGCCAGCCCCAGCTGAACGTGTGTGACCAGGCTGTCATGGTGAGTGCCTAAAGCACAAATGCACTGGGGAATCCTTGGATTAAAATACATTTTGTAAAGGTTTCATAAAATGTCAGCACTGGGAAGGGATGGAGGAGAGATGCACGGTCACCTGTTGGTAGCGTCCTTCCTTAGAGGCAGGGCAGATCCTTCTCCTTTCTAACCCCCTTCTGCAAATCTCAAAAGTCACAGAATCCTGGAATCCTGCAATGGTTTGGGTGGGAAGGGACCTTAAAGCCCATCCAGTCCCACCCCTGCCACGGGCAAGGACACCTTCCACTGTCCCAGGCTGCTCCAAGCCCCAATGTCCAGCCTGGCCTTGGACATTGCCAGGGATCCAGGGGCAGCCCCAGCTGCTCTGGGCACCCTGTGCCAGGGCCTCCCCACCCTCACAGGGAGGAATTCCTTCCCAATATCCCATCCAACCCTGCCCTCTTTGTTCTGAGTCCTCCATGGGACAGTGCCTCTTTTTCAGTGGTGTATCTTTGGTCTTGCTCTGTCTCCTCCAATTCCCCCCCATGCCGGAAGTTTCCAAAGTCTTTATTGAATTGAACATTTTCAGTTCTGTTTTCTCCTTCATGTTTCCATTGGAAAGTTACAGTTTGGCTCCCCTGTCAAACACTGCTTGGTTTGTTGAGAACCTGGGAAAGAAACAGGATAATCTGGGGGAGGCTGTCAGTTGACAGGAGGTTGTGGAGTCTGAGGGAATGTGTCTGTGGGCTGACACAAAATAGTAACAGGCAAAATCGTCCTGCTGCAGAAATAATCTCCTGAATCAGTCAGAACCTGCTGCCTCTGGTCTGTCACCAGCAAGGAACAAAATGTGGAGCTGTGTCCCCTCAGTAACAAGGCAAAGATCTTCCTTAGCTTTGTCCCATCTCTTTATTTTTGGATGTTAAATAGGAAAAAGATTTGAGGGCCCATTGTTTCTTTGTTGTTCTCTTTCCTTATTCAACTTTTCCCTTAATAAACTCTGTTCTCTGCTCCTCTGGGACCTTTGGGATTCAGGCACTGTCCCCAGGGCCTGGCTGCTGCCAGAGCCCTGCACTGCAAAGGCATTTCTTCCCAAACTGCTTCACAAGCTGAAGGCCATCAGAGGCGGAAAGGGGGCTGGGGGGATCCTAATCCCAGGGGGAATGTTTCAATCCCAGCAGGAAACACTGGGAGTTTTCCAATCTGTGTACACCCCTCACAGGATAACCCCATGGTCACTACACTAAAATGTCAGGCACCAGATTGCTGCCTTTGAGACCAGAAATGAAGATAAGCAAATCTTTTTAGGGTGATTGTATTGCTGGGGTAGACTGGGGCCTAAATCTGGTTTTGGGGGATGCTGGGAGATAAAGATCGTTTACTGACAATATCTCCTGTCACCTGTTTATTTGATAAGGGTGTTTGATGTATTTGGGAGAGAGAAGAATTGTCTTTACTTTTACATAATCAAAGTGTGTGGAAGTGTTCAAGGAAGTGTCCAAAGCCATGGAGGGACAGGACACAGGGAATGGCTTCCCACTGCCAGAGGGCAGGGATGGATGGGATACTGGGGAGAAATTCCTCCCTGTGAGGGTGGTGAGATCCTGGCACAGGGTGCCCAGAGCAGCTGTGGCTGCCCCTGGATCCCTGGCAGTGCCCAAGGCCAGGCTGGACATTGGGGCTGGGAGCAGCCTGGGGCAGTGGAAGGGGTGGCACTGGAGGGCTTTAAAGTCCCTTCCCACCCAGAGCATTGCAGGATTCCAGGACACAGAGGGATCATCCTGGGGCTCCTGCAGCCGTGGGTTGATGGAGGCACAGGAGCAGGGGAGGTTCTGCAGCCCATCTGTGCTGGGTCCCTCCAGCAGTGTCCAGGGAGCTCCCCCAGCTCCGGCTCTGCTGGGGAGGTGTGGGAGAAGCTGTTCCCTGCAGCTCGGGGCTGGCCTGGCTCGCAGCACACGTGGTGGTGTCCCCAGGGCTCCCAGCACAGACCAGCAACGGGACTGGGACTGCGAGACTGCAGCACAGACCAGTTATTGTTCTGCTTTTTCAAAAGAACAAGCATTTCATGTGTTCCTTTGGCTCTCGATTCCTTCTGCAGAGTGGTCTGAATTTTCCAGCCGCGGCCGCACATTTTAAACCAGAGAATTTAGAAAAGAGCATTAATTGTTCTGCAGGCCTGCGGAGCCCTCGGTGCAGAGGTGCCTCCAGCGCAGCTCCCTCTGTGGCTGCTCCTCTGCAGGAATAGCTGGTGTCTCACTGCCATCTGTTGTCAGCTCCGTGGAACACAAACCTCCTCCAGCGGTTTTTTTCCTGGGGTTGAGCTTTCCTTTTCCATAGGAATTTAATTCCAAGAAGACATAAATACTTGCAGGGTGAAGATCAGCAAAGTGAAAGGCAAGGGGTCAGAGTTGAACAGGCCTTTAGTAAGGGACAGCAGGAATGTCCCGTGGATGGACAGCCCTGAGAGAGGGAGGGACAGACAATGAACACAAAAGATTCCTGAAGGCAGAATGGCAATTGTTACCTGCCCTTCCCAGGACCACAATCCCAAATGTTAAATGGCAAAACCTCAATGAAATTAAAATGTTCACTTATCTGAACTCCTTCCTCCATGAATCCCTCTGGAAGCTGAGGCTGGCTGTGGCTCTCCTTGCTGGTGTCCTTTCCCTGTTGCACACATTCAGGTAGCTCAAGAAACATGGAAACAAGGAAAACAAATAGTTTTGGTGTGCAGGCACTGGAAGAGGTGTCTCAGGAATGCTTCCTGCTCCATCTGCTCATGGATTCATCCCTCACAATGCTCATTAAAATACCAGCATTCTTATCTCTCTCACACCCTTGGCCTTCTGCTGCCTTTGGCTACCTCGAGAAAGTGCCTGGATATTGCAGTGCTGAGAATGGGAACTCTCCTGGAATCCCAGGAAAAGCCTTCTGGTCTGGTTGCTCTGTGCTCCTGCAGGAGAGAAAGGAGGGACACCAGCATCCCAGCAAACCGGGAGAGGCCAGGAAGGACTGGTGTATCTCAGAAGAGGGAATCATCTGCTGCACAGGATTTGTAGCCTTCCCTCCAGCTTTTATTTGAGCAGTGTTTGGAGTGGGGAATTTTATGAGCCCAGAGGCTTCGGCTGCAAGAGGAGTTTCATTTTTCAAGCAGGACATAAAAGTGTCTTTGTGAGGATCATAAGGAGCTGGTCGGGGTGAGAGCTTAGCAGATACTTGGTGTGAATCATCTTTCTGTCTATTTTTGTTTGTTTTTACCAGAATTGGTCCCCTCCAGGCTGTGAGAAGCTTGGGAAATGCCTGAAAGCGCCAGAGTCTGATCCTAAGAAATGCTCTTGGCCTCACTGATGGCTGCAGCCCTCCAGGACTACCCAGAGAGCCCGAGGCAGCTGGACATCCAGTTTCCAAAGCACTTCTGCTCCTGTTGGCACTCCTGTTTACACAGGAAGGGTGTGATGTGTGCATGATATCATCACTTGCCCTTCCAAAGGGCCAGTGTTTATATTCCTCATGCTCAGGGTTTAGCCTCCACTCCTCTCTTCTCCCAGTTGCTTCCCTAAATGGTAACTCCAGTGAGGATTGTTTCAGCTGGAAAAGCTCTCTGCACAGCCACGACTCTGCCATCAGCTCCGAAATGCCATGGATCACTCCTGCTCCTTCCACCCAACCTTGCTCACTCGGGTGCCCCAACAGGAGCCATGGGATGGGTCAGGAAGCTCGGAGCTGCCAGAGAGCCCTGCCCAAAGTGCCCGTGTTTTGTTTGCCTGTAACTTGTTGTTTTAACGTTTGATTTCCATTGTGAACTCTGGACATCAACTTGTTTTTCCTTTCTCCCTAAATTTGTGAGTTCTGGGTGCAAACAAAGGATCCCATCCCTCCTGTTCACAGCTGAGGGGTTGGACACAGGGGGAACGCCCTGAGTTCCTTCCATGTGTAGCTGCAAACATTCCCTGGATTATGGTTTAAGGAGAGGTGAGGATTTTGTTCAGGTAAGTGTTGGACTGGGGTTACAGCCCCTGCCAGTGCCTGAAAGGGCTCCAAGAGAGCTGGAGAGGAAAAAGGCTGGAGGGACAGGACACAGGGAATGGCTTCCCGCTGCCAGAGGGCAGGGATGGATGGGATATTGGGAAGGAATCCTCCCCTGTGAGGGTGGGCAGGCCCTGGCACAGGGTGCCCAGAGCAGCTGTGGCTGCCCCTGGATCCCTGGAACTGTCCAAGGCCAGGCTGGACACTGGGGCTTGGAGCAGCCTGGGATGGTGGAAGTGGGGTTACACCGGATGAGCTTTGAGGTCTTTTCCAACCCAAACCATTCCAGGATTCTGTTGCCTAATTGTCAGTGCAGGACGTTTGTGGGGAGCTGGGGGTCAGGTGTTCATTTCGGAGCTTTCCTTAATTTCCAGGATTCTGGGTCTGAAGCTGTTCCAAGTCACAGTTCCCATCTCGTGCTCTGGGCCCAGCCAAGGGCAGGCTCAGAAATGCCCCTTTGCATCAGCCCTTAACTCCTGACCCCGTTTCCAGCGCACGCTCTCCGAGGAATTCTCCTTGTGCAAACTTTCCCCAGCCTGGGTGTAGCTCTCCTTTAGCCAGAGTTCCTGGGGAGCACAGAGCCTTTGCTCAATTCCACAGGGCACATTCCTGCTCTGCCTCGGAGCCTGTTTCACACCCTTCCCTGTCTCCAATAAACCTGTCTGGAGCAAAAGCAGGCTCCTCTGGGCTCTCAGGGCAGCAGCTGGAGGGAACCCTGAGCATGTTTGGGTTCAAACTGAAAGAGGGGAAATTTAGGATGGGATATTGAGAAGGAATTGTTCCCTGTGAGGGAGGTGAGGCCCTGGCACAGGGTGCCCAGAGCAGCTGTGGCTGCCCCTGGATCCCTGGCAGTGTCCAAGGCCAGGTTGGACAGGGCTTGGAGCAGCCTGGGCTGGTGGAAGGTGTCCCTGCCCATGGCAGGGGTGGCACTGGATGAGCTTTAAGGTCCCTTCCCACCCAAACCATTGCAGGATTCCATGATTCTCCATTTGCCCCACCAACAGCTCCGCTTCCACCCCTCCGGTGTTTCCCACAGTACACGTGCCCTTTCTGGGTGATGTTGTGCTGCCTTAGGAAAATCTGTTTTTCCTAAAATCCAGGAGCTCTGTACCTGGAAACAGCTCAACTTCCTTCCCAAGCAAAGCTTGGAGCTGCTTGAGAGCTCTGCTTCTGTGCCAGTTGCTGTGCTCCCGCCTGCTCTGGGCTCTCAGCTGCTTGTTCCTACCCTCCTGTAATCCCAAACACTCCCATTCTCCCCATTCCCCTGGTTTATGTACCTGTAATCCCCTCCACGGTAATTCCTGGTGTGTGTCTCATGAAGCTGGATAACCCCCTAAGGTTGGGATAAGAACAGCGCTGGAGTCAGCTCTCGCTGTTCCCAACCCTCAGAATTCCCAGCCAGCACTTCATGGATCCCTGCACATCTGCAAGTGGCATTTGTTTACAGCCCACATTTCTTAGGATGTTCCTAATTGTCCTTCAAGTATATCATGGCATTTCCAGCTCATCCATAACATTCCTCCTTGTTTAGACACAGCTCCAGGCTTGGGAGGTCCGGCCAGCCGCTCCCTCGGAGGTGAGGTGAGGAGAGGACTGGGAGGACTGGGAGGAGCTGTGGGTCTGTCAGCACAGGAGACCAGATAAAACCAGTAACTCCCCGTTTGCTGGGGCTGCTCCACCTCTGCTTTAGTGCTTCTCCATATCCAGAGAAGGGAATGGAGCTGGGAAGGCTCTGGAGCCCCAGGAGTGGCTGAGGGAGCTGGGAAAGGGGCTCAGCCTGGAGCAAAGGAGGCTCGGGGGGGACCCTGTGGCTCTGCACAAGTCCCTGACACGAGGGGGCAGCCGGGGGGGTCGGGCTCTGCTCACAGGGACAGGAGGAGAGTTGTGCCAGAGGAGGGTTAGGTTGAATATTAGGGGATTTTTTTTCATGGAGGGGATGAAAAGCACTGGCACAGGGCACTGGTGGAATGCCCATCCCTGAAAGCATTGAAAAAATGTGGATGTAGCACTTGAGGTGAGCATGGTGGTGGTGCTGGGCTGAGGGTTGGACTCCATGATCTCAAAGGTCTTTTCCAACCTTAACGACTTTGATTCCCCGATTCTGTGACCCAGAACTGCTCGAGCCCTGCATTCACTATAAAACTCCCACCAGAGGAGGGAGTCCATGGCTGCAGCTCCCTGGAAATCCTGTCGGCCCTCAAATCGGTGTGAGCTAACACCACTTCGTGGGGTTTTGTGCTGCTTAGGAAGAGTTCCCCCAGGATCAGAGCTGGGCCCTGGCCTGGCCACGCTCCTCAGTCCCCAGCCCTTGTGAACACCCACTGGGAGTGCTCTGGACACCTCCTCCCTGTCCCCTGCCTGCTGCTTCCTCCTTTTCTTGTTCACAGCTGCACTTTGGAGGATCCTGCTTTGCCCCTGGAGCGTGCTGGGACAAGTCACCCTGCTCTGGGCAGCCACGGGGTTTGTCTGTCCTACCAGCACAGCAAACCCTTGTTCCTCCCTGGAATGATCTCAGGACACAGATCCTGGAGGGAAACTTTGCACTAGAGAGCAAGTAAGTGAAGCCATGGAGTGTCTGTTTGGAATAAAAGGACACGAAGCAGATAATAAATAATCAGGGTTTACATGTGACAAAGCTTCTGCTTTAAATTTAAATAGGGATAGTTGTTTTACAGCTGGGTAATAGGAGGAATTTTAAATTGATGCCTTTCCAAAAAATGTACAGATTTAAGAGTTGTGAGATAAAGAATTAATGAGGAAAAATAAAGTAATTTATCAGAAATGCAGCCTGTGATTTCACCTGTAAGCCGAGGGAGTAACACCTTGCTTTGGGGCACTCTCCCAGGTTCGCCTCTGGGCTCATGGGACTGACTTGGGTTAAAAATAACTTGGTTTGTTTTCCTGGAATTATTTTTACCATGGATCGATCTCGCAGCCCACACGGTGCAGGGCCAGCACAGGGGTGGGGATGGTGCCTGCAGCGCCCCCCGTACCCCCTCAGGGCACAGAGTGGCCACATCTGCTGTTAAAAACCATCCAGGGCTGCTGGCCTGAAGCTTCCCAGTTTGGGAGCTGGGGCAGGAGTGGGGCTGGAGGGATTTCCTGCCCACTCAGGGACCTGCAGCAGCCAAACCGGTCTGGTGGTGGCTTCTCTTCTCAAGCTACGAGAGAAATGCCAAAGGAATGCTGGAGTTTAGGGCTGTGATGTTCCTTTCTTTGTATTTATTATACTGAACACTAAAAGCTTAATATCTTCCTGGGCTAAGAGTCCAAGGAATTTCTTTCTTGCCTTTAATTTCCAATTAGCTGAGCCTCTCAAGCCTCCCAGCTCTGCCCCTGAGGCTCTGTTATCATCCCAGCCTCTGTGCAGAGAAGCTTCCGAAATGGATGGAACTAATAATCGTGGAAAAACTCCGGCTGCATTTGCAGGCTCTGGCTGCAAAAGTGGAGCCTTGATTTCAAATCCTGCAGCAACAAATGGATTATTTCGGTGGCAAATTGGTCCCCGGGGACCAACAATTTGGGGAGCTGAAGGCTGGAACTGGGAAGCAGCAGATCCATTCCGAACACTTAGAGCCAAGGTTAATGCCCTGCACACTGCCTGAGGGATAACACGGCTCTGCCTGTCTGAGGGGAGGCTCAGGAATGTGGTGTTGAAGGGAAAATGGGAAAGTTTGGAACAAGGGGAGTGAGCAATCCCATGGATTTGCTGGTGAAACCTGGGGGCTGAGGTTTTGGGCAGTGACAGTGGGATTTGACTAAAAGAAGTGGAACTAATATCTCCAAGGAGGAGGCTGTGGGACTTGGGACAGTAGTGGAAGCTGGCAGTTCCCATTACCTGCCACCTTGAGCCCTTCCCAGACACCATGGACAGTGTCCCAAAATTCCTGGTTTCCCATGAAGGATCTCCTGAAGGTTGGACACTCTTGTTTTCCCCAGTGACGACAGCTTCGAAATAACCACATGAAAGAATTCCAGCAGCTGAAGAAGAACCTGTGGAAGGTGAGAACAGAAGGGTCTGTGGGGGAGGAAGGTTTGGAGGAGCTGGGAGGTGGATTTTTGGCTGCAGAGTCCCCAGCAGCCTCTGGAGCACAGCCAGCACAGAAATCCCTCCCCAGGGATCCTGCCCTTGTCCTCAGCACTGGGAAACTTTACAAACCAAACACACTTTTATTCTCTTAAGAGTTCCTTTGCTTGTTCAGCTTCCAAATAACTGTTCTGCAGTTAGAATGGCCTGTTTTCCTTCTCTCCTAGCAGTTAGAATACTTGGAAATCGACTTTTCCTTTTGTTTTCTGGTAGCATTGGATGTTTTTCTGTGTTATCAGGAGGCGACACTGTGGTGCCCCTTGAATTAAACTGTCAGGTTTTAAGAACAGCTGTAAGGGAAGAACTGAAATCCCATTTTTAGGTTCTTTATTCCTTTGGAAAATGGCTATTTTAAACACCAAGGCTCCATTTGCCTGTTTTCTTTATATCCCCTTCCACCATTTAAAGTTTTGTTGTTGCTTGAAGTCTAGTTCGGATTATATAAATCCTAAATAAAGGTGGATCCGTAGCCAGCAGCTCTCGTGGTCTTTTAGGAGGGAGAAAAAAACTCTGCCTTCCAGCTTCTGGAGGGAGGCAATCTGGCAGCTCTCCGGGCCTTTGTCCCTCTTGGAGTCACTTAATACCCTCTGGGTGACAGGAGGTTGGTAGCACAATTCCCAGCTGAAAGGGAGAGCAGATAAAAGCCAGCAGCGAGGAATGCGAGCCAAATCCATTAGTTCTGGATCAGACACAAAATCCAGGCTGGCCAGAGGAGAGAGAGGAGTTTTGTGTCTTCTCCAAGGGCCTGATCCAACCTGCTGCAGCGGGCAGGAGGTGCTGGCTCGGGCTCTGAGGGAGGCAGAGCCAGATCATGACACTTTCCCTCTTTTAGGGGGACAAAACCAGCTCGGATGCTTCTATCACGAGCCCAGGGCTCTGGCTGGGGAGCTGCATTCTTCTGGTGTTGAAATAAGATATTTCAAATTTGGTTTGTTTTTTTTTTTTTTTAAGGGTTTAAAGTGCATGTGTTTCCTCAGCTGAGATTGAAATGAAATGTTCCAGTGGATTTGCAGGGAAATTTTTGTGCTCATTTTCCCTCGTTGAAATTTGGGGCATTTTGTTCCACTTCACACTGAAGTGTTAAAATCCTGAACGGAACAGAAACTTCCAGACTCAGCACAGCTCTTTAATTGCCTGGTTAAGCTGATTAAAGTTCATTCCCAAGCTTTCATATTCCCAGTTTCTGTGCTCCCTGGCTAATAACACCTCTCCTATCAGGACCTCAAAGCACTTTTAAATCACTGATGGCTTCTGTGCCCAGAAAAGAGGCAAACCCAGAGTTTCCCGAGGGAATCCAGATTCCAGGTGGTGATTCCTTTGCCAGGCACAGATCAGCCCTGAACCTCTCCGAGCCACAAGCGGATGTGGAGTCACCTCCCGGGTGATATTCCAGAGCCCTTTGACATCACATTTGGAAAGGGGTCCTAGGAAAGTTCTTTGCAGATGGAAATTGCAGTAGGAGTCAGCAGTGTTGTTTGAAAGGTTGAACAATCCCAGGGAAAACTGATTTCCTTGGGATGTGACAGTCCGGTCTGTGCCGGTGGGTGCAGTTGGAATCCTTTGAGATGAGGGATAAATCAGGAGTGCAGACAGGAATCTCGGGAATGTTGTCTTTTAACCAGGATTTCTGGCAGCTGGATCACTGCAAGTCCGATTTGGTGCAACCTTTGTGCCCTTCCTGGCAGAACTGATGGAGACAGACTGACCCCACATCCGAGGAGGAGGGATCCCTGGCTGTGGGCTGGAGCAGTGGGAGCACTCAGCAGCTCATCCTGGTGAAAGCTGCTGGTTTGCCAGGGCTTGGTTGGGATGAGGGGCCTGGGAACCCCACTCAGCCTCTGGGAAAATGTGGTGGAGTCTCCTGCAGTAAGGGTGGGATCGGGAGGGGGGTCACAAACAGGACAGGGGTGACACAGACCCCCCGTTCCGGCCCCTCCGTTAGTGAGAGGCAGAAGCAGAGCTGCCTGGCAGGCTGAAATGATCCTTTTTCCCAGGAAATAAGCTCCTGCTTATTTATTTCCACGAGTAGGCAGATAAATTCCATCAGCAATTCCATCTGCCAGGAAGAAGAGGAGTTGCTGGAACAGCTCATTGTCCAGTGCTGTGGTTGTAAGGCCACAAGAGAAACCCGTCCAACTCATCCCAGGGAGTGAGAGTGCTGCGGAGCCCCGGTTCCACTGGAAGGCTGTGTCCTTCCTCCGTGTTTGCTTCCCTGGAACAGCTGCCCGAGAGGATTTTTCTGGTGCCAAAGAGATAATCTGAGTTCAGGGAAAATCTTAGTTTGTGAGGGAATGGTTGTGAAGGGAACAGGGGCTGTCTCTGGCAGCAGAGAGTTTAACAGGGGTTGGGATTGTTTAGCCTGGGGAAGAGGAGGCTCCAGGGGGATCTTAGAGCTCTTCCCAGTGCCTGAAGGGGCTCCAGGAGAGCTGGAGAGGGATTTGGGACAAGGGCCAGGATAAGGGGGAATGGCTTCCCCAGAGGGCAGGGTTAGATGGGATATTAGGGAGAAATTCCTCCCTGTGAGGGTGGGGAGGCCCTGGCACAGGGTGCCCAGAGAAGCTGTGGCTGCCCCTGGATCCCTGGCAGTGTCCAGGTTGGACACTGGGGCTTGGAGCAGCCTGGGACAGTGGGAGGTGTCCCTGCCCATGGCAGGGGCTCTCCAGAGGGTGTGGGGTGAAGTTTTCCCAGTCACAGCTCTCAGCAGCGAACACTGAGCTCAGCCAGGGGTGTCACAGGCTCAAACTGCTTCTGCTTCTGCAGTGGGCTGTGCCCAGATGGGTTTGGAGCAGATCCAAGGTGGGCTTGCTAATGGAAGAGGAGATCTGAACTCACTGAGTGGATTTTGCATGGCCAAACAACATTCACCTCCGGCAGATGGGAGACAGGAGCTGTGGGAGCTCCCTGACCTGCCCAGGCCTCGGTGACACCAGGAGCTGTTGGTCCAGGAGCCGGGGCTGTGTTATCGTCCCTCGTGGGGGATGGTTGTAACAAACACAGAACGACTCCAGGAGTTCACACGAGGTGACGAGGGATGGAAAAGCAGGAAATAGTGAAGTCCTGAGGAGCTTGTGGAAGGCTGGGCAGGGTGAGGGGCTGGAAGTGGATCCCCTAGGCAGGGGGCTCCTTTCTGAGGCAGGGAAATCCAGCTCCACACGGAGCAGGTACCTGAGCCTGGGGCTCCATCCATTGCAGTGCCAGGGCTCCACGCACGGGGGAATTTGGGCTCCGTGCTTGAGGTGTCAGAGCTCCAAGCACCAGGGAGCCAGGGGTGCTCATACCGGGGGTATCGATGTGTGCGGGGGTACCACCCCTCCGTGCCCCGCGGGGCTCGGAGCCCTGGGATCCCTCCGTGCCTGGAGCACCAGAGCTCCACGCCCTGGGAAGTCGGGGCTGTGTGCACGGGGATACCAGAGCTCCGTGTGCCCGCGGGGCTGATACTCCATGCCCCCAAACACCGGGGGGACTGGGGCTCCAAGGCCCCGGGATACCGGAGGGACTCCTGCTCCATGCCCTGGGGTACCAGACGTGGGGACAGCCGCTCCACGCTCCCGGTACCGCCCGCACACTGCGGTGCCCGCCGCTCTGTGGGGCCGCCCCGGGGCGGGCGGAGCCGCCCCTCCCGCCGGGCCGGGCCGGAGCTGAGGCGGCTGCGCACGGCGGGGCCGCCATGAGCGACGAGAGGCTGCGGGCGGTGCGCGACCGCGTCCGGCCCTTCCCGGACTTCCCGGAGCCCGGCGTGCTGTTCCGGTGCGGCCGGGGATGGGCACCGGGATGGGCACCGGGATGGGGATGGGGCCGGACCGGCGGTAGGACGGGGACGGGAACAGGATGAAGATGGGGGCGGGGATGAGGACGGAACCGGGACAGGGATAAGGATGGACCGGGAATAGGAGCAGGACCAGGGCCAGGGGTGGATCGGGAAGGGAAGCAGGACCGAGACTGGAGCCAGAACTGGGGATGGAGCCAGGATAGGGCCGGGGATGGCGCCAGGACCAGGGCTGGCGATGGGGATGGGAGCAGGGCTGGAGCCAGGCCGGGCAGCTCCTGTTCCCACTGCCCGTCCCTGCCCTGGCAGCACCAGGAGCCTTCCCCGGGCTCAGCAGCTCAGCGTGTCCAGAGCAGCCCCCGCAGGTCCCTCACTCCCCGCCCTCTCTCACTGCAGCGATATCAGCCCCTTGCTGAAGGATCCTGTGGCGTTCAGGACTTTGATTGATCTTCTGGAGGATCATTTGAGGGCGTCTTTCCCCAAAATCGACTTCATTGCAGGTGAGTGTTGGTTGAACATCCCTGGGGCCGGGGCAGAGCGGTGTGTTCCGGGTGGGAAGTGTGGGGTGGCCCTTCTGGAATGTTGTAGCCCTTGGACACGAAAATCACCTGAACATTGGCCTGTGTCGTGTGGTAACACGGGGGCAGTTTACACCCTTAACCTCCTGCTGTAAGTTCCTGAAGCACTGCTTTGGGTTGTGTGCCCTCTGATACTTCAGTGCCAGTTGCACAATTCATTGTTAAAAAAGAGGGAGCACGCAGAGCCTGCTTGTTTTCCTCAGGGAGCCTCTCCAGGCCAGCACAGGCAACCTCTGAGGTGTTCACCTGGCCCAGGGCTGAGGAAGGCAGTGCTGGGGCCGGGCCACAGCCCAGGGTTCAGGGAGCACGGACCAAACCTGGGCCAGGTGTCTTGTGATAAGTGAAGTTTGCCCAGAGGGACAAAGTCCCTGCTTGTGTGGCCGAGCTGATACCGGGGGTCTGCTGGGTTTATCTCTAAGGAAAAGGGCCAGAGGGGAGGGAAATGGGCTTTTGGGGCCTGTCAGCAGCACATCTGGGTGACACCAGGAGTGTGGGCTGTGTTGTCAACCCTCAGAAGTGACTTCAAGAGCAAACTGCTGTTAGAGCCCCCCTGAATGGGAGGATAAAACGGAGGGGTCGTGCCAAGACCCTCCCCCAGTGAAATGGCTCCAATCTGAGCGATGGGACAAGAGGAGAAGGCTTCAAGTTGCACCAGGGAGGATTTATGTTTGATATGAGGGAAAGTTAAATCACTGAGAGGGTGATCAGGTATTGTAACAGGCTGCCCAGGGCAGTAGTGGAGTCACCATTCCAAAATTGTGTGGATGTGGCACTTGGGGACATGGCTCAGTGGTGGCCTTGGCTGTGCTGGGGAATGGTGGGACTCGATGGTCCTGGAGGCCTTTTCCAGTGTGAATGATTCCCTGATTCCTGTGCTACCCAGGCCTGGACTCCCGTGGGTTCCTCATTGGGCCCCCTCTGGCACAGAGGTTGGGGATCGGCTTCGTGCCCATACGGAAAAAGGGGAAACTCCCTGGTCCCACCGAGTCCGTCTCCTACAGCCTGGAATATGGCAAGGTAACGCCTGGGAGGAGCAGGGGCTCGGGCTGGGGGGCCAAGGAGGGCTAAAACCAGTGGGGGGGAGGTCCCAGACTGGGTTTCTGTTGCCGTGGATAATCCAGCAATGCACAACCCTTGGGAATGGCTGAGCTGGCCCCGAGCCACGGTCGCTCCCTTTGTGCCCGGGGGTGATGTTTGGTGCTGTGCCGTGATTCTTGTGAGGGGCTTGGTGCTCAGACTTGGTGCTAAATGGCTTTCTTTGGCTTGAATTCAGGGGCATGACCACGGAGAGTGTTTCCCACTCTGGCAGTAAGTGCTGTAAGTCAGAGCCGTCCCGCATGGCTTCCCACCCTCCTGCCCCGTAACCCCGCGGCTGCTCGAGGACTGAGCCTAAAGCTGTGCTACTCCCACTAATCACTAATGGCAGCAGAACCCCCAAAGCCAGGCCTAAGCCGTGAGGATTGCTTGGGCCCACCCCAGCACATCCAGACAGGTGCCAGCTTGGATCTGGCTCCAGGCAGAGCTCCCCAGTGCATGACAGGGGGTTTTCCTCGCCGGAGAACTGCTCTGGGATAAGATTCCACCATAACTCATGTGAAGGAAGTTCAGGATCTTGGCGTGCCAGAGGGTTGGCCCAGCAATCCCCTCCCTGCTCTCTATTTCCGTGGCGCTCCGCTGTAGCTGGAATTTTGGGATTTTAGGTGCTGAGTGTTCAGGCTGATGTCGCTGAGGACTTGTCTGTGTTCCAGCATGAACCAGCGGCTCGTGAGGGGTTTCTCTCCGAGGCCAGGCTGAAACAAAGCTGCTCCTTGCTCCCTGCAGGCTGAACTGGAAATCCAGAGCGACGCGGTGGAACCAGGACAGAAGGTGGTCATTGTGGATGACCTGCTGGCAACGGGAGGTGAGGGAAGCACGTGTCACCCACGTACACCTGTGTTCATGGAATCATGGAGTGGCTGGGTTGGATAAATCCCATCCAGTCCCACCCCCTGCCATGGGCAGGGACACCTCCCACTAGCCCAGGTTGCTCCAAGGCCAGTCTAACCTGGCCTGGGACACTTCCAGGGGTATCCACACCTCTCTGGTACCCACAGGCTGTTGGCAGCAGCAGGGCTGGCTGTGGGGCTGGAAGCTGCCCCTGGAGTGAGGATGTTTCTGCTCCCCTCCACAGGTACCATGTGTGCTGCCTGTGAGCTGCTGAAGAGGCTGAAGGCCAAAATCCTGGAGTGCCTGGTGATCATAGAGTTAAAAGCCCTGAAAGGGTCAGAAAAGCTCAATTCCATCCCTTTCTACTCCCTGCTGCAGTATGACTGAGGAGGAGCGAGAACAAGGGAGCGCTGGGAACAAATCTGGGGCTTCATTCAGTGACTCTGGGTGTCACGAGGGGGTGGGCAAGGGGGTTAAACACATAGTTTTGAGCATGGCCAGATGCTCCTCAATCCTAGATTTCCCAAACACTGAGTTGAGTGTAAGGATCCCTTCTGGAGTTCATCCTTTTGCAAAGAAGGAGCAGGCTGACTGGGGGGATGGAGACCAAGGTGCAGCTTCACTGAATCTGTGGTTTCTAGGAGACCAAAGTGACAACATTGCTGCTGAGGCAGGAGAGCTCTGACAGGGCACCAGCATTCCCTGAGCTGGGCCTGTCAGCCTCCAAGGAACCTGCTGAAAAATTCCCAAAGAAACACAGGAGATGGGCAAAGAGCAGTTATTTCTTTAAGGGACAAATCCTGCTGTATTTGACCTCAGGGGATGGTCCGGGTGTTCTGTGCTGTCACTCACACCAGAGGAAGCTGCTCCTACATCAGGGCTGTGCTTGTCCAGGAGAACAAAGTGCCTGCTGTGTCCCTAAAGCAGGATGGTGCTGGTGGGGATGAGCTCAGTCGCTGTTTTCCTTCCCTGGACCCCCCAGGCACCTTTTGTTCAGCACCAATTCCCCATCTCCTGCACCACATCCCCCTCCCTGTGCTGCTGCTTTTCCTCTGCTGTTTCTGGCCATCAGGCTGCTTCCAGCTCAGAGCCTGCTCTTGGGGGGAGTTTGGGGTCGGGAGAGGCCACAGGAAAGGTGTTCAGTGGTCTCAGGTGTGTGATGGATGATGGGGGCTTTGGAGATGCTTCCTCCAGCATGGTTCAGTGTGGTCACAGCCAAATCCCTGTGTGCCGAAACTTCCACAAGCCTGAAAACATCAGGGACTGTGTCCCTGGCCCAGCAGGGACTGGACTCACAGGTAAAATAAATATTGACTGATTTTTATGTTTTCTAAACTGTCTCAGAGCTGTTCTTGCAGTGGCTGAAGCCGTGAATGACCCTTGGGAGTGTCTCCCTCCAGCCCCAGGTGGTCAGTGGAGCAAGGTTGTGGTGTGAGCTCTCACTAACCCCCCAAATGCTTGGAATTGTTTTCCAGGGAGCATTCAGGTACCTTTTCTTTATACCTTGCACCCACCTCTGGCTGGAGGGGCTTGGCCAGCTCAGCTGGTGCCACCTCCCACCCTGCCCTTCCACTTGTAAGGACTATTCCAGCTGTTTTTGTCCCCATTTCCTGAAAAGCCACCTCGATGCCTCTCAGTTTACGCTGAGGAGCAGCATTCCCTGGGGACCCAACCTGTCCCAGGGCACTTGTCCCACAGCCAGCCCCGTGGGGAGCCAGGGCAGGCAGCACCTCACAGGCCTGGCACCAGGAGAGGGTCCCTGCTGCGGGGGAGAAGGGAAAATCAGTTCCACCCCAAAGAGCCTTGGAAAGCAGCTGCGTGCCAGGGAAGCAGCGTCAGCCCCGCCGGTGCCAGCAGGTGACATCAGGGAACGTGGGGACGGTGCCCTGGCCCTGGCTGGGCTGCCAGCAGCCCCTGATGTCATTTGCTTGGAGAGAGGAGGCCAGGCAGGGGCGGCTTCCAGGTGGGAGAAGGGTTTTATCCCGAGGAGCAGAACAGGAGCTCACTGGGAGCTCTCCTGGGATGTGAGTGTGGCTGCCAGGCTGCTGATTCCAGCTGCTTTCCAATCCTGCTCCTCGGCTCCAGCTGCTGAAATCCAGCTCCTTTCTACCACAGGGAGGGCCCTGAGCATGGCTGAGCCCCCAGCCTCACAGCCAGCCCTGCACATCCCTCCAGACCCCGGGCCGGGTTTAATCCCTTCTCCTCCTCCCTGGAAACTGGGCACGCTCCTGGCCAGCAGTGGCGAGCAAGGGCCTGGAGGAGGAGGAGGAGGAGGAAGAGGAAGGCCTCCTGCTCCTTCGGGAAGTGCTGTGGGATCTCAGATGCTGCCAGACTTCAGGTGGAGAATCTGCCCAGGACCAGCATGGGATGGAAGGATGAGGGAGTCACCTTTCCCTGCGAGTCCCTGGTGTCCCCAGCTCCAGCCAGCCTGGCGTGAGGTGTGTGTGACGTGGCCCTGGGCAGCTCCCACCCCTCCCCTGCGCCCACACTGCCCCGACCCGGGCGCGGTGCCAGCCCAGCACCTCTGCAGCCATCCTCACCCTCTCTGTCGCTCTTCCCAAGCCACTTCAGCCAAGTGGCCTGGGATTTCCCCTGGGAAAAAGCCCCCCCTGGACCCCTGTCAGCCCTGCCTGCCCCTGTCCCTGCAGGGGCTGCTCCCCCCTCCACATTTACAAAAGCTGCATTCAGCTCCCTGCAAGCCCACGCTCACTTTTTCCAGTGAGTCTTTCTCCAGGAGCTGGATGAGGACCCAGCCCTTCCCGGCGCCAATTGCCATGGAGAGCCACGAGACAAGGCAGCGAGGAAGAGCACTGGGTTAACACAAGTCAACTATATTTAAAACATTTAATACAAATATGTTTTGACAAGTCCTGTAGTTGTTTCCAGCCAGGACTGGAGGATGCGTTTTCCCTCCCTTAAAAACAGAACGAGGCCTGAAGCTCCAAAAACATCAATTTGTGACTTTTTCTCTCACTCCTTCCCACCTGTCACCCTCTCAGCCTGCCCCGTTCTGCCTTCGCCCCACCAGGACCCAGTTAATGGAAGAAACCTCCAAAATTGAACCTTCAGGAGACCCCTCATGCATTGAAACTTCAGGAGAAACGGGAAAGGAGAGGAAGAGGTTCCTCAGGGTAGGGTCGCTTTCATCATCACCCCAGGACTGCTCAAGGATTAGGGGACCTACAATCCTCACGGATCCCACCACAGGGATTAGTTAAATTAAATTAAGGCATTTTGCCCTTGCTCAGGCACCCCTGAGGATGAGCCTCCTGCCAGCCCACCCCAGGACCCGGAGCGCTGTCGGGATTTGCTACATTTCGAGGAGATTGCACAGAGAAAAACTCAACCCCTGAGGGGCTCAGAGGGCTCCGGCCTCCTTGGCCGCCTTGTTGAGCCTCT
The DNA here is from genome assembly GCF_000738735.6 of Corvus cornix cornix. Lineage (NCBI taxonomy): Eukaryota > Metazoa > Chordata > Aves > Passeriformes > Corvidae > Corvus > Corvus cornix. The sequence goes on from NC_046341.1 coordinate 1,510,473, forward strand.
CGGTGACGAGGCCCAGGTCCTTCTCTTTGTCCAGCTTGACGTAGGTATCCGTCCTGAGGGCGTGCACGCCCACCCAGTCGGGCAGCAGCTCGGCGAAGAGCCGCACGTGTTTCTCCATCTCACCTGCGGCGAGGAGCACCAGGGTCAGAGGTCGCCTCCCCGCAGCCCCTTCCTCCCGCAGCAGAGATTCCCCCCGGGAATTCCTACCGGGCGCCACGAGCTCGGGGCAGCTGTCGGCCAGGCGGGCACAGAGCAGCTCCATGCTGAGCGCCGGCTTCTTCTCGGCCACGAAGACGCTGCGCAGGACGCGCGCCATGGCCGGCAGCCGCGCCAGCAGCGCTGCCCGCTCCTCCTGCCGCGCGTCCCGCGTCAGCAGCGCCTGCAGCCGCTGCGCCTCCTTCGCACGGATCTGCGGGACGGCAGGGATGGGTGAGCACAGGCAGCACCCCCGGGCCCTGAGGGGACGGGGTGGGCACAGGCAGCACCCCCAGCCCCATGGCTCGGCCAGGACAGGGTGACTCACCCGGTCGAGCAGCCCTTGGGATACCCCTCGGAGCGCGCTGGAGGTGCTGGCAGGGGCTGGGGCTTTGGAAAGCGCCGGTTCCCCCGCACCGGCTCCGGCCGTTCTTAGGGCCAGGTTGGCAAGAGCTTTTTCCATCTGCTCATGTGGAAGAGGGAGGAGGAGCTGGGTTACAGTTCGGGCTGGAGGAAGGAGAAGTTTCCCCTCTGCCGCCCCCGCCATCATCCGGCAGCCCAGTGATCCCAGCCCAGTTCTCCTGATCCGTCCTGCCTGCACCAAGGAGTTCGGGGTGCTTCATGGAATCCTGCAGTGCTCTGGGTGGGAAGGGACCTTAAAGCTCTTCTCATTTGCAGCCCCTTGCCACGGGCAGGGACACCTTCCGCTATCCCAGACTGCTCCAAGCCCTGTCCAGCCTGGCCTTGGGCACTGCCAGGGATCCAGGGGCAGCCACAGCTGCTCTGGGCACCCTGTGCCAGGGCCTGCCCACCCTCCCAGGAAACAATTCCTTCCCAGTATCCCATCCAGCCCTGCCCTCTGGCAGTGGGAAGCCATTCCCTGTGTCCTGTCCTTCCATCCCTTGTCCCCAGTCCCTCTGCAGCTCTCCTGGAGCCCCTTTAGGCCCTGGAAGGGGCTCTGAGGTCTCCCTGGAGCCTTCTCTTCTGCAGGTGAGCACCCCCAGCGCTCCCAGCCAGGTTTGTGTCCCGCCCACCTCCCTCTCACTGCACTCCCAGCCCTGTGGCTCTGAACGACCCTTCCCACCCCTCCGGTCACACCTTCCCAGAGGTGGCACAGACAGAGCCAGCGCCCAGCCCTGCCTCACCTTGGGGCTCAGCATCCCCCGGGCCGTGCTCAGCACCTCCTGGGCCGTGCTCAGCCTGTCCTCCTGCGGCGCCCGCGGCAGCTCCGCGGGGCTGATGTCCGGCACCTCGTCCACGTTGAAGCGGGGATGCCACCGGGTCAGCTTCTCCTCTGGCACCACCATGGGAGGGCTGAGGGCAGCCAGGAATGCCTGGAGAGGGGTGAGAGCTGTGTCAAGGCACCAGGAATGGGGAGGCAGCCACTGCCGCCCTGTGCTCCCAGCATGGCTCGGTGACACAGGGATCAAATTCAGAGCCCATCTCCAAGAGGAACCGCCGTGTCCTTGAGCCTGGATGCCACCCCACTCCTAGAAAGTGACAAGCCCAGAGCCAGGGGTGCCAGGTGCCCTCACCCTGTGGTGCTCCCTGACGATGTTCACCAGGCTGCGGTGGAATTCCCTCCGGCGCTCCAGCAGCCGCGACGCCGACAGGTGCGGGCGCCCGTCCACCTTCTCCTCTGCAAGGAGGGACACGAGCGTCACCCACAGCACCCTGGAGGGGCCCAAACCACGGGAGCCTCAGGAAGGATGGGATCAGAGCCCTGCCATGAGCTGAGTCGCTGCCACAGTTACTGCCCCACCATCCTCCTCCCTCTTGTCCCAAACCTGCTCCCCACTCCCAACACGCACAGGGGCTCCATTTAATGGACCAAGCGGAGAGCATCCCTATGGATCCAGGGATCAGCCAGGTCTGAGCGTACCCCAGCTCTCAGGCACCCCAAAACCGTCCATACCTTCCCCCAGCACCGGCTCCAGCGTGAGCTGATAGTCAGACTTCTTCCGCCGCTGCCAAAGGTGGGGATGTTCTTCTCCTGGCGCAGCCGGTACGAGCCGGGATACACGGCCTTGATCTGCCCCAGGTGCCGCTCCTCGAACTGCCTGTGGCAGCACCAGAGAGGTTGGGGACCCCCAGAGTCACCGGCCCCAAGAGCTTCAGCTGGGACCCCAAAATGGGCTGCTGGGACCCCAAAACGCAGTGCCCACCGCTGCCAGCTCACCTGCGCATCATGTCCTGCACGCCCTGCTTGACCTTGGCAAAGGTGACGGTCTCGGCACGGTTGAAGAGCATCCCGGTGATGGTGTCCACGCTGCGGAACATCTCTGCCAGCACCCTGAACTTGTAGGGCAGCATGAGCCCCGGGGGCAGGTCCTGGGCCAGGGTGTGGAACCGCTGGTACGCTGGGGGCTTCTTGCTGCAGGAAAGGACAGGACAGGGGTCAGGGTCCAGCCAGGATGGGTCCTGCTGCTGACTCAGTGCCCACCTCCCACCCCAAACCCCTTCTCTGAGTAGGTATCGGGGTCACGTCACCTGGGGACATCGGTGTCCCAATGCTCAGAGCCCCCACACCCCTCAGACCCCCCTCAAATCCCTCCTGCAGTTGCTCCTCACCCGGCCTCTCCCGCAGGAACCGCTGCCCCGGTGTCCCCGGCCGGCCCCGCTCCCGCTGGGGCTCCGCTGCCCGCTCTCCTCTGCCGGACGCGCAGCTCCAGCTGCCGCACCCGCTCCAGGCGGCTCCGCAGGTCACTGCTGGTCCCGCTGGGGACAGAGGGAACCTGGCCCAGCACCTTCATCCTCTGCAGGCGGTCCTGCAGCTCGGCCACGTCCTCCTGGGCAGGGAGGGAGGGAGGGGACACAGGGTCAGAGCGGGACACGCAGCACCAAACGCACCCAGAGCGGGAGCAGAGCCGGGAGCAGCCCGTACCCGCTGCAGGCGCCTGGCTGTGCCCGGGTCCTGCCCACGGCTGGGGGAACCGGTGGTGGTGGCCAGAGGGGACACGGCCAGGTCCCGTGAGAGGGGTGTCAGGGGTCGAGGAGTGGCCGGAGGCGAGGAGTTGGTGGCCTGCAAGAGAGAGGAGAGTTAGGGAACGTCCAGGGAATCCACCCGCACGGATCCCTTCCCCTGTGCCCCCCAAAGTCTTGCAGGGGGAAGGGGAGCCATAGGGGGGCCTGCAGTAGGGGCAGGGGGCAAGCTCGGGGGGCAGAGAGGCTGAAGGGGGCAAATTTTGGGGGTCCTGCACTTGGGGCAGGGTAAGTCCGGGTGAGGGGGGGACTGTGGATCAGGAGAAGGGGGGGCAAGTTCTGGGGGTCCTGCACTTGGAAAAGGGGTCGAACATTCGCGGGGGCTGTTGTTTTAGGGTTCCACACCCACCCACTCACCCCCCCACTCACCCCCCACGCCCTTATCCTCCCCATCCCTTTCAGGGCCTCATCCCAGAGGAAGCGGCACATCCCCGACCCACCATCTCCCTACCGCTGCCGGAGACCCCGGCTCCGCATCCCGGGGCAGCTCCAGCCTCTTCCGCGCCGACTTCCCGCTCGGTTCCCCGAGCCGGACCCCGACCGGCGACTCCGCTTCCATCTCCCGGCGGCTCCGCTTCCTGCCCGCCAGGCCCCGCACGGCCGGGGAGCCCCCGCGGGCCGGGGTACGCGGCGAACCGGGCAGCGGCAGCGAGCGGGTGCTGAGCCCCGCCGGGGAACCATCCTCCTCCTCCCGGAGCACCGAGGGACCGGCGAGGGCGGCCTTGAGCTGGCGGCCGCCGCTGCGCTTGGCCGGGGCTCCGGTGGTCGCTTTCGTCTGGCCGAAGAAGTCGGTGAGGCGGAGCTGGGCCATGGCCACGGTCCCGGTCCCGGTCCCGGTCCCGGTCCCGGTCCTGGTTCCGATCCCGATCCCGATCCCGGTGCCGGGGACACGTGGGGCCGGACCCGCGCGCTTCTCGCTTGGCGGGAGCCCGCGCGCCGAGGCCCCGCCCACCGGGGGCGGGGAGAGGTCACGTGAGATGAAATTGGCGCCACTCGGCTCTTAAAGGCGCCGCGTCCTCGGGAGCGGTGCCGCACATGGGGGCCCGGGGGGTCCGGGACATCTCCAGGGTAGGGGGGCTCCAGCATTCCTGGGTCAGGGACTGGCTGATGCGCCATGGGCAGGGATGGAGGTTGCCCACTCCAGCAAGTAGGGCAAAAGCAGGGAGTTTACATCTGGAATGGTGCTGGTGGTCACCCCCTCCTGTGTGCTCCCCAGTGCACGTGCGGCCAAACCCTGACTGGGTTCCATCGAGAGCTCCATGGTGGCATGGAGACCCTCCAGGGTCCAGCGATGGGAACGAGGGGCTGTGGAGGCACCTGCAGCATCCCCCTGCTGCAGCATTCCCTGCCCCACACTGTGGCTCTGTGCTGTTGGCAGTGCCCGGCACTGGGAAAGGCCTCCTGCCCATCCCTGCCAGCGCAGGCACTCAGGCCGTGCCCGCAGCACTTTACGGAGCCTCACGGATGTCTCGCATCTCTCGTAAAACCTGAGCGAGGCCGGCAAAGTGCAGTGGGGCCGGATTCAGCTGCGCAGGGCAGGGCTCTGGGGTGCCATTCCCGGTGCCCATTTGCTTCAGCAGCCTCCATTCCTGGCCTGGCTGTGGGTGCTCAGGGCTGGGTTGGGAGCGAGAGGGTGGTGCAGGTGCCTGCATCACCCTTTCCTGGATCCCTGCTGGCTGGGGGATGCAGTGGGGGGGTGGCAGAGGTAATTCCCATATCCAGCAGGTCTCATGGACACGGTGTTAATGCTGAACTTCGCATCTTTGTGGCGACAAGGGTTTAATTGACACGAGCAGATCCCTCTGGACGCCAGTGATGAGGGTGGATGCAGCCGCGTCCCCGTGATAAGGATGCTCTCGCGAGGGGCTGTGCCTGCCAAATCCATGGATGCACACAATCGGGAGCCATCAGGCCCCCTGTGGTTTGGGGGTTATGGTGTGGGCAGGGGTGCCTGGATGGCTGGGGCTTGGGCACATTTGGGGTGGGGAGAAGAGGCCCTGGAATTCTGGAGGGAGCCCAGAAGAGAGTGGGGAGCAGTCCAGCCGTGTGCCAGCTGGATGCCAGTTTATTAACCGTGTTGGGAAAACAAGCGCAGGGAAGCCAAGGAATGTGGAGAATTTCATGGGCTGATGGCTCCTGTTGGAGGCTGGTGGTTACCAGCACTGCCAGGTGTCACTGACCACGCTGCCCGTGCCACCAGCTGTGTGTGGCACCTTCCCACTGGGATTTGAGTCGGGATGAGGCGGTGAGCGCAGCTCCCAGCTCCAGACGTGACCCCCACACCCCTCACCTGGGCTCCCAGTTCCATGGGGGTGTGGGTCTGCCTCTGGCTCTGCAGTGGGCACCGAGCTCTGGGAACACGGGTCTGTGTGTCCAGCTCAGGGATGTAGGATCATGGACCCAGCTCCAGGAACACGGGATCATTCCCCAGTGCCAGGGACACACCACCCAGCTCCAGGGCTGCACGTCAGTGCTCCCCATTCCGTGCAGCAGCTCTCAGCTCTGGTATCAAGAACAAAAATTCGGCAAAAATTAGCTCCGGCTTCTTTATTTCACTTTTGAACGGAATAAACAAACACTGTCTGGGCCCGCTTATCTTTATTTTGTTTTTGTTTTTTTTTTTTTTAAAGTGGGTTTTTTTCCCCGACCGCAGAAAGCGGAACCCGGGGAGCTGCGGGGCCCGTGCTGAGCCCGCACAACTCGTGTCAGCAGTGGCGGGCGCGGTGCCGGCGGGCGGTGCTGAGGCCGCGCCGGCCCCGCGGGGGGGCGGGCGGTGCCGTTTATAAAGCGGCGGGCGCGGGGCGGGGGCAGCGCCTCGGAGCGCCGCGGGACCGGCCAGCGGCACCGGCACCGGCCAGCGGGGCCTGCCCAGCCCCGGCGGGGCGGAACGGCTCGGAGCGGCTCGGGCCGGGCCCCCCCCGTTCCCCGCCGCGATGAACCGGCGGGGGCTCTGCGCGGGGCTCTACTGGCTACTGCTGCCGCTCGCCCTGCTCGCCGGTGAGTGCGGGGCGCGGGGTCCCCACGCGGGGGCGGCCGGCGCGGAGATCCCCCAAAGGTGACCCGGGTGGGTCCCCCGCCTGTGGAGAGGGTGGCTCGGGGACCCTCCCCCCCTGGGGTTGCCCCGGTGGCTGCTGCCGCTCGCCGGTGGCTGCGGGGCTCCCCCCAGCACGTGGAGCGAGGGGCGCGGGAAGTGCCGTGAAGCCCGGGGCGAGCGGAGCCCTGCAGCCGGGAAGCGGGGCTGGGATCCCCGCGCCGGGAGGAGCCGCCGGGTGGCTCCGGGGAAGGTCGGTGCCGGGACGGTCCCCCCGCGGGGATCACGCTGAGTTCTCCCCTCTCCACCCGTGACCGAGCCCACTCGCGGGTAGCGCTGCGACTTCCTCCGGGGCGGGAGGGTGTGCGCGTGTTCCCCCCTGTCCCCCGACACCCGGGGGCTGTTTGGGGTGCAGGTGACCCAGTTTGGTCACAGCCGTGTCACCACGCTCGCTCCGCTGTGGTTGCAAGGTGGGGGGTGAGGAGGGGGCCGGGGTGGGCGATGCCCAGGGGCGGCTGGCACCTCCTTCTGTCCCCGTGTCCGGGTGGATCCCGGCAAGCAGAGTGCCCACCCCAGCTCCTGTGGCTCTGCGGTCCCCATGCTGCCACCAGCCCATTCCCAGCACTGTCGGCCTTTGATGGCAGATGTGCCACCCACCAAGGCAACCGGCTGGCCACCAGCCTGGAAAATCCCCGTGTCCCGGGACGCGCAGGACAAGAATCTGTTCTTTGAAGCCCGGTTGCTCCGCAGCCTCTTCGGGGACGCTGCGTTTGCGTAGACGCAAAGGAAAAACCTCTCTATAAACAGGATTGTTCAAGGGGCTCCTTGTGCCGGGCACGGGCTGGGGCTGTTCGCCACCAACACCGGGCTCGCACCACCCATGCTGGGAGCCCTGGCATGGCTTTCGGAGTAACCCTAGAGTGACTTTTGGGATAGTGTCACCTGGAGAGAGGGGGACATGCGCCCGGCCGAGGGAGGCGCGTCCGGCCGAGCAGCCCCGTTCCCGGCTGTGTTTTGGGGAGCAGGATTGGGTTTCGGGGTGCTGGCTGTGCCGCTGGCGCACCGGGCAAAGCCTCGCTGGCAGAGGAAGTCAGTGACTCTTGAAAAAGCTGCTTTTCCTTTGGTTTGCTGGGGCAGTGACTCAGAGCATCGCGCAGGATGTGAGGAGGTTAATTATAACCCAGCCCACGAGCGGGGCTGGGAGCCGGGGCTGCGCTCTCCGGACAGGGGCGCAGCGGCCGGGCCGGGCCGCGGGAGCTGCCGGGTGCATCCCATGGGTGCCCGGGGCGACACGTGGCCTCCGGGCGCAGCGTCCCGTGGGGCCCTCGTGCTCCAAATAACGCTGATTTGGCCCCAAATCGCCCCAGGCTCGCTTGGCTCTTCACCCTGTTCCGGCACGGGCTATGCTGGGGACCCCTGGTCCCCCCCCCCCAGCTGGGGACACTGGTGGCCTTGCTGTCCCCTCCCTTGTGAGCTAGTAGGTGGCTTGTTGAAATTTGGGGCCCCACTTGGGCGGGGACTCCGTCCTTCTCCAGCTGATTGGCCACGGGGGTGACTCAGCAGTGCCCAGGGGTCTCGCAGGAGCACCCGGGGGAAACTGAGGCACGGGGGGCTGTGGCTCGTCCCACTGCACCTGGGTGGGAGGAATTGCCCCGGAGCACGACCCGCCTGCGGCCCTTCCTTCCCTGGCAATTTGGCTCTTCCCAAACGTCCGGAGGATGTTTGCTCGCGGCTCCCGGCCAGCTCGGGGCGAGTGGAGCTGCAGGCCCTGGGCCCCACGGCGTGGCTCGGGGCGGGCCCCGCTTCCCACGGCTGGCACAGCACAGACCCCACGGGTGGGTCCCAGCCGTGCCATGGGGCTGTATCCCCACTGCGGCTCCGTCCTTCCTGCTGGGGTTCTGGGGTGCTGGAGCCGCTGTGGGGGGCACAGCACATCCCACGCAAGGGGGGACCGACCGGGCACCCCCAGTGCCAGTCGTGGCCACGCTGGCCCGTGGTGCTCGGGCAGGAGCGATGGGTGAGGGTGGCACCCCCTCCGTGCGGCTGCGGTGCCCCCCAAACCCCCTGATGTGGGGACACAGCCCCTCCTGCCCGGCCAGGGTGCTGGGGGGTCCCTGGGGGGCCCGGGTGCTGCAGGGCTGGAGCTCAGCCGGGTGTCAGTGTGGGCTGCAGCAGCTGCCTCCTGTGGTCAGGTGCTTTTTATAAAACCAAGGGAAATAAAATAGAGGAGGAAAAAAAAACTGTATTAAAAAAAAAAAAAAAAAAAAAGCAAAGCCACTGCTGTCTCCAAGAGCAATAACTGCTGCTTCCTCCCAGGAGCAGGGGGAGGGGACGGGATGGGATGGCATGGAGAAGCAGGGCCTGGGTGCCCGTGTCCCCAGGACTGAGCCCCCACAGTGCCACCGAGGTGGGGGACACCGTGGGGGCTCCGCAGGGGTGCAGGGGGTCCCCTTTGGGTGAGGACAGCAGGGTTTGGGCATTGCTTGGTGCTGCCATATGGCAGCCACGGGTCATGGCCCTACTGGGAATATTGGTGGATCTGGGAATGTGCGTCCTCATGTGTCCCAGTGCTGAGCCTGCAGCTCTGGGAGCCCTGTGGCACGGGCTGTGCCATCCTGGTGTGTGCCAAGGAAAGGGCTGTCCCCTGACACTTGTCCCCCAGGCTGCTGCGTTCCCTGCCCCATGGCACGAGCTCCTGCTTGATGCTGGGATTTCCCAGGCTGGCAGCCGTGGCACCCGCTGGCACCCAGCCCAGTGCCCTCCTGGGGCATCTCCTGCGGCATTCCCAGGAGCAGGGAACTGGTGGGATCGGGATTAACTTTCCACAAAAACAGGATATGGTGGGTGAACCGGTGGGGCTGTTCTTTCCTGGAAAGAGGAGCTGGGGCTGGGAATGTGCCGGTGGCCAGCTCTGCTTGCCCAAGGACTTTTTGCTTTGGGACTGGTGGGATTTTGGGATAGGGAGCCACACTGATGGGATTTTGGAATGGGGCCTCTGTGTTTATCACCCTGCCTCCGGTTTGCAGCCAGTGGGTGCAGAGTCCTGGGAGCAAAGTGACACCTTGGGGACCCCATCAGGGTCCTGGGGGTTGGCAGCTGGGGCTGGTGAAGTGGGAGGCAGCTTGGCAGAGCTGCCTGGCTCTGGCAGCAGGTAACGGCCCTGTGAGTGAGCAGGGCAGGGAATTAAAGAGCTCTGCTAATTAATCCTGAGCGGCCGCAGTCCCTGCAGAGCAGCGGCTGCACCAGCGCCAGGAGCGGTGTGGATGCGCTGATGGTGCAGGGCTGGTGTGTGGGACTCCTCCAGCTCCGGGGGGTCTGGGGAGCCCCCTTTCCCCACGCAGTTGGGAATGGATCCATCCTGGCAGCTGGCTGGGTGTGGAATGGTGCCTGGTTTGTGGGAGGGGGCTGTGCCAGACCCCAACCCTGTCCTGCAGCTGCTCTTCCCGGCCCAGTGCACCGGGACAGATCCTGATGCCGACTCCTCCTGGCTGCCTCCACTTCACCAGTGGTGCCCAGTGACCCCAATCCCTTCCCATGGCAAAATTCAATTAAGGCTGGCATGGAGGAACCCCACACATCCCGCCCAGCTCCCCAGAGCTGCAATTTTCCTCCTCCCAGCTCGTTAACGTCGTTAATATTTCCCGTGCCGCTGGTGCCGGCTGCGGTGGCGGTGACCTCCCGGCAGCGTGGGAGCTGCTCTGGCTGCTCCCGGGGTCACAGGGCTGGGCAAGCAGGAATTTGGGGTGCCAATCCAGGATACCTGACTTAGGGGACAAGGTGAGTGCTCCGAGAGAGACACCCCGGGATGTCGTGGGTAAGGGTACTGCTTGCGTGGGGAGGGGGCCGTGGGTGCCACGGCGCTGCACCCACCCACCTGCACACCCAGCCGGCCGCTCGGAGGGCGGGTTTGCTCTCCCCACATGCCAAACTGGTTTTTCTCCCTGTGCCTGCACTTTCCCGCTGTCAGCACTGCAGGGAACCGGTTCCCTCCATCTGCAGGACGGAGCACCCACACGCCTTGGCACGGCACGCCCCGCTGCAGCCGGGTGGGTTCCCAGCCGGGCTCCGAGGGTGCTCCCGAACCAGGCTGTCACCACCTTCTTTCCCTCCTTTTCTGTCCTGGCTGAAGCCATCGAGCACCTCTGGGAGCTTTCTTGGTGATGCCTGAGGGGTGCAGGGTGAGCCGCCAACCAGAGGGTCCCGGGGGTGCTGGTGGCACCAAGCAATGGGGTCAGCATGTGGGTGCCCCCCCAGTGCCAGCCATGCCTGTGGGTCTCCCCACAATCCCCGTTCTCATCGGAACTCCAGCCGTGCCACCACGTGCCCTCGGTGCCACCGGCACCCAGGCCGTGGCCGTGGCTGGGCTGAGGGCTCGCGGTGGGGCTGCTTCACCCCAGGGTGGGTGGGTGGGTGCCAAGGGGGGCCTGCCTGGCTCCCACGGAAGCTGGAGCAGCGTCTCGCCCCCATGCCGGGAAGGCTCCTCTCGGCGCTGGCGGGGACGGACGGGGAATATTTGCTCCATGAGATCATGGTTTGCCCAAACAGCCAGGAACCCTCGGCAGCAGCGGCGTGCGGGAGGTGACGCGGCCCGGGGTCACCGCGGGGAGGTGGCTGCTGGTGACGGTCCTGCTGCCCCCACCGCGGGCTCCCTGTGCCCCCCGCCCCTGCTCGGGGCCGGGCTGCGCTTCGCAGGCTTGGCGACACGTGGGGACCCCGCTGTGGGGCTGGAGCTGGGTTTAGCCCCGGTGTGGGGCTGTGGGACGTGTCCCGGGGCGTTCCTGGGCGCTCCCTCCACCGCCCCCGTGCCCTGTGAGGGTGCCCCGCTGTCCCCGGGGGTTGTGCCGTGTCCTCCCGGCCGCGCTGTCCCTCTCTCCAGGATGTGTTGTCCCACTGAAACCTCGTAAACACAGGAAGGGCCGTGCCGGGCTGCGGTGCTGAGCATGTCCCTGGCGCCCGGCTGGGCCCCCCTCGCCCCCCCAGCCCCACGGGGTCAGGGCTGCCCTCTGACCCCCCTGTCCCACCCCCTTCCAGAGTGGGGTGCCGAGGGGAGCAGCTGCCTGCCCCGGCCGTGCAGAGCCGGGGTCCCCAGCACCGGTTCCCTGTGGCTGCCCCCTTCCTGGGCTGTTCCAGAGGGATCCCCCGATGCTGGTGGGATGTGTCAGCAGAGGGGATGGGGGGATGTCCTGGCACTGCCTGGGGCAGGGCACAGTGACAAAGCTCAGCTCCCCATGTCCCGCCAGGCACTGCTCCGGGGGTGTCTCGGTGCTGCTGCCCATCCCCGTGGCCTTGGGGCTGCCCTGTGGGTGCTCCCAGCTCCTCCTGCCGTGCATGTGCCGGTGTCTGTCACTGTGAACGCGGTGACAGGAACGCGGCGTCCCCAGCTGGGGTGGCAGCTGCCCTGCCACATCCCCGCCGTGCTGTCCTTGTCCCCATCCCTGTCCCCGGTGGTGGCAGCTCTGCAGGCTGCTGCCTCGGCCCCGCTCCTCCGACGGTTTTGTGCCTCCAAACAAGCTGTAATTTAGGTCTAAAAATAAGCGAGGGGGAAGGTGCTGAGCTGGTGGCACGCCCGGAGCATGGCTGGGGACAGGTGCTGTGCCACCCCCGGGGAGGTCACGGGTGGGGGTCCCAGCCTGGCTGTGGGGGTCCCTGCAATCCTCAGTGTGGTTTTGCGGGAATGATGTGGAAACGCGGCGGATTTTTCTCGTGGCTCTTCTTCCCCTGTCACCCCACGTGTCTGGGACCTTGGGTGTGTCCCCTCTTCTCCGTGTCACCCATGTGGGTCACCAGGAGTGGCACAGCCTGAGGTGCTCCTGCCTGTGTCCCTCTTTCCGATGGCATTTCTGAGGCACTTGACTCCCTCGTCCTACCTGGCATCACCCCAGGACCCCAGTCCCACCTGGCATTTCGAGCTGCCTCTCTTTTGGGGATGCCCATGGTGGGGGAATGCAGCTGTGAGCCCTCCCGGTGCCACATCCCTGTCACTAACCCCGTCCCTCTGTCCCCAGCCTGCCTTTTCCGCTACAACGTGCTCTCCCTGGTGTACCTGCTCTTCCTGCTGCTCCTGCCCTGCTTCCCGGGGCCCTGCCCACACTTCACCGCAGGTAAGGGGCTCACCTGGGGCTGCAGGGCTGGGACAGGTGGGGTGGGCAGCAAGGGGGCTGCCACCCCCCTCCCACGGGCACCTTGGCTGTGGTTTCACCCCGGCTGGGCAGCGTGGCTCCGTGTGGAGCCTCTCTCTGTTAATTATAGCCCAGCGGGGCTATTAATAGCCCTCCTGCTCCAGGATGGCCACTTCGGAGCCTTATTAACCACCAGCCTCAGGGGTCAGGGCTGGGCTGTGCGGGCACACCACGAGCAGCCCCTCCGCCCTGCCCGGGGCGTCGCGGTGGCCACAGGGGGTCACCCACACCGGGGCAGGTGGGCACGGGGTGCCCGTAGCCCCCCCTGTGTCCGGCTCTGACCCTGCCCCCAGCTCCTGGCACGGCCACAGCTGAAAGCTTTACCCTCTGAATATTTCATGGGCTCGCACGGCCCCGGATCCCCGCGCTGCCGAGAGCTTTTGTGTGGATTTACAGGAAAAAACAAGTGGAGGGAAAGCTGTTGGCCCGGGGCCGCCCCAGGCCGGCTCGCAGCTGTGGTGGGCTCGCTGCCCACCCCACCCCCTGGCCAGGAAAACGGGCACAGGGCCCGGAGAGCCGGGTGGGATGGGGGCACGGCTGCAGCTGGTGGAAGGGCTGATGGGGTTTGGGGTGGGGAGGACCCCTGGATTGTCCCCTCCCATGGGACAATCCAGCAGGGATGGGGATGCCGACTGCATCCCGGTGTGCTCCCTGACCTGCAGGGCCAGGGAAGTGCCAGCTGGGTGCTGCAGGGACACAGGGAGGGAGGGTGCCCATGGGCCGTGCTGGGTGCACAGTGAGGTGGGCAAAGCCCTGGTGGGATCCTGTCCCTGGGGCAGAGCCTTGGAATCTCTGGGCACAGTGCACCCTTCCCAGCTCTTCCCGAGGGTGCAGGGTCCCTGCTGGGGTTGTGGTGTCCTTGGGTGGTGGGTGACAGGTTGCCCGTGTCTCGCAGGTCCCACCAGCCGCATCCTCAAAGCCCTGCTGGGGACCAGCATCCTCTTCCTCCTCGCGCACTTGGTTTTCCAGATATGCCTGCACACGCTGCCCGTGCTGGACCAGCTGCTGGGGCCCAGCTGTGAGTAGGGGGTGCCCATGCCCACCCTCACCCACCCACAACTCTGCTCCCTGTGCTGCCCTGGGGCTGCACCCTCAAGCTGGGGACGTGTGGGACCCATCCTGCTGGCACTGGGATGGTGCTGAGGCTCTGCAGGGTCCCACCACATGCCATGCCACGGTGTCTGCTGGGTGCCCACTGCACTGGGCACAGAGCCCATCCTGCAATCCCATGGGTGGGAATGTTCTCCCTGTGGTGGGGGGGTGCTCAGAGCCTGCCCACGCAGGGTCTGCCCCGCTCAGTGCCCCCCTTCTCTCCACAGGCAGCTCCTGGGAGGTCCTTGCTCGGCACATTGGGGTCACCAGGTAAGGGCACCCCGGTGTGTGGGGCTGGGGGCTGGCAGTGGCTGGGAGGTCACCCCTGAGCCCTCCCCTGCCCCGCTCTCCCCCCAGGCTGGACTTGAGTGACATTCCCAACTCGGTGCGGCTCGTGGCGCCCGACGTTGGCATCCTGCTGGTCTCGTCCGTGTCCTTGTGCCTGTGCCGCCGCCTCGGCCCTGCCACCTACAGACGGAACCCGGAGAGCCTGGAGTCCTCTGAGCAGGTGAGAGCCACCCCCGGTGCCGAGGGACATCCCACCATCCCCATCCCACTGCGTCCGCGCCAGCCTGTCTGTGGCTGGTCCCTGTCCCTTCCCTGGGCACAGCCTGGGACGTGGGGGCTTGGCATGGGGTCATCCCCAGTAGTTGGGGACCCAGTTTGGGGCAGTTTTGGCTAGGATGGAGGGCTCGGTCATTGCCCCATGGCCTGGGGTGACACAGCCATGGAGGAGTGCCCATGTTTGCTCCAGCATTGCCGCAGGGACCCTGGCAAACAGCCGGGACAGTGGGGTGGGCAGTTATGGGGTGCCGGCCCCCAGCTCGAGCTCGCTGCTGCAGGGCTGGGTGCTGTGCCGTGCTGTGCCATGCCAGCCCCGCCTGGCAGTGCCAGCAGGTCACGAGGACGCCGTGCTCGTGGCAGGGGGGTCACCAGGCAGACACAGCCCCAGTGGCACCCCCAGCCCCGCTTCGGGGCTCCCCACTGCCCAGGCTGCCGCGCCTGGCTGCGGCCGTGCCGGGCTGTAACCGGAGCAGCGGCTGGCGCGGATGCCTTTGCCGTGAGCCCGGGGAGGCAGCCTGGAAAAAAGCTCCGTGCTGGGAACCCGCATCCCGGTGCCAAGAAAAACAGCCGCCCTTTGGAGGCGCTTTCCAGGCAGCTGATGAGATAAACACGGCCAGGTGCCGGGCACTGTGCCCACCTGGCCGGCCACCCCTGCCCTCCCCAGAGTGGGGAAACTGAGGCACGGCCAGGAGCTGTCCGGGATCGGGTCATGGAGCTCACACCAGCCTGGTTTTCCCTGACAGAGGGAAGAGAAGGATGTGGGGCGGCACCGGCGCGCGGCCAGCAGGGACACGCCGCTGAGCAGCCGGCTCTGGAACAAGGCTCACTGGCTGCTCTGGGAGGCTGGGAAGGGCCTGGCCATCCTGCTGCTGGCCTTGGCAGGTGGGCACGGGGTGTGGGGGGCACGGGGTGAACTGGGGGGGGCTTGGAGGGCGTGCTGCTGGGGGGATACTTGGTCCGGGGGGAGAGCTTGGTCCGAAGTGGGGACTCTCAATCCATGGGGGTTGTAGTGCTCAGTCTGAGGAGAGGGATGCTTGGTCCATGGGGGGAGGATGGAACATCCAAGGGGAAAAAAAGCTCGGTGTATGGAGGGAGGGATGCTTGGTCTAGAGGGGAAAACAGTCTAGGGAGAGGGGATGCTTGGTGTTAGGGGGGAGAATGCAATCCAAGGGAGAAATCTCAATCCAGGGGGAGAGCTGCTCGCTCCGAGGGACAGATGCTTGATCCATGGAGGAAGAGATGCTTGCTCTGGGGAGGGAGGGGATGCTCAGTCCAAGGAGGGAGGATGCTCATTCCAAGCGGGAGCGATGCTAGGTCTGAGGAGGATGGATTTAGAGTCCAAGAGGCAGGAGATGCTTGGTCCACGGTGGAAAACGTGGTCCAAGGGGAAGGGACGCTTGCTCTGAGGAGGGATGCTGGGTCCAGCGGGGTGCTCTCAGTCCAGTGGGATGCTGCTCAGTCCAGGGGCTGCCGGGCCGTGCACTGACCGCCTGCGGGGCGCTGCTCCCCAGGGATCACCCTGCCCTCCGCCTCCTCCAGCGTCTACTTCCTGCTCTTCGTGGGGCTGTGCACGTGGTGGGCCTGTCACCTCCCCGCCAGCTGCCAGGCCTTCAACGTCCTCTGCATCCTCGTCAGCATCTACAGCGCCGCCCACCTCCTGTGCCTCTATGCCTACCAGACCCCCTTCGTCCAGGGGGTCTTCCCACCCCCCACCATCTGGGCACGGTGGGTCCGTGGGGAGGGAGCTGTGCCCAGGGTCCCCGTGATGTTGAGCTGCCCCATCCCACCCCAGGGAGGGCGGCCAGAGCATCCCTCCAGTGTCGGCTCGTGGTCCTGGCTGGGGCGTTAACGTCACCTCCTCTGTCCCCACAGCGTGTTCGGCTTCAAGGACATCATCCTGTACCACAACTGCTCCCAGCCCAACACCCTGGAACTCAACACCAGCTACCCCTGGCCTGTCTACGCCAACCCCGGCATCCTGCTCCTGCTCTACTACACCGTGGCCACCCTGGTGAAGCTGCACTGGCTGGGTGCCAAGGTGAGGGGCTGCAGGGCTGAGCTGGACACTGATGGTGACAACGGTGACCATGGTGCCTGGCGCGCGTGGCCGCGACTGCCCCGGCCCTGGCACAGGGGACGTGGGGGGCAGCGGGGTGCCCGCAGTGTGGGGTGCCTTGGCAGGGGCCTGGGGCACGATCCTGCTCCCTGATGGTGGCAGTGGGTGCCCTGAGCTGGCTCCTGCCCCTCGCAGAGAGCCGTGGCACCGGCACAGCCATGCTCAAGGGTCCTGGTGGAGCTGGAGAGTTGGCCCAAGGACACTGACCGCGTGGTTGAGGACACCAAGGTAGGTTTGGGGGGGGCTGTGCAGGGAGTGGGATGGGGTTGCCAGGGTGGGCTCTGAGCCCTCTCTGCCCCCAGCCCATGCTGTCCCCCAACACTGAGAAGCCGAGCGGCAGCACTGAGAACTGCACCGTGCACGTCCTGAGCGCACGTAAGCCTGACCCCAGCCCCTCCCCAAACGCTGCCCGCAGCCCGGGGTGCCTCACACGCCCCCTCCCCATGCCAGGCAGGAGCCGTCGGGTGGAGTGGCTGCCCCTGCGCACGCTGGGCCACGTCCTCATGAAGCAGAGCTACGTGTCCGCCCTCATCGCCATGATGGTAAAGAGCTGGGAGGGGACACGGACACGGGGAGGGGGCTCCTCCTGGGCCGAGCCCTCATCCTCGCTGCCCACAGGTGTGGAGCATCACCTACCACAGCTGGCTGACCTTCGTGCTGCTGCTGTGGTCGTGCCTGATCTGGATGGTGCGGAGCCGCCGGCACTTTGCCATGCTCTGCTCGCCCTTCCTGGTGCTCTACGCCATCACCCTGTGCAGCCTGCAGTACGTCTGGGCCATGGACCTGTCCCCCGAGCTGCCCACCCGCATCAGCTTCATGAGGCTGCGGCCGCTGGGGCTGGTGCATCCCAGGTACCCCTGCCTGGCCCTGGGGGCGAAGGTGAGTGTGGTGCTGTCCCAGCCCTGTGTCCCAGCCCTGGCTGGCCCCGCTCACCGCCTGTCCCCACAGCTCCTGCTCACCCTCACCTTCTGGATGCTGCTGCGGCAGTTCGTTAAGGAGAAGGTGCTAACGAGGAGGGCCCCGGCCACGCCGCTCCTGGAGGTGTCTGTCACGGATACAGGTGAGGGCTCCTGGTGTCACCCACGCTGTGCCAGGCTGAGCACCCCACAGCTGGGGGGGGGGATCCTGGTGCCCCCTGCCCGGCTCCTGCAGCCCCTCTGTGCCCCACAGACACCAGCCAGATGCGGGATGTGCTGAAGAACCTGGGGCAGGTGGTGAGGAATTTCTTTGCCAAGTTCTGGATCTGCGTCTGTGCCGGGATGTTCATCGTGGTGACCTTCACCGGCCGCCTCGTCGTCTACAAGATCGTCTACATGCTCCTCTTCCTCCTCTGCCTCATCCTGTTCCAGGTAGGGGGGCTGGGGACCCCTGGGGACCTGTGCCATCCCCAGGGTGGCCCTGCTGATGTCCCTGTCCCTGCAGGTGTACTACAGCCTGTGGCGCAAGGTGCTCAAGGGCTTCTGGTGGCTGGTGGTGGCCTACACCATGCTGGTGCTCATCGCCAACTACACCTACCAGTTCGAGGACTTCCCCATGTACTGGAGGAACCTGACGGGCCTCACTGATAACCAGTGAGTGTCCCCGACCCACCGTGGGGTGGCACCAGCCCTGTGGTGGCACCAGGGCACGGCCAAGGGATGGGTTGCACGTGGGGAAACTGAGGCACGGAGCAGGTTGGGGTTGAGCCCTGGCATGGGGGCTCGGTGCCCGTTTGGGGTGGGATGGATGAGGCCCCGTGCTGACCCTCGTGTCCCCATCCAGGCTGAGCGACCTGGGCCTGGAGCAGTTCAGCGTCTCCAAGCTCTTCTCCAGCATCCTCATCCCGGGTTTCTTCCTCCTGGCCTGCATCCTCCAGCTCCACTACTTCCACCAGCCCTTCATGCTCATCACCGACCTGGAGCACGTCCGTGCCCCCTCTGGGGCCCCCTGCCGCATCCCCAGGTAGCACCCAGTGCTGGGTGAGCCCCCCTGCACTCCGAGCCCCCCATCCCCGCTCTGAGCCCTCCTTCCCACAGGTCCGAGGAGCTGCACGGGAGCCGCCTGCTGCGGGATGCGGCCGCTGCCGAGAGTGCCCAGGCCGGAGACTCCGACACTGAGTCCCTGGGTACAGGGCTGGGATGGGGGTCGGGCTGGGATGGAGTGTCCTCCAAGCCAGGAGGGACCTAGCAGGGGTAGGGGGATGGATTTGGGTTGATATCCAAGTGTGGGAGGGCATGGAGATGGATTCGGGCACCCTCCAAGCCTGGAAGAGACTTGCAGGGTATGAATTGGGATGTCCTTCAAGTCTGGGAGGGTATGAGGATGGATTGGGATGTCCTCTGAGCCAGGAAGGGGCTGGGAGGGCATGGGGGTGGATTGGGGTGTCCTGTTAGCCAGGGTGGTGCAAGGATTTATTGGGGTCTCCTTGAAGTCTGGAAGAATACAGGGATGGACCGCGATGCCCTCTGAGCCAGGAAGAGGTTGGAGGTTACAGGGATGGATTGGGTTGTTCTCCAGGTGCGGGAGGTTGTGGGAATGGGTTGGGGTGTCCTCAGAGCCAGGGAGGCTGCGGGGGTGTCCATGAGGGTCCGTGTCCCACAGACTCCAACAAATGGGGGCTGGTGCTGGAGCGCCTGATCGTGCTGGGCCGGACCTTCTCGGACACAGTGACGCGCGGGGAGGTCTTCGTGAGGCGCCTGCTGGAGCTGCACATCCTCAAGATGGTGGCTGTCTACACCGTCTGGGTGGCCCTGGAGGAGGTACCCTGGGGAGCTGCGGGGTTGAGGGGCTCAGCCGGGCCCCCCCGAGGTGCTGACAGGGCCTGTGTCCAGGTGTCGCTGATGAACTTCTTGCTGGTGCTGCTGTGGGCCTTGGCCATGCCCTACTGCCGCTTCCGCCGCATGGCCTCGTGCCTCTCCACTGTCTGGACCTGCATCATCATCGTCTGCAAGATGCTCTACCAGCTCGAGATCGTGGACCCCCGCCAGTACTCCAGCAACTGCACCCAGGTGTGCCCGGCAGGGCCGGTTCTGGGGGGGCTCCCTGGCTGGAGAGGGGCTCTGGGGGACCGAGGGGCACTGACCCATCCGCTGGTGCTCCCCTCTGCAGCCCCTACCCAACGACACCAACCTGACCCCAGAGGAGCTGGGCAACTCCACGCTGTACCGCGGCCCCGTGGACCCTGCCAACTGGTTCGGCATCCGGAAGGGCTTCCCCAACCTGGGGTACATCCAGGTGGGGCACGGGGACATTGTGAGGACCACCTGAGGGGATTCTTGGCTTGGCTTGGTCCTGAGCACCCCCTGTTTCCCCAGAACCACCTGCAGGTGCTGCTGCTGCTGGTGTTCGAGGCCGTGGTGTACCGGCGCCAGCAGTACCACCGCAAGCAGCACCAGCTGGTGGCCCCCGTCACCGAGACCATCTTCGAGGACATCTCCCGCGAGCACCTCGACCTCGGCCTCGTCAGCTGCGCCAAATACTTCATCAACTACTTCTACTACAAGTTTGGCTTGGAGGTGGGAGCACGGACGCTGCGGGGGGGTCCCAGCGCTTGCAGCACCCCGGTGCTGAGCCCTGCACCCCCCTGCACCCCCAGATCTGCTTCCTGATGATGGTGAACGTGATCGGGCAGCGCATGAACTTCGTGGTGATCCTGCACGGCTGCTGGCTCGTGGTGATGCTGACGCGGCGGCGGCGCGCGGCCATCGCCCGCCTCTGGCCCAAATTCTGCCTCTTCCTCGTCATCATCCTCCTCTACCAGTACCTGCTGTGCGTGGGGATGCCGCCCGCCCTCTGCCTGGGTAAGGGGCACGGGGGCCTTCCTGGGGGGCACCATTGGCCTGCCCTGGGAAGGGGCTGGAGCAGGGGGGTGGTACTGATTGTGCCCCCCTGCCCTCCAGACTATCCGTGGCGCTGGAGCCACACCATTCCCCTCAACTCGGCGCTCGTCAAGTGGCTCTACCTGCCCGACTTCTTTGAGGCTCCCAAATCCACCAACCTCATCAGTGAGTAGCCCCCTGCCCACGTGGTGCCCTGTGCCCCTACTCCAGCCCCACTCCAGTTCCCCCCTACTTCAGTTCCTGGGATCCCCCTGCTCCAAGAGTGCCCCAGCCCCCAGTTGCCCCCTGTCCGAGGGGTGCCCTGTCACCCTACTCCAGCCCCTGTCCCCATCAGTGGGGTCCCATCCTGCCTCCAGCAGGGGGAAGAACAGGCAGGAGGGGTGGAGGAGCTTTAGGAGCCCCACCCCATTGGAGGTGGAGCCTAAATCACACACACCCAGTTGGAGGAGGAGTCATGGCAAACCCCACCTCTTTTTGGGGGAGCTTGATTGTTTCCCACCTTCTTTTGGAAAAAGAAGGGGCCTGGAGACATCTGCATCCAAGGAGGGGCTTGGTTAAAGAGGAGGAGGTGGGGCTGAAAGCGCCACATCTGCCTGGAGGGAATGAATGAGCTCCCCATCCTGGCATCCTTGGGGAAGGGTTTGGGGGGTACCGGCATCGAGGGGAGCCCCGTGGCCGGGGCTGAGCCGTGTTCCCACAGACGACTTCGTGCTGCTGCTCTGCGCCGCCCAGCAGTGGCGCGTGTTTGAGGCCGAGCGCTCCGAGCCGTGGCTGCAGGAGGCCGGGGACAACTCCGACCGGCTCGACCGGGAGCGGGACCACCACAACCCCACCCCCAACTTCATCTACTGCAAGTGGGTGCCCCCGGCACAGCACCCCTGACCTGTGGGCTGGGGCCACAGGAATGGCATCCCCTGTGGGCAGTGAATGGGGCGGTCACCTGGGATGGGATCCCTGGGGGTATGGACAGGATGGGACCCAGCTGGGATGAGATTCCTTGGAGTATGGATGAGATGGAATCCCGCCCTTGGAATTCCAACCTCAGGATCCCAAACTTTGGGGCATGGATAAGATGGTTCCCCCCCAGGGATGGGACCCTGTGGGGTGGGGACAAGATGAGATCCCATCCTTAGATGGCAAATCCTGGGATGGGACCCTGTGGGGTGGGGACAAGATGAGATCCCATCCTTAGATGGCAAATCCTGGGATGGGACCCCTTGGGGTATGGATAAGATGGGACCTTCAGGCAGTGGGACTTGCTGGGCTGGGATCCTCTACGATGGGATTGGGACTCCTTTGGGCCAGGGATCCCATTGGACAGGAACCCCCCAATGGCTGGAGCAGGAACACTCCCAGGCTCTTCTGGAAGGAGATGAGGTGGTCCAGGACACCCCTGGTGATGGTGCTGGACCCTCAGAGGCGTTGGGACCCCACAGACCGGACGCAGCCCTTTGTCCCCCACAATAGGGCTGGTGGGGGGACTGGGACTGTGCTGGGAGGGCACCAGGCCCCTGCTCTGAGCAGCCCATCCGCAGGTCCTACCTGGACATGGCGAAGGTGGTGGTGTTCCGCCACCTCTTCTGGTTCGTCCTCGTGGTGGTTTTCATCACCGGCGCCAACCGCATCAGCCTCTTTGGCCTGGGCTACCTGCTGGCCTGCTTCTACCTGCTGCTCTCGGGCACCGCCACGCTGCGCAAGCCGGCCCGCGCCCGCCTCGTGCTCTGGGACTGCCTCATCCTTTATAACATCACCGTCATCATCTCCAAAAACATGCTGTCGGTGCGTTGTGATCCACGTGCTTCTGCTCAGGTCGCCCTGGGCATCCCCTGGGCTGGTGACAGAGCCGTGTGTGCCCTCTCTGCCCGCAGCTCCTGTCCTGCGTCTTCGTGCAGCAGATGCAGAACAACTTCTGCTGGGTGATCCAGCTCTTCAGCCTCGTCTGCACCGTCAAGGGCTACTACAACTGTGAGTTGCTGGTCTGGGGGTGATCTGGGGGCCTTGGGGGGTGCAGGTTTGGGCTGCTGCCTGACCCGCCTGCACCTCTGCCTGCCAGCCAAGGCGATGGCCAAGGACCACGACTGCACGCTACCCGTGGAGGAGGCCGGCATCATCTGGGACAGCATCTGCTTCTTCTTCCTCCTGCTCCAGCGCCGCATCTTCCTCAGCTCCTACTACTTGCACGTCATGTGGGACCTCCAAGCCTCTGCCCTGCAGCCTTCCAGGTGCGATTGGGGTCCTGGAGGGGTCCCCATGGGTGCCGGGGGGCCCCCCTGACCCTCCACTGTCCCCGTCCCCAGGGGTGTGGCTCTGTTCAAGGCCCAGCATCATGAAGAGCCTGCGCTCGCACCGGCGAGCCGAGAGGAAGTCGCTGGAACCAGCTGAAGCGGCAGTGAGTGGGTTTTGGGGGGCACTGGGACCTTCTCCGTGCATCTTGGGGCACTCCCATGTATGGGGTGCCCCTGGGGCTCTAGGGGAGCGGGCTCCGCAGCAATCCTCTGCCCGCAGGATGGAGCGGATCCGCACCAAGCAGCAGAAGTACCACCAGGAGCGGCTGCCCCCGCAGCGCCGGCCCGGGGCAGGACGGGGCCAGAGCAGGTGAGAGCCGAGGGGGTCCCTCCCGTGTCCCCACCCCCTCTCCGGCACACGGGTGTGCCTGTGGCCCATCGCCGACGCCCATCCTGGTGGAGCCCCCGTGGAGCAGTGAGGTGACCCTCCCCGCCCCGAGTCCCCCCAGCCGGGCTGGGTGCCCCGGGTGTGGCCGTCCTCAGCCCTGTCTGCTGTCCCACAGCTCCCGGCGGCCCTGCGGACCCGTCCCGGCTGAGGGAGCGGTGGTGGCGGCCATGGTTAGACCACGCCGCAGGTACAGCCCTGGCACGGGGCCGTAATGGGGCACAGCCCCTCGGAGAGGTCCCCCCGCCAGGACCGCTAACACCCATGGGAGCCGTAGGTGACACCCTGCATGTCCCCTGTCCCCAGGCTCGGCCGCAGGGCACTAACCACGGCTCCTCTGCTCCCTAGCACTAACGGGGGTGTTGGGACTGGGGGTGCCAGGCTGGGGTTGGGGTCACCGACGTCGGTTGCCTTGGAACGCTGGCGCCGGAGGGACCCCGCTGTGGGGACGTGGCAGTTGAGTCGTTGGTTTTGATGTCCCCGTGGGTGTCCTCGGTGCCAGGCAGAGCCCTGGGAGATGGCAGCGGGGCCAGCCTGGGGTGTGACACCCCTGCCATGGCCCTGGCTGTGCCGTGACGCCCTGTGCCCCCACCCCGGCAGTGCTGCATTCCGGGGAATACTTCCTCTTCGAGTCGGACAGCGAGGAGGAGGAGGAGGTGCAGGAGGAGCCACGGCCGGAGAGGCTGAGCGCCTTCCAGGTGAGCAGGGCTGGGGGACTGCAGAGCAGCTGTGGGGGCTGGCAGTGTCCCCAGGGTGCTGATGGCCGCTGTCCCCCTCCAGCTCGCCTACCAGGCCTGGGTGACCAACGCCAGGACGGTGCTGCGGCAGCAGGAGCAGCCCGAGCAGCCAGAGCCACCCAGCCCCGAGAGTGCTGCAGGTGGGTGTGACACCCCAAAATAGGGCTGGGGGGGGGTCAGGAGGGGACACAGCCCTGCCTGGTGCCCACTGTGTGCCCTGGCAGGGCGCTCCCAGTGTGTGTGGGGGCTCTCTGGTGGCTACAATGGGGTTGGGCATGAGCTGTGCAGCTTCTTTGGTGCCCACGCTGGTTTTTAAGGTGGATGTGGGGGGACAGGAGATGGGGTGGTGCATGGGAGAGCCCCAGGAATGATGTTCGCCCTTCCCTGTGGTCTGACCCTTGCAGGGGATGGTGCAGGGAGAGAGGTGGAGGCTCCCGAGGGGGCTGAAGGCCAGGAGGAAGAGAACACAGAAAGTTCTGGTAGGTGGGCAGCAGGACTGCAGCTCGGGGAGATACTGGGGGGGTCTGAGTGGGCACCGAGTGACCCCCCACCCCTCTTTTTGCCCTGGCAGAGCGGAGCAACGTCTTGCAGCGGGCGCTGAACACGCTGAGGTTCCTGTGGCTGCTGTGCCAGGCCCTGGTGGACGGGCTGACCCAGTGGCTGGACGCCTGCACCCGGGAGCACACGGACATGTCCCGCATCCTGCTCCTCGAGAGATGCGTCCTGGCGCAGCGGCTGGCCAGGGTGAGCCTGGGGGGGCACTGGGGCACGGGGGGTGGCACCCCACAGAGGCACTGACACCCTGCCTGCTGCAGGGAGAGGAGATAAACCACGAGTTCCCAGATGAGCTCTACGTGCTGCCACCAGAGGAGTTCCCGCAGGAGCCGAGCCTGCCCGGCGCCTTGGCTGCAGATTCCCAAAGCGGCGCTTCCAGGCAGGTGCATAGATACCCTGTTGGCAGTGCCACAGGCGGGGCGGGCGGGCACGGGGCTCACCCCTGTCCCTGTGTCATCCCCAGCGGGAGCCCAAGAGCCGCCCTGCCGACAGCCAGGAGCTGGTGACAAACCTGGGCTCCCAGGAGGACGTGGCTGATGCCCAGGGGTTCCTGGCCGTGCCCCAGCAGCGCAGGCGGACTGCCAGTGAGCTCCTCATGAGCAGGTGGGGACAGCGGGGCGTGGGGACAGCGGGACGGGGATGGGGAGTGGCAGGGGGCTCACCCCAGCCCTGCATCCCGCAGGAGGATGTACGTCTCCGAGCTGGAGGAGTCGGAGCGGTTCTACCAATCCCACAACCGGTTCCTGAAGCTGCTGCTGGCCGGGTACCGCTGTGTGACCGCCCACTCCGAGCTGCTCTGCTACTTCATCATCATCCTCAACCACATGGTCACTGCCTCCATCCTCTCCCTCTTCCTGCCCATCCTCGTCTTCCTCTGGGCCATGCTTTCCATTCCCCGGCCCACCAAGCGCTTCTGGATGACCGCCATCGTCTTCACCGAGGTGGGCAGGGGGTGGCCGGTGAAGGGACGATGCCACCCAGCCCCCACTGCCACCCGCTGACCCAGCGTCCCCACAGGTGATGGTGGTGGTGAAGTACCTCTTCCAGTTTGGGTTCTTCCCCTGGAATGGCTACATCACCCTGCTGCGCAACGAGGGCAAGCCCTTCTTCCCACCACGCATCCTGGGCTTGGAGAAGACTGGCCGCTACAACAAGTACGACCTCCTGCAGCTCCTGGCCCTCTTCTTCCATCGCTCCCTGCTGCTGGTGAGCCCTGGGCTGTGGGTGGGCGTTTGGGGGGAGCTGCAGCTGCTCCAGGGGGGCTCTAGGGAGAGCCCAGTGAGCGCTGGGTGGCTCTGCTGTGGTTTCCCACCAGTGCTGGTTGGGAGGGAGTTGATGCTGTGGGATGGGGAGTGAGGTGTGTGGGGCTGGGGGGCAGCAGGACCCGTGACCGTGTCCCTCTGCAGTCCTATGGGCTGTGGGACCATGAGAAGACGACGGAGGAGAAGCGGGCGGACAGCAGTGAAGGGGAGGAGAAGGAGGAGGCAGCCGTGTCCCCGCCGTTGGTGCTGGTTGAGGAATGGCCAGAGGCTCCAGCCCAGCGGGAAGCACTGGGAGCAGCCACGGAGCCGGAGCTGGAGCCAGAGCCGGAGGGCAAGTCCGTGGAGCAGAGAGAGGGGACCGAGACCACACGGCTCCGCTTCAGGAGAAGTCAGGGAAGAAAAACACCAGAGGTGGTTCCAGGGGAAGGTGAGCACCACTTACCAGCCCTCACACCCTGGTGAGGAGCAAGGCTGGCACCCCCAGCGTGCTGGGGTCAGGCAGGGTGTGGCCCTGCAGGGCCCGGGCTGTCACCCACGCTGTGCCTCACTTCAAGGGGTTGAGAAGGAGAAGAAAGAAGAGGTGGAGGAAGCAGCAGAAGAGAGCCACGCTCAGAGGAAGCTGAAGGCGTTTGGCTTGCGGGTCAAGGGCTTCTTCCTCACCATGTGAGTCGTGGCGGTGCTGGTTGGGGTGGGGGCTGTGGGGTGCAGTCCCAGTCACCTGTCCCTGTGTCCCCTGTCCCCGCAGGGCACGGAACATGTACCGGCCAGTGCGCAAGTTCTTCCAGGACATCCTGAACACGCAGAACCATGCGGCCACCGATGTCTACGCCTACATGTTCATGGCCGACGTGGTCGACTTCATCATCATCATCTTCGGCTTCTGGGCCTTTGGGGTGAGCAGGGAGTCCCACAGGGCCCTGGCTGTCCTGCCCCCGCCACAGGGGTGAGGCTAGGCCACGTGCTGACCTCTGCTGCACCCCAGAGATACACGGCGGCCGCTGACATCACCTCCTCGCTGTCGGAAAACCAAGTGCCGCAGGCTTTCCTGCTCATGGTGCTCTTCCAGTTCACCACCATGATCATCGACCGCGCGCTCTACCTCCGCAAGACTGTGCTGGGCAAGCTCATCTTCCAGGTCATCCTGGTCTTCGGCATCCATATCTGGATGTTCTTCATCCTGCCGGCCGTCACCCAAAGGTACATCCCAAAGAATTCCCCGCCGTGGCACTGCGTGGTCCTTGCGTGGCACCTTGGTGTCCCCAAGTCCACGTGGTGGCCCAGGCTGGTGGCTGAGGGGGTGACACGTCCTTCCCTCAGGTTGTTCAGCCTCAACTCGGTGGCCCAGCTGTGGTACTTCGTGAAGTGCATCTACTTTGGACTGTCGGCCTACCAGATCCGCTGTGGCTACCCCACCCGCATCCTGGGCAACTTCCTCACCAAGAAATACAACCACCTCAACCTCTTCCTCTTCCAGGGGTACGGCACAGGGTCGCAGGGACCCCTGGGCACCCCGAGGGTGCCGTACCAGTGCCCTGTCCCCATGTCCCCCCAGGTTCCGCCTCGTGCCCTTCCTGGTGGAGCTGCGGGCCGTCATGGACTGGGTGTGGACGGACACCACACTGTCCCTCTCCAACTGGATGTGTGTGGAGGACATCTACGCCAACATCTTCATCATCAAGTGCAGCCGGGAGACGGAGAAGGTACAGCCCCTGTGCCAGGAAGGGTCCCCCACTAAGCCCCTTGTTTCTTGGGGTCCCCCTGAGCCCACCCTACACCGTGTGCTGTCTCCCCCCACCCCAGAAATACCCCCAGCCCAAGGGGCAGAAGAAGAAGAAAGTGGTGAAGTATGGCATGGGCGGCCTTATCATCCTCTTCCTCGTGGGCATCATCTGGTTCCCGCTGCTCTTCATGTCCCTGGTGCGCTCCGTGGTGGGCATTGTCAACCACCCCATCGATGTCACTGTCACCCTCAAGCTGGGGGGGTACGAGGTGAGGATGTGGGGTGGGTGTTGGGGTGCCCAGCTGGGGCACCAGCGTGGCCTGCCCAGCTGATGTCCCCCTGTCCCTGTCCCCCAGCCCCTGTTCACTACGAGCTCCCAGCAACAATCCATCCAGCCCTTCACCTCCCAGGACTACGAAGACCTCACCAAAGAGTTTGAGAGGGAGCCGGTAAATCCCCCCCCCCACCCAAAAAATCCCTGCTGGCTGCCCTGGGCGGGGGCTGGGCAGAGCCCCCAGGGTGGGGGCTGAGCCCTGTCCCCCCTGGTGGCAGCTGGCCATGCAGTTCATCACCCTCTACGGCGAGGAGGACATCGTGACCGCCCGCGTCGAGGGCAGCTCGGGCTCTCTGTGGAGCATCAGCCCCCCCAGCCGCGAGCAGATGCAGCAGGAGCTGCAGAACAGCTCCTCTGACATCACCCTGCACTTCACCTGGACCTTCCAGAGGTACCTCTGGCACGGCCAGGGAGGGGCCAGCCCTGCCTGCGCCCCCCCTGCCCACACTGAGCCTCTCCTGCCCGCAGGGACCTGAGCAAGGGGGGCACGGTGGAGAATGCCTACGGCAAACTCACCAGAGACCTGGAGCCCGGCGCGCCCCAGCGCCTGGAGCTGGCCCAGCTGCTGGGTGGCACCAGGGACGACCCCGTGTGAGTGTCCCCTGGGGGGGGGGGGGCTGGACCCCTGTGCTCAGTGGGATGGTGTAACCCCCCCCTCACCCCCCTTTCTTGCAGGGAATTGCCCAAACTCTTCCCCAAATACATCCGGGCGCCCAGCGGCCTCGAAGCCGAACCTGTCAAGCAGCTGCTGCCAAGTAGGTCCCAACGTGTGCCCCCACCCCAGAAAATCAGCACTGGGTGCCACTTCTCTGAAGACAGGGATGACATGAGTCCCTGTGTGCTTCTCCCTAAAAAATCAGTGCTGGGAGCACACCAGTAGCCTGATGGTGCCACCCCCCTGCAGACAGTGAGGACGTGAGTCCCGCTGTGTCACTCCCCCCAAAAAAAATCATCCTTGAGAGCACAGCAGCCACTGTGCTGTGCCCTGATGCTGTCACCCTCTCCAGATGACAAGGACAGCTACCTGGACGTGGAGGTGCAGCTGAAACGGGAGCGCAGGGGCTCTGGCCAGGATGACAACTTCGTGGAGTGGTGGGTGCTGAGGCTGAAGGACGCCCCACCCCGCGACGGCAACATCCTCCCCCTGATCATCTTCAACGACAAAGTCAGCCCCCCCAGCCTGGGCTTCCTGGCTGGCTACGGGTGCGTGGAGGGTGCCAGGGTGGGGGCGGAGCCGGAGGGAATTGAGAGTGGGATCCAGGAATGCAGGATGTGCCCCTCCCTTGCAGGATCATGGGGCTCTACGTGTCCATCGTGCTGGTGATTGGCAAGTTCGTGCGGGGCTTCTTCAGCGAGATCTCGCACTCCATCATGTTCGAGGAGCTGCCCTGCGTGGATCGCATCCTGAAGCTGTGCCACGACATCTTCCTGGTGCGGGAGACGGGCGAGCTGGAGCTGGAGGAGGAGCTCTACGCCAAGCTCATCTTCCTCTACCGCTCGCCCGAGACCATGATCAAGTGGACACGGGAGAAGGAATAGGGGAAGGGGTTCCAGCCCCCCCCGACAGGGACATCACCGCCAATGCCTTAAGCAGCCCCCGCCCGGCTGGGGCCGCATCCCGGCCCGGGAGGCAGTGGGGTGTGGGGTTCTGGGCGCTCCCTTGGAGGGAGGATGTTTTTCTGGATGTTTCTCTTCTGTTGCTTTGAAGCCGTCCGACCTGCACAGACCACGTTGTGCCTTCCCGGGGAGGGGGACAGGAGGTGGCCCCCCCCACCCACTGGGCACCTCTGGCTGCCAGGTGGGATGGGGGGGTCAGGAGCCAGCCCGTGCCCCCTCCCTGCTGGCCCCAGCCCTGCTCCAGAACCAGGTTGAACTCAAAAGCAATAGCTCCCACCCCCAGCTCCAGGATGGGGGTCCTGGGTTGTGGCCCCCCACGTTTGGGGGGGCTTGGCAGCCCCAGTTGGACTTCAGACACTTGTGACTTTGGGTTTGGTTTTTTTTTTTTAATTAATTCAAATGGTTTATTTATACAGATACCGAATAAAACAAACTTGAGCCCTCCTGGGCTGGCAGGCAGCTGAGGCAGGGAGCGGGGGGGACCAGGGACCTGCACCCCAGCCCCCAATAAAGGGGGGTGGGGGCTGTCCCCGCCCTTGCCTGTGACAGAAATGGGGTATAAAAGCAGCTGCCTGGGTGTCCCGAGTCCTCACCAACCTCTGGGGTACCCCTGAGGGGTGGCACCTGCCCCAGCAGTGCCACAGCAGGATGGGGGTGTGTCCCCCGCTGTCCCCAACCCCTTCAGCTTTTGCTGGACTCTTGGTTCTC
Organism: Corvus cornix cornix; assembly: GCF_000738735.6. Taxonomy (NCBI): domain Eukaryota; kingdom Metazoa; phylum Chordata; class Aves; order Passeriformes; family Corvidae; genus Corvus; species Corvus cornix. Next base: position 1,540,053 of record NC_046341.1, read on the forward strand.
CTGGTTCTGCTCCATCTCAGCTCTGCAAGGGATGGACACTATGGATGGACACGGCCTGGGAGGCTGAGCAGGTGGGGAGGGGACCCCCACCCCCGGTACCTGCGGATCCTGCGCTGGCCCTCGGCGCGCACATAGGGTGGCAGTGTGGCAAGGGGACCCTGCAAGAGCGGGGCCGTGAGCCTGGGGACCCCCAGTCCCCCCGGAACCGCCCCCCTGTACCCCAAATCCTCACCAGCTCCTTGAAGGTGAGGCGGCAGCTGTAGCACAGCAGGGGGATGTAGGCAGCTTTGCTCTCAGTCCTGGGGACAGGGACAAGGACAGGGACGCTCAGTGGTGCCGCTGTGGTGGCCTGGGAGTGGGTGTGGAATTCTGGAGTCCCCCCTGCCCACATGCTCACCCTTCTCCTGGTTTCTCCAAGATCAGCGTGGGCTCCAGAGCCAACTCCTCCTCTGCGAGAGCCAGGGGGTCACTGAGGGGTGCACGGCTGCTCCCCAAATCCCCCGAGCCCCTCACTGTCCCCCCCCACTCACCCCCATCAGTGTCCAGGCCGCAGAGGCAGAGGAGGCATCGCTGGGACTCACTGCTGGCCTTGGCCGGCTCTGGGCTCAGCTTCTCCCCCGTCCTGCAGCCACAACGGGGAGTGTGGGTGCACCCCCATCCCCCCCCAGCCCCAGTACCCCCACAGGGACCCCCCCGTACCGGTACACGGTGCTGATGGTGGAGGGGAACTCCTCCTGCAGCCCCAGCAGGAAGCGCTCGACCAGCTGATGGATGCTGGGCTTCTCCCGGCGCTGTGGGAACCAACAGGGAGGGCAGAGCTGGGCTGGGCAGTCCTGTCCCCACCATGGGGACGCAGAGCTTGGGCTCCCCACCACGGGACCCCCCTACCTTGGTGAAGAGAGGTGGCACGCTGACGGTGGGGACGCTGAAGAAGCGGTTGTAGAAGGCGATCTCCTTGGCCGTGTAGTCCCGCATGGGTCTCACCACCATCACGTCGCCGTGGCGCTGGTCCGTGAAGCCCTGTGGGTGCAGGGCTGCCAGGGGACTGTGCCACCACCAAGCCACACCCCCACGACATCGTGTCACCCCTAAGCTCACCGTGTCGACGGCGAGGAAGGCGCCGCGCCCCAGGGACAGGTTGGTGAGGAGCTTGATGGCCACGCGCGTGAGGCTCTCGCCCATCATCACCTTGGCGTAGCCCCTGTCCCGGGCCGTCTGCACGATCAGGTGGGTCCTGGGGACGAGGTGAGAGCAGATCAGAGCCACCACACCCAGCTGGCGCTGGCCCCAGGCAGGGTCAGTCCCTCACCGCAGCATCTGCAGCAGCTCCTCCCGCGCCGTCGCCGTCCCCGCAGCCTCGAAGCCGCGGAGCAGCTCCTGGGTCTGGGCAGCGTCCGGCAGGCGGGGGGTGGCCGGGGATCCTGCTGGCGTGTCCTGGGTGCTGTGGCCAGGCAAAGAAGTGCCACTGTCGCCGTCCTGCCGCTGCTGCTGGATGAAGCTGTCCACAGCCTCCTTGTAGGAAGGGCCGGACGGGCCGGAGCGCTCCAGCCCCGGCTGTAAGATGGACGGGGGCAGCTGCAGTGCCTGCGGGGCAGAGATGAATACAAGGGGAAGTTGGGGTGTCCAGGTGAGTCCCCCTGCCTCAGCACCTGTCCTCATGTCACCCCAATACCTCCTCCAGGTGGATCACGTGGTAGGGGAAGCCGGTGGCCTGCAGCAGGGTCTCCATCTGGGCCAGGGTCTGCTCCCGCTGCTCTGGGCTCTGCCTGCGCACGGCTCCCTCTGGAAGGCAGGGGGGCAGTGCCAGGGCTACTGTCACATTCCCAGCCCCATTCCTGGGGCCAGGGGGACAGCACGGGGTGCCATGGCCTTACTGGACTGGGTGGCAGCACCCTGGCCCTGGCACAGTGCAGGGGACACTGTGCTGGGAGCGGGTAATGGGGCAGGGACTGGGGCAGGGAACAGGCAATGCAGCTGGGAACTGGCAGCAGGACAGGGAACAGGCAGTGGGGCAGGGAATGGACTGGGAATGGGCAGTTGGACACGGAGCAGCAGCGGGGTTCCCTCACCCTCAACATAGACGAGGCCGGGGACGAAGCGGAGCCTCTTGGCTGCCTCCCGGCTGAGCCCCTGGCAGAGGAGTGGGGTAAGGTGTGGGGTGAGAGGGGTGGCTGAGCCATGCACCCCCCGAATCCCCCCAAGCCCCGAATCTCACCTCCTGCACCTGCCGGACCATGGCACTGGAGGCAGGGCCCCCTGACACTGCCAGCAGCACCTGTGGGGAGAGCGAGGACGGTCACCGGCCCTGGTGCCACGCCCGGGTCCCCTGTCCAGGTGCCCCCTCCTGGTACCTTCTCTCCCGGGAAGATGACGCGGTTCTTGCCCAGCATGGCTCGGAACTTGTGCACGAAGTACTCACGGAAGCAGCCGCTGGGGGACACGGGGACATGTGGACCCCTGAGCTGCAGTCTGTTCCAGCACCCCCAGACCCCACATCCCCAGGCCCCAAAATCCTCTTGATGTCCCCGAGACCACTGTCCCAGAGCTCCAATGATCCCCAGACATTACTGTCGCCCCTCCCCTATGTCCTCGACACCCAGCGTCCCCAAGCTTTGACGTTCCTCGGCCCTGCTGCCCCAGACACCCAACGTCCCCAAACCTTGAAGTCCCACAGACCCAATGTCCCCAGCCTCAACATCCCAATGTCCCAATCAACGACCCCCAGACCAAACGTCCCCGATCCCTGATGTCCCCAAGACCCAAAGTTCCCAAGCCCCCATGTTCTGGAGCCTCAAAGACCCCAATTTCTGATGTCCCCAAGCCCCAATGTCCCCATCCCACCGTCCCTGCCCGGTCCCTCACCGGCAGAAGGGGTCCCCGACGCGGATGACGAGGGCGGCCGTGCCCTGCCCGCACTTCATGCACGTTCGGGGGTGGCTGCGGGGACACGGCCGGTCACCGGCAACACCGGGACGGTCCCTGTCCCCGGGCAGCACCGGGGATACCCGCGATGTTACCGGGGGAAGCAGCGAGAGATATCGGGGGATACCGGGATCGGAGGTGACACGGGGAAATACTGGAGGGACACCGGGAACAGCACCGGGGGGAGACCGGGGCGGTACCGGGGGGTGCTGGCGGGCGCATTGGGGATGTACCAGAGGCAGCACGGGGGGGATGCCCGGGGGAATACCGGGGGTACCGGGAGCGGCCCCGGGTGTCCATTCTGAGGCCGACCGGACTCCCACCTGTCTCCCGGTGCGCGGCGGCGCCGTGGCGGTTCCGTGTCCGCCCCGCACCCGCCACCGTCCCCCGCCGCATCGCACATGGCGGCCCCGCTGCGTCCCGCTCGGCTCGGGCCCCGCTCGGCCTCGTTCGGCTCCCCTCGGCTACGCTCGGCCCTGTTCGGCTCCGCTCGGCCTGAACTCGGCTCCTCTCGAGTGTCCCGGCGGGTCCCGCTGTGTCCCGGTGCGCTCCCGTCGCGCAATGATGACGCGGCGGCGCCGCTCGATGACGTCGCGCCCGCCCCGCCGGCCGCCGCTGCCGCCATGTTCCGGAGCCTGCTGGTGGCGGCGGCGCAGCGGCCGCAGGGCTCGGCCGGGCCCCCCCGCACCGCCCCCGGGCCCGGGCCCGGGGCCGCGGCCGAGGCGCTGGAGGCGCAGTTCAGCTGTCCCATCTGCCTCGAGGTTTTCCACCGCGCCGTCGGCATCGCGGGCTGCGGGCACACGTGAGACGGGGCTCGGGAGGGGGCGGCGGGGACCCCCGGGCTGGGTCGGCCCCGGGGATGGGCGCGATGCGAGCGCTGGGCGCTGTCCTGGCCGTGGGATCCTTGCGGGCTCTCTGCCCGGTGACCCCAGCCGGCACCGGCACCGGCACCCCCAGCCCGCCCCCAGTCAAGTACCGGGACCCCCAGCCCACCCCGGGGATGGTCCGCTACCGGGACCCCCCCTTCCGCCCCCAGCCAAATACCGGGGCCCTCATCCCATCCCACACTGGGATCCTCATCCCACCTCTCCATCCCACAGTTGGAGGGGACAGGAATGCCAGGATAATTGGATTTTGGGGACGGGGCTCCTTTGGCGCCTCTGGGCTGCTAGGATTCCTTAGCCCTTGGATTCCTTTGCTCCTGGGGATATAAGGACCTTGGAAGGAGGTGATCCAGGCTCCTGCCTGGCCTGGATCCTCAGCACTGACTTCGTTTGGCTCCTTTCAAATCCCACCTCGGAGCAGTGGAATCTTCTGTGCGTGCAGGGAGCTCCTTGGGGACCCAGCCCCTCCCAACCTCCCCCTTCCCGCAGTAGAGACGCTGATCCCTGGGTTTTGGGGTGTTCCGAGGAGCCCGCTGGGATCCCGCCGTTCCCGGGGTGCTCAGGGCCGCTCTGTGCTCCCAGGTTTTGTGGGGAATGCCTGCAGCCCTGCCTGCAGGTGCCCTCCCCGCTGTGCCCGCTCTGCCGCGTGCCCTTCGACCCCAAAAAGGTGGAGAAGGCTTCCAGCGTGGAGAAACAGCTCTCGTCCTACAAGGCTCCCTGCAGGGGCTGCAGCAAGAAGGTAAAGCTGCCTGTCCTCTCTGTCCCCATCCTCCCCTGGAATGTGTCCGGAGAGGGAGGGGTCTGGGGGGGCTCAGCCTGGAGCAAAGGAGGCTCGGGGGGACCTTGTGGCTCTGCACAAGTCCCTGACAGGAGGGGGCAGCCGGGGGGGTCGGGCTCTGCTCCCAGGGAACAGGGACAGAACCCCTGGGGATCCCTGCAGCCCCAAATCTCCGTCCTGCAAGGAAGGACGGGCGGGTGCAGCGTTCCCACTGCTCTGCGTCATCCCACGTGGACCAGGGGTCACTCCCACCTGAGCAAAGCCAGGGCAGGAGCTTTGTCCTGGCTCCTGACAGGTGTTCCTGCACCTCCAGGAATGTTCCTTGTCCTCCTTCTCCAGGTGACCCTGGCCAAAATGCGCTCTCACGTCTCGTCCTGCGCCAAGGTGCAGGAGCAGATGGCCAACTGCCCCAAGTTTGTTCCAGTTGTCCCCACATCCCAGCCTATTCCCAGGTATTCCTGTGCCTCCGGTGGGGAAACGTGTCCCTCCTTGCATGCCCTAAAATCCAGGCCTGTGTTGTGCCTTTCCCTGGGAGGAAGATCAGCACCTTTTCCCTCGTGGCACGGCTGCTCTGGGTTTCGGAGCGTGGGGTTGGGATGAAGGATCCACCAAAGCAGGGAATTGGGGTGGGAAGGGGCTGGGCTGGCTTCTGCTGGCACAGAACTGCTGGGTTCGTGTGGAAGGAGTCAATCCAGCCCCTTCCCTGGGGGTCTGAGCTCATCCTTGCTCTCTGCAGCAACATTCCCAACCGCTCCACGTTCGTGTGTCCGTACTGCGGGGCCCGGAACCTGGACCAGCAGGAGCTGGTGAAGCACTGCATGGAAAACCACCGGAATGACCCCAACAAAGTGGTGAGTGAGCCATGCTGGGATGGCTGGGACAGCTCTGGCAATCCAAACACAGCCCAGCTGCTGCAGCATCCCAGGCCACAGCACGGATGTGTGTGGGAGCACAGCTGCATTTCAGCTGGTTTAAATCCCTCTGGGAGCTGGGGATCTGTCTCTGCTTTGGTAGAGGCTCCCTGGAATGAGCTGCCTCCATCCCCCTGTTCCTTCAAACTGGGTGGTGCTGGATTTCCTCTCCCTGTTCGCTCTGGGTTGACCAAGGTGGGGAATTTGGGATCTTCAGCACAGGAAGGACATGGAGCTGTTGGAGCGACTCCAGAGGAGATCACCAAGTTGATCAGAGGGATGGAGCAGCTCTGCCATGAGGAAAGGCTGAGAGAATTGGGATTGTTCAGCCTGGAAAAGAGAAGCTTCAGGGACACCTAATTGTGGCCTTCCAGGACCTTCAGGAAAGGTGGAGAGAGGCTATTGACAAGGGCCTGGAGTGATGGGACAAGGGGAATGGATTCAAACTGCCAGAGAGTTGGTTTGGGTTGGATATTGAGGAGGAATCCTTCCCTGGGAGGGTGGGCAGGCCCTGGCACAGGGTGCCCAGAGCAGCTGTGGCTGCCCCTGGATCCCTGGCAGTGTCCAAGGCCAGGCTGGACATTGGGGCTTGGAGCCTGTCAGGGGGGACACCACTCACCTGTCTGGGAGGTCCCTGTGCAGGTGCCACCATTCCGTGTCCCTGTCCCCGCAGGTGTGCCCGGTGTGCTCGGCCATGCCCTGGGGCGATCCCAGCTACAAGAGTGCCAACTTCCTGCAGCACCTGCTCCACAGGCACAAGTTCTCCTACGACACCTTCGTGGTGAGTGTGACCCTCAGCCAAAAAAGGGGAACCCCTCTCCGTGTGTCCTTTGCCAGGAGGTGAAACCAGCCCTTCCCTTCCCGTGCTGGGGTCAGCCCATCCCGCTGGGATAGGGACACGGGAATCAGGTGGCACACGTGTCCCACCCCACGTGTCCTCACGCACCAGGAGGAGAGGGAATTGTTCCTGCACTCCACAAAATGGGTTGTTCCACTAAACTCTTCCCCTGAGAAATTCTAACACAAAACCCCTTTTCTTGGAGGTTTTGGGAGTAGGGGAGTGACCAGCCCAGCCCCAGTGTTGGGGGAGGGGGGGGGATCTGGTTGCTGCACGTGGGGGGTCCCTGACCCCTCTTGTGTGGGGAGCAGCTGTGATGGCTCAGCCTTGGCCTCAGGGAATGCTTTCATTGGATAGATGTCAGGGAAAAGAACCTGCAGCCATTAACAGAGGAATATCCCAACTTCAGGACTTGTGGTGTTGGATAAACCCGACCTGGAACTCTGGAAAAACCCCTGGCCTTGCTAGAAAGCTTCACCCTTTGGCCTCAGCTTGTGTGGGCCTGTTCCATCCCTCCTGCCAGGTGTGAGATTCCAGACAGGAGAGGGATGTGGGCACAAAGGACACCCCAAAGAGCACGGGTGGCATTCCTGGGATGTGAGTGCCAGAGGAATGGAGGCTCCGTGGCACAACCGGGAGCGGGCAGGGCTCCATGGGGACAGCATGCCCTGGCTGTGCCAGCTCTCCTGAGCTCTCCTGCTTGATTTTCAGGATTACAACATCGATGAGGAGGCAGCGTTGCAGGCGGCCCTGGCTCTGTCCCTCTCTGAGAACTGAGGCTGATCCCTGTCCGTGCCCCGGCTCCTTTTGCACACTCCGGGACCCACGGAGCCCTCTGGAGCCCCGCTGCTGCCTCTGTTCCTGCTGCTCTCCGGGCAAATCCCACCTTGTTTAAGAAGGTGGAGCCTCTTCAGTGTCACAGTGAGTGAGCAGAGACCTCTGGAGAGAGGAGCTGGCACCGCAGGGCTGGGATCAGTCCTTGGATGGGCATTTCATATCCGTGTTGGGAGCACATCCCTGTGTCCGGATCTATTTATGATTAGATGCTTCTTGGCACACTCGTCCCTGCTCTCTGTTGCAACAGAATAGGTACCTGAAACTGATAGAGTGGATGCAAAACACCCTAATTTGGGATTGGAATCAGCCATATCCTTTTAAAAAGGAGGAAGGCAGCACGGAGCATCTTTTTTTAAGCTCTCCAAGGATTTTTCTAGAGATGTCAGGCTGTCCTGACCGCCGTGCCGGAGGCTGGAGCTGCCTCCTTCACCTGAATCCCGGGATGAGACTGAACAGTGGTTCAGAGGAGCCCTCGAGGATGGCATCCAGCATCCAGGGAAACCTTCCCCTTCCTCGTTTTGTACCGGCTCTTGGGATACCAAATGCTCGCGTTTTTCTACACGAAGCGGCGCGAAGCCTTTTCCACGTTTTCTAGAGCGGGATCGGAAGCCGTTCCTCTTCACACTGCAATATCCGGCGCCCGGGACAAGAGTATTTTTATGGAACATTACTAAGAAAGTTTATTTTTTACACAGATAACCCAAGCAAATGAACACGTGGATTGGGAATGGGGTGGGAAGCAGGAGCTGGATCCCGGAGCGGCGGGTTGGACTCTGAGGTGGGGGGAAGTGCAGGGATCATTCTGGGCCATTCCTGGGTATTTCTGGGCCATTCCTGGATGTTTCTGGGCCACTCCCGGATGTTTCTGGGCCTTTCCCTTTCCTCACCAGAATTCCTCTGCCTGTGAGGGAGCAGGCAGGGTCCTTGTGCCACGCTGGCACTCGGCACAGAGCAGCTGGATTGGATCCAGGTGCTGGTTGCCCATGGAATGTCTGTCCATGCAGGATCCCAGCCCCATCACCGAGCTGCTTATCCCCCCAGAAATAAGGGATTGCATCCCCCTTTTCTAATCTCTCTCTGGGAGTAGGGCACTGTTGATCCAAGGTGCTCCACAGCATCTTGGTGACCTGTCTGCCCCCCTGTCCCCTTCCTCTCAGCTCTGCCTGCTGCTGCTGGTGGAGTTGGCTCTGGAGGACTGGGAGAGGGTGGCAGGGAGATGCCACCGGCTGTGGGATGAGCCCAGGGCTCCCAGTGGTGGAGCTGAGGGAGGGGGTGATTCCTGAGACCCACCGTGCTGCAGGGAAAAGGGGCGGGAGAGGCCCGCCTGTGCGTCTCCCTGCTTGGGGAATTCCCGAGGTTTATCCAAAATTTGGCTCCTGCTCTGCTCTAGCAATACTGGCTTGGTTTTTATTTTGATTTTCATGACGATTTTGGGATCTGCAGCCCCATGAGGAGCGTGCAGGGAACCCTCTGCTCTCTCCTGGCACGGCAGGGAAAGGGCTGGAGCTGTCCTGCTCCCCTTTCTGGAGCCAGGCTAGCGAGGAGGGATGGGATCTTCTCTTACCTGCCCGGCATTGCTGGCACCTGGAGGATGTTCCTGGTGGGATGGAGAACACTGGCATCTTCCAGGAGGGACCCGGGGGCTTTCCCTGTCCTGTGCTCAGCAGGGACCCTCAGCTCCTGGAGCAACCTCCCTGCTTTTGGGCCAGCACTGTTAACCTCGGCCTCCTTCCCTCTTTCCTCCTTTTCCTTATCCTTTCTGCCCCACAGAACCAGAGCAGGGGCAGCAAGAGCTGCTTTTGTAAAGCACTTTAAGGCCCCGGGTGTGAGGGGCCACGCCAGGCCATGCCAGGGATCCCTGTGTGCCGTGGATCCACGGATCCTGCTGTGCCAGGGATCCCGCCGGCCGTGCCCGCCAGTGTGTCACCCACCACTTTTTTTGCATAATTAGAACTTTTAACGAGCTGTCCTGTTTTTTGAAGAATTAACTCGATGACGTATTTGTAGCAAACCATTTTTCTCAATAAAGGCAGTTTCATCCACGCCTGGCCTCCCCAGGGGGAAGCGCTGAAGGGATGCACTCTGAAGGCTTCGGGAGCACTCCGGGAGTACTGGGGATGTTTGGAGCGCTGGACTGTGAAGGTTTTGGGGAGTTCGGGAGCACTGGAGGTGTGCTGGGGACACTGGGGCGGTACTGGGATAACTGGGAAAGGTGATGCACTGGGGGGACTGGGGACACCGAGGGCACTGGGTAGCACCGGGGCAGTGGGGTGCTGGAGGCAGAGCGGTGTGGAGAGCACCGGGAGCGGTACCGGGACGGTACCGGGGGCAGAACCGGGAGCGGTACCGGACAGTACCGGCAGCATCTGCGCATGCGCATTTCCGGCCCCATTCAAAAATGGCGCCCCGCAGGCCCAGCCCAGCGCGCTCAGGGGGCGGGGCCGCCCGTGGTCCGATCGCTGCCATTGGCTGTTGGGAACCGGGCGTTGCTCCCTCCACCAATAGCGAGGCGGGACCCGCCGCAGGCCACGGTCACGTGCGTGGCGCGGGGGCGGGGCCTGAGGCCGGCGGGCTGAGGCGGCGGCGATGGCGGCGGAGCGCGCGCTGGCCATGGCCACTTGCACGGCCCCCGTGAACATCGCCGTCATCAAGTACTGTGAGTGCCCCGGGACACCGGCCGCGGGACCGGCACGGGGCGGGGGCGGGCTTGGCACCTGTACGCGGGGTACGCGGGGCACAGGTTCCGGACGGTGCCGGGTGTGCCGTGTCCGGCTGTGCCGTGACAGGTGACACCGTGCCGGGCCAGGCCGTGCTGCACCGTGTCCTTGCTTGCCGTGCCATTCCTAGCCGTGCCCTGCCATTCCAAGCTGTTCCATGCCTTGCCAAGTGCTGTTATGCCACGCTTCGCTGTGTCCGTCAGTGCCGTTCCAAGCTGTTCCGTGCCATTCCTAGCCGTGCCATGCCATTCCAAGCTGCGCTATGCCACTCCAGGCCATTCCGAGCCGTGCCATGCCGTGCTCTCTTGCAGGGGGCAAGCGTGACACCGACCTCATCCTGCCCATCAACTCCTCCCTGAGCGTGACGCTGCACCAGGACCAGGTGGGTCAGGGACAGGATCAGGATCAGGGTCAGGGTCAGGGTCAGGATCAGGTTTAGGATCAGCCCCCCAGCCGTGTCCGGGGGTGCTGAGCCCCTTCCCTCTCTCCCCACAGCTCAAGACCACCACGACGGCGGCTGCCAGCCGGGATTTCACGGAGGACCGGCTGTGGCTCAACGGGAAGGAGGTGGACGTGGGGCACCCGCGGATCCAGGCCTGTCTGCGCGAGGGTGAGCGTCCCCTGCCCGGGGGTGTCCCCGCTGTCCCCGCTGTCCCCGCTGTCCCCTGACCCTGCTGTCCCCCCAGTGCGGCGCCTGGCCCGGAAGCGCCGCGGGGGCAGTGAGGACACGGCCGCACTCAGCCTTTCCTACAAAATCCACATCGCCTCCGAGAACAACTTCCCCACCGCCGCCGGGCTCGCCTCGTCCGCTGCCGGCTACGCCTGCCTGGGTGCGTGTGGGATGGGGCACTGGCCTGGGGGGGTGTCCCAGCTCTGATTTGTCCCCTCCTTGGTGCTGCGAGGGGTGATAGGGGTGTCCCCTTGCTGTGACCTGTGTCCTGCCTGTGGCTGTGTGATGGGCACTGGAAGGGGGGTGACAGGAGTGTCCCGCTCCTCTGATGTGCGACCTGCATGTGGCAGTGTGGCGTGGAGGGTGCTGGGAGAGGGTGACGGGGGTGGCTGGGGTGTCCCCTCTGTTTGTGCTCCGGCTGGCCCGGCTCTGTGGTAGCACCGGGAGGGGTGACAGGGGTGTCCCCTCTGCCTGTCCCCGCAGTGTCGGCGCTGGCCCGGCTCTATGGCGTGGAGGAGGAGCTGTCGGAGGTGGCCCGGCAGGGCTCGGGCAGCGCCTGCCGCAGCATGTTCGGGGGCTTCGTGCAGTGGCAGCGCGGGGAGCGCCCCGATGGCACAGACAGCCTGGCTCTCCAAGTAGCCCCCGAGACACACTGGCCGGAGCTCCGTGTCCTCGTCCTGGTGGTGAGGGGCTGGGAGGGCATTTGGGTGGGATTTGGGACTCAGGGGGCTCAGGAGGGGCCGTGTCCCACTGTTTGTGTCTCACCAGGTCAGTGGGGAGAAGAAGCCGATGGGCAGTACGGTGGGGATGCAGACCAGTGTGGAGACCAGTCCCCTGCTGAAGGTATGGGGACACGGGACTTGTCCTGCCTGGGCAGGGACAGGGTCCCTGTTCCCTTGGAATGGGGCTGGAGGGTGTGGAGTGACACCCAAAGGGTCACCAAATTGGAGTAACTGTGACCCATCTGCCATGGATGTCACCAAACTGGGGTGGCCACAACCTGTGTGCTGTGATTGTCACGGATTTGGGGTGACTAACCACAACCCACCTGCCATGGGTGTCACCGAACTGGACTGATGGTGACCCCCATGCCGTGGCAGCACCGGGCAGAGGTGGTGGTCCCGGAGCGCCTGGCCCAGATGATGCGGCACATCCGGGAGCGGGACTTCGAGGGCTTCGGCCAGCTGGCCATGAGGGACAGCAACCAGTTCCACGCCACCTGCCTTGACACCTTCCCGCCCATCTTCTACCTCACCGACCTGTCGCGCCACATCATCGCGCTGGCACACCGCTACAACGCCCACCACGGCCACACCAAGGTACCAGCGGTGCCCCGGGGGTGGCACGGCACCGTGGCCTTCCCCAGGTCCCCATGTCCCCCCCAATGCTGCCACAGGTCGCCTACACCTTCGACGCTGGCCCCAACGCCGTCATCTTCGCGCTGGCCGACACCGTGGCCGAGTTCGTGGAGGTGGTGAGGCGCAGCTTCCCCCCCGCCACCAACGGGGACCAGTAAGGGAATCTCACTTCTTACTGGGGGAGGCCTGGGGGGTTGTGGGGACGCGGGGACTGAGCACTCGCTGTGCCACAGGTTCGTCCAGGGGCTGCCCGTGGGCTCGGCCGCGCTGTCGGAGGAGCTGGTGGCCGCCGTGGTCACCGAGCCGGTGCCGGGGGCTGTCCAGTACATCCTGCACACCAAGGTGAGGGGCAGTGGGGGCTGGGGGAGTGTGATGGGGGGCACACGGCCTCTATGGGGAGGCTCTGACCCTGGCCCTGGCCCCGAGGGGGTGGTGGGACCCCATTCCTGTCCCCAGGGGTGTCCAGGGCCCCATCCCTGTCCCCATTCCTAGGGGAGTCTGTAGCAACCTGTCTACATCCCCAAGGGTGTGTGTGGGACCCCATCCCTGTCCCCATCCCCAGGTGGGTGTGCAGGACATTCCTGGACATGCTCCCTCTGGCACAACCCATGGGGTGACCTTTTGGGGTCTGTGGGGCCCAGAGCTGCCCCCCACCTGCACCAGGGGGGACCCTGGAGGCAGTAGGGCTCCCTGGTGTCCCTGACTTGTGTCCTGCCCCACAGCCCGGCCCTGGTCCCCAGCTTGTGGATGATCCCAGCCAGCACCTCCTGGGAGCGGATGGGCTGCCCCGGAGCCACGCCTGACCCGGTGACACCCTGGGACAGCCGAGACACGCCAGGGGGGCTCTGCCGGTGCCACCAGCGGGCCTCAGGACCCTGAGCCAGGCCTGCTGCAAAGCTGTCCCCAGCCCTGGGGCAGGATGTGACCCCGGGGCTGGTTTTTACTCTTCTGTAAGGAAATAGAGGGTTCCTGGCTCCAGTGCTGTTCTGGGGTGTTGGGTTCTGTGTGTGGTGCTGGGGGGGAACAGCGGCAGCCGAAGTGGGGGGCAGGAGCTGGGGACAGTCCCTGGTGCTGATCTGTCCCTCTGCACAGCTCTGTCACCCCACATGATCCCTGTCCCCTTGTGTCCCTTGTGGGGCATCTCCTGTCCCATATGTCCCCAAGTTGTCACTGCTGGGGCTGATCCTGTCCTTCCACACAGCCCCTGTCCCTTGCACATCCCACATCCCCTGTCCCCTCCCTGTCCCTGGCAGCACAGATCCTGTCCCGTGTCCCTCAGATGTCCCCTCTGGGGCTGGTCCTGTCCCCCTGGATGGGGCTGATGCTGTCCCTCCGCGCCATCCTTGTCCCCCCGTGTCCCCGCGGGGGCGTGGCCTGTGGGAAGGGGCGTGGTCAGTGTGAAGAGGGCGTGGCCGGCGGGTGGTAACGCCGCGCCCGCCTTCCGGGTCGGGACCGGCCGAGCGGAGCCGAACCGGGACGGGCCGGGCCCAGCCGAACTCCATCGGGCACAGCGGGCCGAACCCGCTCGGCTGAGCCGAACCCGACCGGGCCGGGAGCAGCCGAACCCGCTCGGACCGAGCCGAGCAGAGCCGGGAGCAGCCGAAGGCGCTCGGGCCGGCTCCGGTGCGGGCCATGGGGCAGATCGAGTGGGCCATGTGGGCGAACGAGCAAGCGCTCGCCGCCGGGCTCAGTGAGTGCAGGGGGCACGGGGGGCTGGGGGGCTTGGGGGGGCCGGGCACTTCAGAGGGTCCCGGGGCGCTGGAGGGAGTGAGCGGCCGGCGGGCTGCAAATGCTGAGCCCAGGGAGGGGATGCTGAGCGCCGGGGGTGCCCCCAGACACAGCCCCGGGGGATGGGGCGGGTCCCGGTCCCACCGACCGGGGGGTGCGGGCGGGAGGTGCCGGGGACGGCCGGGAAGTCCTGTCCTCCCTTCGCTTCCTCCTTTTCTCTTCCTCCTCTGCCCTCTCTTCCTCGGTTCATTCAGCTCCTCCTCCGCTCTCCTCTTCCTCCGACCACGGGGCCAAAAACCTCCCCCCAAGGCCTTGGAGTTCCCTGAATCCAGGGGGTCCCTCACGCAGCATCTCCCCGGCATCCCACATGTTGGAGTCCTTGTGGCCATGGAACCCCCCAGTTCCCTTCCCTGAATCCAGGGCGTCCCGCCTGTCAGAGTCCCCAGGGCCGTAGTCCCGGGTTTGGGGTTTGCGGGAGGCTGTATCCCATGTTGGGGGGTGGTATCCCGAGGTTGGAGTGCCATATCCTGAGTTACGGGTTGTATCTCTGGTTTTGGGAGCTGTATCCCAGGCTGAGGGTTTGTACGTTGGTTTGGGGGGTTGTATCGTGGTTTGGGGGTCGGTATCCCGGGTTGAGGGTCGGTATCTTGGCCTCGGGGCCGTGTCCCGGCCGGATTCCCCCATCCCGGCTGTTCCCGCAGTCCTGCTGACGGGCGGGATCGTGGCCGTGGCGGGGCAGTTCAAGGGCTGGTACTTCGCGGCGTATTCCATGTATCCTTCCCGACAGCATTCCCGGGGCTGGGCTGCGGGAAAACCCCGTCCTCATCGGGGTGGGAGGCGTGGACGGGGGGGGGGGGAGGGGGTCGGTCACATCCTCATCTCCCCACCCTGGTCCCAGCTGTGCTTTCCCTGCCCCACACAGCCCCTTTTTGGGATGCGGGTTGTTCCTTGGGGCTATTCCCGGTCCGATCCCGCCTTTCCTTGACCCCCCCCCGGCAGCGCGGCAGGCGTCCTGGTCTGCCTGCTCGAGTATCCCAGGAGCAGGCGGAAAAAGGGCTCCACCATGGAGAGGTGGTGAGTGGTGTGTCCCCCCTGCAGCCCTGGAGCTCCTGGTACCCCCCAAACGCAGGGATGTGGGAGCAGTGGGCTGGGAGCAGAGCTGGATCCCACGGGTGGGTTCCTTGGGGTGATCCTTGCGGAGATTGGGGTCCCTGGGTGGGGACACCTCGTGTGACCCCCCCGATGTCACCCTGCAGTGGCCAGAAGTACCTGACAGCCGTGGTGAAGCTGCTCGGGCCCCTCACCAGGAATTATTACATCCGAGCCATCCTCCACGCTGCGTGAGTGGGGTGTGGGGTCGGGACTGGGGGCTGGGCTCCCAAACCCCCTCTGAACCCCAAATCTCTGTCACAGCCTGGCTGTCCCCGCCGGTTTCCTCCTCTCCACCATCCTGGGCACCGTCTGCCTGGGCATCGCCAGCGGCATCTACCTGCTGGTGAGTGCTGAGGGGCTTTGGGGGGCTTTGGGGGGCTGAGAGGAGGAGGGTACCCCTAAACCCATGGACTAGTACTCCCATGTGGATTCCAAGAGCTTTCCCAGACTGAGCTGCAGGAAAACCCCATCCCAATCGGGGTGGGAGGCGTGGACAGGTGCTCACATCCTCCTCCCCCGATTCTGGTCCCAGCTGTGCTTTCCCTGCCCCAAACAGCCCCTTTTCGGGGTGAGGGTTGTTCCTTGGCACTATTCCCAATCCCACAGGCCGCAGTTCGAGGGGAGGAGTGGAGACCCATCGAGCAGAAGCCCCGGGAGCGGCCGCAGGTGGGGGGCACCATCAAGCAGCCCCCCAGCAACCCCCCGCCCCGGCCCCCCACCGACGCCCGCAAGAAGCAGCCAGAGGTGGGGGGGCAGGAGAACCCCATCCCTGTGGAGGTGGAATAACAGGGGATCCTCCTGCCCTGCTGCCCTGCTCCCGCTCCTGCTTCCCAGCTGCTCCCAGATCCACCCCAGGCTCCTGGGGATCCCCCAAACCCTGGGGGTGCTCAGTTCCTTGGTGGGGCCCCAGCTCCTGGTGATGCTCAAACCCCTGGGATCAGCAGTTCCCCCTGGGCTTCCCAGCCTCTCAAGGGATTCCCAAATCCCCAGTGATGCTCAGCTCTTTGTAGGATCTCTGTCTTCCTGTAGGGTCTCCAGCTCCAGGGGTCCCCAAATCCCCATAGATGCGCAGCTCCCAAATTCCCAGCAATGTGGTGCTCCCTGTGGGGTTTCCAGCCCTTGGGGCTTCCCAGCTTCTAGAGATTCCCAAATCCGTGGGGATGCTCAAGTCCCTATGGGGTCTTCAGCTCCTAGGAACTCCCCTGCTCGTGGACCTCCCCAAATCCCCAGGGATGTTCAGCTTCCTGTGGGGTCTGCAGCCCCCAATGGCTTCCCAGCTCCTGAAGATCCCCAAATCCTTGGGGATGCTCAGCTCCTTGTGAGTCTCCTGTTTCCAGGGGCTCCTCAGCTCCTGGGAAACTCCAAATCCCTGGGCATGCTCTGCTCCCTGAGAGTCCCAACTCTCCAAGCAGCCCCCAGTTCCCCAGGGATCCCCAAATCCCTGTGGAGCACAGCCCTCAGGGGATCCCCAGTGCCCCGGGGGGATCAGGCAGCTCTGCTCCAGCTCTCCCTGGTTTTTGTCACTTCCGCAGCTGCAATAAAAAGTAGGAAAGGCACCGGCTGCCCCTGCCTCCTGCTCCAGGGGGGAGCCTCCTGGGGCAGCTGGGACAGCACTGGGGGCGTGTTTTGAGGACAAACGGTGCGATTATGGGCAAACCCGGGATGGGGATGTGCAGAGTGCAGCCATTGCAGGGTCCCCTCCCAAAATCCTCACGGACCCAGCAGTGGGGTGGAACTTGGAGGGCCCCGCACTGGAGCTGCGCAGCGAGTCCCAAAGGAGCCCCCAAAACCTGGGATAACCCCCAGCAGGGAGTGTGGGGAGCATTTCCCTCCCCAGTGCCATCCTGGTGTGATGCAGGTGCCAGATTCTTGATCCCACTGGGATCAGCAGCTGTTCCAGGTCCCCCTCCGCCCCCTCCCCACACATTCCTTGGGGGGTGCAGGTGTCCCAGGGCACCCCCAGGTGCTGCCAGCACAGGCGGGGTGGCCCTGGCGGGTGGCACCAGGTCCGTGGGATGTGGTGCCTGGGGGCAGAGCCATGGGCAGGGTGTGGGTGTTGGGATGCCAGGGCTGGGTCCCCCCTGGGGCTGGGGGTGTGGGGCACCCCTGTGCCCTGTCGCCCTCCCCATCACCTCCCAGTTCACCCTGCCCTGCTGCACTGGGTTCACTGGTGCTCTGCCCACTGTGCAGGGGCTGAGGGGTGTCCCACAGCTGGGCATCGCCCATGCGTGTGCCTCTATCCCTGTGCCCCAATTCCCAACATCCCAGTGCCCTGGCTGGGAACAGAGCAAGGACTGTGCCAGGGGTTGTTGGCTTTTATTTGCAGCATTAAATAGCACTAGAGAGGAGACAATAAATAGCTTTTTTGGGGGGAATAAATAACCAGCAAGCGCCAGGGCAGCACTCACAGGGTCTGGCCGGGGGGGCCTCGAGCACCGTGGGGCGATGCTGGCCCCGGAGTCGCAGCCGTGGCCAGGGGTCAGCAATAAATAGGGGGTACAAAAAGCCCCCCGGCAGCAAGGCTTATAAATAACTCATAAATAACGAGGGGAGGGGACACCCTGGCGGGGTCGGGTGCTCTAAAACAAGCACGGGCGGGGGCCGGGCGGTGACACGGTCACGCTTCGGGGCGGCGCGGGCTCAGCGCGCCGTGCGGGGCAGGACGCAGGTGCAGCCCACGGGCACTCGGATGTAATCCACCTCCAGCGCGACCAGCCCCAGCCCCGCGGGCCGCGGGCAGGGCTTGCGCCGCAGCACCAGCATGGTCTGGTGGATGGTCACCGAGTTGAGCGACGTCGTCTCCCGGCCGGTCTTCACGTCCACGCAGCCGCTGCACAGGCACTCGGCGAAGGCCAGCTTGCGCGGGTAGCGGTTCTCGTCCTCGTCGATGCTGCGGGGACACGGCGACACCTTCCCTTGTGCCACCGGCTCTTCCCGACTGGGATCAGCCGGTGGAAAGGGCGGGGGAAGGGACAACCGAGGTGTCGGGGCGCGGCGGGCACTCACCGGTAGCGCCACGGGGAGATGGAGCGCTCGTGGGGCTCGCTGCGGAGCCCGGCGCGCAGGGACAGCGCGGGGCAGGCGTGCGGGCGGTGCCGCCGCAGCCGCCGGGCCTCCAGCCGCTCCAGCGCCGGTACCAGCTGCACCGGGACGTGGCGGTCCCAGCGCAGGCTGCGGCCCAGCAGCTGCGCCGGGGGCTCGTCCTCCAGCTCGGCCCCGCTGTAGCAGCGCACGGGCGAGTGGGCAGAGGCACCCGCGGGCCGCCGCAGCGCCCGGCACTGCCCCAGCACCGCCAGCACGGCCAGGGCACCCAGCCAGCCCTGTGGGGACAGCAGAGAGCGTCAGCGAGAGCCGCGGGGACAGGCACACAGCCCCAGGGACACCCACGGGGACAGTCGCACCCGGCCAGGGGGGTTTGACGGGAAGGGACCCAGCACAGCCCTCCCCAAAATGTCAGTGTGCACCCCCACGGCACCTGGGGCGTGGGCATGTGTGTGTCTATAGATCTATATATCACCCATCTATCTATCATCCATCTATCTATCTATCTATCTATCTATCATCTATCATCTATCTATATCTATCTATCATCTATCTATATCTATCTATCATCTATCACCTATATATCTCTATATATCTATTTCTATATGTCTCTGTATGTACAATCTATATCTGTATGTCTAGATATAGTCTATCTTTTTATCTGTAAGTAGATATCTATATATCATCTCTGAATCTCTACGTATCTCTATATCTAGATAGGTATATATCTGTTTTTACCTTTATCTCTCTCTCTATGTATATCTGTATCTACATCTAGCGAAATATATTACCTCTATCTTTCTGTCATCACTATCTCTATCTATATCTTTATATATATATATCTGTAAGTCTATACCAATATATCTCTATATCTATCTCTCTCTCTCTCTCTCCGTATATATCTATATCTATATATTTCTAGGTGTGTCCCACCCCTAGAAAAATAGCACACACATGTACATACATGCACGGACGCACACAATGTCCTCCACACTCACACATGCATATATATATACGTATAAACACACACACACACATATATATATTTATATATATATGTATACATACATACAGAGAGAATACACACACACACACACATATATATTTATATATATACAGAGAGAATATATATATGTATACATATATACAGAGAGAATATATTATATATATATAATATATATAATATATATGTATTATATATATTTTATATATCTGTATGTGTATATATATGTATTATGTATTTTATATATATGTATATATATGTATGCATATATACAGAGAGAATATATATATAATATATATAATCTATATATATGTATTATATATTTATATATATATGCGTGTATATATATATGTATTTTATATATTTTATATATATGTATATATATTTGTACATATATAGAGAGAATATATATTATATATATTATATACGTGTATTATATATATTTTATATATATATGTATGTATATATATGTATACATATATACAGAGAGAATACACGCACACACATATATATATGTACAGAGAGTATATATATATATATATATATATATATATGTATGTGCCCACACACAGTACATGCACAGAGGTATCACACCCTCCACCCCAAAAGCCCAAAAGGTGGCACAGGTGTGCAGGACGTGCACACACCCACACACCCACACCTATATACACACAGGGGAAAAAAGAATAGATATACACACATACAGAATACAGAATATATATACACACACAGACACTGAAAGAATACACACACACACACACACACGGAGCTGCACACACACACACACACACACACACGGAGCTGTACACACACACACACAGGGGGCTGTACACACACAAGGAGCTGCACACACACACACGGAGCTGTACACACACACACACACACACACACACACAAGGAGCTGCACACACACACACGGAGCTGCACACACACACACACACACACACACACACACGGAGCTGTACACACACACACACAGGGGGCTGTACACACACAAGGAGCTGCACACACACACACGGAGCTGTACACACACACACACACACACACACGGAGCTGCACACACACACGGAGCTGCACACACGCACACACACACACAGAGGGGGCTGTACACACACGCACACACACACACAAGGAGCTGCACACACACACACGGAGCTGTACACACACACACACACACACACACACACACACGGAGCTGCACACACACACACACACACACACAGAGGGGGCTGTACACACACACACACACACACACGCACACACACACACACACGGAGCTGTACACACACACACACAGGGGGCTGTACACACACAAGGAGCTGCACACACACACACGGAGCTGTACACACACACACACACACGCTAGAGAAGATGCATTTCTCTACAGACAGAGGGCCAGCACACACCTATAGACCCCCACCCCTACAGCCGGAGCACACCCCCCCACAGAGGCTCGCGGTGCCCGCAGCGCTCTGGGCATCTCTGCACACCCACCGAGAGCATCACACCCCCCCAGAGCTGTGCACACGCACAGACACGTGCACAGAGCACGGAGAGCTGTGTAAAACACAAAAATAGGTGTTATAGATAATGATATCTACTATATAATATACACGATAGTATGTACCTCATACCATATACAAACACAATATAGAATGTAGGTAATTTAATATACATAATGTGATATGTAGTATATAGTATATAGTATATAGTATATGCTATATATTATATATATCCAGCAGCACACATATATGTCCTTATATATATGTTATATATTATATATTGTATATTATGGATAATATTATATAATATACATGATAGTATGTATCTCATACAATATATAAACACAATATAGAATATATATAATTAATATACATAGTGTGATATGTATTATATATTATATATTATATATTATATATTATATATTATATATTATATATATACAGCAGCACACGTATATGCCCTTATATATTATATATAATGATATATATTATATAGTATATATTATATTGTATAGTATATATTGTATATATATATACACAATAGTATGTATCTCATGCAATATATAAACACAATATATTATATAATTAATATACATAATGTGATAGCTATAATCTATAATCTATAATCTATTATATAATATAGGGTCGATTATATATCATATATTATATAATATATGTTATATATTATATATTGTATATTGTATATTATATATAACATATTCTATATAATATATTCTATATTCTATATGTGTACATATCTCCATGCATATATAGCACAGTACACATACACACATAAATATATATTTTATATATATATGTGTCTGTATGCATAGACGTGTATATAGTTTTATATTTATTCATCTATTTATATATTTATATGTTTGATACCACCCCACAGGAGCAGCAAATGTCTGTGCACACACACACATCTGCAGGTAATCCTGTGCAGACACTGCCTGTGCATGCACACCCACACTGGCACAGAAAACACCTGTGAAATATAAGGTAAAGGATAAACGACCCCCGGAAATAGAAACAAATAATAGAAAGAAATAATAGAAAGAAAGAACCTGAATAAAGAAAATATAAATAACAAATAAATAAATATAGAACTAAAATAGAAATAAAGGTAAATACAATGAGTAAATGGAGTGGAAATAAGGATAAATAAATAAAATAAAATAAATTAGAAATAAATATAAATAGATCTATAAAATATAAAAATATAAGCATATTTTTAATATTTAAGGATGTAAAATTAACGTAACTATAAATAAATAAATATAAAAGAAGAGATAATATAAAGAAAAGGATAATGTAAAGAAATAGAGACTATAAATATCCATATAAAATGAACTAGAAAATGAACATAACAAATAAAAATAACATCGAATTGAATATGAATATTAAATCATGTCCCTGCAGTAATAAATAAAATCTGTGTGTGTTGATAGTGCACACACAGGTGGGGACAGGGACAGCACCCAACAACTCCTGTGCCCACGGCTGCCAAACACACACCGGGACCCCTCTGTGTGTGCACAGGGCTGCTCATGGAATGCGGGCTGTGATCCCACCCATCAGAGACATACAAACACATACAAACACATACAAACACATACAAACACATACAAACACATATAAACACGGATAAATACATAGAAATACATACACATACACAGAGCACTGGCACAGGTGTGCCCACCCCTGAGCTGGGAAGGCTTTGCACACCCCCACACCTGGGCACAGGTGTGCACACACAGACACACATAAATACACACACACACACACACACACTCATTAACATCCCCCCAGATATAAATACAGATAAAACCACAGAGACATAAAAACACACCCACAGAGACACAGAACCCTGCACACGGCGTGCAACACACACACACACACACGTAATAAACACTCACACAGAGCACCCTGCACATGACAGGGAGCACAGATAATGAACACACAGACACACACACAGATGTGATAAACACACACAGAGCCCTGCACATGACAGAAAACACACACAGAGCCCTGCACATGACAGGGAGCACAGATAATGAACACACAGACACACACACAGATGTGATAAACACACACAGAGCCCTGCACATGACAGAAAACACACACAGAGCCCTGCACATGACGTGTAACACACACACATCATAAAAACTCTCTCACACACACACAGAGCCCTGCACATGACAGAGAACACACACAGAGCCGTGCACAGGACATAAAACACATATAATGAACACTCTCACACACATAAAACACACGCAGAGCCCCGCACATGGCGTGTAACACACACACAAAACTCACGCACACAGAGAACCCCGCAGACGGTGTGTGACACGCACAGAGATAAAACCACACACGCACCTGATGAACACACACAGAGCCCTGCACATGGTGTGCGACCCTCACATAAAGCCCTGCACAGGACACGGCACACGCGAACACACACACGCCCCCTCCCAGCACCTCTCCCAGCCCCACATTTTCCCCTCTCACCCCCCAACATCCCCCAGGCCCCCCCAGACCCCACGTTACCATCAGCCAGATGTCGAGGGACCACGCCAAAATTTGGGGAGGGGGGGGGCGGGGGAACACGCCCAAATTTGGGGAGGGAGTGCGCCAAAATTTGGGGGGGACCCCTTGGGAAGTGCAGCCCCAGGGATGAGGCGGCCGAGTGGCAGCGCCGCAGCCGCCGCCTCCGTTTTATAGGGCCGGGCAGGTGATGTGCACACACCTGGAAACTCCAGCTCCAGGTTCCTTCCTCCTCCCCGCGGGCCGGCACTTCCTTCTCCGCTCCACGTGTGCCAGCCGGGAATACGGGCGCCTCACACCTCCAGAATTTTAGGAGGGAGGTGGGAAGGGGCGTCCAGGGCTGCCCTGGTGACACGGGACGGGCATCCCCCAGGCCGTGCCCTGTTGCGTCACCCGCACCGTGAGATCACCACAACATTCCCGGGCAGAAATCCCAAATTGGGCAACCTGGGAAGAGCTGAGGGACTGTCATCACCCCCTGCTGGGACTCCTCGCTCCAGAATGGCCCCGCGGCCTCCAACAGCACCAGGGGGATGCTGGGTTCATACTGGGAACAAGGACCAGGGCTGGAGGATGGGAAATCCCAGGGACCCCAAAAATTATTCCTGAAACGAGAGGGGTTTGTCAGGGGCAGCCCCAGATACCCCCCACTAACACTTCACAGCAGTAGGACACTGGGAACAAGGAGCCTGGGAGATCCATTGGGACATTCAGGGCCCCCGAACGTCGTTCCCTAAATTAGGGGGATTTATCAGAGGGACCCCTCGATGACACCAGGCAGGGCAGAGGCTGCAGAGCCCCCCCAGTCACACACCAGTGGGATACTGATTTCACACACTGGGTGCTCCCCCAGGAAACAGAGCAGCTTTTCCATATCCACAGAGCTGCTCAGTCCCAAAAACCCCCAAAGGGAGGGGAGTACAGACCCCTCCCTGCCCCCAAGGCAAGGGAGATGCAGAGAAGAGCAGGAAAAGGAAAAACTGGTTATCAAAATATTTTATTTCAGGGAGATCCCTCCAAAAAAAAAAAAAAAAAAAAAAAAAAAAAAAAAAAAAAAAAAAAAAAAGAAAAAAAAAGAAAAAAAAAAAAGAAAAAAACCCAACAAAAAAATAAAAGGAAAAATCAAAGGAAGAAGGACCCTCCTGGCAGACGGACATGCCCACAACACCTGCAGGGCTCCTGGGAAATCAACTGAACCGATCCCCTGCTCCAAAGAAACGACAGGTCATTCCCGAGGGGACTGAGGCAGGAATATATATATTTTTTTCCTGGGGGAGGAGGGGCGTTGCCAGCAGTTCACAGCAGTTTTCGGCTCTCTCGGCACACGGGACTAGAACTGCATTGCTGAAGACACTCAACACACAGCAGGGCTAACTAGGAGAATACAACTCGAGGCTAGCAAAGAGGAGAGGGGACACAGGAGAAGTGGGAGCACCCCACAGGGCTGGAGTCCTCTGTGCAGAATTTACACGGCTCCGGAGCCCTCCCGGAGCCATTCGTCGCGGGCCTTCCCGGCTGGACAAAACTTCCTTAATTTTTTTGTTTTGTGTGGGTTTTTTAAAAAGAACCGCGGCCAAAATGAAGACAGGAACTGCAAAATCCCAAAGCAGCCGCTTTTTCCACTATTTATAAAAACATCAACAGTCACTACGGGGCACGGCCCACTATACTTTTCCCGGGATTTTGGCCCGTTTGCGGGCGATGGCGTCTTCCACCGCCTTGAGCTGCTTCAGGAGCTCCTCCCGCCGGGACAGGGTGCTGGATTTGCTGCCCTTGGCGGCCGCGGGGCCCGGCTCCGAGCCCTTGCCCGGGACACTCGTGACTTTGCTGGAGCTCTTGGACTGAGGGGACAGCTGGCGTTTCCTGCAGGGAGAGAGGGAGATGGGAGTGAGATGAGCTGGGAACAGCCCAAAGGCATCGGCTGCACGGGAATCCAAGGTGCAACTGAGCCCCACTGTCCACACTAAACCATACTGGAATCATGGAATTTGTGTTGGAAAGGACTTTAAAAATCATCTCTTTCCATGGGCAGGGACACCTTCCACTGTCCCAGGCTGCTCCAAGCCCCAGTGTCCAGCCTGGCCTTGGGCACTTCCAGGGATCCAGGGGCAGCCCCAGCTGCTCTGGGCACCCTGTGCCAGGGCCTGCCCACCCTCACAGGGAGGAATTTCTCCCGAATTCCTGAGTTAAGCAGAGTATCAGGAAGTGCCACATGTAGCACATCGTTCCAGGAGCAGGTGGGAGAAAGAGGTTGGAGAAAGGAGGCCTTGGGTTGAAAACTGGCTGAAAGAGTAAAAAACCAGCTATTCCACAGGGATTCCCAGATTCCCAGGATTAAACTCGGCGCCAGCTCGTGGCTGCAGGGAGCAGCTCCCTGTGAGACACAGAGGGGAGAGGAGCCCTGGAGCGTCCCCCCAGTCCCAAATCCTTCAGCCCCTTCCCTGTGATGTTTGCCCCCAGAGATCGTCGGAGAGGTGGAAAAAGGCAAAGCAGCAGCATCTGCTGAGGGCAGGGAGGACTGAGGGAGCTCCAGGTGTGTCCCTCATGTTCCACAACCCTCCAGCCCCCGGAGCCACACAGCCAGCCCTGCACTGGGACATTCCCAGTGCTGCAGCGGGCACAGCTGGGCTGAGCTGGTCACTGGTCAGCTGCACGGGAAGGTGCAAAGGCAGGGCTGTCCCTGCCCTGCCCCGTGCAGGGGACACCCTGAACACAGCACAGCAGCAAGGGGAGCAGCTGGGGGTGTGCCAGGCTGGGAAAAGGGGAATCGGGCACTCCTGTCCAGGAGGAGCTGGGCAGGGGAAAGGGGTTGTACTCTGTTGCTCGTTAACAGCACGCTAATGAGCTGCAGGGGCACGGGCTGAGCTCACTCCTGACCCACTTGGCTGCTGGTGCTCCTGCTCTTCTCCCAGCAGCAATGGCCCAGCTGGAGGCTCTGCACGAAGCCCTGGCACCGCTGGCACCCGCCCAGGCAGCTCCGTGTCCTTCATGTGTGCTCCACGGCAACTGGAACTGCCGGCCTGGGAGAGCCTGGGAGGCGCTGGGAGCGGGGCTGGAGCCCCTGGAGGAGCAGGGCTGGAGCCCCTGGAGAGCTGTGTGGCCCGGGAGAAGCAGCAGCACTCACCTGTCTGCCTGTGCGGGGGAAGGTTTCGGGTTCTGACCCCGCTGCCGCTCCTGTTTGGGGGACGAGAGTCTCCCGGTCGCCTTCCTATCGCGAGAGCCTGGCGGGAGAGGAAAAGGACATTCCTTCATTTTCCTGCTTGCCACCAAGGCACAGGTCACCCCCTGCCTGCAGTGATTGACCAGATGATGCCCCAAAAAAAGCCAAGTTCAGCAGCAGCTGGAAGAACCTCACTGTTGTGCCCCCCACACCTCAGGGGGAGCAGAGAAGCCAGTCAGGGCTGTGCCCCACGGTCACCTGGACACACCACCTTCCACTGCCCCTCCTCACCTTCCAGCTGCTGGAATAAGGCTCTTCCATGGCATTTGGTGCCTGCAGAGCTGCTGGCTCTGCCCTGGTGGCTCACAGGGTGTATTGGCTCCAGGAGGGACAGGCGAGGGCAGCTCTGCTGCTTTCAGAGCCAGCGGCACCCCCGTGTTTGTTCAGCACAGCTCAACTGCCAGGACCTGCCCCAGTAGAGCTGCCCTGGGCACTCAGGGATGCTGGGGAGCAGCTGGGTTATCCCAGGAACAGACAGGGAATTCTACCTGGAGGGCAGCCTGTGGACCTGCTGCCCTGCACTGACCTCAGCTGGAGCAGCACTGCGGGAAGCAAAGGTGCCCAGCCCCTGGTGGCAGCAGCCCCTGTGTGTGCCAGGGCAGCCCTCTGCTCCTCAGGATGCACACTGGGACAGCCCCAGCCCACAGGCCCAGGTTACAGAACAGCTGACACACTCAGGCCACCACCACTGACCAGTTTGGTGCTGGGATGCCGAGGGGCTCAGTCCCAACTCAGCCAGGGCATGTTTGCCACCGGATTTGGAGTTCCATGGCTTCGACTCCCCATCCCTGGAGTGTTCAAAGCCAGGCTGGATGGGCCTTGGAAGGTGTCCCTGGTCTTTGCTCCCTTCCAGCCCAAACCAATCTGAGCTTCCATGATTTGCTACAGCTTAAAAACTGGTAACACAGAGACAACGAAAAGCAGAGGATGACATCGATGCCTCCCTAGAAGCTGTGCTGGCCTGGCCCCGTCGCTCGTGTGTGAACCAGACCCCAGTGAACTTCAACCTCAGGCAGTCCCTCGCAGGCTGCCCTTGCAGGAGGTGAACATTGCAGGTTATTAGCACAGAGCTGCTGCTGGCTGGCACCCAGAGTCAACAGGATCCACCTACAGCTGAGCCACCAGGGAAAACAACATCACGTGGCAGCTCCGACGTCACCAGCCGCCACCTCTGGCTGCCAACTGTCCCCCACCCCCTCTGCCCCTTGGCAGCCACAGCAAAGGCTGGAGGGTGGCACTGAGGTCCCTCTCTGTGGCTGCCAGCTTGGTTTTCCCAGCTGTTCCTGCTGCTGGGGAGGATTGAGGCCCAGGAGAGCACTTGGAAAGCCCAGGTCTTTCTAAACATCCAGGGCAGAGCGGGTTGCCCGAGGTGGGGCAATCAGCTCATTTCCCGGGATGGTGATGCAGGCAGGGATTGCATCCCTGCAGCCCGCGCTCCCTTTCGAAGCACCGTCACCAGCGCCGGGGTTCGGGGCTGGCAAAACTCCGGGATGCACCAAAGGGAACTCCTGTGACTTGGAATCACGGAATGGGTGAGGTCTGGAAGAGAACTTCACATCATCCAATCCAAGCCTTAGCCCAGCACCACCATGGGCACCCCAAGTGCCACATCCCCACCTTTTTGAACACTGCCAGGGATGGGGACTCCCCCACTGCCCTGACAGTCTGTTCTAATCCTTTCTGGGAAAAAAATCTTTCCTAATATCCAACCTAAACCTGATTTCCACAGCCACATCCCAGGCCAGCAGCAGCGAGCAGGAGGCCATGGGGTGGATGAGTCAAAGCCAAGGGGTTATTTTTTTTGGAGAGGACTTCCAGGGACACAGGGGAGCCACACTAGGCACAATGTGGGCACACCTCTGCTTGCATTTCTGCAGCAGGATGGTCAATATACCCCCTTTATCTGGTGGCAATCCCACTGTGAGGTTTTGGAAGGACTGCAATGGATCTTTCCAGCTGCTGGAAAGCAGGAGCCTGGGCTGGCTGATGCCTCACCTCTGTCAGGTGACAGGTTGGCCCGTTTGGCTGGAGGAGAGGTCGGCCTCTCTTTGTCTGCTGGCTCGTATCTCTTCCTGCTTCCTTTGTCAGCTGCCTGCAATGGAATTAAAACAACAGAGCTGAGCAGCCACTTCCCTCTGGAGAGGGAAACAGGCACAGCCATCCCCTGGGATGTGCTGCCTGGCTCCTGCTAACCCTTTTCCCAATGAACTCTGCACACACCAATCCCAGCCATTCCCGAATCCACGTAGCTCCCAACCACCGGAAGCCAACAGCAACACTCCCCTGCACTGGGGCTAACGCTGCACTAATTTCAGCACAGGAACGGGACAACAGCAGCTTTTTGGGATGTTTTTTTGTCCAGCAGCACCAAGGATAGCAGATGTGAAGCAGGCATGTGGAGCCGTGCCTTTTTGCAGGCTGTCATGTATCACTGCACACTCCTCCCTCCGGAGCAGCTTCCTGCCTCTGATAAAGCCTCCTCACGTCAGAGCACAGGGAAGTAGAAAAATCTGCAGCCTCAGACTGCGCTGGGGAATTTGGGCTGGCAGAGCAAAATATCAAAAACAGGAACCTGCCCACGTGATGGGGCCAACACCCTGCCCCGGCACCAAACCCCACGAGGCCCAACTCCCCCACATGCTGCGGATTGGGATCTGCGCCGAGGGCTCCAAACCGGGGCAGCAGGATCAGTGGCAAGGGGAAGAGCCAGGTGGGCACCCTGGCAAACTGAGGCTCTCGCCACTTGCCCCTCTGGGCTCGGTGCCTGGCTGTTCCCAGCCCGCTCTGGCGTGGCACAGGAAGTGTGCCCGGAGCATCTCCCAGTGGGAAAGGCCCCGGCACACGCGGGACCTTCGAGCAAGCGGGGAAGAGCCTGGAAGCTGCAGCAGGAATGTGCCCCAGGGAAGCCGCCAACACAGTCCCAAAGTGAAGCCACCACAGGGTGTGTGCTGCCAGACTGGTTCTCTGTGCCACCCTCCAAGCCAGCCCCAGACCTTCCCGGCTGAGCTCATCCCAACAGCACTGAGCCCCAAGTTCCCCTCCCGCTGGGATGCATCCCCTGCTGCTCAGGCCCCTGGGAGAAGGGAATGCCAGCCACCAGGGAACCTCACCTTGTTCAGGAGCGTCAGTTTGATCTCCTTGTGCCCGCTGAAGCCGCCCTGCTGCGCCTGGGGGGCCGAGGGCTGCTGGCCCTGGGGCACCTGCTGGGATTTGCTTCCTGGGGTGGGCTTGGCTGATTTCAGGAGCTGAGCGGGCACATCCCGTTTCCTCTTCTCCTCTTTAGCACTGTCTTCTTTTTTTGACTTTCCTGTAGGGAGCACAGAGCACAAGTGGTGACTTGGGAATGATTCCTGTTGCCTGCTTGCCCTTTGGGCAAGAGGACGCTGCTCCAGGGATGGGAAAATCCCACAGCAGTAACTCAGCACGTGGCTCCGAGGTTAAGGGACTCAGGAAACCAGAATTTCCACAGAGAGGAACACAAAAGACAAGGAACAAAAGGCTTTTGCCACCAACTCTGCTACGGTCTGGAACGAGCAGAGGAAGAGCAACGTGATACTGGAGTTGTCCAGATTTACGTCACCTTCCAAGGGTGAAGGAGAATGGGGTGAGGGAGAGGCAGAACTGCCAGGCAGGAAAAGGGATGAGACAACCAGAGGCACAGGGATGGAAGGATGTGGACGTAAATTTGCTCCACAGCCTCACCGCACCTCTGGGCTCCTGTGCTGCCTCTGCTCAGTGATTTTCCCGGAGCCCGCAGTATTCCCAGGGAAGGATCTCTGCTCTTCCCTTCTTTTCCAAAGACTCCCTAGAGGAATAAAACCCCACCAAAGCAGGTAGCTGTACCTTTCTTCTGCTGGGCCGGGGTGGGGGAGCGGGAGCTGGCCGAGGACACGGGGCTGGCCAGGTCCGCGTACATGTCCTCGGAGTCGGCGCTGCGCACGGAGCTGCTGCTGGACGAGGCACTGGACACGGAGGAGACGCTGCTCACGCTCAGGGACCTGCGACCAACCAACAGGCAGGAAGGCAATGAGGCCTTTTTTCATTGCCAGGCATGGCTGGGTGTTGGGAAGATCAACAGGCAATGATCAGGAAGACACACAAAGGCTGTGCGTCCTGGGGTGCTGCTGGTAGGAAAAATCCCAAAGCTGTGGGATGCAGGCCTAGAAAGTAATGTTTATTTATAGCCAGGATTAGGGCAATGTGTAAACAGGTCACTGTTTGCCCAGGAAAACAAGGAGTGAAAGCAGGGAGTGCACTGGCACATCCAGGTCAGTGTTACAGCTCAGGGCAAAGGTTCCCTGGCAAGGTTTCTGCTGTTGGCACACATCGACTGTCACGACTGGCAACGACAGGGAGATGCCTCCAAGATGGGTATTTCCTACCAATGCCTACCCTGGGAAGTGTTCAAGCCAGGCTGGACAGGGCTGGAGCAACCTGGTCTAGTGGAAGGTGGCAGAGAGTCGGACTGGATGAGCTTTAAGCTCCCTTCCAAGCCAAACCATCCCACTCCATGAATATTCAGGAGCCTCTCCAGCCTGTTCCACACCCCGACCTGCTCTGCCAGCAAGGCCCAGGCTCCCTGGCTGGAAGCTGGATTGGGATGACTGAAGGAGCTGTGGCAGCTTCAGCACAGACCAACCCTCTGCAGCCTCTACCCCCTGGCACCACGATGGAGCTGAGTTCTGAGAGCTCTCATGGATTGCTCCAGTGGGGCCAGGATGAGCCAGAAACTCCTTCTCCAGGCTACCAGGAAGGCCCAGCACACCTGGTGTGGGCACACGGTGCATTTCCCACATTTCCCCCTTCCCACAGGAGCAGCACAGCAGCCCCAGGGTGCTCACACTTCCCATCCATGGCCTGGTGCTCTCTGAAGCTCTTGCATCACCCCTGGCTGAGCTGATGAATGTGACAAGCACGGAGTAAACAAGCCGGGATTTCCATAAAGTAACACGGACGCTGAACCTCGGAGCTCCACAGAGTTCACCGATGGGAATTTGCAGCTGCTCTGAGCCAAATCCTGCTCCATCCCCTGCTTTTACACCACAGGACTACTGTGACATCCGTGTGCCAGGGAAGTGCTGTGTTTCAAGGCTCTGCCTGTGAGGATTTGGGGAATCCTCTGGGTGAAGAGACGAAAGAAACCTGAAGGAATGACTTGAGAGTGGTTTGTTTCTCTTTGCTGGAAGGAGTTTGCTCTTTACACATCCCACAGACCAACAGGCTGGGAACTATTCACTTGGGGCTAAACACAAAGGAACTGGCCCTGCAACTCTGGCAGCAAAGGAAAAATATCATTAGCTGAGCCTTTTAGGGATTTTCTGACCTACCTCTCCTGACAGGCCAAGCATGTCCCCTAAGGACACACAGTAACCAGAGGTAGGAGAGGCTCAGGAGAGCCAAGCTCCATAGCCTGAAACTGTTCATTTGTCAATTAATTAGGATGTGGGATCACCCTGGCCAGAAGGAGCTGTTCTGGTCACCACTTGGGTTAAATGGGTGCTTGGACACACATGACAGGATTATTTCCTTGAATAAACCACAAGGGAAATATATCAGAGAAACATGGAATGGTTTAGGTTGGAGGAGACCTTAAAGGTCACCCAGTTCCAACCCTGACACCTTCCACTGCCCCAGGCTGCTCCAAGCCCCAGTGTCCAGCCTGGCCTTGGACTGGGATCCAGGGGCAGCCACAGCTGCTCTGGGCACCCTCACAGGGCAGCATTTTTCCCAAACATCCCATCTAAATATCCCCTCCTTCAGTTTAAGGCCATTATATCTTGCTCTATCTCTCCATGCCCTCTTCAACACTGCATTCCCACCACAATTCAGGAGTTGGGATCCAGTCTTGTCCCACCTCCCAGGCACCCGCAGCTTCTGCTGCTGCAGCTACAGAGAGTTTTCCGTGCAAGAAACCAAACCAGTGAACAACAGTCTCTGCTGTTAAACAAAGGTCACGAAGGGTCAGGGCTGTACCTGGATTTCCTGGACCCAGAGGGAGAGTGGGAGACTGAGGCAGAGGATGATCTGGAATGAGATCTGGAGAGAGACCGGGACAAGGACCTGGATCGGGAGCTGGACCCGCTGTAGCTGCTGGCACTGCCACTGATGCTGCCACTGATGGTCCTCCTGCAGGACAGCAAACACCCCTCACAGAAAGGGAATTGGAATGGGAAAGAGAGAGAGGGAGGGGGGAAAAGCCCACGAGAAAGCAGAGATTTGCTCAGCACCCCCTGACTGATGCCCGGCCCTCCCTGAAGGGTGATCGGCCCCTTCCACCACTTCTCCCAGTTTATGTCCTGGGAATGATGTTCTGTGGTGGGCAGTATCGCTGTGGCCAGTGTGGGTCAGCTGCTGACCCTCCACCACATCAGATCTGTGTGGGACCAAACAGATCCCACACATTCCTTTTTCCTCACTGTGCCACCTCCACAACCAGCAGCTCTCAAAAATGTCTTTTTTTTCCCCACTCCCACTCTGATTTTAACACATTTCCCATATTCCACCTATTCCATCCTCCCCCCAGCCTCCAGAGGCACGAGCCACTCATGGTAAGCCAGGAACATTTCCCCCAGCTCTCTTCCCCTTTTCTCCCTGCCCCAGGAGATGGATTTCTCCTTTAACGCGGGCACTCGGGACTCTGGGATTTGCTGGATCTTCCAGGAGAAAGAAATGCAGGATTTGCTGGATCTTGCAGGAGATCAAGCCTCACTCCACCCCCCAGCCCTCTCACCTCCTGGGTGGAGTCCTTGTCTGACGTTCCTTCCTCCTGGCTTCCCGATTATCCCCTGGCTTGGCTGGCTCCGGGGCTGCTGCCGTGACTTTCGTGAGCGGCTGAGGGACTGGGAGGGCAGTGAGTTTCTTCACAGATTTCTCCCTGGAAAAAGGACAATTTTCAGGGGTGTGATCCCAGGGGGTGGGCACAGACCACGGACATCCTCAGAAATGATGTGCCCAGGTTTGCTGTTGTTTAATATTCTAGAGATTATGGGATCCTGGAATGGTTTGAGCTGGAAGGGACCTTAAAGCTCATCCCACTCCACTCCATACCATGGGTAGGGACACTTGCCACTATCCCAGGTTGCTCCAAGCCTCGTCCAGCCTGGCCCTGATGTGATTCCTGTAGCTACAAACACTTGGCCGTTCCCCCAAAACACAAACACCACGGATTTCCCTACAGGGATTTGTTCCCCATATTCTCAATCAATTCATCTTTTCAGAGACAAATTACTACACAACAGCCAATTGTGGAGATATTTGACTTGTAAATTAACTCCTGAAGCAGACTGGGTGGAAATGTTGTTTCTTATCCATTTAATTCCATCATTTTTTATCCCAAACACTTACAGCTGCTTAAAATCTGCCAGTCAGGCCTCAGAATGAAATGCACACAGTTAATGCAAAAATTCCCTTTTTAACTCCAGAACCCAGATCAGGAGGGTGCAAAACAACCTGTGGGTGCAAGTATCCCTTGGATCTGTCCCTTGGCTTGTGTTCCCTGTGGAAAACTCTGTGGGAACCCCACTGTGTGATCCAACACTCACTGCATGAGATGGGAATGGCTCTGGCTCCTCAGTGCTGCCCAGTTCAGGGCTCAGAGCACTCCACCCCTGCTCTGACAGCTGGACATTGCTCAACTCATGATCCTGGAATGGTTTGGGTTGGAAACACCTTGAAGAGCATATTCCACCCCCTGCCATGGGCAGGGACACCTTCCACTGTCCCAGGCTGCTCCCAGCCCCAGTGTCCAGCCTGGCCTTGGGCACTGCCAGGGATCCAGGGGCAGCCACAGCTGCTCTGGGCACCCTGTGCCAGGGCCTCACCACCCTCACAGGGAAGGATTTCTCCCCAATATCCCATCCATCCCTGCCCTCAGGCAGTGGGAAGCCATTCCCTGTGTCCTGTCCCCTCCAGGCCCTTGTCCACAGCCCCTCTCCAGCTCCCTTCAGGCCCTGGAACATCCCAGCACTGATTTCGCACCTATTAACTGGGGAGGAGGTGCTGTCTGCACACACGCACTGTTAATTCCTCCTCCTTCTGTGCTCAGTATCTGCAGTTATCCCCTGCAGAACACAGGATTAAGCCCATGGCATGTCATCCAGTGCCAATAATCCCTGTGCTGGGGCAGGCTGCTGTGGCACCACCAGACCAGCACCGAGAGGGAGCACAGACATCGCTGCAGAGGCCTCAGAGGGCCGAGCCCCGAGTGGAGGGGAAAAAACCCCAAAAGGCAGCATAACAAGGGACAAGAAGTGTGGCAAAGGGGACTGTCCTAAATTCTGGAGAATTCAGGGGGATTCCCATGGTGTCATTTATTTGCAGGTCAGCTTAAAAGAGGTGACATCACTACGGTGTTGTGTCACCCTCCAACGTCCCCGTAATTTGCCACCGTGGGGTTTGTGAAATAGCAATTTCAGGAATTCAGAAGAGCAGCAGGGCTGTCAGAATGAGCCAAACCCAGCTGCAGAGAGCTCCAGTCCTGTTTTCATCCGTCTCCAGTGTGAAAAGTTGATGAGGCTGAACCATTTCTTTATTCTAAGGCTGTGGATGAACCAAAGCCACAGCAGAGGAAGGAACTGGAACTTTCTTATAGCTCCTATTACGTATATTCAGATTATACAAATATATCTGCACACACTGAATGTTTCAGCAGTATATCAGATGTGTTTAGACACTTGGATACAGTAATATTTAAGGATATTTGCAGAGTTTAACTTGGATTTAGTAAGTAAAAGTGTCATTATTTAATGAAATTTGCCAAGCTAAAAACTCTTCAATAATGGATGTATTCTGCATCTTTCATTTCTTTCTTAAATTCTCAACCAGGATTAGAATCCATTAATGGTTTGGATGGGAAGGGACCATAAAGATCCTGTTCCACTCCCTGCCATGGGACACCTTCCACTATCCCAGGCTGCTCCAAGCCCCATCCAACCAGGGATCCAGGGGCAGCCACAGCTGCTCTGGGCACCCTGTGCCAGGGCCTCTCCCTGCTCACAGCCAAGAATTCCTTCCCAATATCCCATCTAACCCTGCATTCCTTCAGCTTAAGGCCCCTGAAGGTCAGAAGGGCTCATCTGGACTCTGTTCAGAGGTATCCAGAGGAAGATGGATCCTTACCCTTTCCCAGGAGGTGGCAACAATTCCCCTTTAGCCTTCGCCAGTGGCTTGTGAGGAGATGGTGTTGGAGAAGGAGAGGGAGAAGATGAGAAGGACCTTGACCTGGAAAGGAAGGAGACATCACTGAGCTCAGGCTCTGGGATTGCAGGAGCTTTTCCTGGCTCTCAGGGAGTTCAGCCACCATTCCCTCCTCCCCAGGAACCTGTCCCAAGCTTATCCTGCTGTTACGTTTGGACTCTGTGCAACAAGACTTAACTTCTGCCATCAGACCAGCGGGAAGAGTAGAAAACAAAAGGAAAAAATAGGATCAGCTGGAAAAGAGGCACTCCAGTTATCCCACAGCAACACCTGAGGCTGTCTCCATCCTCTCTGAATTCAGTCCTTAGGGAGCATACACAGGAAAACAAGTAGGATTTTGACTTGCACGTTCATCACTTTATGTCCCGTTAACTCCCAGAGCAGCTCATCCTTTCACCAGCAGCAAAACCCCAAAAAACTTGGGGGAAGGACACAAAAAATACACCTAAACCTAATACTGATCTGTAATTCCTGGAACACGAGGAGAAGCACTAATGGTGCATGCCAAAGGCAACCATCAAGGGCAGGAGCTGTTTCCTGAGCCCCTGGCAGGCACAACACGTGCTGGGGTTGGGGTGATTCACCCCAGTGCCAAGACTGGAAGTGCCTCTGTTGCAGCCCAGTGCCTCAGCAGCCTGACTCCTGCATGACAGCTCTTCTGGGGAACAGCTGGGCAGAGGGCATTGCTCACCCCAGCGAGAGGCAGCCAAGGGTGTCACCCACGCTGGCACTGCCCTCACGGAGCAGAGCCTGGCATGGGCTGCATGGGGGAAGCTCATTCTGCTTCCCAGATGGAATCAGCTCCCAGCTGAGCTT
The DNA here is from genome assembly GCF_000738735.6 of Corvus cornix cornix. Taxonomy (NCBI): domain Eukaryota; kingdom Metazoa; phylum Chordata; class Aves; order Passeriformes; family Corvidae; genus Corvus; species Corvus cornix. The sequence goes on from NC_046341.1 coordinate 1,576,176, forward strand.
TTCCTAGGAGAAAGCAGTCTCCCAAAGTGACAGCGTGTGTTCTTCCATCACCTGTGGGATCTGCTCTGGGTACCTGCATGGCTTCAGCTCTGAAGAGGTGCCTATCTAAGGAGCTAGTTCTCCCACTGTCTCCCAACTTTCCAGACTCGGGAAACTGTCTGCAGGGGCAAGGAAGCTGCAGAGGAATAAATAATAATCAGCATGGGACACTGGAGTGCTACTTTGAAATGTCAGGACTATCACAAGACACAACTGCTTTAATAAAGAAATGGGATTTGCCTCCTGAAATCGAAAATTCCAGCGCCATGGAAAGGAGATGCTGCTGAACTCCTTCCAGCCAGAAAATGCAAATGATGGGAATGTTCATCTCTCACAGGCACAGCAAAGAGCCCAGCCACAACAGCCCTGCACTCGTGGGTGGGAGCACCGGGGAGAGGAGGGGGTGGCTGACGGATCTCCTTCATCCAACAACCACAGCCTCCCTCACTCAGGGAAGTGCTTGGAGTGCTTTATTTCAATGGAGCAAAAAGGAGCTGTCAGGAAGCATTTGGAAACCATTCCACCATTGGTTCCCAGTCCCAGGAGCCACTACCTGGACCTGCTGCCTGAGAAAGAGCTGTGCCTGGAGGAGCGACTGGAGTAGGAGCTGTAGGAGGAGGATCTGGAGCGCGAGCGGGAGGAGCCGGACCCAGAGTAGGTGGATGAACGAGAAGAGGACCTGCAAGAGAAATATTAAAATTCAGAGCTTCTTGAAAAGCTCCCAAGGTCTTGTTTCCAAAGATGTTCTTCCCAAGTTCTGCTCCAAACCCCACGTGCCTTCTCCTCAGGGAGCTGTCAGGATTTGCAGCCTCTCCTCAGATCCCCTTTTTCTTCTAGGGAGGATCCTGTTGTTGCTACTCTCTTTGCACCCTTCAATAAGCCTCTCTCTCTTTAATTACTGATTTTCCATCCATTTTGGCAACTGCTTCCACATATTCCATGCCTTTTCACTGGACAAAACCCTGACAGATCACCTGACTGGGTGCAGTGATCCCAGCAGGAAAATCTGCTTCAGGAGGGCTCTGGCTTTTAGATGCCTATCTCCAATTGAACATGTTCCTCATTCCTCCTGGATACTTCCCCCCCTCCTTCAGGAGCTTCAAGTTCAAGCATTTAAAGGAAATTGATCCAGTCTGTGCCTCGAGGCTCCCAGATTCAGGGAGTTTCTTTCTGAAAGGTGCTTTTTATCTTATTTTCCACCGTTGGTTTCCAAGCCCCATTCCAGCCCTCCAAGGCTCTGTCGAACCTCCACAATCCCAGTTCTCCCAGTAGCATCAACCTGCTCTTACTGGACTGAGCTCAACTCCTCCCTCCATCCATCCCAGGGTGACCAGGATCCAATTCTTACAGCTCCCAGTTCTTTCTGCTCCCATTAAGGTCAGTTTTCATCTAGGTGAGTTGCCATCACCCAGCCTGCATCCAGCTCTAATTCACTGGAAAAGTGGCTTTTCCAAGGATTTCCTTTTCCTAATCTCCAACAGGTCACAGCACAGCTCCCACAGTTCCCTGCCCCCTTTGGCTTCCATCTCACTGCGTGTCCATAGGTGTTCCTGAGCAGCAAAGTCTTTGCTTCCCCAAAAATAAAACCATGGAATGGTTTGGGTTGGAAGGGACCTCAAGGATCATCCAGTCCCACAGAGCAGGGACACCCTTCCAGTGTCCCAGCTTGCTCCAGCCTGGGATGGAGAATCCACAACCTCTCTGCACAACCTGTCCCAACACCTCAACACCATCCCTGGCCACGAAGGAGCCCCATCCCATTCCAGGACACGCTTCCAGGATGTGCCAGGCTCTCCCCTTCCCCTCACCTCGAGGAGCCAGAAGCGGACGCCGACGAGGCCGAGGTTTTCCGGCGCCTCCGTGCCCGGCTGGGGGACACGGACACGCCCAGTTTCTTTTTGGGAGACTTGGATCGGCGCCAGGGGTCCTTCCACTCGTCTGCCCGCTTGGATGGGGCACTGCCCAGCGCCGTGGCATCCTTGTCCTTCTTTGGTGGCTCGGGCTGGCGGCTGGAAAGCAAGGAAGAGGTCAGCAGCTGGGATTTTGGGGGGGTTATAAAGGATGATACACAAGGGACAAGGAAAAAATACTGGAAACGATAAATATATTGTAATAAAATGTAGGAATAGATCCACAGGGCCATGGAAAAATCCCAGAATTCATCCCTTAGATTAATCCCTCTTAACCTCCCATGTGGGATTCCAGCACCACTTTGGGGGGAGGAAGCGTTAGAAGAACTCTCAGTTTGTGAAGCAGTGCTGAACCAGTGCTGCTCTGTAAACCAACAAAGCCACAATTCTGTGAGCTCCTGGCTGATTCCAGGCCCAGCTCCTGGCCTCCAAGGACTGCACACAAGCAAGAGGGAAGGGAATGGGAAACCTGGTGCTCCCTACACCTGTGCCCAGCTCAGAGCTGGAGCAAGCCCAGCCTGGTGCAGTGGAGAGGGGTCCCCACTGAGCCTGGATTCCACTCCCAGGACATCCTGTGGGGCTGTCACAGGCCAAGACACAGTGCCTTCCTTTCACCCTCCCAAAGGGGACAGCTCCCTCCTCACCTGGGCACAAAGCAGGCTGGTTCATCGCTGGGTCACCCTCTGGGTGTTTATAAACACCCCCAAACGTGCTGCTGTTGCTGGTATCCACGCAGAGGTGCCCAGCCAGGCCCCACTCTCCATCTCCTCCCTTCCCTGGTAACGGTCCTACTTTCATTTCCCCTTTTTTCGTTCCCCACCTTTCCCTTCTCCTCTCCAACCCTCTGAAAATAATTCAGGGCCAACTTTTCAGCAGCTGCACCACACACCTCCTTAACTAGTCCAGGATGAGTTTCTTGAGGCCGAGACTTTATTACCTCTCTTATCTCCGGGTGATTTAACTTGGAATTCTTCCTTGCCCTCACTCCAACCTGCACTCAACTCCTCGATTACCTGCTTCTGACCTTCTCCCTGGGGTTTCAGGCAGAGTTTGGGAGGGATTAAAGCTTTCTGAAGTCTCTTGCACTCACCAAATTAGCAGGACAATGATGCAGTTATTCCTTTCCTCAAACTAATGAGTTTCCTGGGAACCTGGGGAAGCAAAGGCCCCTTCCCTGCTGCGTTCAGCCAGTACCACCCCATTACTCACACCACTGAAGCAACCACTCCCCACACAACTTCCTCTGCCTTTTTGAGATAAAAAAGCCACCTCCAAGTTTTCTAATAATTCCAGGGACACTTCAACAAACCCCAGGATAATGAAAGCTCTTGGTTAGGAGCCTGTCCTGCCCTTTGAAGGCTTCACACCTCACTGAGAAGCCTCATCCCCTCCTTGTTGGCAGAGTTTCCTCTTCCTGAATCCAGGACTGGGATGTGCTGACCTAAAAATCCAGCATCTGACTCTTTCCTTATCTCTACTGATGTGAAAGCAATTTTACTCTTTGTCCCACAACTCCCTTGGAATATTCAGAGGAAAACCCCTCCTTTCACGTTCACCCCTCCGACAAATCTCACCCCAGCTCCAGGAGAGGAGAATTGGGTGCTTCCATCCAACACAGAAGCTCTGAGTGCCCGGGAAGGGGTCCCGGGCAGGGTTATGGCTCAGCTTTATCCCCCAGCAGCTCCATTCCATCCTGCCCCTTTCCCAGCACTGCTCCAACAGACACTGTTTAACTCAGCACAGGCTATCTGGAGTGGATTGGTCAAGTTTTCCAAGTCACAGCCACAATTCCAGGAGTATTTCATCATGGAGGAACACCACGACTCGGAACAGGGGGCTGAGACACACTGGACCTATTCTTTATACCCTGACAACATTAAACAGTCCAAGCTGGGCTCAAGGGCTCCTACCAGCTGATGTTTACAAATCCATTTGGAATTGCCAATTTAACCTCTGGAATATCCTCAAATCAACCAAGTGCAGAGAAGGAAGAAAGGGAAGACTGGGAAAAGCCTCCACACCTTGCATGAAGCAGCAGGATAAAGAGCAAGGAAAGGAGGAGAGAAAACCATGTCAGGGTGCTCATGGATAATGCCCAAATATCCTGCTCCAACGTCCCTTCCCATGGGATCACAGTCTGCATGCTCTGGGAGAGGCAGGGGGAATATTCTGCTGGCACAGGTGGGCTGAGAGGCAGCTTTATCCAGGATAAAACCTCTAGAGAAGCTTCTCCTGCAGTGTCTGAGACGACAAATGTGGAAGCCAACAACTGTGGCTCAGGTGGGACAGCAGGGAAAGGTCCTTCCCCCAGAGGGTGCTGGCACTGCCCAGGCTCCCCAGGGAATGGGCACGGCCCCGAGGCCGCCAGAGCTCCAGAACAATGCTCAGGGTGGGATTTTGGGGTGTCCTGGGCAGGGCCAAATATTGGGCTGATGATCCCTCTGTGTCCCTTCCAGCTCAGGATATTCCATGAATCCATGAACTAACGAATGCCCTCGCGCCTCTCCAGGCTCAGCTCCCTCCTGAACCAGTTTTCAGAAAGAAAAGTCTCCTACAGGATTTATTCTCCCTTAAAACCAACTCAGATTCACGTCCAGCAGCACATCCTGGGAGCTGGAACAACTCCAGCTGAACTGCAGAGCTTGGGCGCCAGCTGGGAGCAGGGATGACTCTGAAAGCAAATCTCATTTACTTGCACCTATTACCTGGTTTGATGCAATTCCCTCTGGATGAAGTCACTTTCTGGAGGAAAGGTTTTTCCCCAGGAAAACCACAACAGAAAGCCTCATTCTGGGGTGTGCTTGGCTTTTTGACTCAGCAGTAAATGCTGCAGATGAGGAAGATGCTGCTCCTGTCAGGACATTTTCAAAGCCTTTCCTCAGAGCTTCCAATTCGTGGCATCACCAAAGAAACTCGTTCAACCTAAACCTGGGATCTGATGCTGCTGGACTCGTCTTCTCCAGTGGAATTCAGGAGGCAGAATGGAAAGTGAGCTGGAGGAGCTGCCAAGATCCTCAGCAGCTCCCTAGAGGAACATCCCAATCCCAGCCTGGACAAATCCCTCAGCTGGGAGATGAGGAGGGGAGGACTTCTGGCTTTCACTCTTCCAGCCAGGTCATTTAGTGCTGGATCTGGTGCCTGGTGGAGCTCCCAGCTCCTTACTTCCATAAATTAAAAAATAAGAACTGCTTGCTGCTGGCTCAGTGAGTGCAACCTGCCCTCGGGAGGGGCTGAGCCACGGTGAAAAGGAGGGAAGGAAGGAAGAATTCCAGGGCTGGTGAGCCATGGGATCAGCTCAGGAGCTCATCCTCAGCTGCCCAGGCTGCTGGCAAACCTCGCACACTTCAGCACAGAGACTGCCAGAGAACTCTCGTGTTCATCCCAATCTTTTTCACCACATTCCTGTTTTTAGGAAACATTTGAAGTATTTCAGAATTAACTCCTAAGTCTATTCCACAAGGTTTAAAAAAAAAATAAATTAGAGGGAAGAAGAGACAAGACAAGAGTGACCAGAAGCACCTGAATTTCCAGCCTGATCCTCAAGGATCACTCGGGCAGCAGCTTCCAAAGGCAATTTTACCCTTAAAACAACTAAAAGCTGTCTCCCTCCAGAAGGAACGTGCTGATGCCCATCTGGCTGGAATCTAACGACAGCAATCAAGAGGAAAAGTGAGGCTTTGGCAGGGAGAGGAGGAGCAGAGGCAGCTCCAGCTGGCAGCACCCCGGCGTGGGTCAGCCCACGCACGCGCCCAGCTCCCAAATAAACCCGGCTCCCAAAAAAACCCCGGCTGAAGCACGTCACCGAGTCCAACAAAACTTTGGAGAGAGGGGGAAAAAAAGGAGCTGCCCAACTCCAGTTCTCCTCATGTATTATGCAAATGCTGCCAAAGCATTTCTAATCTTGGAGGGCAAAATGAGCTTCCCGGGGAAAGCGCTTCCCGTGTCCTTCCCCCTCCCGTGGGACACGGCTCCCACAGGGAACCAAACCTTATCACCCCCGGGCAGCAGTGACGCCAGCCTGGCTCCGGGGCTGCTCTTCCAGCTCCGTTTTCTCCAGGAGGAAAGCCCAGGGATGACTGAACAGCCTTTGCGTTTCTCGCAGGAAAGCTGCGATTGCGTCAGCAGCGCCGGCGCCGCTTTTCCTGCAGCGGCAGTGGAATTTTCCAGAGGAAGTGGACTCGAGGAATGACTGGAGCCATGTGCCAAGGCAGTTATGAAGGGACCTGGAATTGCTGCAAAATAAATTCCAGCAGAGTGCAAGCATGCAGGGATTTTTCCTGTCTTGGAGTAATGGAGAGGGACAACAGCTCTGGAAAGGCATCTGTGTGCGTCCAGGACAGGGAATGCTGGCCCTTGGAGCTGCTGCCCACTGATCTTGGTGAAACATCAGCAGGGAAAATGCTTTTCTCAAGCTGTTTCCATCTGAAGCTGAGTTATCAGTCAGCTTGGAAAAAAAAAAAGGGAAAAAAAAAAAAAAAGGAAGGATTTCTTCAAAGCCTGATGGGGAGAGGCTTGGAAATGAAAGAGTGGAGATACAATCTGAACCTCCAGGATGAAATCATCCCAGCAGGGAGATAAAGCTATCTGAGACAGCATCTCCCCTAAGGGCTGAGCATTTGAGGCCTGGAGAGCCTCCTCTCCATGAGCAGGAGGCAGCGATCCTGCCTGGAATGTGCCAGTGATCCTGCCCTGGAATTGCCTTGTTTCCCTAAAATCCAGGCTGGGGGATCTCCCAGTAATTCCATCTCTGAAATGCCAAAGAAAATCACATTCCTTGAGATCCACACCTGAGTCACTCAGTGCCCTTCATCTCGATCTGGGGTTACGAAACTCGTAAGGACCAGCAGAAACTGCACTCAGCAGGAATGTTTTGTGGAGAACTTGGGAAGTTTGGTTTGATTCACAGATTTCATTATCATGGAATCACGGAATGGTCTGGAGGAAGGGACATTAAAGCTCATCCAGTCCCTGCCATGGGACACCTTCCACTGTCCCAGGCTGCTCCAAGCCCCATCCAACCCAACCTTGGACACTTCCAGGGGCAGCCACAGCTGCTCTGGGCAACCTCCATCCTCAAAAGGAAGCATTCTTTCCCAATATCCCATCTAATCTGGCAGTGGGAAGCCATTCCCTGTGTCCTGTCCCTCCATCCCTTGTCCCCAAGTCCCTTTCCAGCTCTCCTGGAGCTCCTTTAGGCACTTGAAGGGACTCCAAGGTCTCCCTGGAGCCCTCCCTTCCCCAAGCTAAACGCTCCCAGCTCTCCCAGTCTGGCTCCAGAGCAGAGCTGTTCTTATCACCAACTTCCCAAAAGAGCTGGGAGTAGAAATGAAAGCAAAGCTGTCTAAGCAGGTTCCATCGCTCTGGCTGGCAGCTGCACCATGAAAAACGGGGATGTAAACAAGTTGTTATCGTGTTTATCGCAGCAGAGCTTCCACGCAGGGCACTGGATTGGGATTCCAAAGAACCTTGGAGCAGCACGGGGTAAGCTCTGTATGTCAAAGGAAGGGAATTGCTCCTCTGAGCAGTCCTGGGACACTTGGAGCGTGCAGGAGCAGAGGTGCAGCTCCAGCTGGAGCAGATAAAACCCATCTCAGCCTGGGAAACCCAACACTGGCTTCCCTTAATTCCCTGCACTCCGAGAAGCCTCCCAGGGAGGTGCAGACAGCTGGAGAGCAAACCCATGCTCCTGGATGGAGGCTCCTTTTCCCACCTTCACTAAATTTTCATGGATACAGGACTAAATCAGGGCATTCTACCAATGCCCAACTCCAAAACCAGGAAGAGCACATGGTTGTCTGCCCTGCCTGCTCTTCCTCCTGTGGCAGGACAAACGGGAACAAACGAAGGATTTCTTCTAGGAAATAACTGAGATTTCCACAGGGAAAACCAAGAGGAACCCAAACCCACCATCCTCCCACCCCATCTTTGTGCAGCAGGGTGAGATGCCATCACTAAGCCCCCCAAAAACTGACTGACAGCTGCTTTCATTCAGAGCCTCTACACCCAAAAAATAGGGAACAAATCCAGCTGGCAGCACTGGGAGACCACCAGAAGCTCTCAGGAGAGAAACAACAACCCAGGAACACCTAAAATTAGAGATTCTTCCAAAAAACCCAATTCAGTTGCTTTGTGGCACACACACCACCGTGAATCACTCCATTTGCATTCCCTATTTTTGCCACTCCTTTATCAAATCGAGCTCATTCCAACGCTTTCTGACTCGCAGGCCCTGGATAACCTGCACCCGCTGATTCCAGACCTGGGTTTTCCTGCTCATTAACGTGCTCAGAGATTAACAAAGTCAACTTGAACCGGCCTGAGAAAACAACCCAAGGGTGAGCACGGCCATGGGATCACGTAACCTTTTGTCCTGGGATCTGCAGCACCTCACACTCCAGGTGAGGCCTCGGGAGCAGCTGGGAAGAAGCTCAACGCTCCCTGTTGGAAAGGTTTTACGAGGATTTGTGATTTGCCCTTTCTGACTTTGCTGTCAGCTGTCTGAGTGCCCACTCACGGGGTTATTTTGGTTTTTAATGGCTGCCTAAGTGCTCTCCATTTATAGGTTTTAGTCCTGATGGAGGGAACTTCCTTCCAAAGAAAGTGTGGTGTGTGCGATAATGACAGCATGGTCCTCAGGACGCTGCTCCTTCCTGGCACCTCCTGGGAACACCTCTGAGGACAACAGCCCCCTCCTTCTCCTCATCCTACCTGCCACTGCTGTTCCATGGAACTTGGGGGTCTGTATCATGAGAATCCCAGAATCACTGAGGTCGGAAAAGAGCTCCAAGATCATCGAGTCCAACCTGTGACTGATCCCCACCTTGTGCCATGTCCAGTCCTTCCTTGGGACACCTCCAGGGATGGGGACTCCACCACCTCCCCGAGCATCCCATTCCAATGCCTAATCACTTTTTCCATGAAAAAATTCCTCCTGATGTCCAACCTGAGCCTCCCCAGGCACAGCTTGAAGCTCGTCTGGTCTGTGTGGGAAGAGGTTTAGCTCAGACATCAGGACAAATTCCAAGAACTGGAGATGACAACATCTCACTCCAAGGTTCATTTTGCCATGCTGCTCCTCACCAGAAACCTCCAGCATTCCCTGGAGACAAAATCCAGGTGGGAAAGAAACCAATGCCCATCTCATGGACCTTCTTCCTCCTTGCTTGGTCAACAATACCCAGCGCCACCCCAGCTGAGGGGGCAGCAAAATTGAGGTTCCTTCTCTCTCTGGTGGGTCCAACTCAGAATCATGGAATATCCTGAGTTGGAAGGGACCCACAGGGATCATCCAGTCCTTGTGTGGCCCTGCACAGACACCCCAACAACCCCACCCTGGGCATCCCTGGCAGCGCTGTCCAAATGCTCCTGGAGCTCTGGCAGCCTCGGGGCCGTGCCCATTCCCTGGGGAGCCTGGGCAGTGCCCAGCACCCTCTGGGGGAAGAGCCTTTCCCTGATATCCAACCTAACCCTGCCCTGGCCCAGCTCCAGCTGCTCCCTGGGTGCTGTCCCTGGTCACAGGGACATCAGTACCAGCGCTGCCCCTCAGGAATGAACTCCTGAATTTCCCTCAGTGCTTTGGGAATACAGCCACCAACAGGCCCCATGACGCTGGGTTGCTTCATGAGCTCCTGGAACAACCAGATTCCCTCAGCTGCCAGTGGGATCAAGGCCTGTGGCAACAGCAGAAAGGATTAAAGCAAATTATTCCAGCGTGCAGAGCCCTTGCTCCCAGCTAAGGGTCAGAACATCTTGCACTGCTCAAAGTTTCTTCAGAGGACATATTTCATGTCACTTCTTTATCCCTCAAAGGCTTTGCACAACAGGGAGCTCCAGCAGCAAGACAGAGAGAAAAAGAAGGAATTTTGCACTCAGCAAAAATCAGGCCCAGCCTGGGGCATCAGAACTCGTTCTGGAGATGGGAGCAGGAGGACAGACAGCCAAGTTATCCCTCTAATTGATCATAAAGTGTCCTGGCTTGTTTGAGTGTTTGACGCCTGAGGAGGGAGGAGGAGGAGGGGGAGGAACACTTTTACCAGCAGTGCAATCTCAGATTTTAAACTTCTTGGAGTGCTCATCTTAAGCTTGGGAAAAAAACCCAACCCAAAGCATAAAGCAGCATTTCCATGTTCACAGAACCATGGAATGGTTTGGGTTGGAATGGATCTTGAAGCTCATCTCATTCCAACCCCTGCCACGGGCAGGGACACCTTCCACTAGCCCAGGTTGCTCCAACCTGGCCTTGAACAGTTCCAGGGATCCAGGGGCAGCCACAGCTTCTCTGGGCACCCTGTGCCAGGGCCTCACCATCCTCCTGGGGAGGAATTTCTTCCCACAATCCAATCTAAACCTCCTCCCTGTCAGTTTGAACCCATCTCCCCTTGTCCTGTTAGAAGTCCCTCTCTCTTTCTTGTCAGCTCCCTTCAAGTACTGGATGGGAATTTTTTGAATTCCTGAAAAATAGGCCAAATCCACATGTGACAATCCCACTGGAGCCCAAATGCTGCAGCCTCTTCTCTCCAAAGGCTCACAGAGAAACCCTTGTCCCTGAGAGCATCAGGGTTTAAATCCTTGTTAAATTCTCATCCTCCTCATCTGCATCACCCAGTAATGCTGGGAACTCCTCTGCGTTTTCAGCCTTGAACTCCTCTGCTGTTTAGAGACCAGGTGAAACCTTCCTGCTTTCAGCAGAATGGAAAGGGATTTGTTCCCTATTCCTGGCTATTTGCTGTTTGGGTTCTCTCATCCCTTGATGCTGCAGCTCCTGGTTTGTTCCTTCCTCCAGCTCCTGCGGGAGCCCCTACGCTGACGGAGCGACCGGCATCGACCTGGGATCGCCGTCCTCAGCTGTGCCTTTGGCAAAGCTCGGTGCTGCTTGCACAACCTCTGTGGAGGAGTTTTGCAGGCTCTGTGGAGCAGTTTTCCAAGCTCATTAGTGAGCAGGGCCACGTGGGCCCTGGAGGCGGCAGGAATGTTAACGGGCAGCTGTGGCGTGAGCCGGCCCCCAGCGCCGCCCGGAGAGGCCGGACCTGCCAAAAGCTGGGATCCAGCAATTAGGGAAAGCCCGGAGTCTATAAATAGACCCACAGGTGAGTGCTGTGGCCCTGCTGTGCATCCTGCTTTCCCAGGAAGCGCGGAGCAATCCCCGCTGTGTGACACGTTAAACCAACTCGGGAGCCGCTCAGTGCCAGGATGCCAAACCTGCTCCTCTGGAGCCTGGCACGGAGCCAGGCGGAGAAAAGGTGACATGGCTCGAGCCACTGCACTGCCATGAGGAAGGTGGGAGCTGGTCACCAAGTGACGTGGGACACAGCCCAGAGCCAGGCCACAGCACGAGCGTGACGGGGACTCCTGGGGAAACGCCAGGTGACGGATGAGGGACGTGCTCTCCGAGGGAGAAGCTGGAATTACGCCTTCACGTGTCAAAAAGCTTTTTCAAAACCTGCTCCTGCAGGCTTGTTTTCCCCACAGACACCCAGACACCCACAGTGCTGTGGGAAAGGGTCATGTTGACAGGGATGTCAACCATGGGAAGTCCTATAGCAGGGGGTGGAATGGGATGGGATGGGCTTTAGGGTCCCTTCCAACGTGGGCAACCTGTGCCAGGGCCTCCCCACCCTCACAGGGAGGAATTCCTTCCCAATATCCCATCTAACCCTGCATTCCCTTGAGCTTAAGGCCATTCCCTCTTGTCCTGTCACTCCATTCCCTTTGAAAACCCCCCTCCACAGCACACTTAAAACAAAAACAGCAAAGAGGTGCATCAGAAAGTATTTTTGAATGACCAAGACTCGTCTCAAGGAGTTTTGGAGACACAAGAGGCATCCCCAGCTGCCTTGTGCCAGAGGGAAGCAGGGAATGTGCATCCCCTGAATGCTGTCAAATCCCATCTCCGGGCTCTCATATGGTTTCATGGAATGAGATGGATCCAAGACTGGTGAGCACGGCCACCGCTCCTACCCAGCACCCTTTGGGCAGCACTGGCAGCCCAAACTCTCCCTACAGAGCCCTGCCCCAGGACTCCAGGAGTGCCAAGGGAAGGAGCAGGCAGCAGGCTCAGCCTTGGGTCACAGTGACCATCAGTGACTCATGACCTCGAGCTGCCAAGCAGGTGACATCACTTTCATTGACATCATCTCCATCACACGGGTCTGGACAAGACCTGTCCCATCACCAAGCCAAGGAGAGCACAAACCACCAGGCAATGTGGTAATTAAGGTGCACAAATCGTGGCTGTTAAGTGAAGATTGTAATTAAACGGAACAGGTAATTATGGTATTCCTATAACTGCTCTGGAGCTGCTGCTGCTCCTCCAGACCGTTCTGAAACTGTCACTTCCTCTTGGGAAAGAGGGTCAAAAATCAGCTTTCCTTTCGGTAATGCAGATCAAACTAAGCCCTGCTGCCACCTGAAGCTACCTGATTCCATGTGGAGCCTCATTCCTGGCATTCTGAGCCCTGCTCTTCATTAATCCCACTCTTCCTCATGCCCATCGTGTTTCACACCTTCCTCCAGTGCAGAGGAACAAAGACACCAGGCAAAGCTCCAATAAATCTTGGGAAATAGCTTCCCTGCACCTCTCCTTGCCCCACACGTGCCTGTGTGTCCCCATGGTCCTCCACACGCTGTGGGAGTCTCCATCTGCCACTCTTCCCAAGCAACTGTTCAGCAGTTTTCCTGGAGATCACAGAATCATGGAATGGGTTGGGTTGGGTTGGGAAGGACATTAAAGTTCATCTCATTCCACCCCCCTGCCATGGGCAAGGACCTTCCACTAGACCAGCTTGCTCCAAGATGTCCCTCAACAAAAAACGTGACACTTTTCCGTGATTCTGAACCAAACGAGGCCGGGACATTACAACTTCCATTCCACTGGGATATTTATCCAGAGCTTCACAAAGACAGAGGAGGCTGGGAGGGCAGGGTACGTAAATCATTGACAGAGGAACAAAACAGGGATCACGTCCCTGGACTTTCAGTCTGGTTTGGGTTCCATTTTCTCTTTCACACAGGTCACGACCGGGATTTTCACCAACAACAGGCGGTCAGAGGCAACAGACCTGACCCCACGCTGCACTTCCACTGAGCAGAGACTCATTCCCAGGACAATTCCTTTGCCTTTTCCTTTTGGAGTATCTTCAGATACTTTTGCTAGCCACAAACTCCCCAAGCAGCCCTGGCTCTTGTGACAGAGATTTGTCAAGGCCTCAAAGGGAGTCACCAGAGCACTCCCAGGAACCAACCTGCAGGAGCCCCTCATCCTCCCAAAACCTCTCCAGCCTGAAGGGAAGAGGGCTGAGCCGAACACCCCCACGCCAAAGGACACTCCTGCTTTGAGGGTCGCGTTACGCACGCTCATTGTCACCGATGCTTTAGCTCCACTTAGCGGCCACAAGGCTCATCAACTACTACTTTACTCAGCAGTTACACACACCAGCATCTTCACTCCCGCCAGCTGCAACAACGCCGAATCCGAATCCCAGCAAACACTTACCTCGGGAGCAGCGGGGACCGGGGCTTTGGCTTGTCCTTGTCCTTGTCGCGCTCCCTGTCCCTGTCCCGGTCCCGCTCCCTGTCCCGGTCCCTGTGCTGCCTGTCCTTCTCATCCCTCTTCACTCGTTCCCGCTCCCGTTCCCACTCTTCTTTCCGCCGCTGCCGCTCCTTGTCGCGCTCCCGTTCCCGCTCCCGTTCGCGCTCCCGCTGGCGCCGCTCCCGTTCCCGCTCTCGTTCCCGCTCCCGTTCCCGCTCCCGTTGTCTGTTCTCTCTTTCCCTTTCCCGTTCTCGCTCTCTTTCCTTGAAAAAAGAACAGAGAAACCATCGTGATGCTGTGGGAACGGCTCCCAGCAAAGCGGGTGGCAAGCGTGGGACTGCCAGGAATTACATCTGCCCTCCCTCATCAAAGGATTGAGATCAATAACCTGCAAATCAATCTAGAGATCAATAATCTAGAGATCAATAACCTAGAGATCAATAACCTAGAGGTCAATACTCTGCATCCTGCTGAGCAGAACCTGGATGCAAACACAGCATCGGAGCCCACACAACTGTTGTTTTCAAAGGCAATGCTCAGATTAATTTGGTTTATTAAGCTTATTAAAGAAATGTATTGATGTTTACAAGTCGCTCCTCTCATTGCTAATCGTTTCTATAACCAGCTAATTAACTTTGCAAACGAGCACCAGGAAAATCATTGGTCATGTGGGGCTCAGGCTCCTGTCTGGGCACTGCTTCTGCAGAAAACAAGGATTTGGAGCAAAGGAAAAGCGATTTTTGAAAGGATTTGATGGAAAGCACTGAAAAGCTCCCTGCTGAGCAGGGCTGGTTGGTTTGGTCACTGCTCCCGAGGCACAAAGTTTGCATGAGGGGAAAAGGAAGAGCAGAGAAAAGGTTCAGAGCCTTGTTTTCATCCAGATCCATCTCACCACCCAGCTCCTGGGATTTTAGCAGCCGGCTGCTGCTTTGCTGTGCCTCAATCCCAACGTGCAGCTCCACCAGCACTGGACAGTCAGGGTGGAGCCTCTGCTGGTACACAGAGCACACCTGCCCAAATCTACTCCTCTCCTTCCCAAGAATTAACAAGGAAACCTTTCCAGGTTGTTCTCTGGAAACTCCCTCCCTCTCCAAGATGTCCAAGAATGGCAGCAGATGTGGCTGCAAGCGCTGCTCAACTGCTACACTGAGGAGCAGCCAAGGAGCATGAGGAGGAACCACCTTCCCATCTCAGACATGGAATTGCTGAGGTTGGAAAAGGCCTTTAGATCATCAACTGCAACCCCTCAGCTCAGCAGCACCACCGTGGTCACCACTGACCACGTCACCAAGTGCCACACCTGCAGGTTTTTTGAGCACTTCCAGGGATGGGGACTCCACCACTGCCCTGGGGTTAGGCAGTTCCAGTGCTTTACAGCCTTTCCATGAAATAATTTCCCTAATATCCAATCTAAACCTCCCCTGGCCCAGCCTGAGGCCGTTCCCTCTCCTCCTGTCCCTGTTCCCTGGGAGCAGAGCCCGACCCCCCCAGCTGCCCCCTCCTGTCAGGGACTTGTGCAGAGCCACAAGGTCCCCCCTGAGCCCCCTTTGCTCCAGGCTGAGCCCCTTTCCCAGCTCCCTCAGCCTCTCCTCGTGCTCCAGACCCTTCCCCAGCTCCGTTCCCTTCCCTGGACGCGCTCCAGCCCCTCAGTGTCTGTCTTGGAGGGGCCCAAATCTGACCAGAACTCCAGGTGTGGCCTCAGCAGTGCCCAGCACAGGGAACAATCCCTGTCCTGGGGCTGTGGCCACACTGCAGCTGGTACCAGCCAGGTGCCAGTGGCCTTCTCAGCCACTGTCAAGCAGCCCTCCAGGTCCTTTTCCGTCAGGCAGCTTCTCAACCTCATTCCCAAGCCTGGAGCGCTGCTTTTGCCCTCACGATGCTGGAACAGATCCTCCTCCCATCCCTTCACCTCCGGTGTGCTCTGTGCTGTCACTAAGCCAAGATTAACTATTTGAAAAGTCCTGTTTCAAGCACTGCACTGGAACTGTGCCAAGGCCCAGAAGAACCTGGAAGAAAGTTGGGAAGGAAAAGCGGGGAAGGGGGAATTTCCTTACTTACTCTGTAGTTACGGTAGGGATCGGGGTCTGTGTACTGAACCCTGAAATTCTCATACTGCCCACCACGCCAGAACCGCTCTATTTCATAGTCATAATAGGGATCTGCATAGGGATCAAGCCTACAACGAAAAACAGGGAATGTTAGAGAGGGAAATGGCACCTGGGCACCACAAAATCTACGTGTTCTAGGTCAGCTCAGTCACCGCGATACAAAAACCACGGGCAATGCAGCAGGGCTGTACAGAGAGGTTGCTCTTCTACACAGCCCAGCCAAAGAGTCTTTTTTAAGGCTTATCTCTTAGTCTCTCTTATATCTCTTATTCTCTTTTGAGGCTTATCAGAGAAAAGCACAGACCTTTCTCGATAAACACCAGAAAGAGAGGCACCAAAAACTCAGCCTGGTGCAAAGCCAGGAACTGCTCCTGAGAGCCCCTTCCAAGGCCTGCAAAGGGAGCAGGATGTGTTTCACCTCATGGGTTGAGAGCTGGGATTTCTGTCCACGCACCCACAGCTCATCCCAAGCACCTTCAGGAGAGGAAGGGATGGAGATCTCCCAATTCCCAGCCCCTGGAGTGCTGATGGGTGCATCCCAGTGCCACCAGGACAGGACAGGAGCTGGTGCTGAGCTTTCCACTGGGAGAAGTGGAGCTTCAGGGGCAGGTCAGCAACACCCTGCCTCTGCACCTGGAGTGTCCATGGAATGGAGGCACCACTTCTCCAGCCGGTATCCTGCAGTGGGAAGCAGGTGCTGGCCCACCCACGGACTGGTGAGCACGTGGCACACACACAGCTGCAAAACTAAGGATTTTTGGGGAGGAAAAGGACTGAAACCCCACCTTCCTTAAATCGGTTTTCCTCCATTTCCTGATTTCTATTTACACTGTTTGATGATTTTAATTCCCCAACTCAACAACATCCAACCAGCTGGAGGGCAAATATCAGATCCACTGTGAAGATGGGGAGGTGGGTACAGGGAATAAGAAACTTCCAGGGCCACAGAGGAGTTGGTGGCAGAGCTAAGACTATAAAGCAAGTGCTCCCAAATTCCAGATTATCCATAGTGAGACTCTGATTAAAAAAAAAAAAAAAAAAAAGAAATAAAGAGCCATTTTTTGCATTTTAAAAGTGCCAAATAACCTAAACCAGGCTAAGGTATAGGTGCTGCCCCATGAGTCAAGTGGTACCTGTACTTCTTTCTGTGCTTTTAAAGAATTTAAGGTTTTTGTTTTGGACTGAAGCAGTAAGCCAAGGGGAAGAGAACCAGGGACCTTGATTAGGGATGCTTCAAACAGCACCAAAGTCCTGATGCCAACCCAAACCCAGCCTGGATTCAGTGACATCAGGTGTTCAAAGAGACAGAAAAAACCATCTCAAGCCACACCAGAAAGGAAATTCTGCTTTTCCATACAGCCTCAAGCCCAAATTTCCCCTTCCTGTAATATTGGCAGGGGTTTTTTATTTCAAAAAGGAACACTGCTGTGTGTTTAGATAATTCAGTGCTTAAATCATTAGGAAATCATTGGTATCACCCCAAAAGTAATCCAATATATCCACTGAGCCAACTGCTGGGGGGACACTGGTCGGTCTGTGGCCTCGGAAGTTTGAGGAAGTGCAATGGAAAAAAAGGAAAAGGAATATTTTTATACAGTTGCAACAGTACTGGAATCAAAGACCTGCTTACCCATAGTTAATGTTTTCTTTGATGTCCACCTCCCTATAGTTATTCAAAAAAAGAAAAAGGGATTCATGAACTACTGAGACAACTCCATAGGTCACAAGACAGTGCTGAAAGCATTTTCCACATCCCAGCTGCACTTCCAGGGCTCACTTGGCTGCAAGGTGTCCAACTGGGCAATAAATTGTGTGTGGGGCAGGAAAATCAGCATTTTCTAGAGTTTACAGCAGCAGATTCATAACTTTTCCCTTCACACACAATGAAGATATTTTAATGGCACAGTCTGCTCACACATCCTTGAATTTTCAGGAATTCCACTTGTTGGATGACTTCTGTTTAACATGGGCAATGTGCAACACATTTTTTTCTGGACTGTATGAAAACCAGGCCTGTTCTTAACAATTCTTACATCAGACAGGCCCAAAACGCTGCTGGTGGATTTTATAGACAGTCATAAAATAAAGGTAATGTATGAACAGTCCCCAGAACATTGGGGATAAACCCCAGGTGCCTCTCAGAGGAACACAAGGCCAAGATCCAGAGCTAATTAAACTCTGGAAAATATTAATATTGTAGAAAATGCTTTTCTTTCAGGCTGCAGAACTGAGGACAGGGGTTTTTTAAATTAGGGAAAGGAATTGCACTCCAGAGCAATCAAAGGATATTGAACAAAAGCTTCATCTGCTCCTTTCCAGAGGTTTTTTGTAATTCATCCACTCTAAAATAAACAGAACTAAGCCTTGCAAACCCTCTGGGAGTGGAAATAGTTCCATAATCTGTCCATGTAGGAAGAACAGAGGATGCACAAGCACGGAGACACAAATCCACCTGCATCCCTGCAGAACACAAGCCTCTTCCCCAAAAATTCTCTTCCCATTCCTTCTCTTGCCTTGAGAACTACCAAACAATTCCCCAGAGCTGGGTTTGAGGTCTCCAACACTTCAAATTTTACCTTAAAACCCCAATCACCTGAACACTTAAATTCAGGGTGCTTGTTGTGGCCAGGTACCAGCTTTGCTTCTGCCCACTGCCCAGTTTAACTGGGACCAGTTAAGGTGTTTGCTGAAACCAGTTGCTGCAGCAGCGCAAAGGAACCCCCGGCCGGGGCTGAGCACGCTCCAACTTTGCAGCCTCAGCTTGAATGGCTTTAAATTCTCAAGGTTGGGGTAGGGAAAAAAAGAGGGAAAAAAAGCTGGAAGAATGCACTGGTGTGAGGGAGGCAATGCAGAGCTGGAGAGGGCCCGTGAGGGGAGCAGAATTCCAAGGTTTGCTGGAGGCAGGAAGGGTTAAAGGAGATGGGGTTGAACTGGAGCGAGCGGAGGTGGCTCAAGTTTTTAACTTCCTGCTTAATGGAAGCTGTTGCCATGTTTGGAGGTGATGTTCTCTCAGTCTGGAGGGACAGGTGAACCCCAGCCAGCCTCACTGCACTGCATTCCCACCCAGGAATCCCTGGAGCAAACCCAAGAGTGCCTCTTACGCTGGGTCCCGGACGTCTCTGGTGATGCGGTAATTCCAGTCGCGGAAAAACTCGTTCTCCTTGTCGAACTCCCGCTCGTCCTCGCCAATGGTCACAGTGAATCTTTTCTCCTCAAAGTCAGGCTCCTGCTCTTTCCTCATAGTTGCCTTTTTCAATACCTGTCAGAACACAAAAACAGCGTGAGGAGAGAACGTTCCCGGCGTGGGGAGAAACTGCAATGTTAAAAATCCTGCCCTCGGGAGAATGCCGGCAGCTCAAGCACCTCAGAAGGAGCAGGATGCTGGACTTTCCCTGATTAATTCCCTATTCTAGCAGCTCAGAACAGCAGGGAACAGAAGCTTCCCCCCTGAAGTGATTGCATGAACTGGAGAAACTGGTTCTGAAGTGAGGGAAATTGGATCAGCTTAAAGCTTTGCTTTGTGGAGGGCTGGACTTGAGGGCCACAAATTCCCACTATTTCTAAAATACAAAACCCCCCAGAGCTGGATTTGAGCTCCTCTTGGCTGTCTAACAACTGTGATGTACAACAAAACATAATTAATAGGTTAAAAGGCAAAAGGGGAAGGGAGAGAGCAAGGCCCACATGCTCCAAAAGGAGCTTTTCCAGTGGATTTTGGAGCCAGCCCGCAGCTCCCTGAGGAAGGAATTTACCTCCTTAGCGTGCCGGAGTCCCCTCTCCCAGGCACTTTCTGTTGGAGGGTCTGGAGGAGGTGGAGGTAAGATTTCATCAACCACTGGCCCTCCCTGTTGGAAAGGTGAGAAGGAGAAGACACTTGAGTTAGTTTTAAACAGCAAAGCCATGCTTTGTAAAGCTACCTCAGAGAATCTCCAGAGATGCCTCAGCACGATGGAAGCCGGGAAACCATGGAAAATTACCCCCCTCTGCTGGCAACTCCAAGAGCACCATCTAAAAATCACAGCCAGTCGTGGATTGAATTTTGCTGAGGCATTAGCTCGAAACAAAAAAAAAAGGAGAAAGATCACAGAATGGTGGAATGGTTTGGGTTGGAAGGAACCTTGAAGCTCATCTTGTTCCACTGGAAGGGACACTTTCCACTAGACCAGGTTCTTCAAGTCCTGTCCAACCCCACTTGGAACACTTCCAGGGATGGGGAGGGTGCTGCAGAAGCCAGAAATGCACAGAAGAGATTCCATACCCAGGGGTTGGCTGGCATCAGCGGGTGAGGGCCGATGGGAGGGGCACCGTTGGGGGAGAAGGGCTCGGGTTTGGAGATCAAGGAGTAATTTCCTTTGTCGTTCACTCCAGGGTGGATAAAGCGACAGTTCATGCCCCAGGTGCAGTGTCCTGTGGGAACACACAGCTGTTAGATCCCTGTTTCCCATCAGCAAGCAGCACTTCAGCCCCACAGCCACGAGAAACCCCATCAAGCATTGAAAATCCATCAAGGATTTTGTTGTTTGAGGTGTTTGACTTTTCTCCTCTCCAGCCTGGCTGGGATTTAGCTGTTTCACACACATGGAGAGACACTCGTCACCCTCCACCTGCCAGAGGGGACAAACACATCCAGACACAGATGGATCAATGGACCAGAACCTTATTCCAGTGGGGAGAAGGGAGGGATGGACACACAGTGTTAATTAAAGGCAGAATAAGCCTGTGAGGTCCTCATTAGTTAATGACAAACATTTCCAATTAGGAGCTTTGCCTTTCACAGGAAACCTGAGAGCACAGCAAGCACCATGGTGCATCCCAAATAACCAGTGGTGAGGCGGGGAGCACGATCATGGAATGGTTTGGGCTGGAAGGGCCTTAAAGCTCATCCAGTTCCAACCCTGACACCTTCCACCATCCCAGGGTGCTCCAAACCCCATCCAACCCGGCCTTGGGCACTTCCAGGGATCCAGGAGCAGCCACAGTTGCTCTGTTTTATTCCAAAAACCCCTGCAAGTTTCCCACTATCTGCCTCCTCCAGGCTCACCACGCTGAGGGCAAAGCCCTTTTTGTGTAGTGGCTCCATGAAAATTCAGCTTTGGCCACCAAGAAACAGGAAGGTGACGCTGAGGACGCCTGGGGCAGAGTTTATCATGTAACAGCAGCTTAATGGGGGGAAAAAAAAAATCCCCAAGCAAGGCCAATTGCAGCACCTTTGGCTCCTCCCACACCCCAGAGTGTGGTTACCTTTCATGAAGAAGCGGCAGGTGGGCCGTGGCCTCACTTTCCTGTCGTTGGGGTCTTTAACTTCCCCTTCCTCCAAGTCATCATCCTGGAACAGACAGACAGAGCTGACATTTCACATGGGGCATTCCCTGCAGGACCTGACACTTCCCAATCTGCTCCAAGTCAGTCACTGAGAACCACGCTGGGGCAAAACCATGGGAGACCAACAAGGGCAGGTCACAAGGAACACCCCAGGGCACCTCCACAAGGTGCTGCTACCAACAGGGAGATGGGAGATTCCAGGTGGCTCTGAAAGCACCTTCCACTGTCCCAGGCTGCTCCAAGCCCCGTCCAGCCTGGCCTTGGACACTGCCAGGGATCCAGGGGCCTCCCCATCCTCACAGGGAGGAATTTCTTCCCAATATCCCACATAATCCTGCCAGTTCCACCTCGTTCTATCACTCCATACCCTCGTCCAAAGTTCCTCTCCAGGGACAATCTCACAAATGAACTTTTCAGGGTAAGTCCAGCACATCTTCTCCAGCAACTCCTTCCCTTCTACTCCTCAGCTCCACACAGGAGCTGGGAACCAGCTCCAACAAAACTCTGCATCCTCCCCAGGGACTGCAGCCCCAGGAATAAATTCTGGGAGCTGGAGGCTGCTCCAAGATTAAGAAAGAACAGCCAGAAAACACCTCCAGAAGAAAAGTTATTGGAACTTTCAAGCACCAGCGTTTGCTTTTGTTTTCCAGGGAAAAAAACCCCAACCTTCCCTGGCTTTGTTAGGCTGCACCTGGAAAGCCAAAAGGAGCTGAAAGGAGCTGGGGATGCAGAAGGCAAAGGTACAAACGACCAGGGAGTTGTCACAGGAATGTGGCCAGGAAACCAGGATTGTATCCTAAAAACCATCCTGGTTTTCCCTCTCTCTGCCTCCATTTCCCTATTTCCAGCACATGAAACATGTGAAGAGGGAGCATCTGGATGGGCCTCCCCTCTGCCTGGCAGCAGCGGCTTTCTGGGTGGAAAAGATGAGGAAAATTCTCTCCTTTGATCCATTTAGCAGCTGGAAAGAAGGAAAAAGCCATCACTGGGCTGTAGACAAACAAAGGAGCAACAGAGAGGAGGGTTAAGAGCCTCTCCTGCTGCATTCCTGAGCCAGACAGGGAGAGCTCCCCTCAACAGCAAGGGATTTAAAAGCCTACACTTATATTCCAATTAAAATTTGCATTAATATTCCCCTCCTGAAAGCAGAAGAAAATGCAGAGATTGAAGTTTTCCCCAAAGCTGGGGCTGGCTTTCAGTGCTGCCTGAATGGAAGAACCAGCTCCACTCTGCTGCTTTCAAAAGAACTGTGTGAAGTCTGGAACAAAGGGGGAAGTATTTATTTCTGTGAGGTCTCCTTGGAATCAGGCAGCTGGGAATGCTGTTATGAGTTAATGTATGAAAACCAGAGTACAGATTCATCTCCTGCTTTGTAAGGAGAGCTCCCAAGAATGCCTCAGGCTCCAAAGGAGAGCATTCATATTTTAATCAAGGAGCAGGCACGGAGTCGGGGCTCCAGGAATTTTTTTGCGCCCCATAACGTGCTGGAATTCCTTCTCACTGATTCAGGAATACACAAAACCTTTGGAAAACACGTGTTGAACACAATCACCTGCCAGGATGGGGACAAGGAAGAAAAACGGCGTCATTTTTTAAAGCAATTAAACTTGTCAATGAACTATGAAGAGTAAAAACCACACAAAATACGATTCTTTAATAAAAAGCGAGGAGGGTCTGTCCAGGGAGGCTCCAGCAGCTTCCCAGGGTCCTGTGGCCAGGTCAGATCCACAGAAACGGGGCCTGGAAGGACACAGCACCTCCCCTCCTCAGCTGAGGAGCCCCACCAGCGACCCCACCCACACTCCAGTGCTTCCCTGCACATTCCCAGGATATTCCCAGCATGCAGCCCAGCTGGGCAGGTGGGACTGCGGAATGGGGAGCCAGCCCAGGTGCTCTGCACCAGCAATTTCTCTTGGCAGTGCTTTACACTCCCACTGCTGGGATGCAATTCCAGACCAGGAGCCCACGGGAGGGCTTTTCCTGGAATTACTTTGCCCTGTTTTCTCCATGAAAAAGGAGGGAAATTGCCATCAAGCTGCACGAAACAGCTGCTGCTCTGCAGAGCTCCCTGCTGCACACAAACAGGGATAAAGATGATATTTTCCCTAATCCCCACTGCAACTAAAGCCCACTTTTGATTTTTCTGAGTATCTTGGCTGTGAAACTCTGCACATCCCTGACCCCACCCTCAAACCATGCCTTGGGCATTTTCCAGAAATCCCAGCGCCTTCCGTTCCCCTTCCACGCATCCAGATGCTGCTGGAGCCCCACAAACAGCTGAGGATCAGGGTTCCCCACCTGCTGAGCACCACAACCACCCTCCAGCACCAGCCCCTCAATCTGAGCAGCTCCTGGACACCCAATCCATGGGATTTGCTGTCAGCATCACTCCCAAGTCCTCCGGGAGCAGTGGAGCACTGGAGCATTCCCATATTGAGAGGGAACAAAGCTCATTTGGGATGGCTCTGGGACAAAGCTTTGGTTCGGCGTGTGGCACCAGGGGCCCCAAGCCCTGAGATCAGGGCCTGCCCCATGCTGCGGCCTTACCTCCAGGGAAAAGGGTGTTCCTGGCACACTGGGGACACGGATAATCCCATCAGGAGGAGGAGGAGGAGGAGGAGGAAGGAACTGCAATGGGAGAGGCAAGCAGCTCTGAACCCCCACAGGGCTCTGCCCACCTCCTACTTACATCGATTTCTCCATCGTCGATTTCTCCATCATCCTCTTCTTTCTTCTTCTCCTTGAGGGGATCCTGCCCGTCCTTCTCATCATCACTTTTGCTGCTGGATTTCTTCTCATCTTCAGGGGCATCATCTCCTTTCTCCTCTTCCTCGTCATCCTCCCCAGCAGCTTTCTCCCCATCCTCCTCTGCAGCAGCAGCACTGGGTTCCTCGGGAACCTCCTCATCATAGTCCAGCTCGTGCTCATCCAGCTCCCTGGTGACAGAGGACACTTCCAGGTCATTTGTCCTGTCTTCCTCCTCTCCCTTGCGGGGCTGGGGGCTCTTCAGCTCCACGCTCTGCTCGTTGGTGTCGGATTCCTGGGACTTGGCCTCGCTCAGCCGATCCTCCTCATCCGAGTGGTTCTCCTCTTCCCCCCGGCTCAGGGCCCTGACTGCATCCTCCTCCTCGCCCAGGAGGCTCCCCTGGCCACCCTCTCCATCGAGTTCCCGGTCTGAGCCGCTCTCCTTCAGGACCTCCTCATCGGAAAGCTGCTGGTCCTCTTCCTCAGGAGAGCAGGGGTTTCGCTCCGGGCTGTCGGAAACGTCCATCAGTACCCGAGAGTCTGCAGGGAGAGAAGAGCTCTGGTTATGGCAGCAAACTGGGCAA
The DNA here is from genome assembly GCF_000738735.6 of Corvus cornix cornix. NCBI lineage: Eukaryota > Metazoa > Chordata > Aves > Passeriformes > Corvidae > Corvus > Corvus cornix. The sequence goes on from NC_046341.1 coordinate 1,600,411, forward strand.
TCAGGGAATGCTCACCCTGAAGGACTTGTTCTCCTGTGCAAAGGCCTCCTAAAGAAAGGCTGTTTGAATTCCTGGGAAGCCAAGGCTGGATAGGGCCCTGAGGAACCCAATCCAATGCGTGGCATCGGTGCCCATGGCAGAGGTTCGGAATGAGAGGAGCTTTAAGGTCCCCTCCAACCCAATCCATCTGGGATTCCATGAGCTCAGGAATATGGCTCCTCAGAGATCCTTCAAGAGGGAAACACAGAGTCTGAACTGCACAAAGAACAGGTTTCAGTATTGTCCCAGACTGGCGTGTGCCACCCTTCACAGGCAATGACAGAGCTTGAGGTGGAATTTCACAGAATCCCAGAATGGTTGGGGTTAAAAATCATCCCCTGCCATGGCAGGGACACCTTCCACTGTCCCAGGCTGCTCCAAGCCCTGCCCAACCTGGCCTTGGACACTGCCAGGGATCCAGGGGCAGCCACAGCTGCTCTGGGCACCCTGTGCCAGGGCCTGCCCACCCTCACAGCCAGGAATTCCTTCCCAATGTCCCATCTAACCCTGCATTCCTTCAGCCTAAGGCCATTCCCCCTTGTCCTGTCACTCCAGGCCCTTGTCCAATCCCTTCTCCATCTTTCCTGCAGCTCCTTCAGGCCCTGCAAGGCCACACTGAGGTCACCCCAAAGCTTCTCCTCTCCAGGCTGAACAATCCCAGCTCTCCCAGCCTGTCCTGCCAGCAGAGCTGCTCCATCCCTCTGCTCATCCTGGTGCCTCCTCTGGACTCTCCACAGCTCCAGGTCCTTCTGGGGCGGGGGCAGCTCTGCAGGTGGGGTCTCACCTGAGCAGGGCAGAACCTTCAGTAAAGACCCCAAATTCCTTTTCAAAGCAGCAGATCCAGCTGCCTGCACTGAGACTTTTCTAGAAGATGTCTAAATATGTGCTTGGGAGATGTTAAAAATCCCAAGTCTGCTGAGAATAAATCCAATAAATACAACAGAAAAGGGCAGGGTGCAAAGCAGGGAAAGAAACCTAAGCCATACATTTATTTATTTTACTCCAGAAACAAAAACCCCATAAATTACAGACCTGCCTGACTGGAACTGGCCGAGCTGGCCCTTCCTAGGCAGGTGACTGCTTCACATCCACGCAAAAGCTCTAAAAACCCTAAAGAAGAGCTGTGGAATTACAACTCATCTTCATTTTAATGGGTCCCATGTTTTATTCCAGCTGCTCCCTGCAGGTTCATTTAGTGCTGCCACAAAAACATAAACAGTCAGAGTTTCACCTGTTATTTTTAAAATCCTTGGAGCAGAAATGCTACAAATGTCAGACTCTGGTTGCTGCTTTAACCACACCCAGCGATCCATCAGGAAATCAGAGTTTATTAAACTTTTATGAAGCTGCTCCTTCACCTTTTCCTGACACTTTTCCCTGTTTCTCCCACTGGTTTTGCACAGGGAAGGTGATTTCCCATCAAAGAGCCACCACAGACACACCAAAGCCTCCCCCAACCAAAGCAAACTGAGCCTCCCCAGCACCTGAACCCCCAAAATCTTTTGGTAATGAACAAGATTTGCTGCAAACTCTGAAGATCAAAGTCCCCCTTCAGAAAATGCTGCTGCTTATACTGTGGGAGGTCTGCAGAGGAGTTAAAACCAGAAAATAAATTCAAACCACTCCCAGAAGCACCTTAAGCTGTGTTTGAGGACTGACTGTGCTCTCCCCAAGGCCTCAGAGCCCTGCTGATATCAGCTAATTGATAAACACGAGATGATCTCAACATCACCAGGGCCCAGAGCAGCAGAAAACCCACATTTCGAGCTCCCTCCCAGCTCCTCCTGCTCCTCTGCACATCTGAAGTTGGTTCCTGCTCACCAGCAAAGTTCTGATTCCCCTGACAAAGTCAAACCCAAAATGAAAAGGCAGAAGTTGCCTCCTGGTGACAACGGCTGCGATCCCAGGATGGATCTGAAGCAAATTATCTCCTTATTGAGCACATCAAGCCTGGTGCTGAGCTCATAAATTCCTGCACCAATTGTTATTGGCTTTGAGAGCCAGCTCAGAGCGGGGATTTTAATTGCCCAAGTGCCTGAGAAGTGACTTTGTGTGAACGCAGAGGTCAGCCCAGAGAGGCCACCACAAATAGAAAAGCTGCCAGGGGCACGTGGACTCAGGAAATTTGTTTCTTGATTCCTTGCAAATAAGCAGCACCAAAAAAAAGAAAAAAAGGTATTTAAGTGAAGCAAATGGCTTTTTGTGTTTGACACAGAGACCTTTAGAGGGATGGGAGGAAACAAATATGTTCTGATGGGGAAGAATATAAAACACTGACCTCCACAGCAGCTATTAAAGCTCTTATAAAAATCCAGAGCATCCAGCAGTTGTAATAATTTCCTATTAATTTCCATCAGCAGAAATGATAAGAAATGCAATAAATGATGCCCCAAGTGAGAAGAGTTCACAGAATCCAGGCAGAGAGGGGTTTTTGGGGTGTATTTGCTTGGATTCAGGGATTGGGCTGTTGCTCCGAGATTCCCCAAAACCAACAAAGGCAGATTTTGGCAGCAATCTTACCCTGTGTGGAAATGCCCCAAAACAAAGCCCAGATGGCCAAAGGTAAAATCAGCAGCAGGAAAAGAAACCTGGAGGTGGAAATTAAAAGGAAAACTGCCTAATGATAAAACAGGACAGCAAGTTTAATTCCAGTTGTAAGTGTTGTATTAAAAAAAACTGAAAATCAATTTATTCCAAATCTGTCGAATTCTGCAAGGGTTTGGGTTTTTTTTTTTTTTTAGATGGTTTTTAATCTGCAAATCACAATTTATCCCAAACCTCTGGAATTGTGAGAGGTTTTTCTGAGGAGGCTTTTTAAATCTGCAAATCACAATTTATCCCAAATCCTGAAAGGTTTTGGATCTTTTTGAGGTGTTTTTTTAGGGGTTGTTTTGGGGTTTTATACATTTGGGGCTTTTAAAAATTGCCTTCTGCTGCCCTTTAGTGAAACATAAAGGCAAATATCACAAAAACCTGAGAAAAGTGACTACATGGAAGTATTTAAAATCAAGCAACAGCGACCTAAGTGGCAGAGCAGAAACCCCCAGGTTTCATCCCTCCCTCACCTTAAACTTGGCCTTTTTTTGTGCCTTAAAACTAAGCCAGTTTCTTCCTGATTCACAACCAGTTATAAAAGCAAAAAATTAACTCCTAAGCCCCAGATAAGCTTGTTTGACTTGCAGCTCAGGCAAGAAGCAGGGATGTATTAATGCTTCTCACTGAGCAGCCTTTTATCTTTGAAAAAAATCTTGAAAATTCAGGCAAAGCTGCCTTTGGTCCCAGCTGCACAACTATTTCTGTTCCAAAACTGCCTCTGTTTGCTCAAAGTGTGTCAAATGTTCCTTTCCTGCATGGCTGAGGCAGCCTGGAGCAGCACAGGGCACTGGGAATTCCATGCAGGCTCACAAACCTCTGCTGGTTCCAGGCTAAACGAGCTGGGACAGCCCTTCCACGGGGAGGTTTAGGAGTAAATGCACTAAATAAGAGGCATTTTCAGGCAAAAAACGAAGTGTCTTTTTCCCTGTTTTTGGAATGACTTGGGCACGCCTCAGTGAGCTGAAAGCCTCTTCAAAGCAGGTCACACGCTGTTGGGGAAGGAGCTGAGGATGTGGCAGCAGAATTGCTCCCTGGGGGGAGCAGATGGCACTGCTGGCCCCACAGGTGGAGCCAGCCTTTCCCTCCAGTTGTTCCCTCTGGATTCTGTCCCTGCCAGTGCTGCATCCAGCAGGATCAGGCATCCCACGAACACAGAAAGTGGGGAAAACTCCTCAGCAGCCCAGCTGGGGTTTAATCGTGTTTTTGAGTTAGGAAAGAAGAGCTTTCAGTTCACATCAGTGACTCGGAAGTTTCCCAGCTCTGGAATATTTCAAATTAGGGAATGAAGCATGAACTGCTCCTTAATTTATCAGTGTTCCATGGCAGAGATGCTCCTCCTATCTGGCCATCCTCACCTGCACTGGATGCACCAGGAAGGAGCCAATTTATTCCCAGTGAAGCCTCCCAGCCTTGCTGGAAACACTTAAAATTACACATTTCCCCCCCTAAAAAGAGGGGGAGAAAATTGTGGAGATGCTACAGAAATTTAAATTCAGCTGCTTCACTTCCTTTATAACACATTCTTATCAAAGCTTAACGACATCCAAGATTTTTTTAACTTAAAGCACCAAGATCAAGCAGCCTTGGCACAGCCTGAAGGCAGGGAGAGAAAAGCCCTTTGCTACTTAAGCTGTTTTTAAAACTCCACTTCCACCTCGCCAGGGAATCCCAGGACACATTTTAAATAATATCCTGAACCTCACACTTTTGTCAGTTGATTTGTCCAAGGCCAGAGGAGTCAGAGCAGGAATTCTTCTTACCCAGCAGCACCTTTTGCAAAATCAGGCCCAACTTCCCCTCTTTTGTTAATTAAACAGCACCAAAAGGTGCAAAATGAAGAAGGAAGGAATTCCAGCCAGGAACTGAGTACCTATAAAAACGTGGAGCTTGGCAGAGCCTTAAAATCCTACAAATTTTCATGGATATCAAGAACCAAGCGCATTCCCAACTTTTGTCCCACTCACAGCCCTGGGGGAGGTCACAGGACAGGTGGGAAGGAAAGAAGAGAGAGGAAGTTCCTTCCTTCAGGCTGAAATCTTTGGGATAAAAGGAAAAAATCCACTTCCTAAAGGGCAAACAGCTCCAATGCAACGTGAAAATGTCCCTGTGAATCAGCTCCATGCAATCCAGGGGTTAAAGCAGAGCAGAAAAGTTCTGGAGCAGGGTCTAAGTGCAGCCAGGAACAATGAGGGAGCTGAGGAGAGAGAATGGGAATAGTGCTGACAGGACAGGTGAGGAGAGAAAGGCAGCACAGAAAGATTTAGGGAACAAAGAACTGCAAAAACAGACGCCAAGCAGAAACAAAGGGCAGGAACCAACACGCGGAAAAACAGGGAAGAGCAGAGACAGCAGGAGAAGGAAATAAAATACCTCAGGATCCAGGAAAGGGGGAACAAGGAACACTGAAAGGATGAACTTGTGTGCAGCCCTGCCCTGATTGGAATTCCAGTGGTTAACAGGGTTAATTAACCAAAATCCTCATTTCTCTGCCATCCAGAGGGAGCTCCGAGGTGGAGGATGCCCTGGAAATTCAGCAGCTCTCAGGGAACCCTTTAATGCCCCAAACTCAGCTGCCTTGTGGGATCAGTTTGTTGGTGAGAGGCATTTCCAGGAGCTTGGGATGAAGAGCTCCCGTGGAGAATGTTCCCCACGGCTTTGTACTGGAAACCTGAAGGGAAAAGCAGCTGGAGTTTGTTTTCCCAGCACAGCTGATTTTCCTACTGCTCCTCCTGCAGCTGTCCCCCAGCAAATACTGAGTGTGAGCTCTCAGGGCCTCAGGAAGAGACAACCAGCAGGGTTATACCTGAACCTGCAGGATTTGGGGATAATCCCACCCAAAAGAATGATTTTGGATCAGCAGTTTGGCAAAGAGCTGTCCTGATAAACTGGGATGCTTTTCCTGAATCCAGGTAAACCTCAGAAAGAAAGAATTCACACCCTGGAGGTGCTGTTCTTGCTACAGCTCTGAGGAGACTCACCTGAGAACTGACCCTGCAGGTGATGGACCAAAAACCCAACTCAGAACTGACCCTGCAGGTGGTGGATCAAAAACCCACCTCAGAACTGACCCCGCACGTGATGGACCCCAAATCTATCTCAGAACTGACCCCACAGGTGATGGACCCCAAATCTATCTCAGAACTGACCCTACAGGTGATGGACCCCAAACTCACCTGACAACTGACCCTGCAGGTGGTGGACCCCAAATCTACCTCAGAACTGACCCTACAGGTGACAAACCCCAAACCCACGTCAGGACCCCCCCGCACGTGCAGCTCGTGCTGCGCTGGGGTCCCCAGCTCGTGTCCCCCTCACCTCAGAGGATCTCCTGCCAGGCTGGGCTCCTCCTGCTGTGCCCCCCGGGCCGCGGCTGCTGTTGCTGTCCCTGTTCCCACTGCCTGGGGAGAGGGCACAGTCAGAGCCACCTGCACCCCTGCGCTCTGTCCCACCCTCCCAACGCCCCCGATGAGACCCGGCTGTCCCCAACACCCACCCACACTTTTGGCACCCGCCAAAGCCGCGGCCGCCCCTTCCCATTCATTACCCCACAGAAACGGGGGAATTCATTGATTTCCCCACTCTCCCATCCCCAAACGCCCTCCAGGCTCCCCGCGCCCCGCCCCCGACCCCCTTTTAAAGGAGCGCTGTGCCCTCCCCTCCCCTCCCCGTCCCCCATCCCGGGCCACTCCCGGGGGGGTTCCCCCTCTCCCCCCCCTCCCCGGGGCCGCCCCCGCCCCGCGCTTCCCCCTCCCCCTCCTCCCGCCGGGCCCGGGCCCGCCCCCCCCCCCTCTCCGGCGCTAGGCCGCGGCAGCGCGGGCGGCGGCTCACCGGTGTCGGGGGGCGGCGGGGGCCCGGCGCGGTGCGGGGCGCGGCGGGGGCGGGCCGGGGGCGGCGGGGGCCGGCGGGGCGGCGGCGGCAGCGCGGGACGGGGCGGCGGAGCGGCCTCTACTCGCGGCGGCGCAGGGCGGCCATGGCGTGACGTCATCCGCTCGCGACGGGCCCCGGCTCGAGGCGAGAGGAGGGGAGGGGGGAGCGCGCGCGCTCCGCAACCCCCCCGTAACCCCCCCCCACCCCGCGCGCGCGCGCGCGCGCCTTAAAGGGGCCGCGTCTTAAAGGGGCCGCGCACGGCAAGGACGGGGCACGCGTGTGCGCGCACAGGTGCGCGGGCAGGTGAACAACACGTGAACACGTGAACGGCGTGTGTGTGCAGGCGTGCGTGGGCGCACACGCGAGCACGTGGAGGGGCAGGGAGGTGCACGGGTCCGTGCACGCGCGCGGCTGGACAGATGTTCGTGGGGGCACACGCGTGGCTCCAGATGTGCACAGGCCGCGCGGACACACACACACAGAGGGACGGGGCGTGCCACAGAGTCAGGGAATAGTTAGGGTGGAAGGGAGCTCTGGAGATCATCCAGGCCAAGGCAGGGGCACCTGGAGCAGGTGGCACAGGAACACGTCCAGGTGGGACTGGAATGTCTCCAGACAGGGAGACCCCACGCCCTCCCTGGGCAGCTGCTCCAGGCCTCTGCCGCCCTCCATGGACAGAGGTTCTTCCTCGTGTTGAAGTGGAACTTCTCGTGTTTTAGTTGGTGGCCGTGGCTCCTCTTGCTGTCGCCGGGCACCACTGAACAGAGCCTGGCACTGTCCTCTGACACCCCTTGATGGGATCCCCTCCCAGCCTTCCCTTCTCCAGCCCGCCCATGCCCAGCTCCCGCAGTGTCCCCTCACCAGGGCGATGCCCAGATCCCCCAGCTGGGACTGGTTGGGGCAGGAGAGGGTGTGGCCGGGGGGGAGGAGTGTCTGTGACAGGTATAAAAGGTGAGGTGAGGCTGACGGGGGTGATCCAGAGGAGAAGAGCTGGGATCTGCTAAAGGTGGGGATGGGGATGGGGATGGGGATGGGGATGGGGATGGGGATGGGGATGGGGATGGGGATGGGGATGGGGATGGGGATGGGGATGGGGATGGGGATGGGGATGGGGATGGGGATGGGGATGGGGATGGTCCACTGGATCCCCCACCATGAGGCTCCTGGCTGGAGATACCCCTGGAGCCCCTCAGCTAGTGCCTGGCTGGAGATATCCCTGGATCAGCAGGGTTGGGGGTGCTCCCATGGGTGTCTCTGACTCCCAAAGCCCTGGCTGCCCTCTCTGAGGGCCCAGAGCACAGGCACAGCCCCGGGGATGGTGTCTCACCTTTGCTCCAGCGCTGACTCAGGCTCCCACGTGTCCCTTTACGAAAGAGCCCTGCTGGCAGGGGACTCTGCCCGGGCGGCCACCGCTGGCCTGGCCCCTGCCAAAGGGCAGGACCAGCCCCTGTAAAGGCAGCGGTGACAGAGCTCAGGCTCAGTTCTGTCACTGGAATTGCCAGTGGAGAGATCTCCTGGAGCAGACAGGAGCTGAAAGGAGTGGAAGATCCCCTGGAGCGGAGTGCAAGGTACTGGTGGGAACAGGTCTTGAGTGGACAGGAGCTGACGGGACCACTGTCCTTCCTCCCCACAGGGTGCTCCGTGCTCCTTGGAAGATGGATTACGCCAAATCCCTGAGCCAGCGCCTGGCTGTCCCCGTCTCCAAGTAAGTGCCGTGGAGCCCCTGTCCCCAGGATGGGGACATCGCATCAGAGCCCTCCCTGCTTCCCGGGGTGCTGGCACTGCCAGGGGGTGGTGCTGGCTCTCAGGACACCCCGATCCCTGTATCCCTTCCCAGATGTGTCTCAGCCAGTGCCTCCATGACCCAGCAGCTGCTGGCGGGCCCGGCCCCACCGCCCCGGCCCTACCGCGTGTGCAACTGGGACCGCAGCCTGCGCAAGGGCGTCATGGCCCCAAGCCTCGCCGAGCTGCTGTGCCAGGTCTGTCTGTCTGTCTGTCTGTCCGGGCTCTGGCTGTCCGTCCAGGGACCGTCCCCAGCCCTGCTCACCCCCAGCCCCGTTGCAGGCTCAGAGCGCCCTGGCCCTGCCGGCGCCCATCGTGCTGGTGCTGGATGAGGACGGCACCGCGGTGGAGACGGAGTCGTTCTTCCGGACGCTGGAGGAGGGCACGGCACTGATGGCCCTGAGCAAGGAGCAGACCTGGACTGCCCCCAAGGTGAGGGGATCCCTGAGAGGGGCAGGAGGCTGGTTTTGTCCTGTCTGGCCCACACTGGAGGTGGGACTGGGAGGGTGGGGTGCACCGGGTGACCGTGGTCCCGCTCTTTCTTAGACACGTGGCTACCAGGTGAGCCTGTCCCGCAAGCCCCCGCGCAGGATCGACGTCGCCTGCGTCACCTTCGACCTGTACAAGACCAACCCGAAGGACCTGGGCTGCCTCAACGTCAAAGCCACCCTGTATGGCACCTACAGCATGTCCTATGACCTGCGCTGCTACGGGGCCCGGCGCCTGGTGAAGTGAGCACGGGGGGCTGGGGACACTCCGGGAGCAGGGACACTGCCCAGCCCCTCCGTGGCATGCTGACCCCTTTCTCCCTGCCCAGGGAAGCCCTGCGCTGGACACTGTTCACCATGCAGGCCACGGGCCACGTCCTGCTGGGCACCTCGTGCTACATGCAGCAGCTGCTGGACGCCACCGAGGAGGAGCAGAAGGAAGAGGAGAAGAGCCCTGTCCCCCTTCAGAACCTCCTGCCCTGCAGCCTCCCTGCCCTACCCTACAAGAAGATGCTGCAGTGAGGGCTGGCTGGCCTGGCCTGTCCCCTCCTCTGTCCCCCCAGCCCTCGGGGGTCCCAGCACCCCACTAGGTCAATGCCTGGGCAGAGGCTGCCGTGGTGGCACAACCTCTCCTTGCACTCCGCTGGCTGAGTGTGGCCAGATCTGCTCTGGAATAGCTGCTGCTCTGTAAATATATTTATTTAAGTCAAGTTCTCCTGCATTCAGCTGCGTCTTGTGTCATCTTTGTGGGGGGGACACCCAGGACACGCAGCCCTTGCACTGCTTGGCACGCTGAGGTGGTGGTGTAAGAGGTGAGAGGAGGGGACCTGTCGCAAGTGCTTCCCCAGGGGAACTGCTGCCTTCATCACCCTCCTCCTCCCTGGCACCAGAGCCTGTCTCCCACCCCCTGGCACTGCAGCCACCCACAACATGGTGACGGGGCAAATCCCAAAGCCCCTGGCCTGTGGCAGCTGGCGCCACGCCTGTCCTTGCTCCTTTTAACAGGATGAAAGATTTCCCTGCTCCTTGTGTCCCTGACTGTGCAGGGCTGGCACAGAAGGACAGCCCTCATGCCCTGGAGGAGGTGTTCTGGTCCCTGGGCTCCCCAGCCCCCGTGGCAGCCCTGGGCAGGGGCTCACTGTGCCCACTCCAGCCTTGCACATCCCCCAGTGCTGGTGCTGGCCTGGCTCTGTCCACGGGGATCCCAAGGGCCCACCAGCTCCAGGGATATCAGCTGGGAAACAAACCGAGCTGGGGGCACTGGGCTCCAGCCACCTGGCCCTTGGGGGGCTGTCCCCGAGTGTGCAGGGGGAGCCCAGAAAGATCCTGAAGCACAACCCCTGCCAGAGAGGGTGGGAGGGAGGGCAACAACCCACTACCCACCTGTGCTGGACTGGGACTACTGGGCTGAGCTGTGGGGAGGTGAGAGGCCACTCTCTGGCGATCCTTAGAGCCATTCCCCCCACCCCGTGTCACACTGTGGGGGACACCTGAGCTGAGCCACACTCACCTGGGCACCTACTTACTGCAGGGCCTGGAGCTGCAGCACAGGAACTGATCATGTGGCAGAGACCTGAGCCCCAGCTGGGGCTGTAGGGACTTAATTAGCCTGATAACTAATGAGGATCAGCACCAGCTGAGCCCCATCTGGGAGCAGCGCCTTTGCCCCATGGCACAGATGTGTGACCTCCCCGTGCTGACGCAGTGCCACCCAGGGGCACCAGGGACAGCGTGGGCACTGCCCTGCCCCGCCCGTGCCGCTGTCACCCCATGGCTGTACACAGCCGGTGGCCACCTCCCCCGGCCCCTCGGGCTGCCGGTGGCCGTGCCAGCCCCGCAGTGTCCCCGCCCCCACGCAGGTGTTTAGCAGACATATTTATTTCTGTACACACTTATACACACAGCTCCCAGGGCAGCTCCATCCTCGCTCCCAGCGCCGGCTCTGCTCTGCGGCAGGGCCACCCCCGTATTTCCGGGGGTGCTGGGGCCAAGCCTGTACCCCTCACACCCCCTCCCCAGCCCCGTAGTGTCTACCTGGGGGAAAAGCCCCCTGCAGCCCCCAGGGCAGCGCCGTGCACCATCCCCCTGCCTCAGTTTCTCCCCGGGAAGAGGTGGGGGCTGACTCCCACCAGCACCACGCTCCCACCGCAGGGTCCTCACCCCCCAACCCGGGTGAATTTGGGGTTCCAGATGCTACAGCTGCCCCGGTGGAGCCTCCTGGGGGTAGTCCTCCATCACCCTGACCCCTGCACGGGGGGTGTCAGGCACCGGTTCCATCCCCCAGCCCCTGCAGCCCCCCGAGCGGTGGCGGGGGGCTCTGGGGGGGCTACTTGACGTGCTCGGCAGCGTGGGAGGAGCAGTAATACTTCTTGTGGGCGATGAAGGTGGACAGGCTGCTGAACTTGATGTTGCAGAGGCGACAGTACCTGTGGTTGCCGTTGGGCACCGGGCCGGGCACCGCCTTGGCCGGAGGGGTCTGCACCCCCCTGTCCGTGTAGGCCGGGGGCGTGGGGGGCTTGCGGGCAGCTTCCCGCAGTCCCTCGGGGGCTCCGGGCGAGGCGGGGGCCCGGGGGAGCCGGGGGGCCGGGGGCTGTCCCGGCCCTCCTTGGCGGTGACGCTGTCCCGGCGGAGGCGGGGGCCGGGCGGGCGAGGGGGGGACGCCGCGGGCAGCGGGGGCTCGGGCGTCCTGCCGGCACCGGGGGCCAGCGCGTCCGGGAGCCCCTGCCCGGCCCCCGCCGGCGGCTTGGCCACGAAGAGCCCGTGGGCGTTTCGGAAGTGCTCGAGGAGGTCGCCCTTGATGGCCCCGTTGAGGGGACAGTAGGGACAGGCGGCGAGGGGACCCTTGGCCCCCGGCGGTGCCAGGGGACCCTTGGGGTGACGCTGCAGCGAGTCCGCGCCGGGGTAGGGGATGCCGGGGCTCCCCGCCGGGGCCGCCCGCACCCGCACCGATCCTTCGGGGTCCCCCTCGCCGGGGCTGCCGGGGCTGCGCCGGCCCTTGAGGGGGGCGGCCATGGCCCCCTTCATCTTCTGCAGGTGCTCGAGGGTGCGGGGCTGCAGCGGCGTGGCCGGGCACTGGTACTTCTTGTGCGCCAGGTACGCGTCCAGGCTATTGAAGCTGATGCGGCACGCGGTGCACTCGTGGTAGTCGGCCAGGGGCAGCAGCGGGGCCGGTGTCGGTGTCGGTACCGGCTCGCTCTGCCACCGCGGCTTCTTGCTCAGGTCGATGGGACCCTCGGCTTCGGGGCTGGCGCGGGGCTCGGGGGCGGCCGCGGGCGGCTCTGCGGGCGGGGGCTCCGGTGCCGGCGGGGGCTCGGCGGGGCGGCGAGCGGCGCCGTGGATCTCGTAGAGCTTGCGGCGCTTGCGGGTGCGCAGCGGCTGCGGCACGAAGGGCACTTTGGGGGCGGCGGGGCGGCGCAGGGGAGGGTCGTGCCGGGAGGCGCAGTAGAAGCGCTTGTGCACCACGTAGGTCTCGTGGCGGCTGAAGCGGATGTTGCACGCCTCGCACAGCGTCTTGCTGGGGTCCTCGTCCCCCTCGTCCCCCGCCGAGCTGCTGGGGCTCTGGCTGTCCTCGCTGCACCGCCCCGACCCCCCCTCCGCCTCGGGGGACCCCGCTTTGGTGCCCCCCTCTTCAGCCTTGCCCTCTGGCGCGGTGGCCGGCGGTGTGGCATCGCGGCCGGCGTCCCCGTCCCCCGCCGCAGGGCCCTGCCCGTTGCCCGCCGGAGGGGACAGCAGCGTCCCCGGGGCGGGGGGACCCTTGGGCACCCCGGGGGGAGCTTTGAGCTTGCGTGCCCCGGGTGGGCTGTCCTCGGCCAGGTGCCGGCTGGAGCAGTACAGGCGCTTGTGCACGTAGTAGTTGTTGATGTTGTTGAAGGTGATCTCGCACTCGAAGCAGGTGGCCCCCTTGGGCACCGGCGTGCCCGGGTAGATGGCGGGCGGCACCGCGCCCCCGTGGCCCTGCTTCAGCCGGCTGTGCACCAGCTCCGACATCTTGGCCAGGATCTCCGACGCCTGCGGCACCACCGCGGCCTCGTGGCCGAACACGTACTGCGGGAGGAAGACGGTGCCGCCGGCCGTGCCCGTCCCCGGCTCGCTGGGCACGGGGCTGGAGCCCGGCGTGGGGCTGGCGAGCTCCGACTTGACCTTGGCCGATGGCAGGCTGCGGGGGGACGAGGTCCGGGAGCCGGCGTCGGGGCTGCCGGCCCCCTCCCCGCTCTTCGGGGCCTCCGCCTCGCTGGCCGGGCTGCCGGCCGGCTCCTCCTTGATGCGCACGGGCTCGCCGGACGTGGAGGAGGAGGAAGAGGAGGAGGAGGATGCCGATGAAGGCCCTTCCCCGTTCTGTGGCTGGGCTGGGGGCGAGAGTTTGCCGGCCCTGGGGTCGGGGGGCGAGGCCGGCGGTGCCGGTGCTGGTGCCGGTACCGGGGCGGTGTCGGGGCCGGGCGGGGGGCCGGGCAGCACCACGTGCTGCGGCAGGGCCGGCAGCGCCTCGGGCAGGAACGCGCTCAGGCTGCACTTCCGCAGGGACGCGTTGTTCGGCTGGCTCAGCCCTGCAGGGGGACAGAGGCGACAGTGTCACCGACAGCCCCGGCACAGGAATGCTCGCCCCGTTCCTTGTTCCACACATCCTGGCAGAGGGATGCTTGCTGTGCCCCCTGTTCCCAATGCCTCTGGCACAGGGATCCTGCTCTGTTCCCCATTCTCAATGTCCTGGCACGGGGACACTGTCCTGTCCCCACCTCCCTTCCCACCACCAGGCCCAGCTGGGGACAAGCCCTTGGTGACAATGCCATCCCGTGTCCCCCATGGCCACAGCCCCAGGACTCACCAGGAGCGAGGGGTTTGGCAGCAGGAAGGGCTGATCCTGGTGAGAACACCTCGCCCTTGGAGCCCGGCTGGCAGATCATGTGGTTGGTGACCAGGTGGCTGTACAGGATGTCCCTCGTGGTGGAGATGAAGCCACAGCTGTGGCAGACACCTGAGGGGACAGGGCACGGGGCTGAGCGGGCAGGGTGGGAAGGACAGTGCCCATCCCTGGGCTGTGCCGGAGGGGACGGGGCTGTCCCCATGGGACACTCACCGTTCAGGGTGTCCGTGTGCACCTTCAGGTGCCGCTCGCAGTTGGCTTTGGTGGTGAAGGCGGACAGGCAGATCAGGCAGACGAATGGCCGCTCTCCTGCCAGACAGATGGACACTCAGTGCTGAGGGGAGGGGGACAGGGACTGTGGGGACACCCACAGGGCCACCCCATAGGGCCAGATCCCTCTGTCTCTGCGGGTCTGAGATGAAGACCTACCAGTGAGCTGTGCCAAACCAGTGGCCCAACTGGGGAGAACTTCATCCCACTGGTCACTGTGCTCCAGCCCCATATCCTCCCTACCACTCCAGTAGCTCAGCTGGGGTGAACCTCCTCTAAATGGTCACCATGCTGCCACCCCCCAGCCTCCCTGTCCCTCCAGAGGAGGGGTGCTGTGCTGTGCTGTGCCATACCGCTGTGGCTCCGCATGTGGATCTCCAGGGAGCTGGCACTGGGACAGCTCTTCTTGCACTGTGGGAAGGGGCAGACCCTCTCGTTGGGATATGTCTCCTTGGGCTTCTCATCCAGGGCGGGGGAGCCGGCGCCGGCGCTCTGCCGGCTGGCACAGTAGTACATCAGGTGGGCCTGGAGGTTGCGCTCGCTCCGGTACCAGATCCCGCAGTCCTTGCACGGGAACACGTCCTCTGTGGAGAGCAAGGGACAGGGACATCGGGACAGGGACATCGCTTGTGTGACAGGCTGGGGAGCCCTGGCAGGGTTGCGGTGCCGCCTGTCCCTCCCCGCGTGTCCCTCCCTGCGTGTCCCCAGCACTCACTGTTGACCACGGCAGTGGCCAGGATGGCGGCCATGCCGGCCTGCTGTGGCAGCAGCTGGATGTCCGAGTGCAGCGCCGCCGGGTACGGGGACTCGCCGGGCTCCGCTTTCACCCCGTGGTTGGGGACAGCTGGTGGCTCTGCCATCACGAAGGCGCTCAGGGGCTCGTCCTCCCGCAGCGCTCGCGTTGTCCGGCACCACAGGGCTTCGTCTGGGATGGGGGGACAGCGGTGAGCGGGGATCGCTGCATCCCGTCCTGCCTCCTGCCTGGCCTGTCCCCTCTGTCCCGCCTTGTCCCCGCGGTCCCGGCAGCGGCCGCTGCTTCCTCCCGGCCGTGGCCTGGAGATGGCGGTGTCTGCCCGTGCTGAGCCCCGTGGAGCCTGCCCGGACCCGCCGCTCCGGCTCGTGCCTGTCTCTGCACGTATCCCTGTGTCCATCCCTGCATCAATCCCTACATCCATCCCTGTATCCACCGCTACGCTCATCTCTGCATCATCCCTGCACCCATCCCTGTGCCCGTTTCCACGTCCATCCTTACACCCATTCCTGTGCCCATCTCTGCATCCATCCATCCATCTTTACACTCATCTCTGCACTCATCCCTGTGCCAATCCTTGTGCCCATCTTTACAACCATCCCTGTGCCCATCCCTGCGTCCATCCCTGCGTCCATCCCTGTGCCCTTCCCTGTGCCCATCCCTATGCCCTTCCCTGTGCCCATCCCTCTGCCCATCCTTGCTCCCATCCCTGCTGGGACCCTCCCCTCCCCAGGGACGCTGGGACAGGGACGTGCCCAGGGACAGCCAGCGGTGGGACAGGGGGAGCAGACACTGGGACAGGGGGACACAGAGGGGGCCCCCTCCCCTCCCACCCCCACTGCCCCCAGTACCAACCCTTCCTGTAGATGATGGCGTTGGCATCGGGCTCTCCGGGCATGAGGGGCAGGCGGGACAGCCAGCAGCTCTCGTCCCCCAGCACCAGCGTCACGGGGGGGCTCTGCGGGGCAGGGACAGGGGGTCAGCACCGGGGTCACACCGAGGGGCTGCCAGGGGGGTCACAGTGCTCCCCAAAACCTGCTGGGGTCACACTGAGGGGCTGCCAGGGGGGTCACAGCGCTCCCCAAAACCCGCTGGGGTCACACTGAGGGGCTGCCAGGGGGGTCACAGCCCTCCCTGCTCAGCCCATGCCCAGCTCCCCGCATTCTAATGAATATTAATGAGCACAAGGGGGGGGAAATTAATCTCCCTGATCCTCCGATGGCTGCTGCAGTAACGATATGAAATCTAATTATCCATCCCAATATTTCCAACCCCTCCAACTCAGCCTGACAGTCGCAGCCGGTTGGGGCCTTATCACTGCCAGGAGCCGAGTGCTGGCAGCGTGATAAAGCCCCCAACACACGTGTGAGGCACTGGCACAGGGGTGTGACACTGGCACAGGGGTGTGACACACTGGCACACAGGTGTGACACTGGCACAGGGCTGTGACACACTGGCACAGGCGTGTGACAGTGGCACAGGGGTGTGACACTGGCACAGAGCTGTGACACACTGGCACAGGGTGTGACACACTGGCACAGGGGTGTGACACACTGGCACAGGGGTGTGCACCTCTCACAGTGTGGGGGAACCCACCCGCCCCTGCAGACACCCGAAATGGGGCTGGGGGCTTTGGGACCCCCAGCATGGGGCACAGGGATGGGCACCGCTGGTGCCACGTGGGCGAGGCACCCTCGAGGAGAGGAGGGTCCCTTTGGAATTTCGCTCCAGGCATGGGGAGACTGGTGGGTACCCCCGATGGAGGGAGGTCCCTGCGCTGCCCAGGACCCCGCGGCACCCCAAGGTGCTGCCAGCACCCCAGGGTGCCCACGCCGGCTCCCCGTGACGGCCCCAGCCCCGGCGTGAAGCCCTTCCTTGTTCTCCCTGGAACAAAGAGGTCGCTGTCTCCGCTCCGCACCGGCTGATAACCATCGGAAACCCTATCTGCTCCGCATCCGCCGGGATGGCGCATCGGCACGGCCCCTGCCCTTGCCGCAGCCCGGCCTGGGGGGGACACGGGGCACCGAGGGACCTGGGGGTCAGTCCCAGAGGGGCTTCACGTTCCCTTGGCACCCCGAGCTGTCTGCCTGAGGGTTTCCACACCTTCCTGAGCAAGGATCTTTTGGGGATCAGCTGGGGGCGGGCAGACATCCTCCTCCTCCTCATCTTTTCCCTCCTCCTCTTCTTTCTCCTTCTCCACCAGCAGGCGATGGGCACACACGGTGCTCCAGCCACAGAATATCAAAGCCACCCAGTGCTCCCAGCTCCCACTAAAACCCCAGGCTGGGATCATCTCCCACATGGAGATGAAGAGCAGAGCCGGGCAGGATTTGGGGGAGACCCCCTGCACATCCCCCCACCGCCGCCAGCAACAAAGACGGAGGGACCTGAGGGCGACAGCCCCTATCAGGGATGGGGCTGCGATTCCTTCCTCCCTTCCCTGAGCAGAGATAGGGAGGGAGGAGAGTGGCAGAGGAGAGCAGGGCTGGGAATCATCAGCCGGGCTCGATAAGGGAGCTGCTGAAATGGGAGCAAAAATATTTAGACAATAAATGAAGTATCAGAAAAAAGCCGCGCATATCTTCGGGAAATCAATCATCCTGTACCGGGTGTCTGGACACACGGCGCCAACCGGGAGATAGGGAGCCAAACTGGGCAGATAAGGGTTAATCAAGGATTTAATTCAGCAAAGATAAACGGGCCTGAGCTTAAAAAAAAGAAAAAAAAGAAAAGGAAGAAAAAAAAAAAGAGCAAAGGAGAGAGGAGGAGGAGGAGGAGGAGGAAGAGGTGGGGATGGAGCCAGGCCTTGAGGATCCTGGGCTGGAGGTGCCTGTGTGCGGCTCGGGGGGGATGTGGAGGGAAGGATGTGGCTGGGATGGAGGATCCAGAGCCCAAAAACGCCCACAGTCACACTCATGGGCACCAACGGCCACCAACAGCCACCAGCCCCTGGTGTCCCCTCAGTGCTCCTCTCCTGCCCCTTCCCCACGGCTGCTGGTCCTCCCCAGGCACGACCAGAGTCCCCAGGGAGCAACTCTGAGGCAGGAAAGCCAGATCCCATCTCCCGTGTGAGGCGACAGGTGCCACCAAGCCGCCCGTGCAGAGGGGACAGACGGGGTGGCAACATCCTGTCCCCTGCCTGTGGGAATGCTCTCGAGTGGCAGGGAAACCTCCTGGGCACCCAAACCAGGAGATTCCCAGGGGGTGAGGAGCTCAAGCAGGGAAAATCCTGCCCAAAGAGGATTTGTTTCCCCCTCCACCGTGCCCTCGGGGTGCCCTTACCGTGTCGCCGTGCCCCGGCGATGCCGGCTCGCTGTGGATGCTGCCCTGGAAGGGGCCCCAGGAGAAGCCCTCGGGGAGGCTCCTGCGGGTCCGCACCCGCCTCTGCCCCTCCTGCACCTCCAGATCCAGCTCATCTGCGGGGAGACAGGCACAGCATCAGCGGGATGCACCCCAAACCCCCCTGGCCTGCAGCACCCCAAACCCCAGGGGATGTGGGCACCCAGCTGGAGCCGGGAGCTGCTGGTGGGTGTCCTGTGGGGGGATCCATCCCCTTCCCGGGGGGTCCCGGCACGGCCCGGGGGGTCCGGGCCCGGCACGGCGGAGCGGAAGGAGCGTTTCCCATCCCCGCACCCAAAGTCGAAGCAGCTTCAGGGCTTAATGGCTTTGATTATCTGATAAGGCTCTGGTTTAATGGGTTAGATAACATGTTAATACGCTATGAAGGCTGCTCGAAAATGTTTTAACTGTGCCTTTGTCTTTGGGAGCGCAGATAAGATGGCAGGTAACCAATACCCAGATGGATGCGCTGCCTGCCCCTCGCCGGCTGCCGCCCCCCAAAAACGAGCTGCTCCCCGGGGACAGCGAGCCAAAGGCAGCCTGTCTGCGGCCGGGAATGCTCCGAGCCCCGCGGGATCACCCCCCGCCCTGCTCCAGGACAAGGAGTCCCCTGAAGCGCCGAGGGGATGCAGCCGGTCCGGGGGCCGTGGGCAGGGAGGAGGCTGCGCTGGCTGAAGGCAAAATTGCCTTTGGAGCCGGGAGCGCGGGGAGGATAAAGCGATCCCATGGCTGCGGAGATTGAAATCTGATGTGTTTATTAGCAGGGCTGACATCTGGATCCTCCCGGCGCTGGGGTGAGCTGAGGTGAGCGACTGGGAGCGCTGGGTGGTGTCACCTGCGATCGCCCAGGTGCCACTGCCACCCGCGGGTCCCCTCCGGCCACCCCGGGCCACTGGGGACTGCCCGGAGCACATCCCAGGGCAGCAGCCCGTGCCACCTCGGCAAAACCTGCTGCCCACTGGGAGGTCCGGGAAGGTGTCCAGGGTCCCCGAGGTGTTTGGGGTCACCAGGCTGGTCCCTGTGCTCGGGCACGTGCCACCCTCCATCCCTGTGCCACAGCCCCTTGCACTGCTGGTGACGGGCTCTGCCACAGCTCCCCTGCCCTGCCTTCCCATTCCCACAGCCTGGGAATGCTCCCAAAGCCACCTGGCCATGGAGATCCTGGCTCTGTTTCTAGCTGGGATTTCATCCCTGCAAAGGGGTTTTGGGAGGGAGCGTGGCACGGGCCGTGCCTGCCCTGCATCCTTGGCATCCTCCCACCCTACATCCCCCACATTCCTGGCATCCTCCTGCCCTGCATCCCCCTGCCCATTTCCTCATCAGCTCCACCTCAGCCCAGGGAAGAGGAGGAGGAGGGATGAGGCCTTGGAGGAGCTGTTGGGATTTATTCCCTGGCACACACTGACCCTGAAGAAGAGCAGCAGCAGCTCCTTGTCCAGCTGGGCCTTCCTGTGAAGGACCTGGGGGCAGGCGGGGAGCAGAGTGACCACCAGAGCGGCCTCAGGGCTGAGCAGGGCAGTCGGACCCTCCCATTCTCCCACATTTCCAGTGCCCTCCCATCAGATTCCCAAAGTGGTGCCAGGGTGCTGGACCCCCTCCAGCCTCAGCATCCCTGAGCTGCCCACCTTCCCCTCCACCCCTAAACCCCCAGGAGAGCCCCAGCAGCGCTGGCTCCACTCTGGCTTTGCCACCCCGAATATCCCGGCTGCTTTTGGGGACCGGAGCCCAACGGCCTCGTCCCCCTCTCCGGGTGCCCCCCCTGGGTGCCCCCCCTTGCCCGTCTCACTGGTAATCAGCGGCGTTTGGGTCAGGAGACCATGTCTCCGAGATAAGAGCGTTCGCCTGACACTTCCCATGTCAGAGCACTTCATCTTGTGTGTATCAATCCCCAGCAGAGAAAACACGCAGGCGCTGATAAAGAGAAAACCGTTCCAGACAGGGGGACAAAAATAGTGCTGCCGGAGCCGGGCCCGTTCCCGCCAGCGCCCCGCGGCCGTGGCCTCCACCCACCCAAAAACGGGGCGCTGGAACCCCACCAAGGGGGCTGAGCCCCGACTCAGCGGCGCTGAGAGCTCCTCCAGTGGGATGGGGGTCCCTGTGCCAGTCAGGGATGCTGCCGCAGCCCCGGCGCTGCGCCCACGTTAACACAGCAAGGGAAAAACGGAGGGAAAAGATGATTTTTCCAGCTAAACACGTGGCACAGCTGAGTGGGAAGAGGGAAAATGATGGGGAGGGCTGGGAGATGCTGTGTGTTCCACGCTGGGGACAAAGCCCAAGGCCGGCAAGCTGTGTCCCCACGCGGGGACCGCCAGGCGGCAGGGAGCGATCCCACTGTGAGATCCAGGCACATCCCACTGCCTGCAGGCTTGGGAAGAGCTGCTGCCAGCCCCTGGGGTGTCCTGGAGCAAAGTCCATGGGCTGCAGCTCCCTGTGGGATGCCCTGGCAGGTGAACACCCCCCAGGTATCTCACCTGGCCATCGGTCCCTCGTTATCATGGGAGCAGGGCTTATCTCCCAGCTCATTAACCAAGCTGGGCAGGGACTGGCCTGTTCTCTTTGGGGCGCAGAGAAAAGCAGCAGGAAGGAAGGAAGGGAGGAAGGGAGGAAGGACGGAAGGGGGAAAAGCCCCTGGAGCGCCCAGGTGCACCTGCCTGGTGTGACGCAGACCCCGGGACCACGGGGCTGCTCCTGGTTTATCTCCCCATCGAGAGATTCCAAAGGAACCGGCTGAGCTGTGCCAGGAGCAAAGATTAATCCTGTCACCACCCCATGGCCACCGGGCGATCGATGGCCGGCACCTGCATTCCCACCCATCCCGAGGGTCCAGGGTGGGCACAGCGGAGGGAGGAAGCCTGTGGGGATGCCATGGGGCTGCGTCTTCCTGCGGCACGGGGTGTGACGGAGATGAACGGCCCGAGCCCACGGACACGGTGACCACAGCATTCCCACAGCCAGGGAAATGAACGGCCCTGCTGCATCCAGGCACCTCCATTGGCTTTCCTTGTGGGAGGCGAGCAGGAGGGAAGGGCAGGGGGCCCCCAGACCGTGCCAGCCCATCCTGTTCCAAGCTGTTCCCGCATCCCTTTGCCTCAGCTGCATCCAGAGGATTTGAACCACATCCAAACCAACGGCTCTGCCCCTCAGTGGGCATCCGGGCACAGAGGTCCCTGCAGTGTTTGCAGCTGCCTGGATACTATCAGGATAAATACTGCAATCGGCGTGTCACGGGATCACATCCCGGGATCAGCCGCCTTGTTCCGATTAAATTCAGTGCCCTGTGCCAGCCTGGGGGGCCACGCGCCAGATCCGGCCCCGGCCCTGGTGATGGAGAGACTGGGAGATGGGGGGGGACAGATGGATGGATGGAGGGATGGATGGATGGATGGACGGATGGATGGATGGACAGATGGACCTCTGATCCCAGATCCCTGCCAAGGGACCGAACAGTTCATTTGGATGCAGTTGAGGCAAAGAGATGTGGGAGCAGCTTGGAATGGGATGGGCTGGGATGGGTGGGTTTGTCTGGGGCCCCTCTGCCCTTCCCTCCTGCAGGGAAAGCAAATGTGGGTGCCTGGATGTGGCTGCACCTCCGGAACATCCAGGAGCAAACGTGGGCGGCTGCAGGAGCTGGCCTGGCAGTGGGATGGATGGATCCGTCAGTGGGTACCCAACCTCCCATGGCTCTGCCACTCCTGCCTGGGGAAATCCGAGCTGGAGAAGCCCCGGTTCCCCCTGGTTCCCCCCAGTTCCCCCCGGCGGCCCCGTCCCGGCCTCAGCTGCTGTTTTTAGACGCGGTGAGAGCGCAGCGGAAGGAATAAATCCTGACAACTCAACTACTGCAATGATGTGATGGCACCGCTCCGATAAGATGGAGGGAGCCGATTGGGAAGAGTCTTAAGCTGTGAACACGCAGCATCTCCACTCTTCACCTCGCTCACAAAGGGAAATCTCTCCAAAGGGGCTAAGGAGATTATCCCGGCTTTGCCGTCCCGGGTGCTCGAGTAATCAGGGCAGCCTTGGGGACGACAAAGGAGCGAGGAGGGTTTAAATCGAACCTTGCTGGGCTGCGCCTGCTTGGGCTCAGCCTGGGCTTGCTCTGTGGATGGAGAGGGGATGGCTGTGGCAGAGCCGGGCTCTGCCCCCGGTTTGGGGTGCTGGGGACGCCCTGGCGGGGCGGGACCTGAGGGGGGATTTCCGCCTTTATCTCTCCTGCCCATCGCTTGCCACTTATTGATTGTTTGCTGCCCGAGTCCAAAAGCGACTCCTTATCAGGCTGAACCCTGCCCCCGGATAATGGAGCAGCCGGGCCCTGCCCCACGCCCGGAGCGGGCACCACCCGGCCCCGGGGGGGCTGGACAGGGGGACTGGACACACAGCGGGGGGGGGCTGCACCCCAAAAGGGCGCGCTCCCCGCTTGCCAGCTGTGGAGCACAGCTGGCAGGCGCTGGCGGCACCGGCTGTGCCACGTGTCACCCGGGATCGCCCCACGGAAGCTGGGGTGCCCTGCCCCAGCAGGATGGGCTGATAAGCATTCCCGGGACATTTGTGTTTGGGGTGTTGCTGTGCCTCGCTGGGATGGTGCTGGGAGGGGGTCCCTGTCTCCAGAGGGTCCCTATCCCAAGGGGTCCCCATCCCCAGGGGTGTCATCCCTCATGACAAGGGGTTCCCCACCCCAGGAAATAACTGGCACCTGTGCCTGCAGGGATGTGGATTTAACACTGGGAATAAGATCAGAAAAGGCTCAGGGAGGATGGGAAGGAGGAAAACTTCCAGGCTTCCCTGGGGCTGCCAGGGCCTCTCTGCCAGGGATGCCCTGTCCCTGCTCTGTCCCTGCTCTGTCCCCACTTGTGGAGCCCATCCCAAGGGGTTCCCATGCCCCCTCCCAAGGCAGCCCCTGTTCCCAAGGGTCCTCCTCACAA
The DNA here is from genome assembly GCF_000738735.6 of Corvus cornix cornix. Classification (NCBI taxonomy): domain Eukaryota; kingdom Metazoa; phylum Chordata; class Aves; order Passeriformes; family Corvidae; genus Corvus; species Corvus cornix. Next base: position 1,623,322 of record NC_046341.1, read on the forward strand.
GGGAGAACCAGGAAACACACGGGACCTGTGACCACAGGGCTGGGGACAGGAATAAACACTGGGAAAAACACCAGAAAGCACTCAGGAAGGATGGGAAGGAGGAAAACTTCCTGGCTTCCCCAGGGCTGCCAGGGTGGCGGGACCCCTGTGCCAGGGACACCCTGTCCCTGCTCTGTCCCCTCTCCCAGGGCTGCTGGGACCCCCCAGCTCTGCCCAGGCAGTGGGAAGAGGGCACTGGCGGGGGCAGGAAGCCGGAGAGGGGGAGGAAGGGGAACGCAGGGGCCCCGGAGCCGATGCAGAGGGAAGATATCCCGTCCGGAAAAGGGGAGGGGACCACAGGGGGGTCCGTGCCACAGCCCCAAGTGCCTGCAGGGGGATGGGAGAGCCCCCAGGAAGGGGGTACCCAGGTGGAGAAGGAGGGTCCAAGCCCCAAATCCCCATTGGTCCTCAGATCCAGCCAGGGCAGAGCAGCAAGAGGAGTGATTGACAGCTGTCAATCATCACCAGGCTGGCAGCATCACCCTCAGGGCTCTCACCACAAGAGTGTGAGACATTGCTCTGCTTCCCAAGGGAAAATGGAAGGGAGATGGGAACAGAGATGCCTGAGCATCCCTCCACACTGCCAGTGTTCCCAAAAGGATCCTGAGCATCCCTCCACACTGCCAGTGTTCCCAAACATCCCCAGCATCCCTCCACACTGCCAATGTTCCCAAAAGGATCCTGAGCATCCCTCCATCCCAGCCATGTCCCCAAACTGCTCTGATCACCCTTCCACTCAGCAACGTCCCCAAACCAGTCGGAGCATCCCTTCTCTGTATCAGTGTCCCCAAACTGTCCCCTCCACCCTGCAGTGACCCCAGCAGGGACAGGTGCTCTTCCATGTCCCAAATCCAGGACAGGTGCCTCCAGCACTGCTGGGATCGTCCCCATCCCGCTGCCTTTGGCAGGAGGATTTGCTGGACACAAGCTGGGCAGGGGGAGGATGTCAGGGTGCTGAGCACCCCCTGATTTGGGACGGTGGGGTGCCAATTCCCTGAATCCCCACTGCGCCCATCCCCCAGCATTCTCCCACGAGCACCGCTCTCTGCTGCTCCACTCCCAGCGATAAAACGGAATAGCTGGAATAATTTTTCCCACCCACACATACCAGGGTGGAGGGGGAGGGATGGGGCAGACGTGGCGGGGGCCATGTCCCCCACCCCCCGGACGAGCCGTCCCCCCCATTGTGCCCTGCTCGCCCCGATAATAAACCTTGAGGTTTCCAGACAAACTCCGGGCAGCCGGAGATTATTGAAGCTGGAGATAAACACAACCGAAGGGGAGCGGGAGCACAGGGGAAGGGGGAGCTGGGGGGAAAAAAAAAGGAGTTGGGAGTTTTAATTAGATGCACCAAAAAAATGAGTTGCACTGTGCCATCCCGATATGGAGGGTGGGGGGTGAGGATGGGTTTGGGGGGATCGGGAGAGGAGCCGGAGCTCTGTAATCAACCCAGAGCCATCGTTACCTCCCAGAGGAAGTATTAATATTAAATTAATATTTCATAATGAGGAATTAATTACTAAATAAAGCCCAAGCAGGCAAGACAGCAGCAGGGCTTGGGGTTCAGCAAGGTGGAGCTGCAAATTGTGATGCCGATGTGGGGAAGGGGGTGAAGAATTCCCTGGGAAGTTGGTGGGACACGACTGGCTGGGACAACGCAGAAGCCACCCAGGGTTTGGTCACAGCTCCTCCATCCCGGCCCTGCCCATGGTGTTCCCACAGGGACAAAAGCGAAAAAGCTTCGTCCCACCTGGTGGAAAGGGAAGAACCCGGGATTCCCAGGGGCTGCAGCCTCCCGGCAGCTCCCGCTGGGAATTCTCTGGTGGCTCATTGTGTGGTTGAGCAGCCTGTCCCCCAGCAGGGCTCTGCTCTGCTTTCATTCCTGCCCCAGCTCCACGTGAAATTTGCCAGAGCTTTTCGTCTCATCCTTCTGGGAAAACTGGCTGGAATTGCTGAGGCTGGCTGGGCAGGGATGGGACAGCCCTGGGATGGGAGTTGGAGGCTGTGGGTGCTCCCAAAATTCTCTGCTACTGGCCCTTCTCCAGAGCAAACCAAAATGAGTGGGAAAGATGGAAACCTGAGGCTGTGGGGGAATTTGGGATGGTTTGGGGGAATCTGGGAAGGATGGGCATCCTGTCTCCAGCCCCGCCAGAGGATGGAGTGAGCGCAAAGCATGGCCATGCTCCATTGGGAAGCAGAACCGAGCCAGGATATCCCAGCACCCTGGATGAAGGGGTGGCACATCCGTAGAGGCTCCCAGGTTGAGCATTTCAGCCTCCAGCTCCCGGGAATTTGCCCGTCAGCCGGATGAGCTGCGGCCCCCTCCAGGGAGCAAGGTCATTTCAAAGATAAACCAAAACCCCCCTTCTCGCTCCTGCCACGTGGGGCTGGGGAGCCCCAGGGCGAGGTCCTGGCAGGCCACATCCCCTCTGGAACAGCAGGAACACCTCTGGGAGCACCAACCCACAGCGGGGGTGACCCAGTGACCCCCCAAAACCGCCCAGGGGACGGGGAGGCCCCGCGGGGCGCGAACAAAGGCCCCCCCGGCGCGGCGCATCCTCGTGGCCGCCATGGCTGACACCCGGCGGATCCTGTCAGATAAAGCAGAAAATTCAGGCTGCTCCGAGCTTCCCTTTTCGCCAGCTCCATCCCTGATAAGTGCCGAGCCTGCAGAGCTCCTGATAGCCGGGGCTATCACGGCGGTTGGTGCGAGAGGAACACCCTATCGGCACGGCATCGCCGGCCCGCCAGCGACTCCCAGCCACACCGAAATTAACACCACTCCAATTACCAGAATAGAGATGGGCTGCGAGAGGCCGATAATAAAATCTCTTTTACGTAAAGAATGCAAATAACCCGCTCCGAGAGGCGAGGGGGAAGGGGAGGCACAGCCTCAGCCAGGCTGCCTGGCTCCTTTCGGGAGCTGGGGATGAGGGGCTGATGGTGACCCCACAGGGAACGGGGGGATCCGTGGGGTTGGAGCGGCAGCCCCCTCCTGCCCTGCACTGGGATCCCGGGAGCGCCGGGGGCAAAGGGCTGGGGAGCAGATAAGGAGGAGCCGGGGGTGGCCTCGCAGCTCCTTCCTGCCCCGCACGCAGGAAGGGCCGGGATATCAGCGGGGCCGGCAGGAGCTTCCCCTTGGCCGGGCGGGAAGGGGGAGCGGGGTTGCCGCCGGGCTGTGGGGATTTGGGCAGCTGCAGGAGCATGTGTGCTGGCAGCCGCCGCTTCCCAGGCACCTCCAGCACCCGCAGCCTGGTGGCCTTGGGGACACAGCGGGACCCGCCCGGGGCATCCATCCCCAAAGGCCGATCGCTGCCCTGGATCGGGGTCACCACTTCCCTACCCCAAAGCTGGGAGCTCCCCTGGGAGGAGCAGGGTGTGGGCAGCACCATCAGGGCCCGAAATGCGGCACATCCACCCCTGGAGGTCTCAGGTTCCCCTGGTCCCATCCCCATCCACCTGCCAGGAGCCGTTCCCAGTGGAACAACCCACGACTCCAACCAAGCAGCGATGGCCATGAACTAAACCACAAGAAGTTCCACCTCAAGATCAGGAAGAGCTTCCCATGGAGGGTGGCAGAGGCCTGGAGCAGCTGCCCAGGGAGGGCGTGGGGTCTCCCTGTCTGGAGACATTCCAGTCCCACCCAGACGTGTTCCTGTGCCACCTGCTCCAGGTGCCCCTGCCTTGGCCTGGATGATCTCCAGAGCTCCCTTTCAACCCCAGACATTCCGTGACTCTGTGAATCCATGTGGCACAGCCCCGTAACCTCGTGGCTTTGGAGATAATGGGTGATAGGGCTGGGGGTGCCCACAGGGCCAGCCCGGCCTCGCCGGTGCCCCGGTGCCCATGGAGATACCAGGGGGAGATAGAGGCTGAATTCTCTCCTTGGGGTTTTGATAACCATCACCAAACCACCCCAGCGTCACTCTTGTGGTTGCCAGGATGTTGGTGAAGTGCCCTGGTGCGACGCAGGGTGGGTCCAAACCCTGCCAGTGCCAGCAAGAGTGATGCCAGCTGTGGGGATGGCATCCCTGCTGCTCCAGAATCCGCTTTTACCATCCCAACAGCATCCCGGGGACGCGGCGAGTGACAGCCATCGCCTCACACCTCCCCTCCAGCAGGAGTTCTGGGCTGTGCAGCCTGCCCGGCTCCCAGCGCTCCCAGTCCTCCTCATACTGGTGCTTGCAAGAGGAGGGGAATGCTTGAGGAGCGCTCCAGCAGATCCAGTGAGGACGCTGGGACGGAGCAGGACGACCGGCCACACACCAGGGACTCACCTGGCCCGTTCCATGTGTCCGGCTCCTGGGGGTTTTCTCCAGGATCCGCCTTGTCTGGCTCCTTCGGACTCTCCAGAGCATCTCTGGACTCTGCAGCAGGAGGGGGAAGGCAGCAGGTCACGAGCAGAGAATTACAGGGGCAGCATTCCATGGGGGCTGGGACCACGGGGCCCGGTGCCACCCGTGGGATGGCCACAGGGAGGGGATTCACATCCCCCTGGGAATGCCCCATCAGGCCAGCCAAGCCCCTCCACCCCAAAGACTCCCCAGCCCAGCCCAAGCCCGCGGCACATCCGTGCCATCCCACGCCAGCGGGCTGCGCCCCGCTCCCCTCACGGCTCTATTTGTGGCGTATTCATAGCAACTTGATAACAATTATTTTCTCCATTAACTGCTGCTGGAGATGGGCTGATAAGGCCAATCTGCATATGACAGTGTGGCAGATTAGTGCCCAAAGTACATGTTTGCCTTGGCGTCCCGGGCGGATCAGGCAGCGCGGAGCCCAATCGATCGGCGCCACCACGGCCGCCCAGCGGTGACGTCACCGCCATCGGAGATTATTAATACAGGTGATAAGCGCAATGATTAACATCAAATAAATCAATCACCGGGTATAAAAGTCCTATTATTTTTGGCTATAAATCAAAGTGCCTGGCATATCGATTTTTATCCATCGCGCTGAAAGCTTTAGTGGCCGTTATTGCTGCTTGGCCTTATCTCTGCTATCACCTCTTTATCGAGGCAGGCCAGTGCCAGGTGCAGCTCCGCGCCCCGGCTCCGGCTCCTCGCCCCCAGCTCTGCTCCCCCATCAGATAAGAGACCTCGCTTCCCTCCACCGCTGAGCAAAGTTTGCCTGGGAGACCGCCCTGACTCAGCTACTGGGGTCCCTTCCCTGCTCCAGTTATCAGGTCCCCTCCCTGTTCCAATTATCGGGCTCCCTCCCTGCTGTGCTGTAGGATCCCTTCCCTGCCCTGGCTGTCGGGGTCCTTTCCCCGAAATCGGGGTCTCTTCTTGCTCCAACTATCAGGGTCCACTCCCTGCCTTGGCCGTTGGGATCCCCTGGCCTGCCTCAAATATGGGGGTCCCCTCCCTGCCCTGGCTATTGGGATCTCTCCCTACCTCATCTGTTGGGGACATCAGGGTCCCTTCCCTGCCCCAAATTTTGGGGTCCCTGACTGTCTCAGCTATTTGGGTCCCTTCCCTATCTTGACTATTGGGGTCTGTCCCTGTCCCAACTCTCAGGGTCCCCTCCCTATCCCGGTTATCGGGGTCCTCCCCTGCCCCAGCTGGTGCAGATCTCTGGTGCATCGTGGCCTGGCTGCCCTGGTTTTGGGGGACACTTCTCCCCCAGAGCCAGCAGTAGGAGGCAGCGGGGTTTGCCGGGAGCCGCGGCTGGGCTCGGTGAGGCGGCGCAGCCTTGCCCCGGCGCGGTTATCTCAAAGGGCACTGCAAACATTAACTGATTGGGATTTGCCCCCACCTCCACAGGAAGGAACTTAAAGGATATCTGGGACTGTTTCAGCCCGGCCCTGAGTCGCAGCCACCTTTGGGGCGCGGCACAGCGCAGTGCAGCTCGGCACGGCGGCAGCCTGGCGGCTGCGTGGGCAGCACGGTGGCACCAACGGCCCTGTGCCCCCAACCCACCCAGGGCCAGCACCTGTGGCCTGTGGGGCTGCTGGGCACCCTGGGGGAGTCACTTGGTACCCCAAGGGATGGGACTTTGTGCCCTGGGAGCAGGAACTTTGCACCCGGAGGGACGTGACCAAGATCTTGAATGGGGAAAGGAACTTTGTATTCCAAAGGATGTGACTTTGTACCCCAAGAGGTCACTCTGCATCCCTGGGATGGGACACTTTGCACCCCAAGGAAGGGGGAAGGGTCATTTTGCACCTAAGGGGTCACTTTGCACCCAAAGGGGTCACTTTTTATCCCAAAGGGTCCCTTTACATCCCTGTAAAGGGTCACTTTGTACCCCAAACTCTGTGACTCTACACCCCAGTGGGGTCACTTTATCCCCCAAGGGACACGACTTTGCAGCCTGGGCTGTCCCCAGGGCGTCCTGCCACCGGCCAGAGGCTGCCCAGAGGGATGGAACCCCCCAGGGACACGGGGGTATCACTGACCCACCAGTCCCAAGGGGTGGCCACGCTGCTTCGTTAGCTAATTAACACCCTGCCCCACCAGCAGAGACTGTCCCCGTGGGGAGGGGACAGCAGGGACAGTCCCAGGGCTCACCGTCACTGCCGGGGGGGCTGCAGGTGTCGCGCTCGGCGGAGCCCTCGCGGTCCGAGGTGGCCCCGTCCCTCTCCGAGGGGCTCTTGTCCCCCACCGGGGCATCCTCACCTTCCTCCATCGCTGCCAGGGAACCTGCAGGAACACGGACAGGCTGGTTAGAAGGGGACAACCCGAGGGAAAAGACCCCAGGAGGTTTTCCCAGCCGGGAAATCAGGATGCTGGGAGGAAACACCCCACAGGAAGGGAAGGGAAAGCCCCTGCCCAGCCGTCCCATGGCCCAGCACCTCCCTGGGGTCCCCTGTCCCCTTGCAGAGGTGGCCGTGTCTTGCTCCAGGTGTTCCTGAGGCGTCCCCTCCCTGAGGCACTGCGGGGAACAAGCCTGGCAGCAAGGGGGGCACACGGCTGTGGCGTCACCCGTCCCCAAAAGGGACCCCAGAAATAGCCACCCCTTATCTGACGGGGGACGCAGACAGAGGGGGATGACGCTGCAGGGGGGACACAGAGGGGACAACGGGGGTGCACAGGGGGACACCCCTCAGCCCTGCCACCCCTCTCGGCCGTTTCCATGGCAATGCAGCGTCCCTGTCCCCCCCAAAGCACGACAGCAAGGCCCAGCACCGGCGGCACACGAGGCTGGCACCGCACGACGCCGCGGTGCCGGGGGCTGCCGGGGCCCCACCCGGGCCCGGGATCGGGGGATCACGGGGGGATCGGAGTGGGGCCAGCCCGTCTGCAGACCTCAGCTGCTCGCCGTGACTCCAGGCATGTATATTTACAGCAGCAGAACAAAGAGCCCATAATCTATACAAAGCACACAACAATGAGCGTGAATAAAGAGGCTGCCGGAGAAGGGAAGGCAATTTATTCTAATTCTGCTAATTTCAGTTCCAGCACAATTAAAAAGGCTCTGATAATATTCAGAAACAATCGCCAGCTAACAAATCGTTTCTCCCGCTGTAAATGAAACATTGTTAGGCTAATTTCTTCCTTCACGCCTTCACGGCTCTTGGGCTTCTGATAAAGTTAACCCAACGCTCGCCTGCGCCGGGGTTTGGCACCTCCAGCCTGCCCAGGGAGGGGTGGACAGGGCTGGGAAGGGAGGGGTGGGACCAGGAGGGCACCTGGCACCCACCCAAGGGTGCCGAGACCACCCACATCCTGCCCGGGAACAGCGGGAAGCAGGATGGGCATGGCTTTGGTACCACAGCATCGTGGCCTACAGGGGTGATGGGCAGCCAACAGCATCCCATCCATGGTCTCTGGATGCATCCCATATCCCACCCTGAAATGTCCATCCCCAGCCAGGAGGGAGATGGGGATGCCCCATATAAATCCAGCTGGGGTTTGAGTCCTGGGGTGTCACCGAGTTCCTACAGGGGTGACGGGCGTCAAACAGCATCCCAATACCACGTTACTGGGGTCCCTGGATGCATCCTGAGATGACCCACATCCCACCCTGAAATGTCTGTCCCTGACCAGGAAGGAGATGGGGCTGCTCCATGTAAATCCAGCTGGGGTTTGGGTACTGCGGTGTCTCCCAGTGCCTACAGGGATGACGGGGAATCAGCAATCCCGGAATCTCGTCACTGCGATCCCTGGATGCATCCTGGGACCACCCACATCCCACCCCAAAACACTGAGGGGCCCAGCCATGAGGAAGATGAGGATGCTCCACACAAACCCAACTGTGTCAAACCTGCTAAGGGGATGACTGGCGGCCAACAGCACCCTGGAATCATCTCACACCGTCCCTGGATGCATCCCACATCCCACCCCAAAACACTCCCAAGCGCGAGGGAGATGGGGATGCTCCACATAAACCCAACCATGGCGTTTGGGGACCACGGCGTCACCCAGTGCCCGTGGGGAGGAGGGGTGGCCAACAGCATCCCGGAATCACGGCCTGGGATGCATCCCGACCCCGCTGCAGCATCCCACTCCCCACGGATGGGTGCCCATGGAGGCACCGCCAGCGCTCCCAGCTGCGCGGGTTAAACGAACCGCTGGGAAAACAACTCTAAAAAACGGGGAAAAAAGGGGGAAAAAAAAGAAAAATGAGTGAGGGAGAGGGAGCACGGAGCAGGAGCGGAGCGTCACTTGCTGGGATTGCTGGGAGCCCTGCACAGTTATCACCGCACACAGCCTCCCTCGGCTGGCCTGATCTGTCTATTCTTCATTAAGCAAATACGCTGAAATGGAAATGAAAACATAATAGCTATTTGATTCTCGGCGAGATATTTTGCATATTGGTTCGGTGCTGATAGTGGAATTTCATCAACTCCCTTTTTTCATGCTTTAAAACTGAATTACTGAGGCTGGTTTTACAGAGAGGGGAAGAGCCAAAAAACGCTCCCTTCCAAGATACTCCGCTTCGACGATTAACTCTTCTCCCTCCCTCCTTCTCTTTTTTTTTTTTATTGATAACGAGCAAGGATTTCTTTTTTTTTTTCCTTCTTCTTTTTCTTCTTTTTTCCTCAAAAAAAAAAGAAAAAATAAAAACCGACGGTGACTCTAAAAACTTGCAGGAAGCCGAGGCCGTGAGCCCGTGCCACCAGGGCTGGGGCCGAGGGTCGGCATTCCCAGGGAAACCCGGAGTTATCCAGGTAATGATTTGATCGCTGCACTCCAATTAAGGCTCTCCCAGCGCAGGAACAATAAAGCTTTTCTTGATTCTTTGTGCTTAGCTGGTAAATTAAATGAAAGGCAAAAGAATATAGGGAATATCAAGGAGGTTGGGGGGGGGGGACTTTTCCAGGCTGCCAAGAGCGAGACCCTGGGCGCTCGGAGAGCCGGCACGGAGACAAGAGCAAAGTGATAAGAGGCCTTGATAACAGATAGAAAATAGCAACAGCCACAGACTTTCCCACCGGCTCTGGAGCAGGGAGGAGGAGGAGGAGGAGGAGGAGGAGGAGGAGGAGGAGGAGGAGGAGGAGGAGGAGGAGAAGGAGGAGGAGGAAGAGGAGGAGGAGTTCCCGTGGTGGAAAGCAGGTCCTGGATCGGGAACACGTGTGGGCTGGTGGCAACCTGCCTTTGCTGGCTGGCGCTCGGCGCTGCCGTCAGGTCCAAGTGTTTATTTTTAAATACGAATTTAAATAAAAATTCCCATCCAACTCCTTCCAATTCCCGTCTCTGGAAGCGTTCAAGGCCAGGTTGGACTGGGCTCGGAGCAACCTGGGCTAATGGAATGTGTCCCCGCCTGTGGAGGGGGAGGAAGGAGATGAGCTTTAAGGTCCTTCCAACCCAAACCGTTCTGGGAATCCATGACTCTTATTTCTAAAATAAAAATTCCTCCAAGTCCCATTGGGCAGGGGATGAGTCCAAGAAAGGCTCCAGGAGGCAGGGAACGAGGGACAGAGCCCGGAGCCGGATGGCCTCACATCCCAAACCTTCTCTCCAGGCACCTCAAAGCTCAGCCTTGGCTCTGGGTGTCACTGGGTGGGGGACAGAGGGGACACCCCAGCTGTGCCAGGGCACCCTGGGGGATGGGATATTCCAGCTGACCAGGCGGGCAGTGTAATGAAGGATCCCTTCTGCATCCTTCCAGCTCCTCCTCATCCCTGTGCTGGCACCATCCTCTTCCAATTAAAACCCCACGGTAATAATAACAACAACAATAATAATGATGATGATGGAAACCAACTCAAAGCAGGTTGGCGAGGCTCCAAACCAGATTTTGGGATGCATGAAGCATCACCAGGATGCTCACCCATCACCTCATGCTGGAAATGTGGGAATTCCACTCAGGCATAGCTTCCTCGCTGCCCCTAAATCACCTCCTTTCCCCCCAAATTATGGAGCCCAGAGCAAAGGGCTGGTACTCCTCAGGGAGAGATGCTGCTGGAGACAGTCCCAGCTGCTCCTTTAGGAAGGGCATCGCTGGTGGTTTGGTGGGATCCGGGACATGCCGGGATTCCCCAGGGTCTGGTGGCAAGACTGTGCCGTGCCCGCCCTGCAGCCAGAAACACCCGGAGAACAACCCGGGCTGCAAATCCCGGCTGCTGCCGGTATCTGATGGGACAGCCGCCCGCTCTTCTCACCCAATTCCTCCCTGGGCCCTACCAATGTTTGTTTTACCAACGACCTCGGCTGCTCCCGAGCCCGTTCCCTGTGGATCGGGAACGCCAAGCCGGGACAAACGAGGTTTCGGCGGACGCCGGCCCTCAAAGGTCCCGTCAGTGATCCAACAGGACATCTTCCCTTCCCTCAGGTGATGCTGCACTCAATTCCAATAGTCTGGAGTCTGTCTGGGAGAAAAAGGGGCTTTCTGGGGCACAACTCAGCCCTGTTCCCTATCAGCCCGGCTGCAGCATCCCGGGCCGGGCTCTTCCCATGGGTATCTCCCCGCGAAAGATCAGCCCCGTGCACGGAGCCGATAGCGGCTGGGGCCGGCCCCCGGGGGCTTTATCTCCAATTTGAGGCCCTTCTCCATCACCCCCTGATAAAACTCACCCTGACCCTTCCCGGGGTGCCCTGGGGGAAAAGGGCAAAGAAAGAACAATACATGGTTGGAGAGTTGGAAGGTGAAGGGGGGGATTTATGAATTTGTTGTTAAATTATTACTGGTTTATCCAGGAGGTGGTGGGGATGCTGTGATTGCTGACAGGGGATATCTATAATCATTTATAAATGACATTTATAAACTTATTACATTTTTGTATTTAGGCCTAATTTATCCAGCAGAGGAATAGGGGATAGAGGTGCTGGGTGATGCTGTAACCCCTGGTGGGGGAGATGCTCCAACTGCTCATGAGGGGTTTTATAACAATTAATATTATTACATTTATAATCTACTAGGCCTAATTTATTCCAGGAGGGGAGTAAACGGTGGTGAGGGCATGGAGGTGGTGAGTGATGCTGCCATTGCTCATGGGGTGGTATTAACAATAATCATGAGATTTCTAATAACGACTGAACTTGTAATATACTTAGGCCTAACTTTTCCAGGAGGGGAATGAAGGACAGAGCGGGAATGGAGGTGCTGGGAAGGCTGGGATGGGATGGGATGCTCCAGTTGCTGCTGGGGAGCTGCTCTGTCCCAACCACCACAGCCCAGTCTGGCGGAAGGTCCCGGCCCTGGAGCCGGATGAGCTTTAAGTTCCTTTCCAACCCAAACCACTCCAGGGTGAAATCCAGACACCATTCCTGGGATGAAGCCCCCCGGAGCATCCCTCAGTGCTGGGGCTGCCCCAGGGGAGCCCCCTGGGGAAGAGCAGAACTGGGGAGAGGCCGAGCCTGAGAAAAAGCAGCGCTGCTGATAGGGGAGGGATTGGTTTCAGCCGGGGCTGCTCGTGCTGCCAAGCCCAGGCGGGATCGCGGCGGGTGCAGTTACTGAACATTCATCACTGCCTGAACTCTGTAACTTTATCAGCGGCGAGCGGCGCCAGCGCCGGCCCCGCCAGCCCCGGCTCCGATGGGCCGATAAACCACCGAGAGATCCCGGGAGATTGGGGCGCTCCGGGGGCCGCCATTCCCAATAGGAACGGCCGGCGGATCAGCCGCGCACGAGGGAGGGGATGCGGGGAAACAGCGAGGGAAGAGATCCGGGGACAATGACAATGGAGTGACTTTAGGTTTCAGATGGGGTCGATAAGGCCCTGATAGATTTGGAGAGAGGAGAGAGCGGAATGGAGCCGTCCCCGGCCTCGGCGCAGCAGATGGATGGGGTTGCTCCGGGAGAAGGGATGTGCTGAACGTGGGCCTGCCTTCCCGGCTGGAGAGCACACGGAGCCACGAGAGGCTGCTCAGAGCGCAGCAGGGAAACTGAGGCAGCTGGTGAGACTGGAAGACAAGGACTGGTCCTTACTGGGGGGACTGGAGGCGTCTCCACCCACTCCCCACCCAAGAGCAGTTTGAGGCGTTTATCCCCATGGTGATCCAGGATTCAGGCACTTCGGGAGCAGCTGGATACCCAACAACAAGGGAAGAGACTCCAGCCATGAGGATCAGGCTCCAAGCGTGCCACCATTGCTCCCTGCCAGAGGGCGGAACTGGGGAAAACCCCTCGATTCGGATACTTCTTCTCCCACCTGGAATAAAGGCATTCCAGCCAGGAATGGCTGGGGGTGGGGATGCTCAGAGCACATCAATACCAGGTGACAGCGAGGACAGAGGTCAAGCTCTGGGCTAATCCAGCGACAAATTACCCCGGAGATGCCGAGCTGGAGCCATCCCCCTTCCCGTGGGAAGCAGCTCCAGGCCCATCCTGCTCCCAAAAGCGATGGAAAGGGAACAGGGATGGTCTCCAGTGTCCACCCCAAGCCTTTCAGTCTGTGACAGCCCTGGGTGATGACAAGGCCGGAGGGATGGGGACAAGGACAGGGATAAGGGGACATCAGCAAACACGCTCTGCCCGGGATGTCCCTACTGCTCCCAGTCCCACAGGGTGCCTGATCCCAGCTCCCAGTGCCATCCTGGAGCACTCCAGGGAACACTGTGGCCACGAGCAGGAGCTGTGGGAGCTCCAGGAGCAGGGAAGGACCCTCAGAGGGTACAGCCAGGCTGGGTGGCCCATCTGAGAGCAGCTGGCACACGGAGATCCCTGTGACAGCGCTGCTCCCAAAAAACCTTCCCTGCCTTCCCAGCACCCCAACCCTCCTCTTCCTCCAACTCCAAGCCCTTCTCCTGCCCAGCCCCGTGGACGCCGAGTTCTCTCTGTGTAAACGTGCCTGGGCTGCCTCTTTCTTTTTTCTAATTTTTTTTTTTTTTTTCCTGTTCTTGGCATTTTGGTGGAGCGAGATAAGAGTAAAAAACAACAGAGCTGCTCGGAGAGTGAAAAAGGGAGATAGATAACGCAGATACCGACTCCTACACAAAACAGTCCTGGCTTTATCTCTGCTTTTTATCACAGTTCCCCTAAAAAAAATAAAGAGAGCAGCCCGACTAGAATGGGGCAGCACATTAAAAAATGAACTTTATACTGTTTGCTCTTTAGTTTTATATTTAGATGAAACAAACCCAGATTCTCGTGGTCGATACCTTTTCCAAACCAAAAAGCCTGGAAGCTCTGTTTGCTCCAGTGGGGATGAGCGAGGGAAGTCAGGGAGTTACGTGTGGACGGGGCAGAGGGATGAGGCTGCTCCAAAGCATCCAGGGCAGGGAGAACCAGGGAGCAGCAGAACCAGCGAGATGGATACCGACATGGAGATGCTTCCCGAGCATCCCTAGGTCCTGCCCCAGCAACTGCCAGGATCAGCTGGCAAAGCCCAAGCTCCCTGTGATCCAGGTCCCTGGATGCAGGAACAGCATCTCCATCCCAGCACAGGGACACGACTGGACGTGCCCTACACCCCATCCGCGTGGCTCCCAAAAATCCTTTCTCCCCACCCCGTTCCTGAGGGCGCCTCACAGGGCTCTGCCTTCCTGCTGGGAAGGGCATTTTGGAGCAGCAAAAACCCCAACTCCCAGGGCATGGCCAGAAAGAGGGAAGGAAGAAGAAGAAAAAAAAATAATAAAAATGGACTGGAGGTTTTTCCCTCCCCTCGCACTCCCTTCCCTACCTTCTTTTTGAAAAACATAATTTATCTGTGTATTATCAAGAAATCCAGACACTTTAATCAGTGAGCTATGAAGTCAGTATTTCCATTCTTATCTAGCGGAGGAGTGGAAATGGAGAGCAGATAGGCAGCTCCGAGCCCGGCCGTGGTGGGGAATGTTAATGGGAGGAGCGGCGGAGCCATTGGCTACCGAGCTGCCGCTATCGCTGCCATTATCGGGCCCTTATCGCGGCAACCATCGCAGCGCAGTAATGGGGCCAGTTCAACTTTCCGCATTATCATAGGAGCTGCGAGTAGCATGAGAGGCCTCGGCTGGGAGACGGAGAAGAGAGCGAGCGGCCAAACTTCCCGGCGGAGCAGGGAGGGGAGGGAAAAGCGGCTTTTCCTCCCCGCCGTGCCCTCCTGGGCTGGGGATGCTCTCCCTGCTGCTCGCGGCCCCACATTCCCAAAGCTCTGTGCACCCCGGGTGCTGTCCTGGAGGAGCATCCCCAAAGCTCTGGGGACTGACCCCAAGGTGCATTCCCAAAGCCCCAGGCACAGAGCCAGAGAAGTATCCCCAAAACCCCAGGCACCGATCTCATCGAGCATCCCAAAGCCCTGGGTACCATCCCAAGGCACATTCCCAAAGCTACAGGGACTGACCTCGATGAGCATCCCCAAACCCCTTCAAGCATCCCTAAATTCCTGGGCACTGACCCCAAGGTGCATCCTTAAAGCCCCAAGCACTGAATCTGTTGGGCATCCCCAAAGTCCAGGGTGCCAAACATTCCCAAAATCCTGGGCACTGACCAAAGCCCATCCCTAAAGCAAGGGGCACTGACCCCATCAAACATTCCCAAACCCTGGGGACCGATCCCCTCAAGCATCCCCAGAAACGCAGGTGCCAACCCTAAATACTCCCAAAGCTCCAAGCACTGACCCCATGGAACATCCCTAAAACCCCACACGCTGACCCCCAAAATCTCCGGGCCGTAACTCCACTGAGCCTTCCCAAAGTTCTGGGCCGCCGGCCCCACTGACCATCCCCAAGCCCTGGGCACTGACTCGGAGGCGCATCCCCAGATCCCGGGGTCACGCTCCGGGCCGGCCAAGGCCGAGGGAAAACAATGGATCCACGTTTCATCAGATGAACAAATTAGAGGAGCGCATTTCCTCCACGCGCTATCGACTGGGAGATGTCAAGAAAATATGTTGATGTGAGAAAGAGGAGATAAAGAATTATTTTGGAGGAAAAAAGCCGTGGAAGGCTCTTATCTGCAGTGACTCATAGGCACACACTCCTTAACCCCACTGCAGCCCAAGGTCAGCAGTTGCATTCCTTTCGGCATTTCAGCCCTTCCAAAAAAACATGTTGCTGCAGGAACAATGTGGAGCCTTTGCCGGGCAGCCATCGGAAGAGGGAACTGTATTAGCCCCGAAACACTTGAACTTTCCTGATAAAAGGAGCAGCAGGACACAGCCTGGCCAAGCCGGAGCGGCCAAAAGCCCTGAGTCAGGCAGCAAAGGCAGTCATGGGATGTGGCGCAGAACAAAAAGGAGATACTGGCCTCCTGCTCCCATTCCTGCCCTTCTCCAAAGTGGGGGAGCTGCTTTCTTGGCCCCACAGGAAGAGAAATCCATGCCCTCAGCATGGAGCAGAGGTGGAGTGCGGTGCAGGGCTGGCACAGAGGCCTTTTCCAATGTATCTTCTTAAACGCTGAATTCCCAAAAGCTCCAGGTTCCTCGCTCCTCGGTTCCTCTACTCACATCCTCTCTCCGGGCAGCATCGGATCTCAGCCCCGGCTGTGCCTCTGGGCTGGTTTTCCCTCCACAGCAAAGCCCCATCCAGTGTTTTCCAAGGCACATCACGGTTATTTTGCAGTAGGACGGACGGCACGCATGGAAAACATCCTCAAAACATCCTCTTCCTTTGGCCAGCTCGGCTGTGTTTGACCCCAAATCCACCAACACCACACAGGGCCCAGCAGCTCCATCCCCGGCCCCGCTGTGCCCAGTTTGGGCAGCGTTGTCCCTTCCTTTCCCAGGGCCGTAGGTGTCCCCTCAGGGCTGGGAATGCTGCACTGTGCGGGGATTCCCAGGGATGCTGCCCCAGTGGATGTGGACACAGCGGTGCCTTTGGGATGCTGCCCTGGCTGGGTGGCCCTGCTGGCTTCGCAGGGAGGGGACCCAGGGCTGCCCCTCTCCAGGAACCTGGGATCACCTGTGCCGTGGCACTGCCTCCTTGCACAATTCCTGCAGCACCCGTGGGGAAAGGATTGCTTTCTTCCCAAGCCCTGATTGCCGAGCTGGCCGCATCACAACTTGGCCAAAGGGGAAGCTGCAGCTTGCTAGGTGGCCTCGTGATTCACCATGGAAAATAAGACCTTGCCCAACCTCGCCACTTCGGATCCCGAGGTGCAAATCCCAGCTGGAGGTGGCTTCCCCGGGATGCCAGGGACAGTCCATCGCCGTGGCTCCGTGCCCGCCCGGTGTGCCCGGGCTGGGGATGGCGTGGGGGCATCCCCCAGGGGCTCAGGAGGCGGAAGAGCGGCAGCAGACACAGAACCGCCCCAACCCCGGCGCCCACGGGCCCTGGAAGCAGCCGCCTGGCAAAGCCTCCGGAGCCTCCCTCGCCGGCGCGGCTCCAGCGCCGCCTTCTCGCCCCGCGGCCGCGGCACTGGCAGGGACGTGCGCCGGGCTCTCGGCAGAACTGGTTTGGCCATGCTCCTGGCTGCCGTGGCCAGCCCGGCTCCAGCCCTCGCTCCCCGAGCATCCCCCTCATCCTCCCTGCCCGCTGCGGAGATGGGATGGCCAGGAAGAGCCATCCTGGGATATAGCCCCAGCACAGTCCCAAAAGGGCTTGCGGGGTTCCCTGGCGTCGAGGGATGAAGTGTGCCATGGCTGGCAGGGCACAGGGCTGGTGGCACTGGCCACCAGGGCTAGTTATTCATTATCCACGGGGAATGGATTTCCTGCTCCGAGCTGTCATCTCGGCCACCAGCTGCCAAGCACGGTGCCAACCCTTCTCCCAGACCTGGGGCCTGCAGGGATGCTCACACCTGGAGCACTGGCTGTGAGAGAGGAGGGAAACTTCCTCCAGCATCACCTGAGGCTGGTCCAGACCCTCCACTGAGCAGGAATGTGGCTTGTCCACGGTGGGAAACAGCTGCAGACGGCTGGGAGAACTCCCACAGTGGGCTCTGCCAGGTGCATCCCACCAGTATCCCACTGGCACCACAGCCCATGGGTCACTCCCCAACGCCGTCCCACCCGTGAGGACCACGATGGGTGCCCGGCCCTGGGAGCCCCCGATGTCACCCACGGCGCATCCCAAGAGGCCGGTGACAGCCAAGCTGGGCAGAGCCGCTGCGGGGGCAGCTGTGCCACGGGGCTTTGCCACCCGCACCCCTGCCAGCTCCGAGGAGCCGCCGCTCGGATGCCACCGCGCCAGGGCTGGCAAATGCCTTGGGGCGTTTGCACAAGAGGGGAGGGGTTGGCAGGCAGCGCCCGTGGGTGTAGCAGACATGTGGGACACGGGGATGCCACCCTCGGGATGCCAGGAGTGGGATACAGGGGGATGCGAGGCTGAGGGAGCCCCGGGATGTGCAGAAAATTCCGGTTTTTGGGAGCGAAGCTGGGAGGCCGTGCCGGCACCCGGCTCATCCCGGGAGCAAACCCTCCCCACCGCACGGAGCACCCGGGGTAACACCGCCCCAAACAGCCCCCGCCCACCCCGCCCCGGCGGCGGGGAAGGGGAAACTGAGGCACGGAGGTGGCGGGGATGGAAAAGTGCAGCAGCATCAGAGCGCTGGGGAAAAACAGGCAAGAAAAAAAAGAAAAGCAGCAAGCAGAGGAGGTTGAAACAGAGTCACCTGAAAGGGAAGGAGCGACTCAGGGAGGGAAGGCAGCGGGAAGGAGCGGGCAGGAGGCGTGCCGGGAGCATCCCACGCCACCGGCTCACCACGCCGCCGCTAAAAATAGACGCTGGGTTGGCCACTGTCATCTTCACGAGAAACGCAATTTTCCAAGCTCCCGGGAAGGACGGCTCCCACGGCCCGGCCGGCACCGCCACCCTCTGCCCGGCTCCAGGACCCCCTTCCCGGCACCGCCGCCGAGCCCACGCGGCACCGGGGAGCAGCGAGCGTGCAGGAGGAAAAGGAAAAAAAATAAAACCCGCCCAGCCCAACACAACCCGTCAAGAGACGGCGGCTTTAACAGCGCAGATCACACTCGTTATCTGACACCATCTAATAGCAATTAAAGAAAATCCACACGCAAAAATACGACGGTGTTTTCACCTCCCCCGCCCCCCTCCCCACCCCCCCCCCAGCCCATGCGTTCGCTCGGCGGAGCAGAATGGGAGATAATCATCAAAAAAAGTCAAAGCTCTCATCAAACTAATGCAACATCTGCAGCCGATAACAGGCGCTGGGGAGAGCTCGGCTTCTCAACCCAGCTCGTTCCACAGAGCGCGTGGAGGGGGGGGGCAAAACCACCCCACCACCTTGAGAAATAAAAACACACATGCAGCTGCCCCCCATCAGATAATTAAAGTGCCTGCGTTAATCATATTTGCAATGGAACAAATTGTTGGAGCCCTTTTGCCCCTCTTTGCTGTGTTTGTTGTTGTAGCGAATCCTGCTCCGGTCTGGTGGGGAGAGATAAGTGATCCTTATCAGCCCTGGCAATCTCTATCAGGATGGAGATCGGGGCTCGGCGCTTATCAGGAGCTCAGATCTACTGTAGCTGAGCACAGAATAAAAAGGGAAAAGGAAAAAAAAACACCGTAAAAAAAAAACCCCCACAAACAGGCCCCTGCAACTATGACAAAACATTGGCTTCCAGCTCACTTAGGAACAAAAAAAAAAAAAAAAAATCTGTATTAAAAGAACAAGGGAGGGGGAGGCACATCAGCGCGATGAGATCAATCTCCCGCTTATCAGGCTCCCCCATCGCAGGACCCGGCGCTGCGAAAGCACCGGCAGCTGCCAGAGCCTCGCTCATCAGCTGGGCGCCCGCGCTCCCATGTTTGAAGTTAATAAATATAACAGGCTATCTGGGTTGGAGATCAGCTCCTGCTCCCTATCAGCCCCTCACATCTATCTACCAGCAGAACAAAAGACAGACACACACACACACAAAAAAAAAAAAAAACAAAAAAAACAGAGAAAAAAAATAAACCACCCCATAAAGCAGCAGCAGCTGCAGGGAGGTTGGTGGTACAGGCAGGGATGGAAAGATACTGTCCTCTGCGGGCGGGAACCCCCAAAAATGAAAGGAAGAGATGCTCGGGGTGTTTTCTCCGCTATCAAAAGCCACCATCGCGATGCAATCGGCTTTCAAAGCCTCCCCACCGCGTGCCACCGCTGCTGCCGGGGGGGCTCGGAGGGAGCGGCACCCCCGGCCCCTCCATCCCCGCACGGCTCCATCCCGGAAAGGCACGAAGAAGAGGAAGGTTAAAGCAGCTGGTTAAATATAGTCCGGTGTCTGATCTTTGTCTTATCTCTGCTGGCGATCGCCCGCTCTCCCGGCGATCTCCCCGCGAGCCTTAATCTGCGCCTCGCATCGGGCTTCAAAAAAAAACAACAAAACCCCAACCCCACAAGAGAAGGCGAAGCCAGAGCGAGAACATCGCGTCACCCAGGAAAATAAAATCAGCAGATACCAATCTGGAGGAGGTTTTTAATGCTCCAGCCGAGATGATAAGGAGGATAGACTTTGTGGAAACAGGTCCGGTCTGTACATGAGAGGAGTCTGGTTACCGGAGCCCTGATTCATGCATACCTTCCCTGATGGAGCAGCGGCAGGGCGCTCTCGCCGCGCTCGCCGCCTCTAATGACTGTTTTCATGTTGACACATACAGGAAGGCTTCCAAGCTCTCAGCTTTTAATCAGTTTTGGCCATCGCCAGCGGCCTGAGATCAGCCTCCCACTTTATCATTTCTTCACATCTCTGCAGAAAAGCAGCAGAGGAAGGAGATACGAGGAGCCGCCGCCGCCCGGCCGAGTTGCCACGGCCTCGTCCTGCCCCAGTTTGCCCCATAAAGTCCACGCTGGTGGGTGCTGGGAGCAGGCATCCCACCAGCGGCAAGGCTCCCACAGAGAGCAGCGTCATTCCAGCGCTACCGCTCGCTCCGGTCTGAACGCTCCCGGTTTAACGCGAGCTGGAGTTACCCAGGCAGGGCTCGCAGGGCTTTTTGCCGAAATAAAGCCGCGGAAGTTGGATAAAGCCAAAGGAGAAAACTATCCCAAAAAAAAAAAAAAAAAAAAAAAAAAAAAAAAAAAAAAAAAAAGGAGGCAGCTGGGACTATTTTTAACTCTCCCCGGGTAAAAGTCTAGCTGAGCGTTATCACCAGAGCAATCACCCCAGGCAGGGAAACAGGTAGGTGCAACTCAGCCTTGCAATTATTTCAGGAGAAAGATAAAGGTAGATTATCACATGGTGGCCAGCCTTCCCTATCCTCCCATCTCCCTCTTATCACCAGCTTCCATCGACTCGAGGGGGAAAGAAAAAAACACACACACACACACACCGGAGAGGAAGGAGAAAAGCCAAGCTGAGCCCGGCACCGGAAAACTTCCAGCACTTTGCAGGATTTCTCTGCCTTGCTGGTACATCCTCGCAGGAGCAAAACAAGAGCCCGGCTGATGGGCTGGATCGTGGGCAGCGCGACCCTCTGGAATCACCATTCCACAGGGAGAGGCAGGGATGTGGCCAAAGTCCCGCGGGACCCCGAGGTGGTTCCTCGTGGCCATGTCCCACCTGGGCTGGGATGCAAAGCGGGACTTGGGGGGGCACTGGGCAGGGTGGAGGGTCGGGGACAGCGTGGCCGATGGGGAGGATGGCACATGGGGACGATGGCACCATGGGGACGATGGCACGGCGGGTCCAGCAGCAGGCAGGATGGGGGTCCCCATGTGGGGAGGGGACCCCTGGCAGCGTCAGGGGGCTGTCCCCGCGGTGAGGAGCCCCTGGCAGGGGTCGGGTACCTCAGGATGGATGGGGAGCCCCAGGGTAGGTCGGAGAGCCCCTGGCAGGGTGAGGGGCCCGTAGCTGGGGTGAGGAGCCCTTGGCAGGGCTGGGGTGGCCCGGCGGCGATGGGGAGCCCCGGGGGGGTTTGGGGAGCCCCTGGCCCCGGCTGCCGGCGCTGGATGGGAGGCAGGCGGGGGAGATAAGATCACAATTTCAGGCCGTCCCGACAGAGCGATGTTATCAGGACAGGACTTGCAGAACGGAATATTTTAAAGCCTTATCGGGGCCCCCATCGGGAGCCGGTACCGGAGCCACCGCGCTGGCGGGGGGAGGCGGCGCGGGAGGGGGAAGCGGCGGCGGGGACCGAGAGCAAGGCGGGCGAGCGGCCGGTAGCGGGAACGGGCACCCACGGCGGCCGTCACGGGTGGGTCCCGGGTGTGTCCCGGGAGTACCCGGGGGAGGCGGTGCGGGAGCGCTGCAGCCGAAGGGGTGGTGCAAAAACAACCCGGGGGGGGGCGGGGAGGGGGGGGGGGGGTGATGTGGACAGCACAGAACGGGGGAGGGGGTGCCGGTAGCGGCGACTCACGTTTGATCTGCCGGGGGTTGCTCTGTTTCCTCCTGGACATCGCTCGGCGAGGGGCGAGCCCGGCGCCCCGGCTGGCGGCTGGGCGGGCGGCAGGTGGGTGGCGGCGGGCGGGCCCCCGGCTGCTCGCATGCCCGCCCGCCCGCCCGCGGGGCCGGGCCGGGGCCGGGGCCGGGGCCGGGGCCGGGGCCGGGCCGTGCTCGGCGGAGCGAAGCCGCCGCCGCCGCCGCCGCCGCGGGATTTTCTCAATGGGCGCCGCGCCGGATCAAACCCGCGGAGCGCTCCGGGGGGCGGGGCCGGGGCCGCCGCCGCGGCCGCCCATAGGCCCCCGCCCCCCGCGGGCCACGCCCACCGGATGGCGCGCGCGGCGGGGCGGGGCCGGGCGGGGCGGGGCGGGGGGCGGGGCCAACGGCGCGGGGGGCGGGGCCTCGGCGGGCCCGATCCCTGCGGGGGCTCCGTGCCCCGCTCGCCCCGGGGACCCCAAAGCCTCCCGCGTGTCCCCAGCCCCGCTCTGGGGCACCCCCCTCCCTCCCGTGAGGCCTCGCCCTCTGTTTTGGGTCTCTGAGCCCACCCCGTTAGGCCGGACCCCTCCTTTTAGGGTTCCACCACCCATCCTGAGCATCCCAATCGCTCCCTTTGGGGTCCTCAATCCTTCTTTGGGTTCCCCAAATTCCCCTTTGGGATCCCTTGTGCCCTCTCTGGAAGCTCCTACAGTCGCACCAATCCCCCCTCTGGGACCTCAGTGACCTCACTGGGTCCAAATTCACCTTCTGCAGATCCTCAAAGCCTCTTTGGCATCCCCCCAAACCTTTCTGTGGGGTCCTCAGGGTCTCTCTTTGGGATCCCCACCCCTTAAAACCCTTCTCATTTGCAGCTGAATGGCCCAAAACCTCCCGCTTGTGACTTCTATGGTCACCGTGACCCTGGCTTTGGGTGGGGGGCACCCACCCCAGGACACCCCGGGGATGGTGTAGGGAGCCTGGGGTTGCCCCTTGGCATCATCCCAGCCAAGTCACCTGTGAGCATGGAGGAATGTTGGGGCTAAATGTGGGATAAACAGGAGCCACTTATATTTTGGATCCACCATGGGAATATTTTCCTGTGGAAAAATAACAATTTCTCCCAAACTGGACCTTGCCCATGGCTGATCTTGGATCGGGGGGATTTGCCAGTAGCGACGGCTGGTGGTCCCCAAAGAATTATGGAGTTTTTGGATCAATGGAGGGGGCTGGTGGGCTGTGGGGACATGGCACAGCTTGGCCGTATCCCTTCTCCATCTATCCCCGGACATGGACCGTGCTTTTTCCCCCCCTTTTCTTTTTCTCTTTTTAAAGGGTTTTTAATTAACTTCCTGTTTCAATGGTGGGATAATGAGTTTTAAGCAGCACATGATTCCAGTAAAGAGGTCAAACCGGCAATGAGGATGTCAAAAGAAATTAAGTTAGGAATTAAGAAGAGATCCAGGGGAGAAAAAAAAAAAACCCTATGGAAGGAGGGAGATGCTGCTGAGGACAAGGCTCTGCTGGGCCCCCCCCCCCGGCTGACCACCCCCCAAAACGATCCTGGCGGCGCCTTTCACCTCGTATAGCCTCGAATCGCCGCCTTCCTGGAGACCATCCCCCCCGGGGGAGCAGCTCTGCTTCCAGAGCCTTTCCCTCCCTTCCCAGCCCGGCTTTGCCGGGTCCGGCCCAAGGAGCCTGAAGTGGCCTCTGCTCTGCGGGCTCTGACTCCATCAGGGGCTGCTGATGGGCAGCCAAAATCCACCCCGATGCTTTCGGGGGTCTGCAGCCTCCCCCCGGCACGGCTCCAGGGATTTTGGGGCTGGGGGCACTGCGGATCCAGCCGGTTCCTCTGGCACATCCATGGCATCTCCACCGGCACCGCAGCCCCCGTGGTGTTTGTCTGGCGTGTTTGCTTACGCCGAGATAATTAGACAACCATTTAATTAAACACAGCCTCATTAATTGCATGAATTTGAGGGGCTGGGGGTGAGTGAACACCGATGAGGCGCCCAAATTTCCTCTCCCCGGGAGGCGGCAGGGGGATGAGGGCTGTCGCCGGCTCTTTGTGCTGGAAGAAGCAGTGGCAGCATCTCGAGGGGGCGAGGGGACATTGTCACACCCACGGGGGGCCGCATCCCGCCCCAAAAAATGCCCCAAAAGCCTCTCTGGAGCCGGTGCGTGCTGGACACGGCGGTGCCACCCTGCCCTGGGGAGAGAAGGAAAGAGGTTGCAGTCCTTCCGCTGGCACATTCCTTGCCAATGACCCTTTAATTCCCTTTTTGGCACCATCCCAGAGCCACTGAGACCCCCCCTAGGCCTGACAATTCGCAGTCTCACCCACCGCCCGAGGGCTGGATCTCGGCGCGGGGACGTCCCCAAACCCTGCATCCTGCTTCCCCATCCCCCGGGGGGACCCATGGGTGCCCCTGCACGGGGACAAGCGTCACGGTGGCGGTGACAGCGGCAGGGCTGGGTGTCTCGCTGCTCCCTTCCCGCTCCCGTGGTGTTTGCAGAGAGATTGTTATAGGGGAGCCGAATAAATAGCGTGTTTTCCCGAGGAGTGAATTACACGCCTGCAGAGCAGAGATAATGCGGGAGCAGCCGTTCCCCCCATTGTGAGCGAGGTGACATCTTTTTATGGAGCTGTGTACATTTGTATTAGTGCCAATTAATCTGGCCTGATATTATTAGAGACGCGGCGAGAGGAGGTGCCGGCGCAGGAATGTCAATGGGAAGAGCCAAGGCGCTGCCTCAGCCGGATTTCAGGGCTCAGGGATGGCTGGGGGGGATCTTGGGGGGCTGTGCTGAGCCCCTCGAGGGGGCTGAGTGCCCTCGGTGCCAGCACTTTGGTCTGCCAAGGCTCCAAAACCAGCTTTTTCCCAGCTCAAAATACCTAATTTTAGGGGTTTTTTATGTCCCAAGAGGGACGACTGGCATCCCGGTGCCCCACCTGCAGAAGGGCCCTGCCACCTGCTGGCAGGACAACCTGGCCCGGGGTGCCACTCGTCACCTGCCCGTGGCTCAGCCTCGGGTGGCTGCCAACAGCCTGGGGGTCCTCCGTGGCTTGGGCATGGCTTGGGCACGGATATGACACGGATAGGACATGGATATGGTATGGATATGGCATGGATATGGCATGGCTTGGACGTGGCAGGAGCAAAGCCTGGGCATGGCTTGGGCACGGTTTGGGCATGTCTTGGGCATGGCTTGGGCATGTCCCTCCACGACTTGGGCACGGCTCGGGCATGTCCCGTGCCGAGACGCTGCTGTGGAATTCCGGGCTCCCGGGAGCTGCGGCGGCAGCACGGAAGGTTTTGGGATTAGAACAAGTCACAGCCACGGAGCTATTCAGGTTTGAAAAGCCTCCAAGATCATCGAGCCCAGCTGTTCCCCCAGCACTGCCAAGGCCACACTGAACCATGTCCCCAAGTGCCACATCCACGTGGCTTTTAAATCCCTCCAGAGATGGGCACTCCACCACTGCCCTGGGCAGCTGTGCCGGCGCTGGACAAACCTTTCCATGAAGAAATTTTCCCAATATCCAACCTAAACCTCCCCTGGCACAAATGATGCTGGATGCTCCTGAACCAGGTGGGAATGTGCGGCTGAGCAGCCCCCACATCCCAAATCCAAGGCTGGGATGTCTCAGTGCTTATTTCCCCCTCCCTCTTACTGATCTCCTGCTGTAGGGACGATGCTCTAACTCCCAAAAGGAGCAATCCAACCAATTCCTGGGAACTGGGCAGCGAAACTGCGCTTCAGGAGCATCACTGCTGCAGGATGGCATCCCTGGGGGGTGCACGGCTCCTGTGCTCCTGTTCCACCCCTTCAGAGCCCCCAGGGCTCCAGGTTTTCCTGCATGAATTCAGCATCGGGGATGCAGGATCCCGCTGGTGCGTGTGGTCCCTGTCACGCACCCCGGGGGGGAAGGTGGGAGCTGGGCTTTAAATTCCTGCTGTGCAAGGAACGGCCAGATTTGACTCAAAAGCAAGAAAAAAAAATTTCTAAATCTGCAGCCCCTGCTTGCAGTGTGACAACCATGGTGGATCCCGTTATCCTCCAGGCTTTATGGAGAGGCTTAGAGCACCTCGGGCTCAGAAACTTGGATGTGGGGCTGAGAAAAGAAAGGCCGGCTGGATTTCGGGGTGGGAGGGGTGGGTTTGAAGAGCAAACAGCTTGAGGAAAATTTAGGGTGGTGGCAGGAAGGCAAGAAATCCCCTGAGGGGCTCTGTCAACGCCATCTCTTCCATCAGAGCCACCCTGCAGCCCCTGGGGCCGGCTGTGGCCCATCCCTGAGGACGTGGATTTGTGGATTCGGGCTGAGGACGGTGCAGACTGGCCCCACATCCCGGGGGGGTGCAGGGCTGGGACCCCCGGATGTGCTGGGTCCCACGGGAGCCCCCCCGGGATGCTGCTGGCCCCCACTGAGCAGGGAGTTAATCCACAGCCGGGAGAAGCTGCCCGGCTTTGCATCCTCACTGGAATCACAGTGACAGGGGCCCGCAATCTTCCAAGTGACAAACGCTGCCGAATAATGCAGGACTCAGCAACCCCGGGGGCTTTAGGGAGCTCAGAGGAGCCGGCAGACGGGGGGGACTGAGGCGGTGGGATGTGGGTGAGAGCAGGGGGAAGAATGGGGGGGGAAAACCACTCACATTTAGAGAGGAAAGGATTAATTAAATAATTCAGCCCCCAGAGATGTGGGGATGATGCCAACATCTCCCTGGGGAGTGGCATTCCGGAGGGAGCGGAGTCCAAGGTGAGCATCGCTCGTGTCCTGGGCTTCCATAAAATGGGTGCTGCTTTGGGGTGGTGCCCCTGCACCCATCCCAGGGCCCCGGGGACAGGTCCCATCCCCGCAGCATTCCCTTGGCTCCCAGGAGACTCATTTCCAGGTGCCCAGGTGATGAATCTGGAGGTGTGGGAGAGCTCTGGTAACAACCAGGCATGAAATCCTCCTCCTCCGCCCCGCAGGTTTGCTGCCCTGGTGAAATATAGTACAGGGAAAACATAAAAGTCCCATTTCCAGCTCCATAATATTTCCTGCCAAAACAAAGTAAAATGTGCCGCCTTAAATTTTCTGCAAAATTCTTTTGAGGTTATTTTTTTCCCTAAATTAAGCCATACTAATTATTTTCAGCCACTTTATCTCCACTCTGCAACACACCAGGAGGGTGCAGGCGGCAAGCATTTTAAGCCTCCATAAACAAAAGAGTAGTTTGGAAAATAATTCTATCAATTAATCAAATTAATCCTGCAGTTTTAGTTACAAGCCCCGAGTGGCGAGGATCCCAGCCGGCGGTGCCGAGCTATCTCTCACTGACAGCGTCTCCGTGTTGTGATTGCGGCAGTAATTAAAGGATAGAATACACCGCCTTTGTGGCGGCTCCTACCCCACCTCAGCGGGGCCTGCAGAGGTCAGCTCGAGGACAAAGCGGGGACGAGAGAACTGGGCCCTCACTAGCACCATCATCATCAACATTGCCATCATAAATCTAGGATGAGCAAACGGGGCTGTCACCATCATCATCATCATCATCACCAGCACCATCAGCAGCAGCAGCAGCAGCAGAAGCAGCATCATCATCATCACCGACACCATAATCATCACCATCATCATAAAATGGGGATGAACAAACTAGGCCATCATCATCATCATCATCATCATCGCCAAAACGGTCATCATCATCACCATCACCATCACAACTGGGGATGAGCAAAGTGGGACGTCACCAGCACCATCATCATCATCATCATCACCATCACCATCATAAATTTGGGATGAGCAAACTGGGCATTCACCAGCACCAGCGCCATCATCGTCATTGCCATCATCATCATTGCCAACACCACCATCATAAATTGGGGATGAGTAAATTGGGCAGTCAACATCATCATCGTCATCATCATCATCACCATCACCATCATAAATTTGGGATGAGCAAACTGGGCTGTCACCATCACCATCACCATCATCATCATCATCATTGCTATCCCCAACACTCTTATCACCATCACAAACTGAGGATGAGCAAACTGGGCTGTCACCATCATCATCATCACCAACACCATCATTACCACCATCACCATCATCACCAACACCATTATCACCACCATCACCATCACAAATGGGTGATGACCAAACTGGGCTGCTACCATCACCACCATCACCGCCATTATCATTATCACCATCACCATCAAAAATGGGACTGGTCAAACTGGGCCATCATCACCACCGACACCATCATCATCACCATCACCATCACCATCACTGTCACCAACTGGTGATGACCACACTGGGCTGTTTCCATCACATCACCTTCACCAACACCATCACCATCACTGTTACCACCTTCACCACAAACTGATGACCAAGCTGGGCCATCAACACTTGGTCATGACCAAACTAGGTAACCCCATCGCCATCACCAACTGATGACCACCAAACCAGGCTGTTGCCATTGCCAGTTGGTAATGACCAGACTGGGCTATGACAGTCACCAATTCATGACGACCAAACTGTGCCATCACCGTCACCAACTGATGACCACCAAATCAGGCCACCACCATCACCACTGGCTTTTCTCCTCGAGGACAAGACTCTCCTGCCACGAGCAGGACTCGGACAAGATCAGCGGTGAAGAGGAGCTGCAGGAGCATCCTCGCTGTTGAGAAGCTCCAACACTTTGCAAACCACTGAGGTGCCAGCAGTGGCACCAACGTCCTCCTCAGCCCCTTTACAGAGGACACCTCAAACATCCCACAAACATCACGCAGACAGGGAATTTCTGTGAAAATATTGGAATATATTTGAAAAGATTAATCATGGATGACTTTACAGTACCACCCCATATTTTCATCTCATACTTTATTTAACAATATTAAAGAGGCACTTTAAAAGCACACGGACAACATCATAAAACGGCGTTTCCTGCTCTCTCTCTGCTTCTTTGGACAAAATATCAAAATAAAAACTTTTGACAGAACACATTGCACCCAAGGTAAATTACCTACAATAGTTTTTTTTATACAATACAAAGAACTGTAAAGATACATATTAACAGAATAAAGCCTCTTTTTTTTTTTTTTTTTTTTCCTTTTTAACTCTAAAACAAAACAAAAAATCATTGCAGGACAGACGCAAAGTACTCTGACTGTTCATATCACATCAGTGCATTACTTCACCTCCTTGACTTGGGAGTATTTCAATAAAATCTTTCCATGTCCTCGTTTGCACCTGAGATTTCTTTCTGGATCCAAAAGTTTGGTTGTAGAACATGCTCGTTTAATGTGACGTAACATTTTCGACACTATGGAGTACCAGCATAAAGGATTTTTTTCCCTAAAGTTGTATTTTTTTTCCCCTAATGGGTTTTTTTTCCCTAAAGTTGTATTTTTTCCCCAAGTTGGACATTTTTCCCTAAAGCTGATTTTTTTCCCTCTAAGTTGTACTTTTTCCCTAAAATTAATTTTTCTCCCTAAATCTGAACGTTTTTCCTCTCGACTTGGCTTTTTTTTTTTTTTTAAAATTCTCTTCTCCTGCTTAGGTTTTTTTTTTTCTGACAGGTAACGGCTTCTTCCTACCAATTCCCCTTTTTTTTTTTCTTTTTTCAATCAAGGAAGTCTGTATTCACATTACAAATGAAGAATAGCACCAGTAACTGCATAGTACAAGCGGATACCTATAGAGCCACTACGTCAGTACAGTAAGAGAGTTTAGAAGTGATACCGTTGAGGGCACTCGGACAGTACCGGTTTTCGCTGCGGTAAATTGGCACAGTTTTCTCGTTGCACAAAACAACTCCTCCCCACACACAAAAAGAAAACACACACACACCCACACACACAAAGAAAAAAAAAACAAACCCCAAACCCCCTAAAAAATCAGAGTTTGTCACAAGTGTCAAGGTGCAGTTTGCTCGCGGGGACGCTTCTCCTCCAGTCCCATCGTCTACAGTGGTCAAAGAGTGGCAGCATCCTCTGGAGGGCTCCGACAGCCCCGGCGCCCCAGAGCTGGGTCGTTCTTCTCTTGACGATGTAGAAACAAAATTCTTAGGGATGGCTGTCAAAATATAGGACACTCGGGTCTTAATTTAATTTTTTAATTGTATCATCTCTTAGGCCAGCTCCCAATTAAATGAATTGTACGGGATTATTTGTGCAAAATCTTCAAAAAAAAAAAAAAAATTTGCTTTCTACAGTGTACTGCACCTTATGAATAAGACGTCTACGGAATGAAGTTCATCTCTTCAAGTACTTTGTACAAAGATAACACAGACACAGACTCAAAAGGGTCTGAGATTTGCAAGTATCCTTATAACCTCAGCACTTCTGCAATAAAGCAATTGCTCTCGACGATTCAGTCTGCCCAAAGCGATTACAATTTCAGTTCATGAAAATCATCAGCAACATCAAAGTTCTAGCATTTGCATGATAAATCAGGTGAATTAAAGTAGATTAGTAGACACAAAGCAAACTATTTCACAGAGGCTGCAGTGCAAGTTCATTTAAGCTAGACAGAGAAATCATGCTACACAAACGAATTTAATGCTTTGATAATTTTTCCCTTGCAAACCCCATGAAAGCAGCTGAGGATCACCATAAGTCACTTCCATAAATTATTCTGAAGTATCTCTTCTTAAAGGAATTTTAAAGCTGGTTAATTTTTGCCCAAAGAGTTGGCTGAGCAGGTTGTTCTGGGACTCGGCGCTGCGGTAGCTGGCCGGGCCGGCCGCCTTGGCCCCGCGGGCCGCGCGGGGGCCGTGCCAGGAGCCGCGCGGGGACGGTGCCGGCCCCTTGGCCAACACTTGGTGGAGGCTCTTGCCCAGAATGGCCTTCCTGCGCTTGATGTCCCCGTTGGCGTGGCGGAGCTCCCCCTTCTTCTGGTTGTAAGGGTCCAGGACCATCTTCTTCAGCTGGGGGCCTGTTCTGGCCTTGGGTCCCAGCTTGCTGCAGTGCACGTCCCTCCTGCCGGGGGACAGGGCGGGAGCCTCGGCGTTGCTCCAGCTGCCACGTTTGAGCTCAGCCGTGCTCTCGCTCCTCGCCGGGCATGGTGGCCGTGTTTTCTTCTTCTTCCCATCTCCTTCCATGTTCTCCCGGGAGCCGGAGCTGCTCCGGTGGCTCAAGGGCTTGTGCTCTTTTCTCCTCTTTGGGTGAAACTTGCCGGTGGCTCTGCCTGGTTCTGTGTGGCCGTGCCTCGTGGTGTTGCTGGCCACCTCACCTCTGGGCTGGTGGCCACTGGATTTGCCTGGGTTGCTGCCTTGTTCCTTGGCATTAGTGCTACTGTCCTTAGCCTCAGGCACGGATTTCTCCTTCCCTGAGATGGGCTGCTGACCCTCCTCGGCGCTGCTGCTGGGGCTGCCCACACCGGGAGCAGCCTCACTACCCACGGACTTCTTTGGTGGCACCGAATCTTTGGCAGCTCTGTTGAGCGTGGGTGACGCCGTCTTGTCCTTTGGGGGCAGGGGCTGGTGGACATCTTCTGGAGACGTGGCCTTAGTTGCACCTTCCCAGGCAGAGGCATCACCAGCACTGGGGTTGCCCCATTTGTGGCTCTCCTTGGCTGGTGGAGACTCCGCCTGAGGGGAAGGAAGCTCTGAGACCTTCCTGGCAAGCTGGAGAAAGGGGATCGCATCCACAGCGTTGGTGTCTGCACTGGGATTTTCCAGGATACATGCCCTGTATTCATCTTTGTTGCCTGTGCTTGTTTTTTTGTGGGCATTGGCACAGCCGTGTTTCTGGGTCAGGAGGGGAGGGGACAGTTTTTGGTTGGTGGCCTGGTGACAAGCCAAGCCAGCAAGGTCCATGGGAAACTCAGGCGAGTCCAAGAAAGGAAGTGGTTTCCCATCAAAGGCTCCTTTCTCCAGTTCCTCGATGGCCAGGCCAGCGATGTGGCCGAGCTCGGGGCTGCCCGCAGCAGCCGGTGGCAGAGACGGGGACAGGCAGGGAGGTGGTGGCAGGGGGTCAAACGGGGACTTCTCCATCTCTGCCAGGAGCTCTGAGAAGTCACCCACCAGGACTTCTGGTTTTACAGGGGACTGGGGTGCTCCCCGGTCATCAGGAGCTGCAGGGAAGGAGTCAGTGGGAACCTGCAGGCTGGGGCTTCCAGCTTCTACCAGCTGAAGGTCACTCGTGGGGTCCAGGTGGATGGGTGACCTGTGCGGGACTGAGCTGCCATGGTGAGCCACCTTCCGCTTCTTGCTCGGCGGCATTCCCTCCCGGAGAGATCCATCCTCCTTCACCTTCTCCCTGCCCTCCCTGGAGGCAGTACCAGGCCTCATGACCCCTCGGAATTTGAAGGTCTTGCTGCTGCCCGCCAGGTGCTTCTCCATGTGCCTGTCGTACTGCTCCTTCTTGGAGAAGGTGTAGTTGCACATGCTGCAGATGAAGGACTTCTTGATGACGTGCATGACGTCAGCGCAGAGCTCACAGGCGTACAGGGTGGTGTGCTTGATCTCCTGCTCCTCCACCACGCCGTGCTCCTGGCTCAGGTGGCTCCGCAGCTCTTTGGTCTCCTGGTAGAACATGGGGCACTTGTGGCACAAGTAAATCTTCTGGAAGCTGTGCACGACCAAGTGCCGCTGGAGCTTGAAGGGTTTGGGGAACTGTTTGCCACAGTGATGGCAGTCCCGGGAAGGATCCTTGCAGTCTGGGTGCATGGGGACAGATTTTGGGGTGCTTTCACTTTTTGCCGTGTGCTCCGGAGATGGGCTGGAGGATGCTTTGGAGGAGCTGGGTGCAGGTGGCTTCACCTTGATGTTGCTTTCCAAGGCCTCTTTCATTGCCTTCTCCTGCTCAAGGGGCAACTCCTTGGGGCTCTTGCTCTCTCTGCTGACCCCGTGCCGGCCGCCGGGGTCGCCGTGCTGGGAGGACCTGCTGGGCTTGCGATACATGATGGTGTTGAGGAAGTGGGTGACAGCGGCATTGTCCTCACCGAAGCAGCCAGGCAGGCCCATCACCGACTTCTGCGCCTGCCCCTTGCGTGCGAACTGGGTGGCGTGTTCCCGGAGGTGCTCGTTGTACATCCAGACGTCGGAGATCTCCTTCAGGCACATCCCGCACGCCCACAGCCCGGCTTTGTTCCTGGCATGCTTCTCCTTCAGGTGGTCCCGGAGCTGCTCCCGGGAGCTGAATTTGCGCTGGACACACATGTAGCAGGTAGGAGGAGGGGAAGGGTTGTGGGAGAGCTTGTGGAAATCCAGCTCCCCCAACGTCAGGAACCACTGGAAGCAGACTTTGCACTTGTACTGCTTGTCTTTGGTTTTGATGGTTATCTCCCCGTGGTTTTTCCCCAGTTTCCCATCTTCCAGCTTGCTCCTGTGCTTGCCTGACTTTGGCTTCAAACTCACAGTGTTGTCCTCGCCATGGCCAGGAAGATCCTCGCAAGGGCTGAAGAAGCACACGTCTCTCATTTTCAGCTTTGCGTTCAGCATCTCGATGTCGATGGTGTGAAATTCAGGGGAGTCCGAATCCTCGTTATCCTTGGCATCGTAGGACTGCTCCGCCAGGTCGGGGGGCTCGGAGTTCACTTCCTGCAGTGAGTGCTCATCCTCAAGGTCCATCAGAGGCTCAAACATGTCCTCAGCAGAGAGGCTTTCCCCCTCCTTCTCCAGACTGCCCCAGATGTTCAAGCTGGGGATGTTGTCCACATGGCTGTTTTGGCACAAGAAGGTCAGCATGTTGTCCTCCAGGTCAATGTCCTCCTTCCCTTGGTCAGTCACCTCCTGGTCCAGCCTCAGCTCGATGCTTTTAGACCCACTTGGAGCATCATCTCTGCTCTTGGCCTTGCTGCCATGACACATGTTCAGCATCAGGGCATCGTCAACGGAGATGGTCTCGTACTCACAAGGGTCCTCCCTGGTGACACAGAAGGAGTTGGTGTCGCTGAGGTCAGAAGCCAGGCGGATGGTGAAGAGGTCAATGGCCCCCACTGGCTGCAGGTTGACATCGGGGACAGGTTTGGGTTTCTTGCTGCGCTTCCCATACACCCGCGTGCACTTCCTCCGCACAAACTGGTCATCCCTGGGGAACAGCTGGGAGAATGTTGAATCATCATCAAAAAAGCTCTGGAGGTCCGAGGTGGCTGTGCTGTCCCCGCAGTGCTCCCTGCCTGGTGGCACATCTGCCTTCGCCCACCGCTCTGGCTCTGCGGGAGGAGGGCTGGTCCCCGGCATGGTGGGCAGAGCACCATGCCCAGAAACATTTTGGCTGGTTCCCAAATCATGATTCTCCAGCAGCAAAACACCTTCAGCAGGAGCTGTGGGAGCCTGCAGGGCACCACTCCAGTTCCTGGTGTCACTGCCTGCCGCAGGACTGTCCCCTGTCCCAGCATCTGTGTCCTCTGTGCCCACCTTGCCCCATCCCTTCGCTACTTGCTTCACAAACCCACTAATCCATTTTTTGCGAGCCTGTGTGTCTTCCACTCCATCTGGATCTTCCACTTCCCCAGGGTAGGTGACCATGCCCGTGGCTGTCTCCTTGCTGACCATCTCCTTTAGAGACACCATCCTGCTGCCCAGGTCTTCCGCAAGCTCGGCCGCACAAGGGGACCCTTCGGCTTTTTGGGAGTGCTGGGCTGTGCTGGTCCTGTTTTGCTCCTCTGTGGAGATGCAACCCCCTGGCTCATGCAAGCCCTCCACGATCCCGGGCAGGCTGGAGCTGAGGACAGCAGGACTGGTGTTCTTCTCCAGCCCACAGGGACCATTGGGCTCATTCCTGCTGGGAAACACCTTTGCTTTCCTTCGCCTCACTTTCCTGTTGAGCTGCTTCTCAGAATTGCCATTCTCTTCTCCAAGATCTTTGCTTTGGCTCCTCCTGCCCTTGTCTCCCTTCCTGACCTGCCATCCTGAATCCAGCTTCCCAGACGCTGCCTCTCCCGATCCCCTCATCTCCGGGCGCAGTCCCTTTGCCTTCCCCTCCCTCTGCAGGACCCGTGTGTGGTGCAGCTCCTGGGACATCTCCAAGGAGATCACGCTGAGGTCGCTGAGCACTCTGCTGACCACCTCCTGCATCTGCGTGCTGGGCTCCTTCTCCAGGTCTGGGAGTATTTTCTTGGGAATGTGTTCGATGGTGGAGGTCGGCTCCTGTGAGCTGCAGGTTTTGTCTTTGACTGATGCCTTCAGGCTCCTCCTGGGCACCTTTTGGGCTGCTTTTGATGTCTTGTGTGCAGGAATCAGAGGGGACCTGGGAGTCTTGCTGGGCTGTGGCAAACCACCATTCTTCACCTGGTGCTTGACAGCTTTGTGCCTGGTCAGACCGGGCTTGGACCGGAAAGTGGCTGAACAAATGTCACAGGTCACTGGGAGTCCATTGGGCTTTTTCCCCTTGTGGAGTTCATTTTGGGAAGGGTCTGGAGTACTGTTGGGTGCGTGGTCCGCTCCTTGGCCCACGCTGTTTAACACACAACCCCCAGCTTCTGCAGCCCCATGGCTTTTGGATTTCTCCCCTTTTAAACTCTTTCCTTCCCTCTCTGCGGTTTTGGAAAGACCAAGTCTCGCCTCTGCTGCCCCTGAAAACTCATGGCCATTTAATTCAGCAGCACCAAGATCTCCAACCCTTGTAAGACCTCTGCTGATGGCAGCTGATGTGTTCTGGACAGCAAAACCATTGGACAAAGCCTCTGGTTCACTTTGATGCTTATTCCCAACATGGGAGCAGCTTTCAGGCTTGTTCTCCTGGTTCAGGTCCACCTCCCTTTCTCCCATGGGCAGAAGATCTGCTGTGGGCTGGGTTGGGTAATCCCGGGTTTCTGGAGGACTGGAGTTAACGACTGTGTCTGCAATGGCGCATCCTTGGTTTTCTTTAAAATTTGGCAGCACAGCACCGGCGTTTTCGGGGACCTCTTTCCCAACACCCTTTTGGTGGAAAGGCGGTGAGCAGGGAAGAGAACAGTCCTTCCCAGGAGGTTCCTGAGGAGCACCCATCTCCAAGGCAGAGCCCACCAGACCATCACCATAGAGCACAGTGCAGGGTGTCACTGTCCCCTCTCTTCCAGGTGATTCGTAGTCACCCAAAACACCATCAGGGAGGCAATGAGGATGTTCCTCAGCTGCTTCCATCGGCACAGCCCTGCAGTGATGCAGCGAGGGAGAGAAGGTGGGTGCCCTTTCCCACGTCCCTTGCTCTGCTGGGCTCACGGTGTGATGGATGTGACGGCTGTTGGCCTCGGGAGGACAACTCTTTGTGAGGAATGAACTTGGTGTTGTAGGCAGGGACAAGCAGTATTTTTTCTCGTCCAAGAGTTGAGTGCCAAAGCTGGGGACCTCCCCTCCCTTGGCCCCACTGCTTTGCAAGCATTTGAGGTCAGAGTATTTGGCTGGCAAGAGCAGGCTGGCTGGAGATTCGCCCGTGTAATGACAGCCATTGAGGGACAACTTGTCATTCCCTTCTCTGGGAACCTTTGCATTGACTGTGCCGGCTTTTATCTCTGTCCCCAAGCCATGATCCTGGTGGGCATCCTCCTCAGAGGAACCCGGGGGGCTGACGGGACTCGTAGAAGCACTGCCCAGGTGCTGTGCCCCTTTTCCAACCTGACTCCTTTCCAGCCTCTCTCCCTCTTCTCTGCCCAGCGTTTCTTCCTCGAGCAAACCACAGCTGAAGTGGGATTGCTCATGTTTCCTAAATGCCAAGGTCATTGTGTTGTTATCTCCCTCCTGCTCTTCCCTGAGCCTATCAGCTTTCCTCCCCTGCCCTGGCAGCGGGGTCACCGCGGTGCTGCTGGGTGGTGAGAGGTCATTACACTCCTGGGAAACACCATCTGCAGGGATATTAATGTCCCTCGGCTCCGGGGGCTCATTTGCTAAGTGCTGCGGCTCTGTTACATTATTTTGCAGCTCCGGCTTTGCCGACGTGGATTGTTTTGCATGGTAAGAGCCCTCTGCATCCAATGACTCCAGCTGCTCGTGTCCACTGGGAGAAGAAGGCACCTCTTTCCCTGGAGCAGCAATATTTCCCATGCTGCTTTCGATGGGGATATCCCCTTCCCCTGGGGTCTGATCTTCTCCTTCCAAGGCACCACCGCTCTGCTCCTTGTGCTCCGTCTGCACGTGGGTGGTGGCAGAGGGGTGGCTGGGAGCCAGCAGCCCGGGGAAGCACGGCATCAACAGCTCCTCCTCATTGTTCTTCACTGTCCGGGCAACGAAGAGCTGGAGCTGCTGCAGAGGGTTGGCTGAGGTCTCCTGGGATGCCACCATCATCTCCTGGGAAGGGCGGTCGCTCTCCTTGGGGACACTCAGCATCTCAAAGAGAAGCACTTTGGGCTTGCTGGCTTTGTCACTGGGTCCAGGGCTTGCATAGGTGGTGGGACTCTTCCCCTGCTCCGTTTCCTCCCCACCACCATCCCCTTTGAGATCCACAGCATTTTTCACTGTTTTGGGGGGCTCAGTCCTGCTTAAGGGTTTTTCTTCTGTATCTGGGACCTCTTTGACATGAGGTGAAAAGGTGAGATCCAAGGCTGGGGTGGGACCCTGCTGAAAGCCAAATTCAGTCTTAGGGTTTGGGAGATGGGCATCAAACTTCTCCAGCTCCGCAGGATCAGGGTCTGCTTTCCCCGGCACAGGGAAGCCCTTGGCACCGTGCTGGCATGGCAGGGATGGCAGGGGGTCTTTGGTTACTTCTGCTGCATCCACGGTCTCGGGGAACACGGAGCCGGTGACAGCAGGAGGGCTTTTTGTCACAGGGTCGGTGTAGACGGGAGCCTCTGTTTGGTCAGTTGTGCTTGAGCCAGGTAGACTTTTGGAAGAAGACCCATCTTCCATCTTCCTGAGGTCTCTTTCCTCAGTGGCTGCAGCTCCCTGGAGCTGCTCACTGTTGTCTTTGGAGCAGAAATGGTTTGTGGTGAGTGGGGCTGGGACACACACCCCGGTTTCCAGCGAGCCCAGCTCCAGCGGGCATGGCCAAGGCTCCCTGGGTCTCTCATAGTCCTCACGCGTGGTCACCACGCCCGACTTCTCCCCTGCCAGCCTCTCCCCAATGCAGAGGCTCGATCTGCCCAGCTCACCTGCCAAAAACAGCCCTTTCTCCTGGGCTGCCTCTGGCTCTGGCAGTGCCGGGAACCGCTCGGCCCCCTGCGCTCGCAGGTGCACAGCCACATTCTGCTCAGATTTCGGGAGGCTGATGGACACCTCGGAGTCCAACTTGCTGGTTTGCAGTTGGCTTTCCAGCTCCGTGACCAAGCGCTTGATCTCCAGCTCATCATCTGAAATGTTGCTCATGAAAGTCACGTTGTAATCCGCGATCCTGTCCGGTAGCGGCAGGGAGAGCTGGCTGCTGGGGACAGTTCCCTCCTCGGGGAATTTCTTGGCCGGTGGCTTCTCCACGGAGAGGCTGTGGAACTGAGTCATGTCTTCTGGCAGCATGGGAGCCACCTCCTCCATGAGGGACCAGTCTTTCTCCGGTAGGAAGGCTGGGTACGATTGCTCGAAGGGCAGCGGCTTGCGGGGGGCATTCCCAGGACAGGGGAACGTTGTCACATATCCATCCTTGCTCTCATACGGATCGAACTCAGAGACGGGGAGCTCTCCGAATATCGATGAGGAGTCGAAGCTGAGCGGGGAGGGCACTTTGCCCTGCGGCATTTCTGTGGCAAAAGGGGAGATGCTGGAGTGCTTCTGCTCGAAGGAGCTGGCGCCGATGTCATCCCGGCACAGGTACACGTCATCCATGTGGGAAGAGCCCAGGGCTGGGGGCTTTGGGAAGAGGTTATCGTCATAGTGACCGGGAAGGCCTTTGGGATCAAAAAATGCGTTGTCACTGCCGACATACGGATCGGGCGCCTTGGCAGTGAGCATCATTCCCACTGCATCCTCCCCGTAGGGGGGAGCCGGTGCGGGATAACCCTTCTGACCGTCACAGAGCCCCTGTCCCTTCGCAAATTTGATTCCTGCTTCTGAGCAGGTGGTGCTCCCACGGCCAGGACTTGCTTTGTTACCGCTGTGGGGTGGAGCAATCACCTCCTCTGTGTGGTACTTCAGCCCTTCGCTTGGGAAAGGGGCAAACTGGTGCCTCTGGTGCTCCGTGGTGAGCTCGGGAGAGTCCTGAGCCTCCAGGGTGGGTTCTCCTGCCTCACCCGGGAGCTTTGCTGCTCCTCTGGGCTCTTCCACCCCCTCCTTAGAGGAGAACCTGGCAGGGCTCCTGCCTGGGGTGGCTGTGCCGGGCACTTGCCTTTCCTGGGGCTGCGGTGACGGCTCCTCCTTTGCACAGTCCACGGCAGCAACGTCTGGGTCGGTACTCGGCCGTGTCCTGGAGCCTGCCAGCAAAGGTTTGGCTGAGCCAAACCTCCTGCTCCCCCTGGCAACATCCTCTTTGCTCTCCTGGGCTTGTTTTTGGGCTGCTGTACTCGGGAGGGCTGAGAGGAGTCCTTGGGACGTGGGCCGGGCTGCCTGAGCGCCTCCTCCTCTGGGTGCCACCCTTGTCACCAGCCCCACCAGCACGGGGTGGGCTCGTGCCCATCTCTCCAGGCACGCTGTGGTTGCTGCCAGCAGATGAGTGGCTGCTCTGCCTTCGGGCTTGGACAGCACAATCTTCTTTCTCAGCATCCTCCTGACTCGGGACATCCCTGTCCTCCTGTGCCTCCCTTTTCTGACCGTCCCTTTTCCGGCTGTAGCTCCATGCTGGGTCTTTCTCCCTGGCTCTCTCACTTCTGCCCTGTCGTTTCTTGCTGAAGCTGTACTTGCTCCTCCCAATGAATCCCGTGCCACGCTTCTTCCTGCCCCGGGGCTTGCTGCACTCTGCCCCCTCCTCATCCGAGTCGGACACGTAGTCGTATTCCCGCAGCCTTCCCTCCCTGGTGGCTGCCAGCGGCCTCTCGGTGGCCTGGGAGAACTGGGCCTGCTTGCTGCTCTTCACCTGCAGTTTGTGGAGCTTGTTCTTCTGCTGCACGATCTTGTGGATGAGCTCCTTGCTCCACGTCCCGCTTCGGGGCTTCCGCTTCTTCATGTCCTTCATGGAGAACCGCGGTGGCTTGGAGCTCTTGGTGGCGATGCCTGGCCCCACCTCGCTCTTTGTCGGAGGCTCCTGGCTGAGTTTCCTGGGATGCTTTTGGCTGGAGCTGGTGGCTGGTGGGACGCTGTTCTTCCTGCCTGCCCTCAGCCTGGCTGTCCTCTCCGCTCCCTCTGCCGCGAGATCCGGCTCCTGCGGTGCCACCCTGCGTGCCACTCTCCCTTTGTGAAGGTGCTGCTTCCCTGCCCCTCTCTTCATCTGCTCCCCACCTGGGTGGCCATCTTCATAAAAACAGCCAGCCTTGGCCTCTCCCGCTGCCTTCTCCTCCACTGTCTGCTTGGATTTGCTCTCCGAGGCCAGCCCTTCCTTGGCCTTGTGGGCCATTGCCCCGCCGGCCGCCTTCACGCCCGGCAGCTCCTCGTCAGCGAACACGTCGATGAAGCTGCTGTCGATCTCCGGGTTATCCGACTGGTATCCCAGGCCGTTGAGGGCCTCGGTGATCAGGCTGTCCAGCTTGGCATCGTCGATGTCCAGGTCGGAGGCGCTGAGCGGGAGGGAGCTGGCGGCCAGGCCGTGGAAGAGGCCGCCCTTCAGGGCATCCTCCTTGCCCTCACTTTTGCCTTCCCCATCCAGCAAGAAGTCATCACTCTTGTTTAATGCCAACAGCTGTCCCTGGGGATCTGGAGAGAGCGCCAGGCTGGGGGGTTTGGGAGGCTCCAGCGGGAGCGCTTTCCGCCCCTCGGCTGCCCGGGGAGCATCCCTGGGCTCTCCCTGGGCAGCGGGGTGGGAGGCGCAGAACTGGCGGTGCTGCAGGAAGGAGGACAGGTTGCTGTAGTTCTGGTCGCACTGTCTGCAGGTCAGGAGCACGTCCAGCTGGTCCAGGCTGGCGCTGCTCAGGGAAGTGGCCAGCAGGTGATGGGAGGAGTATGGCGGCGGAGGCTGCTCCCCATCCAGCCCGTCTGAGCATCCTTTGGCCACCTCCCCGCCGGGTTTGTGGAACGGGCTGGCCGGGGCACATTTTAGGAGACTGTCATCTTTCAGAGCATCCGGAGGGAAGTGGAAGGACTTGACAGAGTCTGGGGTGTGGTAATGAAGTGAGCTGGGACTCAGAACCTCCGAAGGGTGGAAGGCTTTGTTGGCATCCTTGGCATGGCAGGGGTGCTGGAAGAAGGGCGAGGGGGTCAGCGCTCCGGACATCTGGCTGTCCTCGAAGCCGGGGTTGAGTGGGCTGCTGGACATGGGGGACAGTGATGAGCAGGTGCTGCCACACGTGGGGTTGGGGACAGGGGACGGCAGTGGGGACTCACACGGGGAGGCAGCCACCAAGGCTGATGGTGGCAGGACCAGCCCTGAGCCCGACGAGCTCCTTGAGGGAGGAGGAGGAGCTGTTTGAGCCATGCTGTAGAACAGGGCTTTGCTTCTCGAGTCACAGGCAGGAGACCCCGGCTCCTTCCCACTCTCAAAGGAGAAAGCTCCTGTCACGCTGGGATCTCCCCTCTGGAGGCTCTCTCCTGGTAAGAGCTTTTTGCCATGATACCCCGGAGAGTTGCTTATGGGGGGCCCTTTCTGGACTTTCCTGCTGCCCTGCCAGTCCGACGTGCCCAGGGGGAAGGGGAGCTTCTGGCTGCTGATGTGTCTCGACAGCTCCAGCCTGTTTGCACCGGGCATTGCAGAAGGGAGGTGCATCTGCTGCCAAGGCAGCCTGGCATTCTTCTGCCTGTGCTGCCTCTGCTCGGGGCCAGACTGGCACTCGAATGAGAACTGGTTTCCAACAGGGTTAGAATAAGGTGCTGAATTCTGGTCCATGGGAGAAAACGCCTTCGTGGCAGCTTCCCAAGCTTGCACAAGCCTGGGGTGGGTGGGTGCCGTAGTGGGAACGCTCGTCTCGAAAGGCACGGCTCCCGCGCCGCTGCTGCCCGCGGGGGAGCTGCAATAGGCCTTGCTCTGAAAGTGCACTTGGGACAGGGAGTTTGGTGGCACCGTCCTTCTCAGGGGGCTGCTCTGCACCAGCAGCCGCGGGCTGGGGACACCGTCCTTGGCTGAGGCTTGCCTCTTCCCCACCGGCTTTGGCATGGTAGGCGAGTGTAAACTAGACGGAAAAACAGCTTGGTTTTCTTGGAAAGTGCTTGGGTTTTGGTCGATAGCACCAGACGACGGGAGAGCACCAGTGGGGTCGGCGGGATGCTCGGCCCTGCCCTTGCAGCAGGGCACGGGGCCGTGGTGCGGGGCCGGCGGCGGCGGCGGGTGCAGGAAGGGCGGCGGTGGCGGGGCCACGGGCCCGTACAGCCTCCCCTCGGGGGACACGTCCTCGTAGGAGCCCCCGCTCAGCGGCTCCTCTGGCCACTCTCTGGAGGACGAGTGGAAGGCGAAGGCGCCGGGAGCCAGCTGGGCGCTGGTGGCCATTCCCACGTCCAGGTACTCCTGGCTGCCGGCGTCGCTGCGGAACGGCTCCTTCCCCGCGTCGTGCAGCAGCTGGAAGGGGAACTGGCACGGCAGAGCCCCCAGGCCGTGCACGGCGGCTTTGCCGCCCTCGGAGAAAGAGCTGGGCTTCTGCACCGAGATCCCGTAGGTAGCACCGGCAAAGCTCTTCTCCGGGGAAGGCCAGGACTCGGCCCGGTTCGCCTGAAACTCTAAATAATGTAGCTGCCCATGGGTGCCGGGGCTCTTGAGGGGGATGCCGGCGGCGGGGGGCTGCCCCTTGGGGCCGAGGGAGGGGCCGGCCTGTGAGGTATAGTTGCTGGAGGTCCGGCCGCCGGCGGCATCGGGGAAGCAGCGGCCGAAGCCGAGTTCTTCTGGCCGGAGCTCGGCGTCGCGCTGGGGGATGCTGGGCACGTGGAAGCGGTAGCTGCCGGCCGCGGGGGTCACCTCCGGCTTCTTCGGGGGCGTCACCTTCTGCTGGGGGTAGGCGATGCCGATGGTGGGGCTGGGCCGGGTGCCGGCGATGCTGAGCCGGTAGAGCTGCTGGTGGCCCCGCTCGCCCTTCCCCGAGCGCCGGCTGCGCTCCCGGGCCCGCCCCTTGCCCGGCGGCGACGGGGGGCTGCCCTTGACCTCTCCCCAGGTGCTGTCATTGCCGAACTTGGGCTTGCAGTGGAGGGATTTGAAGTCGATCTTTCCCGCTTGCTGCGGCCGGATCACGGCTTCCCGCTGGCTGTGGGGCTCCTTGTCCTTGGGGCCGGGGAAGGGGGACGCGCCCTCCCCGCCCAGC
Organism: Corvus cornix cornix; assembly: GCF_000738735.6. Lineage (NCBI taxonomy): Eukaryota > Metazoa > Chordata > Aves > Passeriformes > Corvidae > Corvus > Corvus cornix. The sequence continues at coordinate 1,666,044 of NC_046341.1, forward strand.
GCCCTCCCATCCTTGTCCCCGCAGCCTTCGCAGCCGAAGTCCTTGTCGGGCTCTTTGGGGCCGGCCTCAGTATCGCCGATGGTGTAAACATGCTGGGTCTCTCCAGTCATGATACCGAGGAGGGGACAAGGCTACAAAGCCCCGCTGTCCCGTCCCGCTGCGAGCTGCCGTGCCCCCGTCACGGGCATGGTCCTCCGCCGATGGGCACCGGCGCGGGCAGAGGGGCAGCAGCTCCCCAGGGCCGGGGTGGAGGCGGGTCCCGAGGGCCGGCGGGGCTCTGCCGCATCCTTTCAGACCTGCAGGGAACAGGAGAGAAGAGAGGAAGGGTGGATGTCAGTCAGGGAAGGGGCCGGGGAGGCACGGCAGAGATTTTGGCCCCTTTACTTGGACTGCGGCTGGAGGAAGGGGCATCGCAGCCCCCCCGCGCAGCCCCGGGCTGAAGCCCTGCAGCTTCGGGCTCTTCAAAGGATGCTCAGAGCAGTTCACCTCTGGCAAAAGCTGCTGAGGAAGCACTTTTCTTTCTCCCGGGAAAGCTATTTCTGGGTTACTTCTTAGCAACATAAGCAGAAAAAGATGACAGAAGAGCTCCACCTACGGATTAGTGGGAAGGGCTGTCGGGATGGGCTGGGAGAGGCATCCTGGGAAGGGCTCTCAGCCCCCATGTCCCCGCGTGCCCGTGTCCCCGTGGCCTCTTGTTCCCGTGTCCCCACGGCCCCGCTGCCGGAGGGAAAATGAAGGGAAAGTATTTTGCTCCACCACCTTCCCCCTGGAGCTGCCCCTCATCGCTCTGAAACCCTTGGAGAAAGGACCTGAGCTTCTGCTGCCTCTGCCTTAACTTTGCCACCCTCCCTGGGAAAGCGCCCTGGAAATTTTAGATGTTATTAAGGAGGCAAAAGCAGAAAAGCCGAGTCCCAAATTTCCCAGCTGATTTTACAACCCAGACCTCGGGGCGTTGGACACGGAGCGCAAGTCAAGCGCAGCCTTTTAAAAGGCGCCACCAGGATTTTATATGAAAAAAGGTTTTAATAAAAAGAAGGATAAAGTTCTGCTTTAAAGAGTCTTTTTTGTTTGGTTGGTTTTTTGGGTTTTTTTTTTGGTTTTTTAGAAAAGTCTGCTGGAAACAGGGAGGGTTTATTTCTCCTCCCTCACTGGAAATGTTTCTTTACCGTCTGCTGCAGTGGGCATGACACTGCTGGGAAGGGGTGAGGAGCAGGAAATTCAGCTTATTCCTCGCCTCCGGGGGGTAATTCCCACAGATCCCAACCTCACTCGGTTCACCCATCCTGCCCAGCAGTGACCTGAGCAGAGGAGATTTTCCAAGGAAAACAAGAGCACCCTGCATCTATCCAGGGTCTCATCTCTCTGTTCCCACCTGGAATCTGTCGGGATGAGCACCCAGCACCCCCAAAGCTGCATTAACAACAGTATTCGGGATAGAGAGAGGCGGCTGCATCCCCCCTGCTCCTGCAGGGATGCAGAAGCGCTCCCGGGGGTCCCCTCTCTGCTTCGAGCTCCCGGACCTGAATTCCTCCCCAATTTCACACCCTGCCGAGTGAAACGGATCCGGGGCTGATAGGGTCGGAGCCGAGCGTGCCGGCTCCGCGGCCAAAGCTCACACGCGGCCCTTTGGCACAAAGGGCTCTGCTGGGAAAACAATGCCCCACTTATGCCTCAGCCAGCCACAAGTCCAGAGCCCGTTCGCTGCTGTTTAAATTTGCAAAGGCTCCTTGCCAAGATAAAATACCCAAGGCCAGCGCTCGCTACATTATCACAGTCGGGCTTTTCAGCCACATAAAGGAGCCTTTTTTTGTTTTTGCGAGGGAAAGGCTCGTCGGTGTGGCTGGAAAGCTGCGGGATTTGCATGGCAAGGGCTGGGGGGGGGCCGGTGCTGAGCGCCAGGAGACACAAACATCCTGCTCCCCGTGCTGGCAGAGGGACGGGGATGGGGACAGCAGGGCTGGTGGCACGAAGGACTGCCCCACTGATGATGGGACCCACGGCCTGCTGGTGGTGGCAGAGCCTGGGCAGGAAATGGGTGTGAATTTACTCCATGCAAATCACAGATAGAAGGGCAAGGTGTAAAATCGGGATTTGTTCGCCAACCCCTCCCTGCCGGGGCTTGGGGATCCCCTGTCCCTGCGTGGGGGTTCCTCCCACTGGCTGTGGCCACGGGGATCACTCTGAGGTGGCCCAGCAGCCCTGGGAGCAGGGAAATCCGGGGCCTCATGCGGCTCTGATGGGGCGATCGATAAGGAGGGCTGGGCGTGCCGGTTTAAAGTGATATTCCCCAGGCAGCTCCTGCATCCATCCCCCGAGGGGTTATGGATCCGGCACAAGCACAGTTCACCCGCTGCGGGATGGGAAACCCAGGGAAAAATGCAAATAGGAACAATTCTATCTGGCTTTTACAACCCCAGCCCTGCCCTCAGGAGCTGGCTCCTCCATGGGTTACCACTGGCATCACCTCTTGGATTTGGACATTTCAGCTCCTGGAAGAGGAACTGGAAAGGGACGGAACGAAGGCACAGGGAGTTGGGCTTTAGAAAACCCCCATGTGACGTTCATTGCCAGGCTGCCCGGGCGCAGGGAGAGCGATCCCACCTGCGCTCGTGTGCCCTGCCGGGGCTCGGAGCATCCTCCCGCTCCGGGGCCGACCTGGGGCCACCCACAGCCCCCTGCAGCCCCTGTGCGGCTCGGGGACAGGGGACACGGCGGGCAGCGATGGCACAGCCTGGCTGGCGAGGCAGAGCCGTGCCTGGCGCTCCGCGGGGCAGGTCCCGTCCTGCCGGGAGCCCAACGTGCCGGGCGGGTTGTGATTCACCGCCCCGGCCCCGGCACCGCAGCCAAGCGGCTCCCGGTGCCTTCGGAGCTGGCTGTGCCCACGGGGCAGAGCTGAGATGAGGGTCCCTGAGCACCTCAGAGTTTCCCAATCCCTGCAGGGTGCAAATCCCAGGGGACCACAGCACCCCCAGCACGGATAAAGACTCCTTCCCATGAGAGAAAAGCTGGAATCCCACCAGCAGCTCATGCGGGACACCCTGTAGGGGCCACACCGTGGTGAGGGGACCACCGGATGCCCACCACAAGCAGGGCAGCGACAGGGGCAGCGTCTCCCCGGGGCAAACTCCCCACTCTGGTGGAAACACAGCCAGGAGGGAACAGAACGGAAAAAGCGAAACATCCCACAAGGAAACCCCACAGCTGCCGGGGGAAAGGAGAGGCTCCGGCACAGGGAATTACTCCTTCCCATGGCAGGCAGAGGGGGGATGGCCTCGGCGGGGCCTGGCAGAGCCGGGTTCAGCGCTGGGCTCGGCCTCTCCCCGGCCTGACCTTGGCGGGTCGGTTACTCGCGGTGACTCAGCTCCATCTGGAAATCAGCCCGATAACGCTGCCCCCGCCTATCGCTCCTGTATCGCCTGAGCTGATTAGCCGGGCAGGGACTGTTCCTGCTCTGCCTCTGGACAGTGCCCAGGGCAGCCCTGCTGGGGCCGGGACACGTTCAGGGGTCGGGGTGAGGGGCTCTGCTCGGGGTGGGGTCCCGAGGCTGCGGCTCCGGTTGGGGTTTGGCCCAGGTGAGCTCAGAGGCTGCTCCTGCAAGGGGAATAAACCAGCCCAGGATGGGGCTCTGTGACAGGGACAGGACCCAGGGAGCGGCTGGAGCTGGGCCAGGGCAGGATCAGGTTGGAGATCAGGGAAAGGCTCTTTCCCCAGAAGGTGCTGGGCACTGCCCAGGTTCCCCAGGGAATGGGCACGGCCCCGAGGCTGCCAGAGCTCCAGGAGCATTTGGACAGCGCTGCCAGGGATGCCCAGGGTGGGGTTGTTGGGGTGTCTGTGCAGGGACAGGGCTTGGATTGATGGTCCTGTGGGTCCCTTCCTGCTCAGGATATTCCAGGATTCCATGGGGCTGCTGCTATCGCTGTGGGGAGCGCGGCAGCCCGGCCCAGGGATCAGGGACAGGTGTGGGAGTGGGTGCTGGAAAAAACTCAGGATGCCAACTGGGTGGCATCAGCCAGGGAAATGCCCTTCGCTGTGCTGGTGGGAGGGAGATGGGTGGGGGCAGAATTCCAGTGCTAAAGGGGCTCCAGGAGAGCTGGAGAGGGACTTGGGACAAGGGATGGAAGGACAGGACACAGGGAATGGCTTCCCATGACTGAAGGCAGGGTTAGATGGGATATTGGGAAGGAATTCTGGGAAGGCTCTGGGTGACAAAGGGCAGCCAGGAGGGGACCCTGCGGTCCCTGAGATGGCAGGAGCTGCCTGGAGCAGGTGGAAGCTGGGCAAAAATATCCAAAAACCCTAAATGAACTCCTCAGACGCAGGTTGGGTGATAAAAGAGTTTCACAGGGCGTGGAGAGGCAGGAGGGGGAATGGCTTTAAAGTGAAAGAGAGGAGGTTTAGATGGGACATTGGGAAGGAATTTCTGGCTGGGAGGGTGGGGAGGCCCTGGCACAGGGTGCCCAGAGCAGCTGTGGCTGCCCCTGGATCCCTGGCAGTGTCCCAGGCCAGGTTGGACGGGGCTTGGAGCAGCCTGGGATAGTGGGAGGTGTCCCTGCCCATGGCAGGGGTGGATGAGCTTTAAGGTCCCTTCCAACCCAAATAATTCTGGGATTCCATGAGGGTGTCCCATGGAGAACCCCCTGGCTCTGTGGGCTTTCAGTGGCTCCACATGACACGAGGGTGACTCTGGACACACTTTGTCCCCAAAAAAAGGCTTTTAACTCCTGCCTAAAGGACTGAAACCCCTCCCAGATGGATCAATCCGACCCAGCATGGTTTTGTCTGGAGCAGGGGAAAATCCCTTCCCTTGTGAGCTGGCCCCTTCTGCAGGCCCTTCAAACTCCCTCCCTCTTGCCACTGAGCAGCTGCAGGGCCAGAAAAGGTCCCTGAGTATCCCTGCAGCCAGAGGCATTCCCGGAGCCCATCTGGGATGGGGAGGAAAGAGTCTGGCTCCCAAAAATAGCATCTGAGCCCGTGCTGTCAGCTGGCCCCTACCTTGGCACCCTCCGTGCTCAGCTACTGCCGGGACTCACTTTCACCTCCCATGAAAAATGAATTTCTTGGCTGCAATGAAAGAGAAAAATATGTCAGGAATCTGTCTCTGGGTTGGCCGTGGTGCCGCGGCGTGCGGGGAGCGCTCAGCGCCAAAAGGGGGAATTCCACCCCAAAAGTCCCATCCTGGCCAGCCCCAGCCGGGTCCCCCGGGTGGGTGGCTTTCACTGGGTGTGATGGGAGTGAGGAAATGGAGGAGATGGGATCCCACCCCCCCCTCTGCTGCATCCCAGATCCATCCCTGCATCCCGCTGGGGTCCTGCGGAGCCGATGCCATTGGGGGCTCATCCCACCCATGGTCAGGATACAGCTCCAAGAGGCAGGAAATGATGGAGGAGGAGGAAAGGGGAACTGAGGACGGCCAAAGCCCAAACCCCAGCCCTGGGCATGCTCCAGGCACAGGGAGCTGCCAACCTCTCCCAGCCGGGCCTGATCCCATGTTCCTGTCCCTGCCATTCCCAACCCTCCCTGCCCCCCACAGGGAGCTTTTCCCCAAGTTTGGGTAAAGATGGGGATTTTAAGGGCTCGTTGTTACCTCCTCCCCTGCCAGCCCCAGCTCCAGCCTGGAGTTCACCCCCGTTTGAAGAAGAAAACATGGATCACATCCCGACAAATCAAACCCTCCTCTGTGAACCCATTTCCCGGGCAGACAGAGAAATGCAGGATCAGGGCTCTGTGGGAGCATCACATCCAGAGGGATGGGACACCTTCCTTGCCAGCCCAGGTCCCTGCTTGTCCCCAGGGAGGGAGGCTGGGAGTGGGGACTGCGGCTGCTCCAAAGGGGCAGAAAAACTGGGAGATGGCTGGGCTGGAGCATCCCTTGGGAAGAAACCACAGTGGGAAAGGAGCCAAGACTCGGTGCTGAGAGCATGAAAAGAACCTTGGAAGAGGCTGGGAAAGATTCTGGGGATGCAGACACACTCAGGGATGGACGAAGGGACACACGGACGCAGGGAGACACAGACAGGGATACACACAGGGACACACGGACACGGTCCTGGATGTTCTGGTCTGGCTGTGATTTCCAGTGGATTTTTCTGGCCCAGGAAAGCTGGAAGGTTGTACAGAAAGTTTCTTTCCTGCTCACAATGATCCAAAATCGGTTTGCTGGATCTGAGCAGCTCTGAATCCCCAACCTGGTGAGGATCCAGCTTTCGCTGGGGATGCAGATTTTGCAAAGAGTCCTAATCCTTCCTCGGCTTGGCATGCAAAGTCACGGAGGGGGAGGAAAAGGAGGAGAAGGAGGACAGACTGAGCCTGGCAGCTCCCGGGGCACCCCACGGGATGTGGGGGTGTCACCAGCCGCTGTCACAAGCCAGTGTCTCGGCTCCGTGCCCAGGATCCCTTCCCAAGCCCCAGGCGCTTCCAGAGGAGGCTGCACGTCTGGGATACGGCACGGGCGGAGGTGGCTGGGATGGGGGGAGGGGAGGAGACCCCAGGTACGGCCCGGCCCCAGCGGGAGGCCATCCCAATCCCAAGGGATGGATGGATGGATGGATGGATGGATGGATGGATGGATGGATGGCTGGCTGGCTCAGGGGGAGCTGGCAATTCCCTACTCTGGGAGCTGGGTGCCAGCTACGAACGCTCGCTCCGGTCCCATCCCATCCCCGCCAACAGCACCGGCGCGTTTTCCGAAGGAAATAGGATGGCTGGAGATAGGGAGGGGCGAGGCGCTGCCAGGGGTCAGCTCCGCTTCTCCTCGCCCATCACGGAGCGGGAAAAGCAGCTGGGATGTGCCAGGCGGGGCCGGGAGCTGCCGGGTTGGAGCCACCGCAGGGAAATCCGGGTTGGATCCACGCATCCTCCACGGGGGAGCCGGGGCAGAGCCAGGAGCTGCATCCTCCTGCGCTGCTTCCGAGTGAGAGGCAGCTCCCAAATCCCCACCAAATCAGGGCTGCTGTGTTTTGATGCCCTTCAGAGCGTCTGCATCCCTAAAAATCCAGAGGCATCGGACATTTGCGAGCTCCCGGGCCCGGGGCTGCGCTGGGTTTAATCTCCCTGGGGATCAGCAGCAGGGCTGGGGCTGACAGCAGCATCTTTGTGGGGCTGGAATAAAGCCTGACTTCTTGTGCCATTTATTTAAGGAATATTAATCTTTCATTTTCCTTCTAAATGCCCCTGTTTGCTGAGGACCTATCTGTTACCTAAGTGCTCCGATAAATCTTCGAAGGTAAAATTACATGTTGGATGCTGCCAGAAGGGTGCATTTAAGAATACTTCCTAAATTATCAACTGCATTAATCTTAATTACTTGGGTAAAAGTAGAGTCTGGCATTAGGGTGGACTAAATTGAGCGGGTGTTTGTTTGTCTTTATCATATCGCATATTTGAGATCATTTCACAGAGCCCAGATAAAAGGGGCAGCGAGGGGCACAGCAGCTGCCTCACGGCAACGACGGCTCTGGGTGACAAAGGGCAGCCAGGAGGGGACCCTGCGGTCCCTGAGATGGCAGGAGCTGCCTGGAACAGATGGAAGCTGGGTAAAAATATCCAAAAACCCCAAATGAACTCCTCAGATGCAGGTTGGGTGATAAAAGAGTTTCACAGGGCGTGGAGAGGCAGGAGGGGGAATGGCTTTAAAGTGAAAGAGAGGAGGTTTAGATGGGACATTGGGAAGGAATTTCTGGCTGGGAGGGTGGGGAGGCCCTGGCACAGGGTGCCCAGAGCAGCTGTGGCTGCCCCTGGATCCCTGGCAGTGTCCCAGGCTGGGTTGGAATAACCTGGGATAGTGGGAGGTGTCCCTGCCCATGGCACGGGTGGAAATGGATGAGCTTTAAGATCCATTCCAACCCAAACCATTCCACGATTCCCTGATAAAATTGGAGGGCTTGGTGTCCCTCAGGGTGCTCCCTCAGTGTCTGAGGGCCCACAACTGAAATTAAGCTGGGGTTGAAGCGCTCCCTTTCCTTGGACAGGTTAAACATTCCTGATGGGAAATGTCCCCATCCCCAGGGCTGCCTCACCTGGGCACATTCCTTATCCAAGAAGGAATTTCCAGAAGCTGAAAGGGAGGGTTTCCCTCTCTCTGGCTCCCTTTTGTTCTAAACATAAGGAAAATTTGTGCCTGGGAACTCTTGTGCACAGGATGCTGAGGGGAGCTGCTGGCAGGAGGGAAGAAATGATTCCGTGCTGCTGGAGATGGGGATAAAGGATGGATTTGGGAGAAGGGGAACTCAGAGGCCACACCAGGACCATCCACATCCTTGTCTGACCCCTGGGCATCACCAGGGCATGACCTGTGATCCCCTGTGATCCCACATTCCCTCACCTCAGTCTCCCGGGATCAGGCCCCTCTCCGCATTTCCCTCCCAGCCTCCCGTGACCCCCCCAAAAAAGGGAGAAAAAGGCCAGAAATCCCGGGCAATGACAGCATTCCCAGGCCAATCTCACATTTCCTTCCTCCCGGCAGAGCCTGGGTCTGCTCCAAGCTCCCGCTCCCAGCCCTGGTCAAACGGGGACAGGAAACCTGAGAGCAATGAGCACATCCCGGGATTTTCACCCAAGCCTCATTTAGCTCCTTGTCCTTTTGGCATCCTGCTCCTCTCCTTGGGAGCGGCTGCTCAGGGCTGGGGGTGGTTCTGCCTTTGGGCTCACACCCACGGATCACTGACAGGAATTAACTGGCTCCCTGCAGTTAAACATCCCCGGCTTCAGCTGGGGTCAGGGGATGAACAGGATCACGAATCCAGAAATTCCTCGGGGTGCCGTGAGCCCCTGGAGTGGGACAGGGACAGAGGGAGCCACTTCCCTGCAGGTCTCATCCTGCTGCTGGCTGTTCCCAGGGACGCAGGTCCTGCTGCGTCCTGACACAGAGGGAGCAGCAGCTCCCGGCGGAGCCAGGGCAGGGCAATCCCAGAGTTCTTCCCCAAACTGCTCGGGCTGCAGGGATGCAGAGGCCCAGAGACCCAGACACAGCTGGGATTCGGCTCATGGAGAGGGCAGGATCTCCCCTGGGGCTTGGATGGACTGTGGGAAGCACAAGGAGCACGGGAAGCACACGGATCATCACGGCCCAGAGCAGCAGCCCCAGCTGGGATGCTCTGAGCCCACCCACCAAAGTGGCTTGGATGATCCTGTCATCCCAGAATCCCGGGATGAGCCAGAGCCCATCCCTGCAGACTCAGACCTGTCCCCATCCCAGGGGATCCCCCCTATCCCAACGCTGTCCCAGAAAGCCGGGATGCTCCCGTCCAGCCTGAACCAGTTCCCACAGGATCTGATAGGAGGAGGCTGCTGCCAGATTTGGGGGCTTTTAAGCTGTCAACTTTCCTATAGTTATTAGCAATGTTTTCAGTCAGTTCTCCTCTGAAATTTGCTTCAGAGAGACAAGATTAATGAGCATTTCCTTTGGGGATTTATTGCACTGTTAATTATTCTCTGCCAGAAATTTGGTGCAGAATATTATCAGCTTTTTTTTTTTTCTTTTCAATTAAAAGTGATTATAATTTGCTCTCCATAAAAGCAAAGTGGATTTCAAATAAAAATATAATAGCCCCCCTTTCCTGATTAAGTATAATAGTCAAGTGATGGAGATAAGAGTAGCCGGTGGCTCCGGCAGGCCACGTTGTGCAGACACGAACTTGGGCCCCCCCCGGCAGCGCTTCCATCCCTGCTGGGGTCCAGTTTTTTTGGGATAACGGGATTCAGAGAGGCCAACTTGTAATTTATGGAGTTTTCCTGCAGAGGGAAGCAAAGGTGTCTGAAAGGAGCCGCCCGCGCCGCGCCAGCTTTGGGCAGGGGGGTTCAGGGAGAAGGAGGAGGAGGAGGGTGGGGATGGGGAGAGCCGGGGGTGCCGCTCCTTCTCCCAAATAACGCTTGGCTGCAGTTTCAGAGGTCGGGAGATGCTCTGGGGGATATCAATCCCGCCGGGAAGGTGTTGGAAGGAGCCACAGTTTCTCCTTTCACGGAACAAACGCGCTTTGCAGCAGGATCCGAGCAGGGCCAGCCCTGGAGAGGGGGCTCCGTCCCCTCGCTGCCCCCCGGGCTGTTTGCTCTGCCCAGCAGACATTCCTCGGGTGGCTCCCGAATGCGAAACATCCCGAAAATGCTGCGAGGACAAACCCGGGCTCGGTGGGGGCCGGATCCGATTTCACCGGAGCGCGGGGTGGGGGAGGCCGGGGTGGGAGCAGCCCCACGCGGGGCTTTGCTGGAGAACACTCCCGGCCCGGTCCCCTGCCGGGCTGGCTTTAACCCCAGGCTGCCTTTAACCCCAGGCTTTAACCCGGGCTTTAACCCCAGCTTGGCCCTGCAAAGCCCCGCTTCTCCCCTTGGCTCCGGGAAGCGAAGGAGAAGTTGAGCTAAGCCCAGATTTGGGCTGGGAGATGCCCCGTGCTGAACGGGGAAGGGGCAGATTTGGGGCATCCCTGGTGGGACGTGCGTGGCGTGGCCCTTGGGTGCTGCCTGTGTCCCTCTGGGGGTGACAGGGTGCTGGTGCTCCAGCTGCCACCTCTGCCGAGCACATTCCCAGTGCTGGCCGCATGCCAAAGGGGATGCAGAGGCTTCTCAGGGAAGGCAACCGCCCCCCACAGAGCAGGGAATTTGGGGGTTTCCCCTCCTCTAGGCTCCCCCTCCCAGCCGTGGGGCTGGGATGCTCCATGGGTACCACATCCCGTGGGAGCTGCACCGATGGGAGACGGGAGCGGAGCTGTCGGGATTTTGATGGAGAATGACTTGGTTTGGCTTCCTCCAGCTGGAGCTGCTGCCTGAAGCCAAAGTTGCCCTCACCTCGCACGGTGTTTCCCTGGAATTCACGGCTCTTGGAGGGCAGGATGGATGTGCCACGCAGGGAGGAGTTTAGGAAAGGGATGGATTCTCAGACTCAGCATCACCAGGACACCCTCTGTGTTCTGCCACATCTGAGCTACAAACCAAACCGGGGGCAGGGCAGAGCCAGGGCGGGGAAAACTGAATTTTGCGAAGCAGAATTCCCAAAACCTGTCCTGCTGCAGCCCCCGCGGCCCCGCTGGCTGCGGCCGCCGGCGCTGAGCGATGCTCTCTGTTCTCCACGGGAGCAGCAGCGCCCGGGGCCAAGAAAAACGCCCGGAGCTATAAAAAGTCTGGGGAACAGAGACACATTCATGGACAACTTCAAGGATGCCGCTGCAGCCGGGCGGGATCCAGGGAGCAGCCCCGGCCGGGAGCAGCGGGACGGCTCCAGCCCCGGGCAGTGCCAGCCTGGCCCCGGTGCCCGCCAGCCTCATCCAGCCGTGCCAAAGCCCTGGAAAAGCGGGATGGGATTGCACAGCCCGCTGGTGCATCCCGGGTGTGGGGGTGGGGAGGAGCTGCGCTCAGACCCCGGCGCGTTTTCCATCGGTTTTCCCGGCTCCATCCAGCCCCTCTCCGGCACCAAAGCCGGGTCAGGTTTGTTCGCAGGTGCTGAACACGAGCCCGGCACATGCCTGGAACTTCAAAGGGCCAGGAATGAAAACCATCCCGCCGAGGGATTTCCAGCCCTTCCTGCTGCTCCAGCTGCTGGGTGGCAGATGTGGGACACGGACACATCCCTGCGCTCCAGCCACGAGCCATCCTGAGCTGGAGAAACCCCTCAGTGCCGCTTCTCCTGCTTCTTTTCCTGCTTTTCTGCTTCCCCAGGCCCCATCCGTGCACGAGCGAGGCCGGATAATGCCAATATTCATGGCGCAGACAAATCCAGGCTCTGTTTGCTCCCAGGAATGTTTTCTCCAGGGACGCTCCAAGTGACAAAATCCCCTTCCTCACGCTGCTGGGTTTTTCTTTCATCAGGCAAAAAACAAAATGAGCCGAGGGTTGAAGAATGGCATCCTGTCAATATTTTCCTTCTGCTGGTGCTGAATGAGCTGGAAAAGCTCTTGGAGTCCAAGCCCATTCCTGCTGGGTTGGTCCAGGTACCGCTCCAGGACAACATCCCTCTTGTTAGGGATGCAAAGCAAGGATTGGGAATTTCCCTTCTGCTTCGGGATATGGTTTTCAGGCAGAACAGGGGGATTTTAAAATGCTGTTTCAGAGTGAGGAAAGGACGCTGCTGCTCTTCCTGCAGCTCCCAGTGCTGCCTCCCAGCACTGAGGGATGCTGCTGGAAGCACAGAAATGAGGGAATCTGGGAATTTCCCCCAGCCTGGGGTGGGCAGCACCACCAGGGAGTGGGATCCATGTGACTCATCCCTTTCCTCATCTTCAGCCGCTGAAGGAGGAATGAAAGAACCCAGCCCTCTGGGAGTCTGGAGAAGAAGGGATATTTTTATATCCTGGCTGGAAAACAGAATTCTTCCCAACAGTGACAATTAAAAAAAATAAACATTAAAAAAAGGAAAAGGGTGAAAGTCACTCATTGGAGGTTTCTCTCCAGCCCCTGGATGCAGGGAGGAGAGGGATGGGGGTCGGGACATCACTCCCTGTCTGACAGGCCACACTCATCCCAGGAATATTTGTCCTGTCCACAGAAAGAATCCCAGACAATACCTAATCCCGTGGACACCGGAAAGGACTCCTTTCCCTCAGCCCTTCAGCAATGCCCAGTGCTAATGCAACACCACCAAACCCCACATATTTTCCCAGTGAATTCACAGACCAAGAGCATTTTTTCCTTCACCTGGAGATTTAAAGCTCTGGGAGGAGATTTTTGCAGGGAAAACTCGTGTGGGATCCTCATCCCGGCAAGGGGATAAGGAATAACTTCGTGCATCTCTCATCTGTGCTGCTCCTTTCCCTCCCTTTTCCAGCCAAAGGCTGCAAGTAATAATTTTCCCACATGGAGCAGGAGCTGCTGTAAAGTGGCTGCTTCTCCCATTAAAACCCCGGCTGCTGCTGGATTTTGGGAAAGGGGGTGTTGGGGAAGGGCCTCCCTGTGAGGTATCACTTTCCCCCGCTGCTTCCTGCCCAGGTGATCCCACACAAACCTGCCTGTGTGATGGAAAACATTCGGGATCTGGGACACGTCTCCAGCCAAAAACACAGCCTGGATTCAGCTTCCCTCCCCTGCTTCCGACACATCCTCCTTTTGCCACAGAAAGTGGCATTTATCCCGGGATTCCTCCAAGCCACGGGGTGAGAAAACAGGGAAAACACTAAACCTGGGTCTGGGTGTCTGCCTGCCGGGGCTGTGCCCACACTCCCCATCTCCTGCGGGCACAAAAGTGCCCCCAGAGCCATCGGAGCCGCTTGGGAATGCTGCGGGATGATCCCAAAGAAACCAACCCCACGAGCCAGAGGGAAATGGACTCACCCGCGTGGGTTATCCCAAAAACCAGCTGAGCTGGGGACACGGACAGACAGCAGGAGGACAACTCCCTCCTGGCCGTGTCCGCTCCCAGCGCATCCCAGCATCCTGACCCCCAGCCCGGCTTTCCAGGCACCCTTTAATCTTCCCGGCCGCTGTTTCCAAACTGAGACTTGCAGGGATTGACCAGGGCAGGACCTCCCCGGGTTGTTTTGTTGTTGTTTTTTTTTTTTTTTAAAGCTGCTTTGCAAAAAAATCCATTAAAAAGAGGAAAAAAGAGGGAAAAGAGGAACAAACGCTGCCCCGGGAGCACGGCGGGGGCTGTGAGGGCTCTGCCCGGGCAGGGCCTGGGGGTTGCTTTTCCCTTTCATCCCATGCCAGGCTTCAGCCCAGGGTTTAGACGGTCAAATCCAAGAATCCCTGGAAGGCAGGGCTTGGCGCGGCGGGGCCGCAGCTGCTGCCTTTCCCCGCTGCTGTAATTACGGCCCCAAACTTAGAAAGCAGCGGAAGAGCCGCGTGTAGCGCTGCAATTAAGAGGCTCTTTAATTGCGGGGCTTTGTTTTCCTCTGCCCGGCTCCGGCTGCCAACGAGCGGCTGAGCACCGGGAGCGCAATCCCGGGAATTGCAGCTCCGCGGCATCCTCGGAGCTCGGGGGACAACAGCTTTGTCCCCAAAGGTGACCCTCGGGTCAAGGGCAGAGCATCCAGAGCATCCAGCTGGGAATGAGCAGCCAAAATCCAGCTCTGCTCCATGCAAGGAGGTTTTTTTTGAGGAACAAACGTTCCCCTCTCCCTGGGACTCCCCTTCTCCCGCTGGAGAGGCCTCTGGAGCAGCCAGGAATGATTTCAATGGATCTGTGTGTGGGAATCAGCAGCAGCCGTGGAGAGGACATGGAAGAGCTGTTGATTGATATCCCAGTGCCCCATGGATGCTCCCATAAATCTGCTGCTTCCTAAGGCCGGGCGGGAATGGGAACAGCTCCGCTCGGCTCCGCTTTATCCCCTCACTGCCTGACTCATCCTCGGAGCTTTTCCTGTGGAAAAGGAATGGATGTCACAGCCAGCAGACCGGTGTCGCATCAGGGATGTCACGGCACCCAGCAGGAATGGTGCCACCACCAAATTCAGCATTGGCTATGGAGAAAATGGGGATCCAAGGGGAAAAATCCCAGTTGTTCCCAGTCTGACACAGGCAGCTGCACATTGGCCTGGGCAGAGCCTCCTCTTGCCCACAGATGTTGCCACATCCTTGGGTTCAAGCTGGAGCAAAGCTTCCCGAGATTCCCAGCAGCTCTGCGAGAAGCTTCCATGGATTTATCCACCGGGAGAAGGGATGAGCAGACCTGGAGCACATTCCCCGTGTTGGGAGCCTGGCTGGTGCAAAACAGACAGAATCTGGGATCTCCAGCAGGATGGCTCCAGGGTGAAGCAGTGCCTCGAGCAGGGATGAGATGCTGAAATTTGAGGTTTAAAATGCGGGAGCAGATTTGGGGAGCAAAACGGGAAGAGCTTCGTGTTCCCACCAGGACTGGGGTGTCCTCCAAGCCTCTCCCTTCGAAATGCATGGACATGGTGACTCAACTCTCCCATTCCATCACTGCAATCCCAGAATCCAGTATTTGGGATCTGGCAATGGGGCTGGGCATCCTCCAGTGGCCAAAGCTGAGCTTCCCAGTGCTCCCAGTGCTCCCAGTGCCGGGACCCCTCAGCTCCCCAGTTCAGAGCCAGAGCTGTGCCAGAGGGGCCGGACACCTCCCTGCCCCGGCAGGAAGGGACTCCTCGTGTTTTCACAGCTGACACCGGGGCTGGGGAGGATTCCCAGGCTCCAAGGAGGAGGAAGCGCAGCACAGGAACCCCAAGGTTGCTGCACCTGGGCTGGGGGCGGCCCCGCTCCCGGGGGGCACACGGAGGGCACAGGAGCTTCCAGGGATCAGCTGCTGCTCCAAAGCCCTGCGGAGCTCTGACGGGAACGGCAGCATCCCTGGGAGATGCTCTGGCGAGGTGTCCACAGGGAGAGCTGCTCGAGGCCTGCAAAGCTCTCCAGAAGCTCCTGCGGGATCACTTGGAAGAGGAGCAGCCAGAGCCTGGCACCGTCCCCGTGGTGTCCCTCAGTGCTTTGTCCCAGGATGTGTCACAAGCTCCTGTCAGGGAGGCTCCCTGGAGGTGGGGATGGAGGGGATGTGGGAGCTGGGATGGCACTGGGGACAGGCACGGAGGGAGGGATGTCCCAGCAGAGCCAGGGCTGTGCAGCAAGGACGACATTTGGGAAAACTCCTGGCCCTGGAGACAGCTCCTCCCTTCCTGCAACGACCTCTCCATAAAGCCCCCCAAAAGGAAATCCGTATTTATATACATGAATAAATATCATGGAATCACAGGAGGGAAGGGACCTTAAAGCTCATCTCATTCCATGGGCAGGGACACCTTCCACTATCCCAGGCTGCTCCAAGCCCTGTCCAACCTGGCCTGGGACATTTCCAGGGATCCAGGGGTGACTTAATTCCCCTATATATATATATATATATATATATATATATATAAAACCTCCCACAATATGTAACAATTGGATATAAATAATAATAATATAAAAGGTAAAAAGACATAAACAGACCCTGGATCCCCTCCTTCCATCCCGCTGCCGGCTCCTTCCCACAAAGCTGCGGCTGAGCCCCGCGCACGCCCGTCCCCAGCAGCCACTGTCCCAGTGCCACTGCCACCGGCCTGTCCCCCCCTGTCCCCCCCTGCACTAACAGAGGCGAAGAAAGAGCCCCTTTGTTCCTGGCTCCTCTATTGACACAGCTGGGAGCGCTGGACCCGGCGGAGCTTCCTGCTCCGGAGCCTCCGCGCGCTCCCTTCGGAGCTCGGGAAGAGGCAAAGCCCCTCAGCCACCTCAGCCGGGCACAGCCACAGCATCCCCCGCCCCATCGCGGGGCCCCGAGCGAGGGCACAGCGGGCAAGCGTCACCCGGCTGCTCCTGCTGGCTCCCCTCGGAGCGGGCGCTCCCCGTCTGGGAATGAGGGGGATGCGCAGCCCCGAAGCTGCGGCTGCTGGTGGGAAACGAGCCCGGCTGAGCCTTCGGCTCCTCCTGCATCCAGCCACATCCAGGGATCCCAAAGCAGGGTGCTGCTGTAATCCTGAGGGATTTACACGGGGGCCAGGCCGTGCTGAGGCCCCTGGACGCACGAGCCATTGGCTGTCACCTTCCCCTGTGCCCCGGGATCTTCCCGGCTCCTCTGGACACGGCGCAGACGGATCCAGATGGATCCCATGGGCTTCTCCTTGCCTGGAACATGAAGGTGCCAACCCCTCCTCCCCCTGCCATTCCTGCTGGATTCCATGGATATCCAGTGCCACCATTTTAGTCCAAGATCTCCACTCAATGCCATGGGAAGAGATTAATCAATAAATCCCAGGGATTTGCTATTTTTCCCCATAAATAAACCCTGAGGTGTTGCTGTGTCTCTGTCCCCAGCCAACATTTAAGAGCGTGCAGCATTCTCAGCATCACTTCCAAGCATCCAGGATTTTCCAGGGCCCAAATCCATCTGCCCAGTGATCCATGGGTTTGCTCCTCTTCGCCTCCAGCCTCTGAGCATTCCTTTATCTCCTGCCTCTCCGGAGCAACAGGCAAAGCAAAGCAATAAAATGCCTTTTTTTTTATAGAGCTGTAAATTTAATTTCCTTTTAAACCATTTGCTTCCACTTAGAACTCCATGGAAATCCTGCCCTCCTGGCAAAGCTGCAGCATCCCAGCCCTGCCATCAGTGTATGGAGCGTTCTGGATGAGCTTAAAAATTCATGGAAGGGAAGATGGGGGAAGAGAGGTGAATTCTTAGGGCATTAAGGGCCTATTTTCCACCTTCCTGGTGAACCTTCCTGGAGGGAAGAGCCGGAGCACAATTAAATCCAGCTCTGTCTGCAGGGCAGAAGTTCAGCCCCAGACGGAGCTGAGGGTGCTGGGAGTGAGGGAAAAACCAGGATTTTCTGGGCTGAAAAACCCACCTGGAGCTTTAAATCTGGAATCCAGAAAAGTGGTGTGGGCTCATGGATATGTCCAGCATCCTTCCACCACCAGCGGGAATTTTCCCAGGGAGCAAGGCAGTCGTGTTGGGATCACCAACCTCTGGCACGGGAATCAACCTTGGCAGGTGTTGGGGTGATCCCCTGGAGCAGATCCTTCCTTCCCCGGGACATCAATCCCACTGCTGGGCCAACATTCCCGGGAGCTCCTCCTGGTGTGTCCCTTGATGGAGCCCACGGGAAGCACAGGGAAAGGTTTGTGGAGTGACAGCTCCGGCGAGGGAGGCACGGACACCCTGGAATTCTGGGCACCCATCACTCCCTCAGCTGTGGCTCCAGCATTCCAGGGAGTGGATCTGGATCAATCCTCTCCTCCAGACTCCGGCAGCCTTTGCAGTCTCCATCCCCATGGAGCAGGACCGACGGATGGTGCTTGGTGCCGGACGAGGATTCCCAAGGCACAGAGCTCATCTCGAGGCTGGGAGCATCCTGCACCATGCCCGGAGCCAGCCCTGAGCTGTGGGCACGCTCTGGGCACCTCTTCTGTGCCCCCTGCCTGTCCCTGAGCCCTCCTCGGGTCCTTTTGGGCTCCTTGGGAGCTCTGCATGTGCAGAATTCCCTGGCACAGCAAATCCCCAAGGCTGGAGAGGCCATTCCTGATTGTCCTGAGCTCCTGCTTGCTCCGGGCCACTCCCAGGGGGCTTCCAGAGAGCTGGATCCGTGGGAGGAGGGAGCACCTGGCTCAGATGGGAATGGCATCACGGGGATGCTGGAGATGCCCCTGCTGGGGATCTCATCCTGGGGGGATCCAGGCCAGAGTGCGGAGCTCTCTGGGAGTGGCTCCGATGGGAAGCTGTTCCAGGAGTCAGGGATATTGGAGAAGCTCCAAGGCCTGGCAGGGAGGGGGATGCTGTGGGGCTGCTACAGCAGCACCCAGCGTTTTTATTGGGATCGTGAACAACAGGGACAAAAAGGCTCCAAACACCCCCATGGGGGCTCTCGTGTCCCTGCCACTGCCTGTCCCACATTCCATGGTGTGGGGCTCGTTTGGGAAGTGATCCAAACCCATCCAGATTCCCGTAATTCCAATCCAGGATCCCAGTGATGATTACTCGGGGCTGGTCCCATCACAGAGCCATTTCTGCTGCTTCCAGCGGGATCCACGCAGCTCCAGAAGAAGAAGGTGCCTTTTTGGGGTGAATTTTAGGGCAGGCAGCCCCAGCCTCAAAGCACAGAGGAGCTTTACAATGACCCAGACAGGCCCAGCCCTGCAAACCTCATCCCAAAGCCGCAGCTCCTCTGGAATCAGGACCTGACCCATTTCCAGCGCCCCGGGACACAGCGGCAAGGCCAGATGTTCCCAACAGCAGCAGGACATCCGAATCCCACCCAGCCACATCTGGGCTCCTCCAGGCATTAAATCCTGTCTTTTCGGCTCCCAAAATGGGTGTGAGCAGTGCCCTGGACACCCCTGGGTGGCCACAATCCCTGGATCCGGAGTCGGGATGATCCATCCCTGATGCCAAAGGGTGAAACCCCCCCCTGAGGTTCCAGCCCGATGAGGAGCCCACTTCAAAGAGCTGCAGCTTCCTCCTTGATAACATCGGGAGTCGGGATCAAAGGCGGCGTCCTCGGAAATCCAGCAAGGGAAGGGAAAATAAAATCGCTTCCTCTGGAGCATTCCTGGCTGCTGGAAATCAGCTGCTGCTCCGGGAAAATTCAGCCGTTGTGTTAAAATCAGAGGGGACGCTCAGCTGTGCTGCTCCGATGGATTTTGTTGGATTGGGAAGAGTTTCCCAGCAAGGGAAGGGATCCAGGCTGGCAGGAGCAGCAGGGAGAGGATCCACAGCCATTGGGGAACATCAGGATGTGCGACCCCAACATCCAGTTCCTACTGGGATGTGCATCCCCAACATCCAGTTCCTACTGGGATGTGCATCCCCAACATCCAGTTCCTACTGGGATGTGCATCCCCACATCCAGCTCCTATTGGGATTTCATCCCTCACATCCAGCTCCCATTGGGATTTCATCCCTCACATCCAGCTCCTATTGGGATTTCATCCCGCACATCCAGCTCCCATTGGGATTTCATTCCGCACATCCAGCACTCATTGGGATCTCCATCCCCCTCGTCCAGCTCCCATTGGGATGTGCATCCCCACATCCAGCTCCCATCAGGACGCACATCCCCACATCCAGCACTCACTGGGATGTGCATCCAGCCATTCCTGCCTCCAGGGTTTATGCAGCCCCACCTGGAAGCCATCCCACCGGGATGCAGGACTCCGTGCAGATATTCCCCCCAGGCCAAGCCCTCTCATGGCTGTTGCCACTGGCTGCGGCTCAGGGAAGCTCCTGCTGCCTTTGGATGCTGCCAAATTCCCTGGATCGCTCCAGTGCTGCCGGCAGTGACATCCTGACAGCCGGGGCAGGGATATTCCATTGAGAAATCCCTCGGGATGCAGCCTGGATCGGCACCCTGCGAGCCCTGCACCCATCCCAAGGACCTCGGCGTGAACTCCGAGTTGGGAAACTTTCCCGACATTCCCAATCCATTCCCGGGGAGCCCTGGCCGCAGCCCCCAGCAAGGATTCCTCCCTGCTGGACTAGGAGATTTTCCAGAGGAACCTGCCCCTGCCTCCTGCTGCCGTCAGAGCCGGGAATCATCCCGGGAAGGGAAGGGCTTGCAGCGAGCAGCTGGCAGCAGGGATCGCTCGGAGAGGGGAAGTGCTTTGGGATGGACAGGATGGGATAAATCAGGATTCCTGCTCTTCCCTGCCAGCAGCAGGCACAGCGCTGGCCAGGCAGAGGGATCCTGGCTGAGGGATCCCGGCCTCATCCTGGGAGCAGGGATTTGATGTCAGCATCCAGAGGCTGCTCCGGACTCTCCACAGGACAGGGATTTCACCACGGATTTCATAACGTCTTCCCAAATTCCTCATCCCTGCTCCCCAAGCCCTCCCCGTGTGCTCCGCTTGGAGCCGAAGCGATGGGAGCGATGCTGCCTCTGGGAATCTTCCCTCCAGTGGGGATACTGAGCTGGACACTCCCAGTTTTAGCACTAAAACCGGATTTAAGCTCCCGGCAGGATCTCTCCCAGCTCCCCTGGGAATGACAAGCCCCGGGCTCACTGCTCTGGCTCAGGTGCCACCTGGAAACCTTTTCCTTGGATATTTTCCATGGATAGTCCTGGGATGCCGAGCACCTGCAGGCAACCCCAGCACTGCTGGAGCTGCTTCCAAAAATACTGCTGGAGCGGGAAAAGCAGCGAGCAGGAGGAAGGGATCCCTCCAGGAGTCTCCAGGGAACACCCACCTTGCTCTCTGCTCCTTACTCACAATTCCTTGCTTGCAATTCCATGCTTCTAGCTGGAACATTCGCAATTCCTTACTTGTAACTCCCTACTCACAGTTCCTTGCTCAGAACCCCTTGCTGACAATTCCCTACTCACAATTCCTCGCTGGAAATTCCTTGCTCACAATTCCTTGCCTGCAATTCTTTGCTCAGAATTCCTCACTCAGAATTCCTTGCTGGCAGCTCCTTGCTCCCAATTCCTGGCTGGTCCCTCCGCTGCAGCACAATAAATATCCAGGAAACACTTCCCCATCCCACAGGGAGAAGAAGCCACTGACACCAGCTCAGAAGGACTTTATCCATGGAATAAACCCCTGGCGTTCCTGGGAATGCAATTGGGAAGCACCACTTGCTGCTCTGCTACTGCTGAGGGGAGAATATTACGGAAAAAGGGTTTATTCCTCCCAAATGCTGGAGGAATTCATGGATTAATGCCAGTGGAGATGGACAAAAATCCCCAAATTTTCCATTTCAATGCTCCGTGGTGGAGTTTTTTTAAATCCAGGTGGTTTTTTTTTTGCAATTCCCAAGAGGATGGCAACAGGATGGATGAGGCCTGGCACACACAGACTCCACTTCCCATAACTCCCATATCCCAACCCCTTCCCAGGAGTTCCAACACCCAGGATGAGCTCGGCAGCAACGTCACTGAGTTGGGCACTTTCTCTGGGACAATGTGGGAATCCTCCCTGTCACCATCTCTCTCTGGACTCCAGCCAAGGAAAGCCCCGTTGTGTTGGGGGCAGCCGGAGCCGCCGAGGCCGGAACAGCGGCTCTTTGTGTCCCTCGGAGTGCTGGGGCAGCCCAGGAGCAGCTCCGAGCCTTCCTCGGGATGCAGAGGAAACGGGAAATGCAGCAGGGACGGTGGGCATGGAAGGGAAACGTGGAGAGGGAGAATCCTCGTCCTTCCCAAGGAGGATCGGCGGGATGGGAGCGACGCCACGGATGCAGCCCCTTCCAGCCCCTCCATCCAGCATCCATCCCCCGGTCACAGGGAGGCACGGGGACATTCCAGCTCCTTCCTGCCCTTCCCTCCAAGCTCCAGGGATGAATCCCCTGCCTAAATCCCTGGCTCTGAGGGAGGTCAGGAAGTGCTGAGGATACTCCAAGCCAGGGCATGGCAGGGATTTGTGCTTATCCCAAATAATCGCCACGGGAATTGGGATCTCAGTGCAAATCCTGCTCTGGGAATTAGCATTTGGTCCATCCCTGATGGGTGAGGGAGGAATAAACTCCAGCAAAGCTCAGGAAAACATTCAGGGAAGCGAAATTCCCTGGTTTAGAGGAAAAAATACCCGAAAGTGCAGCTGGCCCGGCCACCAGCCTGAGGACACTTGGCCAAGGTTGGGCCGAAGGGCCAGGAAGCCAAAAGGATCCCAGAAAAGATGGAAAAGGGATGGGAGAACGCCTGGATCTGAACCAGTGCTGCCTCAGTTTCCCATCCAGCCTCTTCCCTGCCGTGGATACTCCAGCTAGAACTTCCCAGCTGATCCGTCCCTGCCTCCCAAATGGCACTTGAGGCTCAGGTGGGCACTTCCACACATTCCCAAACACTCTCCAGTGCTGCTTCCAGCCCTGCCAGCCCCCAGTCTGCCACAGGCCTGAGGAAAAGGCCAAGAGGGGGAAAACAGCTCTGGGCTCCACCCGGTTCCTCTCCGGAGGGTCTGGGCCGGGCAGGGAGAGGCTCTGGGAGCCCACGTGGGGGCCATGCCCTCTGCAATCCATTTTCCCTCCTGGCACGGCTCCGAGGGCTATTTTGGGAAGGAATTCCAGTGTCCCAAAGCCAGCTCTGGAGTGTGGCTCCGGGCATTGTTGTTGTGCATGGAAAGGGCCTTTCTGGAAACGGAATCCTTTGGGAATGGAATCCAAACATGAGCGGGCGCTTGGCCCCAGACCAGGCCGGCTCCTTCCTTCCCTCAATCCATCGGCGCTGGATCCTGTCCCATTCCATGCCTGAGCCACTGGTGGCCTTCTCCAGATCTCCAGAATGCTGGAAGTTGGGAAAATTTGGGTTCTGGCCATTTACAAGTGCTGGGAGAGCAGAGGGATCCTGTCTGTCCCAGTGCTGGCACAGGGAATTGTGCTCCTGGGTGGGCAGGAAGAGGACTTGGGGGTGGCAGTGCCAGGGACCATCCACAGGTGGGAAATACCTGAACCCCTCCTGCAGCCTCTCCATGTCCATCCCTGCTCCTCCTCTTCCTCAGAAAATCCCAGGCTTCCCTGAGGTTTCCAGCCAAATTTCTGCACCCACCCAATCCAGGTGATGCCCAATCCAGGCTGATCCTGGAACTGCCAGGAGGTGCCAAATGAATCCATCAGCATTCCCCACACACCTCTAGGCTGGCAGGAGACATTCCCAGGAGCAGTTTGACCTTCCTGGATGTGCAGATCCAGGTGTGGAAGGGAGAGCCAGGAAGCTGCTTCAGCTCTTCATCCATGTCCATCCCTGTCCATCCCTGTCCATCCCTGTCCATCCATGTCTGTCCCCCATCCCTTCCAGGGCTCCCAAGTGTCTCCAGCTCCAAGCCTCTTCCCTTCATCCAGGGAATCCTGACAGCAATGATCCAGCTGAAAACAAACCCTATCCCAGCTGGACGGGGCTTGGAGCAGCCTGGTCTGACGGAAGGTGTCCCTTCCCATGGCAGCAGTGGAATGAGATGGCCTTTGATGTCTCTTCCCACCCAAACCATTCCGTGATTCCATGATTCCCTGAAATTCCAGGAGGAACGTTCCTCCCAGGGAGGTGTTTTGGAGCAGGAAGCCCCAGGCCAGCCCTGGGTGCTGTTCCAGCCTGGTTGGATCCCAGGGATGGGACAATGCTCATTAAACATCCCAGCTGGACTGGAAGGGGATTGAAATAATTAATTTCTTCAATAATTCCTTCAATAATTCCTTCAATAATTCCTGCCATCCTCTTTGTTCCGGCAGCTCCGCACATCCGGGGGGGGGGGGACGGACGACACAAGCTCTCCCCCTTAATTAAAAAGCAGCAGATTCAACCCAAAACTAGGCTGGGTTTTGAAGGCGGCCGCCGGAGGCTGCATTTTCCAGGAGCCTCTGGAGAAGATCTCCATGGAGGAGTTGCTTTGTGCCTGGGGACACATCCACGCCCAGGTCCTTCCTGTCCACACACGGGACACCGGGCTGGAAAAGACCCGGAGAAGGGAAGGAACCGGTGCCAGGCCGATCCCAGCCTGGAATGCAGAGGGAATGCAGGAAGGGTTGGCACGGGGGCAGCTGCAGGAGGCCGGGACGCAGAGCCAGCACCCGCCCGCGGCCCTGCCAGCTCCGGGCGCTCCCGTGCCGCATTCCCGATCCCGCTTCCCGCCGGCGCAGCGACAGCTGACCAGGAACCAGCGTCCAAACCCAAAGAAAACAGATTCCAACCCAAAAGAAAACACAGGCGACAGGGCCAGGCCCTGCTGGATTTCATCCCTGCGGAGCAGGATCCTGGAGAAAGGGGGATGAGCGTCCTCGCAAAGTCCATCCCACATCCCGCGGTGTGGCGGGGAGGGATGATTCCAGTGACCCCGTGCCACGGGAAGGTGAGGAAGGCTCACACCTCAGGCTGCTTTGTCTGTCCTGCTGTGTCCGAGAGCATCCCACAGGGAATGGTGTGGGAACAGCCCCAGGCAGGAGCTCATCACTGACTGCATCCTAAACTCTGGGCTGGATATTCCCTTTGCAGCCGGAGTTGGGATGAATCTGGATGGCTTTCTCGGGTATGAATGAACCCTCCTCTTCTGAGATACTTCAAGTTCTGGGTTCCAGCCTTTTCCGCAGGGGTTTCATCCATGGATTCTTTGTTCCCAAGTCTGAGGCACCGATCCCGGTACCCTCAGGAGATGCTCCAAAGGGAGATCCATCGCTGGTGGGTGCTATCCCGGGAAACCCATGCCAGGCAATCCTCACATGATCCAAACCCTCTCTCCCAGCCATCCTGCTGTCCATGAGGGCCAAGCTTCCCAGAATCCTGGCTCTGGATCACCACACCTGGGCTTGGACGTCGCTTTTCCAGCTCCTCTGGAATGTGGAGGGGGGGGACACGGATTCCTGGGATGTCACAGGGAATTCTGCCCAAGGACTTGTGGACCATCACCCTTGGCTGGGCTGTGAGCGTTGACCTGACCCACGCAGCCCTCAGCAGGGATTGCTGTAGGAATTCCAGCATTCCAGCAGCTGGGATTTGGAGGGAAACCCCAAACAACCCCGTGGGGTCTCCCAGGATGCACGGCCAGGCCGTTCCCTCTCCACAGGCACCAATCCCTGCTGTGTTTGGGACAACAGGCTCAGAATTCCCAGGAAGCCACATCCACACGAGTGGGTGTTGAGTGACAAGGAACATCCTCGGCCACTCCCTCCGGGACTCATCCAGCTCCCCTTTCCATCTGCTCCTCCTCAGGAGAGACAGGAAAGTCCCTTCCCATGCCCGAGCGGGAATTCAAACTGGGAGATGCTTTCACTGGATCCCAAGTGGAGGATGCAGAGACCGAGCCTGACTCAAATGCAAGGTATTCACACCCAGAATCCCACATCCAAACCCTCCTTGCCGAGAACGGGACTGGGTTGGGAATTTGAAATTCCCAGGAGATTTTCCAGGTACCTGTGTGTGTCTCCCTCTCCCAAGCTGTGGTGCACAGCCAGTTTTGCATTTATCCCCAAATCTGACGGCATTCATGGCACCCAAAGCAATCCCTGCCATGATTATTCCACATTTCCCAATGCTGGGGTTGGGATGGCACCACACAGGTGTGACAGCACAATCCCCAGCTTCTCCTCCAGGCACGAGGATCATGGACACCCCTGACCCTCTGCACATTCCCAAATCCCTGAACTTCACCTCCCATGCACAAGGATCATGGATATCCCCTGACCCTCTGCACATTCCCAAATCCCAGAACTCCTCCTTCCAGGCATGAGGATCATGGACACCCCTGACCCTCTGCACATTCCCAAATCCCTCTGTGCCCAATTAACGACTGTGACAAATGAGCCCAGCTCATCCCAAGGTCGGTTATCCCGCCCGGCATTCCTCCATCAGCGCAGGTGAATTCCCAGCCCGTCACATCCCAGCTGCAGGAATCGCCTCTCCCGAGCTCTCCGGTGCCCAAACCCCCCCCTCCCCACGGAGCCACCGCTCGGTTCGGCGCTGCCAGAGCCGCATTCCCAAATCTCCTCGGCTCCGAAGGAGTTAAGGGAGCCGAGCCGCTCGGATTCCTCCACCTACCCCTCCAAAGTCCCGCACAACCAGACTTGGCACTTGGAGAAAGCTCCACAAATCCAGAGGCTCAAACACGCTGCTGCCTTCCGTTGGTAGGGAGAAGGCAATTCCCAGCTAATTGAGGAACCAGAGCCTTCCCAGCCCGTTCCAGGAGGATTATTTATTTAGGGGCTTTTTTTATTTCCTTCCTCTATCTTTTTCCTCTTCTTTCTTTTTTTATTTTTAATTTTTAAAATTTTTTTCCCCACTCTTCCCAGGGCAAACATCAGGAAAAGAAAGTGCGAATGAATTTGGTGGGGAACGGCTGCAATTTATGATGTTCCCCAGCTGGTGAGGGCTGTTAACCCCTTGCTGCATCCTCCCAGCTCCCTGTATTCCCCATGATCCCATTTCTCTGCTCCCCAGGCAGGGATTTGGGAACAATATCAGGAAGCCAAAGGGAAACAGTAGCAGATGGCTTTTTCTTCCCTAAATCTCCTTTATTTTCTTCCCTAAATCGCCTTTTTTTTTTCCCTTCCCTAAATCTTCCCCCCCCCGCCAAATCTCAGTTTGTGCCCTACACATCATTCCCCCCTAAGTCTCATTTTCCCCCCTTTTTTCCCCCTCCCTGCCTTGCAGTTGCCGAAGCTTTCCCGAGTAATTTTTAACTCCCTCTGCCTCCTGCACACAATTCAGAGGAAATCTGGGAAACCGAATTCTCGGCTCTCCAAAGCAGCAAATGGAAAGTCACTTAAAGGGACACTTCTGCCTTAAAGCGGCAGCGGCGCTTTTCTCTAGCGGCAGAAGAATGGGGTAAAACCCCCTTAAATCGCCCGCCCAAGGAAAAATCCCACCCCAACAACACCCAACACGTCCACGCTCAGCCCTCTGTGGCCACCCCAGGCGACAAGGCGCTCGCCACCCCCTCCCCTGCCCCCGGTGTCCCCCCCAGCCCCGCAGCGCTCCCGGGGGGATGCGCATCCCGGGAATGGGGTGGCGGTGGGGCGCAAATAAAGGAGAAATTCCAGCCCCCCGCGCGTCCCTCCGCGCCCCCTGCCACGCACACGGAATTCCCGGGGCGGGGGGGGCCGCAATTCCAGGCAGGCACCGGCAGAAGGGTTAAGGGGGGGAAGGAGGGGAAGGAGGAAAGGAAGGACCGACAGCAGGACCGACATCAAAGCAACTCCTCTGCTCAGCAGATGAGCGGATCCATCCTCACTTCATATTTTCTGCAGCTGAAGTCGAGGGAGGGGGGAAAGGGGGGGCTGGATTAACTCCTTCTCTGCCAGGGCTGGCTCCGCCGGGGCACAGGCGACACTTTCCCGGCAGAGGTGGCACCGTCGCAGGCGGTGACAGCGGCAAAGCGCAGCCGGGGGGGAACCCGGGAGCAGCGGGGGCCCGGGGGAAGCTTCAGCCCCGGGAGGGAGGAATGGGAATGGCAACGATTTTCCTCTGAAAGTTCTGGGATGACGCAAATATCCCGAATAGTTTGAGCAAAGAGCATCATTTTTTAACTCTGACAAACCTCGTTGAGTCATTGAATGAGCCAGAGCGGGGGGGAAAGGGGGGGGGGGGGAAAGTTGTGTCTGCAGAGGGAAAGGCAGGAGCCTCCAGCCGGGAATGCCGAGGGGAACAAACGCTGGGAAAGCGCTGGAGTGAACCCCCAGCAGCGACGTGTGGCAAACAGCTCATTCTCCTTCCCCCCCAGCCTTCCCCCGAGGAAAAATCCCGGTTTTATGACAGCAGGCAGCAAAGCGGCGCTGGAAAAGGGAATTTACTCACCTCGTCATAAGCCGGCCGGAGGGGAAGGCTGCATTCTCCTGGAAAGGGGCTGGAAAAGGCGGAAAGTCGGGAATTAGGAGCTGCCGGCTGGCCCTGAGCGGTGGCTCCGTGCTGTGGGGATGAAAAGAGCAGAAAGTCTTCATCACTGACCACAGGCACGGCGCTGCTCACGCCCCTCGCGCGGCACCAGCCAGTAGCGCACAGAAGTTGGGATACGGGAGAAGGAGAGGAGAGCGGGATACCGGGATTGCTCCGCTCCGCCGGCACCGGAGAGGGGGGGGGGAAAGGGGGAAAAGGGGGCGAAAAGGGAAAGGGAAAGAAAAAACGGGTGGAAAAGGGAAAAAGGGGAAGGGTAGGGCTGGGGGAGAGGGAAGGGAGGGAGGGAAAAGGGAAAGAGGGAAAAGGAGAGAGGGGGAAAAAGGGATGGGGAGGAAAAAGGGAAAGGAAGAAAGGAGAGAAAGGAGAAAAAGGGATAGGGAGGGAAAAGGAGAAAGGAAAAAGGATAGAGAGGGGAGAAAAGGGAAAGGGGAAAAGGATAGAGGGGGTGAAAAAGAGGTAGGGAGGCAGGAAAAAGGGAAAGGAGAAAAAGGATAGAAAGGGAAAGGGGAAAAAAGGGTGGGAAGGGGTGAAAAAAGGGATAGGGAGGGAGGGAGGAAAAGAAGGAAAAAAGGGATATAAGGGGAAAGATAGAAAGGGAGAAGGAAAGGACAGGGAGGGAAGAAAGAGGGGGGAGAAGGGGGTATAGAGGAGAAAACAGAAAAAGAAGCATAGAAAGGGGGAAAATGGGATAGAAAGGGAAATAAGGATAGAAAGGGGGAAAAAGACAGAAAGGGGGAAGAAAAAAGTATATAAAGGGGGAGGGAAATGGGACTGAAAGCAGAAAAAAGGGATAGAAAGGGGAAAAGAAAGTGATGGAAGTGGAGTAAAAAGGATAGAGAGAGGGAAGGGAAAGAGAGGAAAGGAAAAGAGAGGAAAGGAAAAGGAAAGGAAAAGGAAAGGAAAGGAAAGGAAAGGAAAGGAAAGGAAAGGAAAGGAAAGGAAAGGAAAGGAAAGGAAAGGAAAGGAAAGGAAAGGAAAGGAAAGGAAAGGAAAGGAAAGGAAAGGAAAGGAAAGGAAAGGAAAGGAAAGGAAAGGAAAGGAAAGGAAAGGAAAGGAAAGGAAAGGAAAGGAAAGGAAAGGAAAGGAAAGGAAAGGAAAGGAAAGGAAAGGAAAGGAAAGGAAAGGAAAGGAAAGGAGATAAAGAGGATAGAAAGAGGAAAAAGAGGATAGAAAGGGGAAACGGGGATAGAAAGGGGAGAGAATGGAAAGGGAAATAAAGAGGATAGAAAGGGGTGAAGTGCGATGCAAAGAGGGAAAGAGAAATGAAAGAAAGGGGAGAGAAAGGCGGGGGAGAAATGGGGTAGAAAGGGGGAAAAATGGTACAGAAAGGGCGTGGGATAAAAAGGGGGTAGAAAGGAGGGGAAAATGATAGAAGGGGTGTGGGGGGGGGAAGTGGATAGAAGTGGGGAAAAAGGCTTCATGCCGAATGTGGCACCGGAGGAGAAGTGAGCCCTGCAGCTGCCCAGGGTGCCAGGGGCCGGGATGTGCCAAATCCCTCGGGACACACCCCCCCCCCACCCCACCACCACCTCTTCAATCAGCCCCGGGCCAGAGCCTTAATTAAAAAAGCTGCTCCAAACTATCAGATAATGGATTGCATTTCCAGGCCCCTCTGGAAAAGCGGCTCCGCTGGCAACGCTTCCAAAGGGCTGCCAGAGCGGGGAGCGCTGCCAGGTTCGGGTTCCGATATCAAAGGAGCTCATCCCGCGCTCCAGCAGCTCCCGCTTGCTCCGGAGTCAATCCAGAGCCACCTCTGGAAGCAGCTGTGCTTGATCTGGGGAGCAGATCCCGCCTTGGGAAAAGCCTGGGAAACGCTCCCTCTCCGGGCAGGAGGATTTGGGAGGTTTCCTCCCCCCATTTCTGCTGGGGGGGTCAGGGTAAAACAAGGAAATCATTCCAAAGTAATGGAATCTTTCACTCCGGGGTCAGCACATCTCCCACAGCAGCCGGTGCCACCTTCCCGGAGCTCCCTGGAGTATTCCCGGAGCTCCCCTGAGCATTCCCGGCTCTCGCTGAGCGTGGAGAGCCCTCCTTTAATCCCGGCAATGGAGTGGAATTGCAATCAAACCCCTGGCCTGGAGTCCATCCAAGCCCCTGGAAGAGCAGATCCCTATTCACAGCAGCGGCTGCAGAAATCCTTGGAAATCCTTGGAAAAGGCAATTTTTGACGGCGATAACCGGGATGCACCAACTCCTGCCTGGGTTTGAATTGCTCACATTGAATTATTGGGAGTTTAACAACTTTTTTTCCCCCCCTATTTTTTGGTGTTTTTCCAGCTCCACAAGGGAGCAAACATTTCCTGGCATCTCTGGGATACGGCTGGGACATGGAAAAGCTCCCATCCCTGGGTTTACTCTCCAATCCCCTATGGAAATATGGGGTGTGAGTAAATAAATATATTAAAAACATGAGAGCTAGATAATGGATGATGTGTGGATACAGAGAAAAATAGGGTGAATACATGAAAATACGGTGAATACATAAAAATACGGTGATTATACCAAAAAATGGTGAATTTAATATATGGTGCGCATGGAAATATATTAAAATTTACTCTAATATATATAATATATGGGGTTTATATATATGGTGTATATAATACATGGAACATACCTAGAAAATACAGATATTAAAAATAAATATGTAAAATAAGAGCCACTCTTTCGGATCCAAAGCCCTCCCAAGGCCTCCGCAATTCCAGCCAAGGACGATTTTGGATGAAAGCCAGAATTAAACTGTTGGGTTTTTTGCCCACTTTGCCTCCAGCCCATCCCAACAACCCCGAGCTCTCCATGGGGGAACACTCCAGGATGCTGCTGGTGGCATCCCAGTTCTCCCAGTAGCCTCCCAGTGCTGCACTGGTTTAGCTGCTTCTTTTCTGAGTTCAACACATGTGGATCCCCCTGAGCAGCAAATCCATACATCCATCACAGATATTCCAGGGAAAAGGGTACCCTGTGCTGGATTTCAGCATCTGTGTGGCAAACATCCCTGGGAACGGAGCACTCCCACCCAGGAGCAGGGATGGAGGAGGGAAGAAGGCTCCCGAGGGAAATCCAGAGGAACTTTGGAGCTGCCCCAGGTCTTGGCTCCAGTTTCCCGATATTTTTGGAAGCCTCATTCCGAGGGCAAAGCGATGCAATTTAAAATTCACGCTGGATCCATGGATTTGTGTTGATCCCTCATGGAACTGTCCCAGAGAAACTTCTCCTTGTGCAAAACAAAACCCCTGGGCTGGGTCCCCCCTTCCCGGCCCTGCCTTGGCCAGGACGTTCCTCATGGATCAGAAATCCAACCCAGGTGCATTTTCCTGCAGGAATCGCCTCACCAGTAAATATTCCTTAAAAACTGCATTTAAGGAACCCCCACGCCATCCTCTGGAGGCCTCAGAATTCCCTGTTTGCCCAGGAACTGTGCCCTGGCTCTTCGGCACCTGGAATCTCTCCCATGCTAATCTAACTCACATGAGAATTTTCTAGGAATCAGGTGGGCTCCAAAGAATTTTTATCTTACCCTTAAAAATGTTTTCTGAGTACTGCTGGGTGTGTTATTTTTAATTAATTATAATAAGATATTAATTGTCCCCCATTAATGCACTGAGGTGCTGGTTCATATGGAGCATTCCCACCTGATTTGATCCCCTTTATCCAGAGGCTCCCAGCATCCTGCTGCTGCTGGACAGGGAATTTGCGGGATCACTGCCATGACCCGGATCAGGATTTGGCTTCCTGGTTTCTCAGCTCCACCAGGAGGTTCCCACCGCTGGAGCAAGATGGTTCCAAGGAAGGGGCTGAGGATCCAATCCCAGAGACCAGCCAGGGGTTGATTTGTGGATTTCCAGGATGGTTTGGGCTGGAAGGGACCTTAAAGCTCATCCCATTCCACAGGCAGGGACACCTTCCACTATCCTGGGCTGCTCCAAGCCCATCCACTCACGGATGGGAATTTTGCAGGCAGCACCACTCATCTTCCCCATTTTCTTGCTCTTTCAGGCTCCTCAAACCCCCAATCCAAGCGGCTCCAGGTGGGAAATCAGAGACCAAGGCAGGGCAGATTATCCCTGTGCCAAGAGATTTGGAGCATCCCTTCCCAGCCCTTCCATCTGGGAACGCTGCTAAGGAAAGGAGAGCAGTGGAGCCGAGGAGCAGAGCTCCAGGGTGTGGCAACTCCAGAGGGAAGCAGGGCAGGGATGAATGGAACCTTTCACGCTGCTCCAGGGGAGCCGGTGGCACCGGAGCCTGAGGAATTCCCGAGCTCCGCAGCGGGCGGGGAACATTCCGTGGGACACAGGGACACAACTCCCTTTAAGCGGGGACAGGGAGAACCACGGAGGAGCTGCAGGAAGGGGGGGAATAATGCCTGGATCAGCAGTGGGGGGGCTGCAGGATCCCGTTTTCCCAGCACTGAAAGCTGTCCTTATTTTTGCCTGAAATTCTGTCTCCGAGGGCTCCCGAACATTTACATTTTCCTCGGAGCTGTGGAGTTTTATTCACGGGGAAAAAGCTCTGCTCATAAAGGGCTGCATTGAGGCTCACACTTCCATACCTTGAGCTCCATCCACCTCAGACAACCGGCCTATTTTTCCCTGCTCCACATTGTGAAGGAATTATTCCCGTCTCCACGCGCCCCACACACCCCCAGCCGAGCCATGAATGGCCGCAGTGTCCGCAGGCTGCTCCCGAAACCCTCGGAAAAGGGGGGAAAAAAAGCGCCAGAAAAGCCGAAGGACGGGGTATAATGATCCCTTCACGCTCTCCAGCCGGGATTATTTCACCTCCACGCCCTCCTCCAGCTCCTTTTCCCGCTTGAAAAATAAATATAGAAGGGAAAAAAGCCGAGGAAACGATTCCTTAGTGCTGCCGCACAAAAATCCCGTGGCCTCACTCCCTGTTGTCTTCCTCCTGTGGCCAGGACAAACTCCAAACTCCAAACTCCTTGTGGGGAGATTACTACGGGGAAATGTTTTCCCTCCCACACTCTCGGCTCCCTTGGAATTCCTCCTATGAAACTCCGCTGGAAGCTTCTCCCCATTCCCAGAAGTTCTGGGTACCTCCAGGCCACAGGCAAAGCCTGGGATGAGGCTGGGAAGAGGTGGAACGAGCTGGGGAGGTCTCAGCCCTCCCCTCCATGGCCTGCATCCATGGATTTGGGCAGCAGGGCCATTCCCTGCTCATCCCAGTTCCACCAGCTGGGAATACAGCACTTATCCCAGTTTTTCTAACTTTTTCCCAGAGCAAACACCTTTGTTTGACCCTTCATCCCTCCTGCCCCGTGCAGGGAATCCCATCTCGCTGCCCCACATCCCGACAAAGCTTCCCTCGCCCCAAACCCCTCTCCTGGGGGGAGAACAGCATTCCCGACAGGCAGCAGCACCGGGATCGCTCCCAGCATCCCTGCTCAGCCCAGGATGGCTCCGGAGGCAAAGAGGAGCCCTGTGTGCCTCGGGAACGCCGCCCCACGGACACATAGGTGCCATTATGCTCCGCTGGCCCCAAAGCTCGGGGATAATATTTTTTTTAGCACCGGACTAAATATTTTTAACATATGCAAACATCCATGACTGAGGCAGCCACAGAGCCCGGGAGCCGGGATGCTGCTGCTTCCAGGACGGAACAATGTCACCTTTCTCCTGCCTGTCCCCGGCACGACCAGAGGGATGGGGGAAAAGGGGGAAAGCCAAACGTGGCAGCTTTCCAGGGTGGATTTTGCAGCGGGGAAAAGGGGGTCTGGGTTCCTCCAGGGATGCACAGAGCAGCGGTTTGTGTCTCCAGCAAACATTCCCTGCGTGTGCCCGGCTTGGCAGAGGGGAAGCATTCCCGGCTTTAGGCAAACAAAAAGGTGCTGGGTCAAATAAGTGGAGCAGAAAGTTCTGCTGGAGGGAAGTAGGTCAGTCCTGGATGGAGCAGCACGGCCGGGAATGTGCCAGCCTGGCTGGGAATGAGCCCAGCATTCCCACTTTGTGGAAGGGGAAACTGAGGCACGAGGCCAGGGATGTGCCAGACCCAGCATTCCTGCTCTGTGGAAGGGGAAACTGAGGCATGAGGCTCCCGGGAGGGATGCTGTGCCAGGGATGCCCTGGGATTGGGGGCCAGCTCCGGATAAATGGATTTGGGTAGATGGCCCTGTGTTCGTGCTGCTGTTTGCGGTATCCGTGGTTATCCAGGAAAGTCTCCTTGTGGATTTGTACTTCAGGAATCTTTGTGGGAGCCCATCCTGGGGTTTCAGCGGCTGTTGAATGGCAAAGGAGGCTCACACAGGGGTTATTCCGGGGAGGAGAGGGGCTGTGGGATGGGATTTTGCTCCATGGAAGCTCCCTGGCCCCGGTGGGCACTGTCTCCCATTCCATGAATTTCTGGCTCCCTCTCTCCAAGCAGCCCAGATGTTTCTCCCTGCTCAACATCTGCAGCTCCTGTGTGCAAGATGTTTCCAGGGGCCAGATGTGGACCCTGGGCCTCCCATCCTCCCATTCCCCTGGAAACGGGCACATCTGCATGGGAAAAAGGGCTGGATTGGTGAAAGGATCCACATCACCTCCATTAACCGAGGGCCACCAAATCCCTCCCGGAGCTGGCTGGGATCACCCTGCCTGGGCTGGGATACGGGATTGAACAGGGGCACATTCCTGCTGCTCCTTCCAGACATCGGGAGCAGCTCTCGGTGACCCAAGGCACCGATCCAGGACAATCCCAGGAACAGTTTCCCATCCCAGGGGGTGACATCCCCCTGGAGCCAGTGAAGGCAAAAGGGGAACCCCAGGGTCAGATCTGCCCTGCACTGGGGCTGCTCCCAAATCCCCCCTGGCCTTGGCACGGGACTTGGATCTGCTGTTGGATACCCCGGGATCGGGATCTGGGTGCTGGATGCCCCAGGATTGGGATCTGGCTGCTGGATAACATGGGATTGGGATCTGCTCCTGGGTTTCACAGGACTGGGATCTGCCTGCTGGATAACACGGGACTGGGGTCTGCTCCTGGATCTCAGAGGATTGGGATCTGGCCGCTGGATGTCCCGGGACTGGGATCTGGCCGCTGGATGTCCCGGGACTGGGATCTGGCTGCTGGATGCCCCGGGCTCTCCCAGCTGGAGCCGCTCCGCCGACGTGCGGATTTTGCTGCTGGCTGTGCCGGCCCGGCTGGGACGTGCGGATTTGGGATCGGGACACGGAGCCCCGGCTGCTTTCAGGCTTCTTTTAGAACTGGAATCAAAACAACCAAAGCTCCCCGGCCTCTGCTCCTGCCGAGCCAAAGAAACTCCGACGCTGCGCGGGAGCGGGAAACGGAGCGAGAGCTGGGAATGGGCAGGAGGGAAACGTGGCTCCAGGGAATTGGTGGCACTGGAGGAGTCACTGGGGGGTGGCACCGGGCTGGTCCCAGCGCTCTGCCCCATTGCCGAGGCTCCTGTTCGGTTTGGAGGGATGCGGGATCCTGCTGGTGCCCCGATGCCGCCCGGCTGCGTCCCCGTTCCCGGCTCCCAGGCTGCCGTCCCCTTCCCTCCGGGAATCCGCCACGAATCCGGGGCTCCGGCAGCGGTTTCACCTCGCAGGTGTGAAACTCCGGGGCTCCATTTCCCGGCTGTTCAGGTGCAGGAAGATTGGGATTGGGCCAAAATAGGCACCGTGGGGGCGGCCGCGCGGTGCTAAACCCTTCCCTGTGCCCGCGGGGTTGGAGGGATGCTCTGGAGCATCCAGCGGGATGGGGCGCAGCCAGGCCCGGCTCCCGGCTCCCTTCCCGTGTCTCCAGCGGCTGTTGGGGTGCAGGATCCTGTGCCAGAGGTGACTCCAGGGTGACTGCTGGCATGGGCACGAGCAGGAGCCACCTTTCCCAAGGGTTTGGCATCGATTCCATGGCAGAGCTGTCCCCGCTCCGGGATTTCCATCTGTACACTGGGATTCCTGAGGGAGATCGCTGTTTCAGGGTGTCCTCAGAAAAGCTGGGAATCTTCCAGGAGTGAGGCAGCTCCTTCCCCAGGGCAGGGTGTCCTGGAGCCTGGCACCCTCTGGCAGCCACGGGGGTCACCTGCCCAGAGTTCTTGATTCCATGGATTGTGCTTGGCACTGCAACAGGACTGATTTTCCTTTTCCATTCCCAATCAACCATGGATTTTCCAGCTCCACCATTTCCAAACAAACCTCCTCGGTGTCACCTGCAGAGGCCAGAGCAGCCCCGAGTCCATTCCTGCCTCAAGCCCTGCCGAACCCGGCCGGAATTCAATCCTTTTCCTTTCTTTTTTTTGGCATTTGTAGTTGAACAAGAGCAATGAGGAGGGAACAGCACCTTCCTCTTCCTCCTGTCCCAGACCTGGCCATGCTCCAGTCCTGCAGGGATCATCCCAGAGCTACTCTGGATGGATCATGGCCTATCCATGGTGCTCTGGAGACTTGGGACACTGCATCCAGTCCTTCTGCATCCCCCAAAGTCACCACAGCCAGGAGCTTTCCCAAATTTCTCCTAACACCAAGCAGGCTTTCCTTCACTCCCATTTCCATCCCAGCTCCTTCCCACCACCAAGTCCAGACCCTCTTTAAAGTTTTATTGGAGCTGCAGTGGCTCAGCCGGAATTCTTCTGGAGCATGCGAATAAAAAGCAGCTTTTCAGAGGGTTTGGAGCTGCTGGAGGGTTAAAAAATCATAAAAAGAGGAGGACGAAGAGGAGGTTTCTGCCCTGGTCTGGGTCTTTGCTCTACACAGACTTCATTCCCAGCCTGAAGTGCTCGGGATGGAAGGACTCTCCTCAAGCACTGCAGAATTCCAGGGAAGTGCCTTTCCTCCAACTTAGGGCAGAGGAAATTCAGTATTTTTTTAGGACTTAGATTCGCATGACAACGACCGGCGTGGGGAGAACAATTCCATCGCCACACTCCACACAAACTGCTCCCAACAACCTCCCACCAGCTCCAGCTCCAGCTCCAGCCCCACCACGGCCCCGGCACCGCCTGTCCCCAGCTGCCACCTGCAGTGCCAGCACACGGTCCCAGGGCCACCCCTCTCCCGTGGGAGGCAGAAGGTGACAAAGCTCTGACAGGACAAAGGGATGCGGCCTCAGGCTGGGCCAGGGGAGGCTCAGGGTGGACAGCAGCAGGAATTTCCCCATGGAAAGGGAGCTCAGGCCTTGGAACTGCCCAGGGAGGTTTGGGGTCCCCATCCCTGGAGGTGCCCGAGGCCAGGTTGGAGCAGCCTGGGATAGTGGAAGGTGCCAGGTTTGGAACTGGATGAGGTTTAAGGTCCCTTCCCACGCAAAGCATTCCATGATTCCATGATTTTAATACAGGATGGGGGCTGGGGAAAGAATGGAGTCACCGTCAGGGGTGAGAGGAAAGGTCTCTCATCTCGGTGGTGGGAAGAGGAAGGGATTTGGTGCTGCTTTGCCCAGAAATGCCCTGTTTCTGCTGGCACACAGACCCAATGCCAGCAGAAATGTAGGGAAAACCATTTGGAACGTGGCTTTGGCCAACATTCCCGGAGTTCCAAACCAAAAGAGAACAAATCTGCAGATCCATCGAAATGGATGAAGATGAGGTCGTTTCAGCCACCCAAAAACCACTTGGGAATCTGGAGCTGGAGACGGAGCCACTTTTGGGCTCCACTCCCCCAGAAAGTCTCTCCATGGCCATGGCCTTGCACAACCCCACAGTGCCACCAGCCTGGGCTAGCCAGCCCCAGAGCCCAGCCCCAAATCCCAGACCCTTCCGAGATGTTCCTGAGGAGCACCAGGAGAATCCAGCACATCCCCAGTTCCCGGAGGAGCAGGACCTCCATCCCCGAGCTGCTGGATCCAGGAGCAGCTGAGTTATTTGTGTTTGGATAAACACCGACACATCTGGGGAGCAAAAACAGCAAAGGGAAAACCAGGAGCGAGTTCCCCACCTAAAACTTCCCGGGCGGAAATGCAGCACAGGTGAAGGAGCCCAGTCCATGGCCCTGACCATATTTCTGCTTCCTACACCAAATCCTGGTGGTTCTTGGCTCCAGTTATTCCATGCAGAGGGAATTCAGCCCTCTGTGAGCAGCTGGGAAGCAGCCCCGGCCTCAGGGCCACTTTTCCAGCACTAAAATCCCACTTAGGGCTGTTGGTCCCAACCACACAGTAGTGGATTTGTGCCATAAATCCCCGTTAATGGAACGATCTCCACTGGCTCATTCCCGTTTTCCAGAGGGGAGGAGCTCTGTGGGAGTGGGCACACACCTCCCCTCCTGCAGGAGCAGCCAGCGCTTTCCGTTCGAGGGCTGCCCATTAAACGTCCGGATTCATCTGCGGAATCCAAATACTTCAAATCCCGACGCACTTAAACACACAGAGGTCTCGTGGAGTCATGACAAAAGCCGCACACTTCATCCATGAGCACGTTATCCATGGGAACAGGGGGGGAGCATGGCGTGTTTATCCCAAGGGTGGGAATATCCCGCACGTGCCACATGGGCACGGAACAGCTTTGAGCTCTGAGGGGAAGGAGGATAAACCCAGCACGGGAGGAATCCTTGATTTATTGCCATGTATCCAAAATATCCCAACTTTTTAGCGGGGCCTGTTGCAATAGGATACAGGGAATGGCTTCCCAGTGCCAGATGGGATTTTGGAAAGGAATCCCTTCCTTGGGAAGGTGGGCAGGCCCTGGCACAGGGTGCCCAGAGAAGCTGTGGCTGCCCCTGGATCCCTGGAAGTGTCCAAAGGCAGGTTGGAGCAGCCTGGGATAGTGGAAGGTGTCCCCATGGCAGGGGTGGGATGGGCTGGGTTTTGAGGTTCCTTCCAACTCAAATAATTCTGGGATTTTATCTGGGGGCTCTGTGGGCTTTCAGTGACTCCACGTGACACCAGGAGGATCCTGAACTTTGGGTTTTCATCCTGATGCCCTCCTGATGTAGAGCTGTCCCATGGGATGCATCCTGGTAGATATACCCCAATGGGGTAGCATCCTGGTGGGATTCATCCTGATTTGGGACTTTCCAATGGGCTGCATCCCAATGGGGCTGCATCCTCCTGGGATACATCCTGATGGGATACATCCCAATGGGGCTGCATCCTCCTGGGATACATCCTGATGGGATATATCCCAATGGGGCTGCATCCTCCTGGGATACATCCTGGTGGGATATATCCCAATGGGGCACATCCCAATGGGGCTGCATCCTCCTGGGATACATCCTGATGGGATACATCCCAATGGGGCTGCATCCTCCTGGGATACATCCTGGTGGGATATATCCCAATGGGGCTGCATCCTGGTGGGATACATCCCAATGGGGCACATCCCAATGGGGCTGCATCCTCCTGGGATACATCCTGATGGGATACATCCCAATGGGGCTGCATCCTGGTGGGATAAATCCTGATGGGATACATCCCAATGGGGCTGCATCCTGGTGGGATACATCCTGCTGGGATACATCCTGCTGGGATGCAGCCTGGTGGAAGGTTGTTCATAGGGTGCATCCAGACAGGGCTGCATCCCAGTGGAATGTACCCCGATGGTTGCATCCTGGTAAGACTCATCCCGATTTGGGACTATCCAAAGGGATGCATCCCAGTGGGCTGTATCCTGATGGGATCTTCCCGGTGGGGGCTGCCCGGTGGAGTTCACCCCCGGTGGGATCCATCCCGAACGCTGTGCATCCCGGTGGGATCCATCCAGCCGGGATTTTTCCCGCTGTATGTCCGCGCGTGGCAAACAGGTGGCGATGTTGTACTCCAGGATTTCAGCTTCCCGCCCCAAAACGCCGGCTGCTGGCCGAAACCCGCTCGGGAGCCTCCCGGGAGCCTCCCTGGCCCACGTTCCCCCCAGGAATCCTTTGGGAGCCAAGAAGAGCGGTGCCGCGGTGATCCCAAGCTTTATCCTGCACTTCAATTAGGACAAACTCGAGCCAAAGCCTCTCCTTCCATTCCCTTTGGATCAAGGCATGGGACAGAACCCCATTCCTTGGAAGTGCATTTTCCCCTTGAGCCTGGGAGCGAGGAGGAGGGTCAGGGTGCTCTGGGAAAGGTGCATCATCCCATGGATGCAGACACGGGAATTGTGTTCAGGATGCAAGGACGGGACACACGAGGGTGTCAAGCAGAGGGAAAAATGCCCGCAGGGAAGCAGAGATCCATCCTGGAAGATGATCCCACCCACGGCATGGACCTGCACTTCCCAGGCTGGAATTCTGCGGGATCTGTGTGCACAGAGCCTCTGGAGCAGCGGGAATGGGGGAATCTCCCGCGTGCCTGGGGCGTCGGAGCAATTCCTCATCTCGGAGGGAAGGAAGAACCTGGGATGTGCTGGATGCTCCCAGGGATTGCTTCACGCGTGATCCCAAGGGATGCAGCACAGAGGGGACAGCGCCCCCGCGTTCCCCGCGGAGCACCCGGAGC
The DNA here is from genome assembly GCF_000738735.6 of Corvus cornix cornix. Taxonomy (NCBI): domain Eukaryota; kingdom Metazoa; phylum Chordata; class Aves; order Passeriformes; family Corvidae; genus Corvus; species Corvus cornix. The sequence goes on from NC_046341.1 coordinate 1,706,090, forward strand.
GATGCCGCCCCAAATTCCCACAAATCCAGAAGCTTCTGAGGGCTTCGCATCCCCACACCCTGACTTCCCAGAGGAGCAAATCTGAAGGCGCCGGGGTCGTTCTCTGAACCAAGTCCCTGTTGGAATCTGCCTCCTGCTCCCCATCCTCCCGAGGGAGAGCTGGAAGCTCCGGGAGAGGCTCCTCCAAGCCTTGGCCACGCCCCAGGACATCGGGCAGTGCCACGTCCCGCAGTGGTGCCACCTCTCCGCCAAGTCCTCGTCACTGCCACCGCAGCCAGACGGGCTCCTGGGCGATGCCAGAGGGTGCCAGGCAAAGGGACAACAGCTCCAGAGGCACCCGGATAAAGGTCTCCATCCTTTTCACAAGCGCCGCCTGCCCAGGAAAAGCTGGATGCGCTGTGGAGGTGGCAGCCACAAATCCCAGGGGATCCTCAGCAGCTCCTGGGGTGCCAGAGGCTGGGAAGGTGAGGGAGCATCCACAGGAACGGGGAAGAGTGGCGGGATGAGAAATGATGGGAATGAAGGCGGCGAAAGCAATTCCCAGGGCAAGGTGGAATGGGCTCTGTGGCGGGATGTGTTTAAAGGGGTGTTGGGAAAAGCAGCCGCACTTCCCTGCTCCCAGCGATTCCCTGACTTTCCGCAGCTTTTCCGTGCCCCTCCTGCAGGAGCTGGGTTCTCCTGGCTCACCCACGCTGCGCCCAGCCTGAATTATCCATCTTGGAGAGGGCATGGGAGTCATGGAAGGTCACAACCACACCACTGCGGGAGCCAGGTCCCCTCCAGCAACCCGAATCCCACCCTTTTCCCACAGCCGGCATCACTGGGAAGCCAGACCCTGCAGCACAGCCCATGGGATGGTGAAGCAGCCCTGGCATGGACACTTTTCCTTGCAGCAAGGCTGGCTGTCCCCAAATCCTGAGAGATTCTGGGAGCAGAACATTCCAGGAGATCCAGGGAATGCCTCTGCTGACGGGCTCGGACAGACGGACATCTGTCCATGGACAGTTAGTTATGCAGAGCTAGGGAATGGCAGCTCAGGGCTGGAATAAATCCCCCTGCACATGGAAAATGCCTTTCCAGTGCTTCCAGCCCTTCTAGCGGCAGCATCCTGGGAAAGCTGCCTTGGGAACAGCACACTGGATAAAATCACTGATTTTCCCAAGGTTTTGAGTAAATGTCAGTTTTGTGTTCACTTGGTATTCCCTGGAATGGGAATCAGCAGCAGGATGGGCACCTCCAGGAGTGATTCCTGGTTTGCCAGCTTTGGATGGAGCCCAGGCATTTCCCTGGGAATACTCAGCCCTGTGGGGGGGAATTCTGTGGAATAGAATCCTGCAATGGTTTGGGTGGGAAGGGACCTTAAAGCTCATCCCATCCCAGCCCTGCCATGGGCAGGGACACCTTCCACTATCCCAGGCTGCTCCAATCTGGCCTGGGACACTTCCAGGGATGGGGCAGCCACAGCTCTCCTGTAAAACCTGTGCCAGGGCCTCCCCAAAATTATCCCAGAGCGATCCATTTCTTGAGGATCTGCATCAACCACCACTGGGATAACGCCCTTCCTTCCACACTCGGATTTCTCTCTCACCTGGTGCCGAGTCAAGGCTCAGTGACCTTCAAGACACCCAAAATTCCCAGGAAAAGAGCGCAGGGCACCGGGAACATCCCGCATCAGCCCTAAAAACCCAGCCCTGAAGGACGGGAACGTGCAAATGCCGGCTCCTCGCTCCTGCTCTCCCGGCAGCCAGAGAAACGCTCGTTGTGTGGAAGCATTGTAAATATCCCAGGATCGGCCGTCTCCAAGGGCTGGATGTGTGGATGCTGTCATCGAGGAAGGAGCAGGGAGCAGCAGCCCCACGCTCCTGACTCACCCAGTGGAGACGCTGGGAAGCGGCCGCTGTTCCCTGTTTCCATAATCTCCTACATTTTATTTGCCTGAGGTTGTTGGTAACTGTTGCTTAGTAGTGGCCACGGGCTCTTTTAACACCTTTCTGCTCCAAGCTCCGCCAGCCAAAAGGGATGGGGCACATTCCAAGAGGGTTTGGAGCCCATGGGATCCATGGGAAGCTTCCCCTGGATGATTTTTGGGTCTCGGAGTGCTGCAAAGCCCCCGAAATCTGCAGGAAAAATCCCAACAGCACAAGGAGTGACCGGGAGGTTTGCATGGGATGCACATATCCAGAAGGTTATGGAGCAGTTCCAGCTGAAACAGGGCTTGGAGATGGACAAAATCCATGTGCTGCTTGGGAAGAGGGGCATTCCAGCATTCTGGGTTCTGAAACGTGCTCCCATCTCCCTCTGAAGGCAGCCAGAGCCAACCCCAAGGTCAGGCTTTGCCACCCACAGCAGGACACATCTGGACCCGCTGATGAGTGCGATCAAATCCTCCCCACATCACAAAAGGAGGAATTGGGAATTTGAGCTCATTCCTTGGGCAGCTCGGTAGAGACGCAGGCCTGGATCAGGCAGGACACACCAGGGGAATCTCAGATTTGGGGAATCACCCTGAGAGCTGGGAGAGGGAAGCGCGGCTGGGAAAGCAGCACAGAGATGGGACACATCACCAAGGGTCAGGGAATTCCAGGATCGCAGCGTGGGATTGGAAGGGACGCTGGAGATTATCCAGTCCCACCTTGGACACCTTCCGCTATCCCAGGTTGCTCCAAGCCCCATCCAACCTGGCCTGGGACACTTCCAGGGATCCAGGGGCAGCCACAGCTGCTCTGGAAAATCTCTGCCAGGGCCTCCCCACCCTTCCAGGGAGGAATCTCTTCCCAAAACCCGGTCACCTGGCCTTGCCACCAGTGGGTTGCTGAGATGTCCCCCTGGTGTGCAATGCACGTGGACAAGGTGCCTTTCCTGGGAGCACAGGGATCCTGAAAAGGGACAAACTTCCCAGGAAGGTGATTCCACGGGCATGGCAGGAGGGCACTGAGCTGTTTTCCAGGGATGGGGTTTGCAGGGCTCTGCCTTTAGGGTAACTCTCACTTTTTGGGATATGAGGAAAGGATGCTTCCACACAGGATTAAAAATGTCATCGTGCCACCAGCCCTGCTGTGAGTCCCTAGGCCCACGAATCCAGTAAATGCTGATATCCCGTTAACCCCATATGGATAAAATCAGGAGATTTCAGTTTTTACGGATGCATTTTTGCAGCAAGGAGAGGGGTATTCCAGGAGATCCCCCGAACTCGGGAGCTGAGTTTCTGCCTGCCTCAAAATCCTCACAGTGCCACAAGCTTGGACACTTCTCCGAAAGGAAAACTAAAATTCCATGAGGCAGAAAACACAAAATTTGGGAACAACCAGACCGAGGATCTGCACAGCGCTAACCCCGAGGCAGCCGCTGAGTCACCAGCTCGTTTCTAACCGCTGGAGAGTGATCTGTGCTCGGCTTATCCCAGGAATAACCCTGGAATCATCATCCTGAACGGGTTAACCTCGGCTGTTTAGGAGCGAAACCTCGCCTGCATATTTTTCTTGCATTTTCCATAAACAAAAATGCAATGTTTTCGTGGGGGAACTTCTTATAAATTAAACAGCCCTGACGACTCATCAGCTCCAGCGTAGATTTGGCCACGCTGGAGTTGCCGGGTTTAGCCCTCAGGCTTAACTAAAACTTTGTCCTAAGTTTCTCAGTTATCCCAAAAACCCGGTTTTTTTACAGCAAAGGTAGGACCCATGAGGCGCCGATCCCCAGAGAAAGGCTCCAACCTTTGCACAGTTTCTTTGCAAAGTCCCACAAGAGGAGAAGGATGTTTTTTAATGCTCTAAAAACCACCCACGGGTTTTTGCAAGCGGGACTAAGGCAGCTGCTCCTGCTCCGAGCAGCTCCGTACCTGGACACCGCCGGACTCTCCGGGACATCTCCATCCCCCAGACCCCGCTTCCCAAACTTTCCAGCTGCAGAGCCAGCAGCGTTTGCTTGCAGAAGCAGCCCCCTTTCCCCACCCCCAGCAGTGCCACAGCCCGAGCGCCGGCGACAGAGAGAGACCCAAGGGATTTTCCGAGAGGAGAAGGGATTTTCCAAGAGAATGCCCTCACCTTTCCCGCAGAGCCGGGAGCTGCCCTTTGCTGCCTTTCCAAGCCTCTCTCTGCGCTATCTCCAGTCTTCCCGCAGCTCCCGCCGAGCTGGAAATATCATTAAGCTCCAGTGAGGCGAAGAAAAAAATCCCAGGGAAAGCGTGGCAATATCCAAAGGGAGGGGAGCGAAGGCGTCGGGACGGGCGAGCCGCGGGTCCCCGCCAGCCCCGCTCCACCTGCGCCGGGCTCCGGGAATCCTCCGGCGTGGAGCAGGCATGGATACTCCTCTGGTGCGCGCGGATGACTTCACTTCATTAGCATGCTCCTGAGAGTTCTCCCCGACTGTCTTTTTCACTGACTTTAAGGCTCTGCTAATCAAAATCCTGGAGTGGTTTAACTATTTCCTGGCGCCGGGGCTTCGGGAAGATGGGAATCCGCGGGACAGCGGCGGCAGGAGCGCGAGGCACCGGCTCAGCCGCCGTCCCACGGCAATTCCTGATCCCAGGATTTGCAGGTCATGGCTCCGAGCACGTCCCAGTTTTATCTCCTTGACCAGGGCGAAACCTCCGAGCTCTGCCGGGATCTTCCAGCGGCGGTGGAGGGAAAGGGAAAGCAGGGATGGGATTCCCACCCCGGAATTGTTGTGTTTGGGGGGAGGGTGAAGCTGTTCGGGCACCGATTAACCTGCGGCACGGCACCAAATGTCCCTTCCAGGTGGGGGGATGTGATTCCAGGCGGGATGGCGCTTGCAGCAACCTGAGATGGTGGGACATGTCCCTGCCCGTGGCTCAGGGAATGGGATGAGCTTGAAGACCCTTCCAACCCAACCCATTCCATGGTTCTGTGACCCAGCCGGCTCCCAGGTGATGCCACCGCTGCCTTCCTCCTCTCCCTCAGGTATTTCGGGAGCGGAGCTGCCTTTAAGAGGGAAACCCACTTCTGGGATAGAAAAGGGGAAAGCGAAGCATGGAAAAATAAAACAACTCCTCTGCGAGCACACCTGGAGCGTGGGACAGGGACAGGGACACTTCCCAGGGCTCCCAGCTCCAGCCCCCTGCCTGTCCTTCGGGATCCTGCCTGGTTCCGAGTCCAGGTCAGGTTTTTCTCTGACAAGGAAAAGCGGGAGGGCATTTTGCAACAGTGGGATAGGAAAAAAAAAGAATTAAAAGAGGAACTTGCTCACAATGACCACAGGGACACACAGACGTGTGTGTCCATCAGTGTGTCCATGGACACATGTGTCCATCAGTGTCCATCAGTGTGTACAGGACACGTGTGTCCATCAGTGTGTCCGTCCATGTGTCCACGTACACGAGTGACCATCAGTGTCCCTCAGTGTCCACCAGTGTCCATCCATGTGTCCATAGACACGAGTGACCCTCAGTTTGTCCACGGCCACGTGCCTGTGGTCACCCCTGTCCCAGCACACGCCGATGTCACACCAAGCACATGCATGTGCACATCCACGGATTGGGAATTCCGGGTTTAGCCACTGGGATCCCTGCTCCCAGCACCAGCTCCATCCCCTGGCAACAGCCCCCAGCACTCTGCCCCAGTTAACCCCGCTGAGACCCCGGCCCCACAATCCATCAGTCCTGGGGGGCTTGGGAGCCTTTCCCGAAGCCTCCGGAGCGGGATCGGGAGCAGCTCCGGGGTCTCCCGGGCTGGAGCTCCGATTCCTCCCCGGCACAGAGGGTTCGGGAGCAGCTGAGTCTCGGAGCGCTCCCTGCTCCGTTCAGGAGCTGCCCCACATTTTTTCCTCCTGATTCACGGCTCAGCTGCACTCAGGGCTATCTTTAGAGAGACGCGAGGAGAGGGCCCCTCTGCAACTCCAGCCTCCGAGGGCTGGGATTTTTTTGGGATATAAATATGTGTACACACCTTGCCTGCTTCCTACGGCGTCTCCCAGAGCAGAGCGGCGCAAACTCCCGGCGCAGGTTTGATGGACTAACCCCGACAATCCCAGCATCATTCCAGCTGGGAAAGACCTCCAAGATCATCCAGCCCAACCATTAACCAGCACAAAATCCCACAAGGAGTCCAGGGCCTCCTCAGGATTGGCTCCCACCCAGCCAGAGCTGATTGCAATCCATTTTGGGACCCCCTGGAATTGGCGCCGGCTGCGGAGGATCAGGGAATTGGGAGAGGGAGATTTCCAAACCCATCTTGCTGATGGGTTGGTGCGACCAAGGAGCCACCAGCGCCCACCCTGCAGTCACCGCTGAGATGGGGCCCCCCAGAAGATGGGGGGCTGTTCATAAGGGCAGAAGATGCCCAACAAATCTGTTCTCTGCTCCAGGTGCTCCTGGCCAAACTCCCAGGCCCTTTCCTGGGCTGGGGAGGAACCTCTGGCGCTCGTGGCCACGTCCAGCACCCCCTGCACAAACGGTAACATTTGAGCACTGTTGATCCCTGTCCTCCAGGGCGAGTTTTTTGGGATTTAAGCTGTTTCAGAGCCCTAAAGCCCATGTTTACTTTCCTGATGAGCAAAGCCCTGGTGCAGGGGAGCCTCCGGAGCTGGTGTTAAGGACGTGCTTAAAGGGCTAAAAATGGATTTTCTTCCTCTCTCTTTTCTCCTTTTTTTTTTAAAAAGCAAAGCCACAAAGCAGCAAAAACCCATCCCTGGGACTGGTACATGAGGACAACCCTGCAACCACCACCACCCCCTCCTTGCGCAGAGCCCTGGAGACAAAAATGGACTTTGGACCTCAATTTTGGACTTCTTTGGCCCTAAACAGCCCCAATCCAGACCTGAAACCTGTCACCTGAAGATGTGTCTTCATTTCAAGAGCCAGCATCCAAGTTTGTGCCTTTTAGGCCGCACACTGGCACAGATCTGTCACCGACCTCCTCAGAGACCACGGGGTCTCCAGGAGAACCGAGTCAGGAACCTGGACGGGGTTTGCTGGACCCTCAAAATCAGGTCAGGTCATGCTTAGAGGAGATTAGGAACAGACCCGCTTCTCCCACTCCACCAAATCCGTGGGGGCTTTCCCAGGAAAGTGGGTGAGGTGGGATTTTTAACTGGGAACGCCTCCTCTGACCAAAGTTTATGTTTTCGTTCCTTTTGTAAAATTGGAAAGGAGCTAGGACAGATCTCCCGGCATCCTGAGATCCACCTCCACTGCCAAGCCAGTGCTGACACCCCCGTTCATCCTGCTGGGATGGATGGATGGAGGGGGTTTGTCCCCTGGATTTGCTGCAGGTGGGGACATCCCATCAGGAACCAGGCTGGAACTGTCCCTTACAGCCCCAAATCCCTTAAACATCCCCCTTGCCCAGATCAGGACATCAGATCCTCACCATGACCCTGATTCCTCTCCTGGGTTTGGGTGATCTCCCTATGGAAGTGCGTATCCCAACAGTTCCTCCTCCTCAAGTGAAGAATCGGTGATTTTAAAGCCATAAATCCCAAGAAATGCTGCTTAAACCAGCAGTGTCGGATCAGAAAGGTCTCTTCCTGTCCAGACTATTCTCAGATTCCATGAGAACCATGGGAAGAAGTTCTATGCATGGATCCCCCTCACACCTGTAGTGTAGCCACCAAAAAAATGCCAGTCTGGGAATTTAAAGGCCATCTGAAGCTATTCCTGGCTTATTCCATGCGTGGACACCACCCACACCAAGCTGACACCCCATGAATTCCTGAGTGGGGCAGGTTGGGATGGGTGGGTGTTCTCCATCCATCCATCCATCCCTCCATCCATCCATCCCTCCATCCATCCATCCCTCCCTCCATCCATCCATCCATCCATCCATCCATCCATCCCTCCCTCCATCCCTCCATCCCTCCATCCATCCATCCCTCCATCCATCCATCCCTCCATCCATCCATCCATCCATCCACCCATCCATCCATCCACCCATCCCTCCATCCCTCCACCCATCCCTCCACCCATCCATCCATCCCTCCCTCCATCCATCCATCCCTCCATCCATCCATCCCTCCATCCATCCCTCCATCCATCCATCCCTCCATCCATCCATCCCTCCCTCCATCCATCCCTCCATCCATCCATCCATCCATCCATCCATCCATCCCTCCATCCATCCCTCCATCCATCCATCCCTCCATCCATCCCTCCATCCATCCCTCCATCCATCCATCCATCCATCCATCCATCCATCCATCCATCCATCCCTCCATCCATCCCTCCATCCATCCATCCCTCCCTCCATCCATCCCTCCATCCATCCATCCCTCCCTCCATCCATCCATCCCTCCATCCATTCCTCCATCCATCCATCCCTCCATCCATCCATCCCTCCCTCCATCCATCCCTCCATCCATCCCTCCATCCATCCATCCATCCATCCATCCATCCATCCATCCCTCCATCCATCCCTCCATCCATCCGTCCGTCCGTCCATCCATCCCTCCATCCATCCATCCCTCCATCCATCCCTCCCCGTCCCAGCTATCCCACGGAATGTGACTCAACTCTTTCATAACAAACACAAGTTGGGGAAAACCGAGGGAAAAGAAAAAAAACCCCGACCCAGGCGGCGGCAGCAGCACAGGCTTTCTTCAATAATAAACATCTAAAAATGTTAATTAAATCATGCTTTTCATGGAAAACGATGGGAAAATACTTTCACACAATGCTCAAATCAACACAGCTTTTTTTCCCCTCCGTCTCCTCGCAGCCAGAGGGATGCAAAGACTGAGTGGGATGAGGGGCGGGAGCGCTGTGGATCCGAGGGAGCCACTTTGGGCTGCAGGGAAGCATCTCCAGAGGATGCCAGATGACTTCACGTGCCACGAATGTGGCTCCCAACGAGCCTGTGGTAAACAGAGATATCAGACCCAGATGTTTGATACTGGCCGCTCCTCTTGGGCGGCCACAGCCTCCCGGCAGCGCTGGAAAACCACAGGAAAGATCGGAGGCTTCTCATCTGGGAGCTTCATCCCTCCAAAGAGGGCATGGGAGAACCCTCAGCCTTGGAATTTGGGGTGGATAAGCCCAAAAAAGGACAAGGTCACACCTGGGAGGGTGAAGGGCTTCTGCAGTGTGGGGTTGTTCCCTCCAGCTGTGTGAGCTTTGGGCAGCGGGGGCTGAAATCCAGCAACAGCAAGGTCTTGGAGCACATCCACCCCCTTCCCTAAAACCCATCCTCAGGGAGGCTTTAGGGACAACTTCCAGGGCGTCCCAATGAGGTGAGCACACCTTGCCGAGGGGTCTTGGTCTTGTTGCTGCCTCTGTATTCCTTCATTTTCCCCAGAGCTCTGCAGTGGTGCCAGCACTTAAAGGGCTCATTCCATGTGGAAACTGATGGAATAAATCCTGCCTGCCTGCAGGAGACATCACACACCTTGTTTTCCTCACGTGTCCTTTCAATCCTGGCTTCCAAAGGGTTGGCTGCAGAGGAGCTACGAGCCCTCTGCTCATTCCCAAAGCTGGGAAATGGTGGATCCTGGGTCCCTCCTGGACACAACCTCTGTCCCAGCAGTGTCCCATCTCCAAAGGGAGCGGCTGGAGAGGGGCAGGCGTGGGAGGCCAGAAGGAAATTCCTCTGTTGCCACTTGTAAGGACTTCATGGTCCAGTCATTCCCACAGGAATTCCTTTTGTGGCATCTCCTGTGACAAGGTTGGGGGGATTGGTCTCAGGTTGGATCCAATGACCTTGGATCGCTTTTCCAGCCTTGTGATCCTATGGATCTGCAGCCTCTGCAAAGGTCACATGGGGATGTTTGGGATTATCGACCCTCCCATCCCAAGCCCATTCCCAGTTTTCAAGCTGGGAAACACTGGGGTGAGTGGGGAAGGCCGGGGTGGCTTTGGGTGGCTCCTTGGTGGCTCTCCAGAAGCTCTGCCCTTCCCGAAGTGCCTCTGGTGGCCAAGTTCCAGGGATTCCCATGGAGTGTGGCTGGGCTGGGCGACGGGGGTGGGCTCAGCTCCTCACCAGCTGCTGCCATTCTGGAATTGCTATTTAAAGCCTTGAGAATTCCTGGAAAAACCAACCCACAGCGAGCGGAATGGCGAAGGAGACGGAGCAGAAAGGGCATGTCAGGCACCGTTAATGGGCTCTGACACTTCCAGCAGCCACATTTTCCCGATTTTCTGGGATTCTCCAAGTGTCTCCTTGAGAACAGCTCCTACTGAGCCCCCCCCAAAAAGCACCCAGACGAAAGCTGGTTAGGAAGCAGTCAAACAATAGAGCAGCAGATCCCATGGATGGGCTCCAAGATCCCATGGATGGGCTCCAGCCTGCCCCAAAAGCAGGAGGGTGAGGAAAAGCTGACGGAGAAGGGACAGGGAAGCAGGAGGCTTCCTCGAAACCCAGCAGCCACTGTGCTCCTGTCTGGGAGGAGGCTGGGAGACACATGGGGTGGGATTGGAGTGGCCTGAGCCAGACAAAAGCATCCTGACAATAACGCTCCGGGGCCAGGAATTCAATGGGAACCGAGCGCTGGAAGTCGCCCAGCAGGATAATTCGGAGTGTGTGGAGCTGGCTGCTCCCAGCTGTCTGCAGAAAGCCAAATCCGTGCCACCATCCCCTGGGCGTTGCCTCCACCCTCTTGGAGAGAGTTCATCCCAGTTCTTGTCCTCCCAATCCCACAACCGATGCCATCATTCCAGAGCGGAGAGAGCCTGGATCTGCTGCCTCCGCCCTTCGTCCGTTCTCCTTACGCTGGGATGGATGGCAGGATCCTCCTGGGAATGCCGTGGTGGAGCTGCCTTCCAGAGCAGCCACAAGGATCTGATGGAACCTTGGACACAGACAAGGAGCCCATCACTGAGAGGCTGAGCTTTGCTTCTCCCAGGAAATCCCTGCGGGGACACTCCAACATCACGCGAGCACATGGAGAAGAGCAGGTTGGAGCATCACACGGAGCGTTCCCACATAATCCAGGAGCCCCATCCCCAAAGGGATCTGACCTCAAAGCACAGTCCTCCCATCCAGCCTCCTTCTCTCTGTCTCAGAGAGAATTCCTCGAGGAATTTTGGGGCAGCAGCTCCCTTCTCCCCACACGTGCCCTGCTAAGCAGGAGCAGCCTCAGTTGCTGACCCCAACTTCCCACCAGTGGGATCCACCAAGCTCTCAGGAAACCCCACTGTGCTCCCAGAATGAGCCAGGAAAACTCAACATCGAAGCCAAGATCCATCCATCCATCCATCCATCCATCCATCCATCCATCCATCTATCTGGAGACTCAGGATGGGGTGTGGGGGGGAAAAAAGCCCCCAAAATTGGGCAGAAAAAGGCCAGGCTGCATTTTTGGGAGCAGGGTTTTGTTGACACCGTTGCTGCCGAGGGGAGAGGGATGAGGGAACGAGGAGAGGCCACGGGCAGTACAGAGGGTCGCCAGGAAAAATGCGGATTCCGTGGGGAGAAGCCGACGGACACGCTGGGAAACGCTTCCAAAGCGCTCCAGAAGCTTCGGCCCCGACTAAAGCAAACAAACCCCACGGGGGGACAGATCCAGCCCCTTCCCAGGACGGTGTCCAAGCGTCTCCAGTTCCTTCACTGGGGGCTGAGAAAGGACAGGATTCAACCATGACCCAGCCAGCTCACGTCAACTTTCCCAGCACGATTCCAGCAGCCGCAGCCCAATTTTCTTTGGATGTCCATGACCCTTTGGAAGCTGGAAATGCCTTTTCCCCCCCTCCTTTTTCCATGCCAGGATTTGCTTTCTCCCATCACCTCAGATGTAGGGATGCTGCTGAAGGTTGGCTGGAATTTCACCAGTCTGGAATGGGGGAATGCTTGGAAAAGTTGTAGGTTTTGTTTTGCACAATATAGTTCTAGATTTGCTTGGGGTATTTTATTTTATTTTATTTTATTATTTTATTTTTTGTTTTATTTTATATTATTTTATTTTATTCTGTTTTATTTTACTTTATTTTACTTTATTATTTTATTTTATTCTGTTTTATTCTATTCTATTTTGTTTTATTTTGTTTTACTTTATTTTATTTTATTATTTTATTTTATTCTGTTTTGTTTTATTTTGTTTTACTTTATTTTATTTTATTTTATTTTTTAAATTGTTTTATTTTATATTATTTTATTTTATTCTGTTTTGTTTTATTTTGTTTTATTTTATTTTATTTTATTTTATTTTATTTTTTATTCTGTTTTGTTTTATGTTATTTATTTTATTTTATTCTGTTTTATTTTACTTTATTTTATTATTTTATTTTATTCTGTTTTATTTTACCTTATTTTATTTTATTATTTTGTTTTGTTTTGTTTTATTTTATTTTATTTTATTTTATTTTATCTTAGTTTTGCCTCCATCAAGAAAATACCATCTCCAAGCTCTGGGACCCAGCACAGCCCCCAGGAGCAGCCATGGAGATGCCAATCCCTGGCCACATCCAGCACAGACCAATAAACCAGGGAAGATTTGCTGTTCCCGACAATTCCGGCTCAAAAGCCCAATTCCCATGGAAAAAGGGGACTTTTCCAGCACAAAAATCACCACTCGGCACTTTGCCAATCCCGATTCCCAGTAAATCCTCCCAGTCTCAGGTGGGGGGCTGGAAAAACAATGGATTTTTTGGGATCACTGCAAATTCCAGCGAACCTGGAGGAGGGAACACTCCAAGGGCAGCTCCAAGAAAAAACCGGAGTCTGGATGAGCTGAAAAGCCGTGGGAAAAACCTGTTTTGGGGGAGGACGGAGCCTCACCCAGACCGAATCCATCTCAATTATTGCGGCACTTTGACCTTTTCAAAGGAAACCGAGGGTGCTCCCATTCCCCAGCGGGAACTTGGAAGGCTTTGCGATGTTCCAGGTATTTTAGGATGTTTTTCCCTTCGCTGCCCGAGGGCAGCGGCGCAGGATCTGTGTCCTTCTTTTTCCCTTCAACAAAACTGTTCCGACCAGAATTTCCCTTCCATCCACGCTGCCTCGCTCAGGGACAGCCTGGATTTCTCAGGACTCTCATCTTTCCCTTTGTTTTGTTTCCCAGGGATTTCTCCTTCCCCTGTCTTAGCTCCTGGCGTTGGGGCACAATAATTTCCTGCAGGCGGCCAGAGCGACGTGACCTTTGATAAACAACCCAGAGAGCACCTCCATTCCCAACTCTGCACTCCAAACCCCATTTCCTTGGAAGCAGAAGGGATCCTGGTGCCACCAGCCACGGCACTGAACGGCTGCGCAATTCCCGCTGGAGTCACCGGAGCCAGCGATGGGATCGGAGCGCAGCAGCAACACTGGGAAAACCCAATTTTTGTGCTTCCTCCATCCCTGCACGGCTTTAACAACTCTTCCTAACCACGATATCCTGGGAAAATCTGGCCTCCCCAGGTGGGAAATGCCCCTGTGCCGGGAAGTGCTGTGGGGCGGCTCCATCCAAGGCATCATTCCCGTATCCCAGTGCTGCCTGAGAGACCCTGCACGGCAAAAAGCGACCTCGGCGCATTTTCCACCCCCGAGAGCCGCGCTCTCCCACCCATTCCTCTTTTCCCGGCAGCTTTCCCAACGATTCCCGTGAAAAACCAAGGGAATTGCATTACAAAGGAGCGCCTCAAAGGAGCTGTGAGGGCCGAGCGGAGCTGACGCCGCGATTTGCCAGAGCGTGAATTACGCTCACGTTATCGGCCAGCGGGAGAGAATTCCAGGATCCAGCCGGGAGCAGCTCAAGGCTGCGGGGTTGTTTGGACAGGGCTTGGCACGATCCACTTGGCTCCTCTCCCGCTGCTGGTATCATTTCGTTTAAAAGCGTTGTGGAAGAACAGAAATCAAGGAAAAGGGGAAAAGAGGGGGGGAAAAGGGTTTTTTTGGGGGTCAGCCCGAGCTGGAGAATTGAAATCTTTCAGCTCAAAGCGTGTTTTTTCAAGGTGTTTGCTTTGCTTCCCATAGAGGGAAAGGGGTTTATTTGTGGGATTATTATCCCCTACAGCAGGAGGAATTGGAGAATTCCTTAAGTGGCATCTTGGCCCGTTGGCTTCAGGAGCCTTCAGGCTCAGCCAGATCCATGGAAAAGTCGCTTTTCCCTCCACACACACCACCCCAAAAAGCTGCTCTCCTCCAAATCCACCCAAACTTTCCAGGGTTTCTCTGTGCTCCAGCGCTCGCCCACATCCACCCTGCTCCAGCAGATCTTCCCCGCTTCCCTGCCAGCTTGGAGCGAGCTCGCGGGAGCAATCCAGCCAAAATAAGCCATTTCTGGGATATTTTTGAAAGGTTTGGGTTGGAATTTTTGCTCCCTTTGGACAGATGGAGCAGCAGCTCTGCCCAGGGAGGACTCGCTGCTCCGAGCTGGGGCAGAGCAGTTGATTCCCAATAAAAACGTGGTGATTTCCCAGTTTTACAGAGGAAATGAAAATGTAAAGTTTGGTCAGAGGAGGTTTTCGCTTACAAATCCCACCGAACCTGGTTTCATGGGAAAGCCACGGGGGGTTTTGTGGAGTGGGAGAAGAAGGTCCATTCCCTCACACGAGAAGAGGACATTTCCCACCACACAGAGTCTAAAAAATGCCAGGTTTAGATGGATTCCAGGAATCTGGGCCAATTTTGCATCCTCTGCTGCCTGGTTACTTTATTCCTGAGAAATATTCCCTTCTCCCAAGCCTTCTTCCCTTACGAGAAGCCACCTGCCGTGAGGATGGGGCAGACACAGGGGCCGAAAACGACTCCTTGGTTTTACAGCCAAATCCCAGGGCATTGTCCCAGCTTCCTTGGCTTTTTCCAGATCTAAAGAATATTTGAGCTGTACAGAGCCGAGATGTTCACCCCACCCAAGCCTTTAGATGCCATCCCATCGGGATTGACACAGAATCCCACCCAAGCCTCCGGGTGTCATCCCATCGGGACTGACATGGACATTGACCGCAGGCAACTGGAAAATCCCATTTTCCACTTCCCCACATAGGCAAACCAGTCCCAGCCACCGTCGGAAATACCACCAGGGGAATATTTGGGATGAAGATTTGTCTCCCAGGACATGTGGATACTTCCTTCCCTGTGAGGGTGGCGAGGCCCTGGCACAGGGTGCCCAGAGAAGCTGTGGCTGCCCCTGGATCCCTGGCAGTGCTTTTGGAGCAGCTTGGGATAGCGGAAGGTGTCCCTGCCATGGCAGGGGGTGGGATGGGATGAGCTTTAAGATCTCTCCCAGTCCAAACCATTCCATGATTCCACGGCTGCCCCACCTATGGGCATCTCCGGGCTCCCTCGGGAGAAGCGGTGAAGAAGAGCCAGCTCTTCCTCCACCCACGGATGAAGAATTCCAAAGGCTGAGCCAAAGGGACAGGTACCTCCCGGGAGTGTCTGTGGGGATGGCCGCCTGCCAACCCCTCCTCCTGCGGCTGCTCCCGCTGGATTTTCCAGCAGCCCGCGGGGCTCCGCGTTTCCACGGGAGCATCTCCCGCCTCCACCATTGTTCCCGGTCCCACCTGCTCCCGATCCCCCTGTGCCCCCGGGCTTCGGGAACGAGCCCCGGCACGCGGGATGTTGTTTCGAGCAGCCTGACAGATGCCAAACCCGAGGTCAGGGAGGAATTTTAACTCTGCTTAATTGCTGGGAGGCACCTGGGATCCGTAACACACCCAGGCCAGGGAAAGGCAGCTCGGGAGGGAAAAGCTGCAGAGAAAATGAAGGGATTAACTCTATTTCTTGTTTGGGTTGGGTTTTTTTTTTTTTTGGAAATCCTGCTTTCTGCCAAGTTTTCTTGGAGCAAACGTTTCTGTCCCGCTGCCAGCCCTGCCAGCCTCAAGGAGGCAAAATTCCTGAGTCAGACTTTGCCAGGCAAAGCCACGCTACCTTCAAAAGAATTCCACTGGGGGAAAAAAGGATGGATTTTCTATTCTCTCCTCACTCTGACAACGTTTCCTTGGGCTTCCAGTTCCATCATTTTTAGTCCAAATGAACCTGGGAATCTCTGGGAATCTCCAGCAGCTGGGGATTCGAGGGAATCAGTGAGCACCTAAGGATTTGGGGTGCCACTGTCCCAGCTGGGGAGCCAAATTCCTCCTGGGGGGCTGCTTCCTGTGCTCATCCCACTGCTCCATCCCTCTGCCCATCCCGGTCCGGATCCAGCCGCTGGCACCGCTGCTCCTGCTGCTGGAGGGGAATCCTCCCTGGAGTTTTCCAGCCAGCACCCATCACAGCTGTGGCCTCCAAGCCAAAGCTCCAACCAGGGCTAAATCCCTTTCCCTGCCTTCGGCTGCCGGTCACAGGGATCTGGCCGGCGGATCCGAGCCCGCTGCTCCTCAGCCGCCGCCTCTCGCGCTGCCCTCCCTTCCAAGAAAAATGGAAACAGGAGACAAAGGAACTTTCCTACGCTGCATCCAGCCCTGCCCGCTGCCAGAGGAGCATCAGGAGGTTGTCTGAACGTGCAAATCCCCGTTGCTCCCAAGGAAAACCAGCAAAAGCCAGAGCTGGAGCACAGAGCAGGAGCTCAGCCTTTGGCAGCAGCCGCCTCCACGGCGAAGTGCGGAGTTGGGATCGTGTCACCGAAAGGGGCCGAGGAGGGATTTTCCCCCCAGGAATATTTTTAGCAGCCAAGATTTCCCTCTTCTGCCTCTCCTTGTGCCGAGGATTGCAAGAGGGGCTCCTGGGGCTGCTGGGATGAGTTGGGCTGGGTGTTTGAGCTCATCGGGGCTTTGTCAGAAAGGAGAGGATTCCTGGGCTGGAAGAGGCTTCCCAGAGCAGCTGTGGCTGCCCCTGGATCCCTGGAAGTGTCCAAGGCCAGGTTGGACGGGGCTTGGAGAAGCCTGGGATGGTGGAAGGTGTCCCTGCCCATGGCAGGGGTGGCACTGGATGGGCTTTGGGGTCCCTTCCAACCCAAACCATTCCATGATTCCGTGTGAGATGGGGATTTTTGGATTTGATTTGGAGGGATCAAGAAGAAGCTGGATCAGACCAAAATTGTTTCTCTGTTGAAGGCACGACAATCTCCAAACGGAGAATCCAGATGGAAATGGATGCAGGAACAATCCCCCTCAGGAGTGTTTGGGATGAGGAAGTGCTGCACATCCTGTCCCCAAACTGGTGTTTCCATTTTCCACCACATCCCCCTTGAACCCAAGGAGCCGGTGCTGGGAAACTGATTCCTAATTCCAATTATTTATGGGGGTCTTGAGACGGCCCCAAGAGCTGGAGCCCCATCCCAACATCCCCACCGTGGGTCTGAGCACGGCTTTATCTCCAGCCAATGAAAGAGAAATTAATGAACAGCAGGAAATTAAAAATTCCTGGGATTTGTCACTGCTTCTACCCCACAGCTTCCACTTTTTGCTCAGCAGGACCAGGCAGGGACCATTTCTTGATCAACCCTTCGGAATTCCGACCTTCCTGGGAGGAGATCCAGTAAAATCTGACCTTTCCTCAAACCCCCATAAACCTTTTCCATTTTTTCCTTTTGCTTTAAGATTCCCTGTTTTTATTGGGCCCCAAATGCCGAGTTATTCCTCATTTTTATTTTCCTGCCCTTTTTTATTTCCCTCCCCTTTTCCTGCCACTGAATCCGGCAGGGAACATCCCGGAGGAGGGGGAATTTTCCACCCTTTCTGGTAGCAAATTCCTTAGGTTGCATTTGAGCCTTTTGTGGCTTCAAAGGAACAGCTTGAGCTCCATGAGGCTCCGGATTGGCCAAGGAAACCTGAAACATCCCAAGATTCCGAAGGGGAGAAGGATTTTTAAAAGGTTACATCGTGGAAAAAGAAAATCTGGAAACCTTGCAGAAGCCAGGAGGTTCCTTGGATGCTCCGGCAAAAAAAGGGCAAAAGAGGGGGAGGGAACGTCAAAATTCCCCCCTGGAAGCAAATTCCACCCAGCAGAAGGAAAAGCATTTGATGTCCTGCAAAGCCAAAGTGGTAAAGAGCTTTCCTGAGCCTTTTTCCCAGATCCCTGTGGATAATTTTCCCTCTGTTTCCCAGCACAGCATTCCAAAGCCGCCCTGTGCTGTCCCTAAAGCTGCCCAGGGACTTCCAAACCCCGTTTCCACGGGAATATTTCCATTTCCCGTTCACTTTCTCAAAGCCCTTTTAGCACAAATCCCTAAACTTTGGGATTAAGCCTGCAGAGGGAACATCCCAAATTCCGTCTGCTTTGAGGCAAATCCTGAGTGTGAGGCTTTGAGTTGGGAGGAAAATGCAGCGATCCATCCCCTCAGGCAGGGATTCACTTTGGGAACGGACATTCCAGGGAGTATTTTTTGGATGCAGGATAAAATAATGCCACAGGAAGGTGAGGGATCCACCCTGCCCATCACGAGGCGCTGGAATCCACAACCTGCGCTGGAATTTTTGGGTAAGGAAGGAAGCAAAGGAAGGCAGACGGGATATTTGGGAAAGGTTCTTCCCTGTGAGGGAGAGGAGAGGAGAGGAGGAGAGGAGAGGAGAGGAGCAGGAGAGGAGAGGAGAGGAGAGGAGAGCGAGAGGAGAGGAGAGAGAGGAGAGGAGAGGAGAGGAGAGGAGAGGAGAGGAGAGGAGAGGAGAGGAGAGGAGAGGAGAGGAGAGGAGAGAGAGGAGAGGAGAGGAGAGGAGAGGAGAGGAGAGGAGAGGAGAGGAGAGGAGAGGAGAGGAGAGGAGAGGAGAGGAGGGAGAGGAGAGGAGGAGAGGAGAGGAGAGGGAGAGGAGAGGAGAGGAGAGGAGAGGAGAGGAGAGGAGAGGAAAGGAAAGAAGGAAAGGAAAGGAAAGGAAAGGAAAGGAAGGAAAGGAAAGGAAAGGAAAGGAGGAAGGAAAGGAAAGGAAAGGAAAGGAAAGGAAAGGAAAGGAAAGGAAAGGAAAGGAAAGGAAAGGAAAGGAAAGGAAAGGAAAGGAAAGGAAAGGAAAGGAAAGGAAAGGAAAGGAAAGGAAAGGAAAGGAAAGGAAAGGAAAGGAAAGGAAAGGCCTTTTCCAAACTCTCAGGAGAAGCAGCTGCTTTTCCAACGCTTCCCAGTGATGTCACCAAGGGCCAGCACGAGGTTCTGGAGAGGGCACAATTCCAGGATCCAGCACCAGGGTGAGGGACTGAGCCCGGGGTTTCCAGGGAAATCCAATCCCTGGATCTTTGCTCAGCAGAATGAGGAACAGCTCCTCGGGCCTGGCTTTTCTGCCCCAAAACAAAGGGGATTTGGGAAAAATTGGATCTTTGATGGAAAATGTGGAGTTGGAAGTGGAACTTGCCCGCAGTGGGCTCGACCTTTTTGCCTGTGTAAGGAATCAGGGAATTAAGGCTGGAAAAGTCCTCCAGGATCGAGTCCAACATTGCCCAGCACTGCCCATGTCCCCACGTGCCACAAATCCCTCAGGAATGGGGACTCCACCGCTGGACAGCCCTCCCCAGGACGGAATTTTCCCTAATAGTCATTCCTAAAGGTATTTTTGCCACTTGGTTGGGGGAATAAAATGAAATAAAATTTAAAAATGAAAGAAAAGAAATAAATAAATTTAAAATAAAATAAAATAAAAAAGGAGAGCAAATAAAAATAAATAAGGATAAATAAAATACATTACAAAGAGAAATTACATAATGAGAATGATAAAATAGGAAGTAAAATTTAAAAGGTAAAATAAAATTAAATAAAAATAAAATAAAAATAAATTTAAAAATTAAAATAAATAAATAAATGAATAAAAAATAAAATAAAAATAAATAAAAAATTAAAATAAATAAATAAATAAAATTCAATAAAAACAAAATAAGGAATGACTAAAAATGAAAGAGAAGAAGAAAATAAAAAGACAAGAGTAAAAATAAAATGAAAAATAAAATGAAAAAGAATAAAAAAGAAAGAAAAATCAAAAGTAAGAGAGAAATAAAATCAAAACATTAAAAAAAATCAAAATGAAAAAGAATAAAAAAAGAAATAAAATAAAAACTAAAATATAAACCAAAGGCAAATAAGGAAAATAAAAAGACAAAAACACGAGTGAAATGAAAAATAATAAAAAGAAAATGAAAAATAAAATCAAATTTAGAAAAACCTGAAAAAATTAAATAAGAATGGAATGGAATGGAATGGAATGGAATGGAATGGAATAAAATAAAATAAAATAAAATAAAATAAAATAAAATAAAATAAAATAAAATTCCCCCTTTCCAAACCCGCTGGAGCAGCCCCTGGATTGCGCAATCCCATAAAACCCGCAGAGAACGCTGGGCTCTGGAGCGCAGTTTCCTATGGAAAACCGTGGAGTGCGAGGGGCTGGAAGGGAGCTCGGGAATGGCTTTAGCAGGGCCGTCCCCGGGCCAGGCGGTGCCTCCGTTTCCATGGAAAAGCGGGAATCCGCAGGGAACACTCGGCGGAGCCGTCCCGGCTCGAGCTCAGCCCGGCATCCCCGGATTTGCGTGGAATTCCCATTTTCCTTCCCTCCCGCCGCTCCCAGGAGGGACGAGCGCAGGAATTCTCCCGGCCGGCAGCCTCGCTGCTCCAGCGGCAATTCCAGTTTGATTTTCCGACAAAATCTCGCCAGGAATGGGAAGGGCAGCCGGCAGCAGAGGTCGGGAAATCGGCTTGGAGCTCCGGCAGCCTCGGGATTCCCAACCTCAGGAATCCTGGAGTTTAAGCTGAGCTCGGCTGGAGTTAAGCGGATCCTTAAGCTCCCTCCTATCCTTAAAATCCATCCCGGGAATCGCGGCGCTGCCTCCATGGATGTGAGGAGCTGGGAAGCTCGAGGCTGAGGCAGGGGCAGGGTGGGCTCGAAGTGCGACAGGAGCAGGTTTAGGGAATGAATCCTTGAATCCCCATCCTATCCCTCAAAACCAACCAAACCCCCCCAAACAGATGGAAAAGCCGTTCCCACCCCTGTAAACAAAACGCTCCAAGCTGGCAAAAAGCTTTCCTCCCTCTTTCCCCAGCTCTGATGGATTCTAATCCGAATTTTCCCTCTATTTCCTGCCGCAGCAGCCCAAAGCCACCGTGTGCTGTCCCCAAAGCTGCCTGGGGATGTTCAAATCCCATTTTAAGGCTCCAAAACTGGGAAAAAGTCCTGGAATCCATATTTTACCCTTCGGCAGCAGCCAGAAATGAATCAGAAATGAGACTTAAACCAACTCTGTCCCCAAATCAATGAATTAACAGGTCTGAACTCTCTTATCAATTAAAACATCCACAGGTGGATGTTGCCCTGCTTCCCTTCTTTTTCCCGGAGCTGGGGATGGAACAGTGGCACAGGAATTGCTCCTGGAGCACAAGGAGGATGCAGAGGCTTGGAGCCACCCCCGTGTCCCTGCCCAGAGGTGACAGCGCGGGAGGAGAGGCAGAAACTTCCCTCAGAAGATGTGGAGAGGCAGGAAAACGGCAGGGAAGCTCCAGAGGGAACTCTCCGGTTGCCAGGAATGCCGAGGTGTGGAAAAGCTCCGTGACTGAGACAAGTGGGAAGTGTGGAACAAGAGCTCTCCGGCTGTTGCTTCCCGCAAATAAACGATCCCTGATGGCAAAGGCAGATATTCCCGGGAGCTTTTCCACAGCCAGGGATGCTCCACGAGCTCCCAGCGCTCTGCCCAGGATGCGGCACCTCGTTCCTTAATTAAAGATCGTCATGGGATGAACGGCAAATTAAGGAAAACACAGCGGTGCTGGAAGCAGGAATGGCATGGGGGGAAGGAGAGGGAGAGCCGGGATGTGGGGCTTGGGAAAAGCTCGTTAGTGCAGCTGCAATTAGAGCTGCTCGGGGGTCATTGTCCAACAGCCGGGATCCCAGGACAGCCGGGAATTCCCGGCACTTCCCTCCGGCACCCAGACAGTTCCTTAAATCGGCTGTGTGGGAACAGCCAGAACTCATTCGGGGCTGCCCTTTTTCCTCACTTTGGGCATCTCCAAGCCTGAGCTCCGGCTCTCCCGGGATCTGGGACGTCGGGAAGATGGGATGCCAGAATCTTAAGGGACTGAAGATGGTTTTTTTGGCTTTGTTTTCTCCATCTTATCCCAATAATCCATGAAAAACGTGATTATCCTCCAAAACCCAGGAAAACCCGGATGGCTTGTCCTGCCTGTGAACTCTGGTCACCGAGGGCATTTTATGGCTGTGTTTTATGACTGAAAACCTCCTGGATCTGTTTTTCCCATTGCTGTTTTCCATGGATGAGCCTCTGGAAGCTGCGCAGCCAGGAACACCCGGATCACTCAGACAAAGCTTTTGAAGCTGAATTCCAGCGCTGAAAGAACGAAGGAGCAGAGCTGGGGGGATGCCTGGATCCCAGGCTGGGCCGGAGCAAGGATCCTCTGGAAAATGATGGGAAGGTTATGGAAGGGAAGATTTCCCAGTTGTTTTTTTGGGAACAAAGCCAGGGCGGCTCTTGGAGGGGAGCTCAGGTGCATCGGAGCGGGAGGAGGGGGGATATGGGATTGTTTAGAGGGCTTGGAATTGTGTTCAAAGACCTTTCATGATGCATTAAAGGAAAAGAAGCAGGAAAATGGACTTGGACATTTATTATTTTGTCTAAATCTGTGTCTTGGCTTAGCTGGAATAGAGAGCCGAGGTTTCTTTGGGATTGCTGGTGTCCTCCAAGGCGGGGCTGGCACTGGGACAATCCACGCTCGGATCATCCTGTCCGGATTCTCTGCTCACTGCAGAGCACCTGAGTGAATCCCTGAATCCATCCCCATGCTCAAAGCCAGGTTTTCCATGGACCAGCCGCTCCTGACAAAGCTGGGGCAGCTCTTGGTCCTACAACGAGCGGAGCTCAGGGGATGTGGGGATAAGGGCAAGGGACGTGGGGATTTAGGAAAAAGGGCATCACACAGAATTTGGGATCCTCATCAATCACACCTGGCACAACACGAGCGCTCAAACTCTGATTTCAATCTGATTAAAGTCCCATTAAACTCTGATTAATTTTAACTCCGCTTTTTCTGGCAGCCGAGCCACAACCACGAGGTTTCAACGCCACGTGGAGCATCGAACTGGGGATTGCTGGAATGCTGGCCCTGGGAATGACTGGGAGACAGGATGCACTGGGAGACAGAGCGAGAGATAAGAGATAAGGACCAGGATCCCGCCCAGCATTCGGCATCCTCACACAATGAAGAGCTTTATTCCAGCACTCCCGGGACAGGCGTGCACTAATTTAACCCAATTAAAGTGGGATTGCAGCAGATGGAATTAATGACTCCACGGAGGGCAGGGAAGATCTTACCCAGGGATTGGGAAACCTCCTTTGCTGTAAGAAATGCACCGGATTGGGAATAACCTCCAGAGGGAGCGGCGGAGTCAAGGAGAAACCCTCGTTTTGCCCAGGTTTGTAGATTCCAGCAGGATTGAGGCACAGCAGGACCAGCAGGAGCCTCACGCCGTGATATCGACGGCTATCGCTCTCCTTGGGGGAAATCTTTCTTTATTCCAGCTTCAGGGAAAGACTTCCAGCTGGAAAAAAAGGCTGTGGGGTATTTTCCCAATCCCCCTTTTCCCGAGGGAGCTGCCGTGGTGTCTCCTGGCCCCACGGGAAACATCACCCACAGCTCCTGGCAGTGCTGGGGGGCTCTGCCTCGGGATCGTCTCCATCCACTGCAGTTCCCAGTCTGGAATGCTTCACATTTCCCTGGGAATGTTCACCCTCAGCAACTTGGTGAAGGTGTCCCTGCTCCTTGCAGGACTGGATGAGCTTTAAGGGTCCCTCCCATCCCAAACTCTCCACGATTCCATGACCTGATAATGCTGGGAACTCTGCCAGGTAATTCTCTGGAATTATTGGACACAGCCAGTGCCCAGCCCGGCCCCAGAGAGTTTTGTCCCCAGGAGAAGGACACGTGTGCCTGATGGCCACATTTGTGCCATGCCAAAGCGGGGATTGATGTGTCTGAAGAAGAAAAAGAGGAATAAAACGTGGATTCTTTCCAGGCTCCCAGCAGATCCTGGTGGGTGCTTCACCTCCTCTGTGCTCCTCACCCAGCCCAGCCCCTGCAGGGTCCGAGGTGCCTCTCCTCAGCCACATCCCTGCCCCATCCCAGCCACGGAGCCTTTCCCATGGTCCTGGAGTCAAGTCCCAGAGTGGGAAAATCACTGCAAAACCAACAGAGCCTTGGAGAGCATGGAAGGATGCCAAAGAGAGGGATGGGAACAACTCGCAATTCCAAGTGCCAGAGGAGACAACGAGACATAACAGAGCTTTGTTTGGGAGGGGGATTTCTTTAGGGAAGAGGGGAGAAGGGTGGACAGGGAGCTGGGGGAATCTGAGTCCATCCCACATCCAATCCAGCACTCCAATAATTTCAGTGGAAGCCAAAAATCTTTTCATATCCAACCACCACATTTTGGGGCAGAAAGCTGCCTGTCCAGACAAAGTCCTGGAGCAGCTCATTCCAAGTGCTGGGAGCTTAACTGGGATGGTGCTGCAGCAGCAAAATGTTCTGAGACTGGGAAACCTTCCTGCCTCATACAGAGGGATTGCCCTTGGGAATTTCAAGGAGGTTCCAGAGCAATCCCAAATCCCTGCAGGGACTCCTGCACTGAGTCCCTCCCCTGGAGACCCACAGGCTGCTCAGACACCTCCAGGAGAGCCTGGAATTTGCATCCTCTCATGCCCCGTGTCCTGGGAACTCCTGATGCTCACACAGATCCCACACCACCTGCTTTAGGACATTCCAGGTGCCTTTCCATGGCTATTCTGGGATGATCAGCTCAGGTTTGGTGTCTGCCTCAGCTGCCTGAGGTGAGGCAGGTGAATCCGTGCTTCACCTGCCAAGGAGCTTCCACTGGGAGCAAAGAGAGGCTGAGCCAGAGAATTCCCCACTGTGACAGCAAGGAAAAAACCCCTCTGGAGTGCAGTGACCTCGGAGTGAACTTCACTGGGAGAAAAACCAGGGATGGAGCTGCCAGGGAGAGGAGGGCACAGGCAGAAAGCAGCAGGAATTCTGCAAGGAACGTCCACAAAAGGGGTTTGGGGTGACCAAACCAGCAGGGCACGGGTGCCCTTTATCCCAGCAGGATGTGCCAGCAGCAAAGTATCCAACGGATTGTGCTGGCTCACAGAATTCATGGAAAGGCCACGGGCAGGCAGGGAAACCTTCCACTATCCCAGACTGCTCCAAGCCCCATCCAGCCTTGGACACTGCCAAGGATCCAGGGGCAGCCACAGCTTCTCTGGGCACCCTGTGCCAGGGCCTGCCCACCCTCAGAGGGAACAATTCCCTCCCAATATCCCATCACCAGTGGGAAGCCATTCCCTTTTATCCTGTCACTCCAGATCTCTCCCTGAAAAGTTTCCCTGCACAGGAGAGCAGGATCCAAGCAGCTGGAACAGCTGAACCCCATGGAAAGAGCAGCTCCAACCCCCCCCATCACCACAGCCACCCTCCCTCCCTGCATTTCCCCTGCTGCCATTCCAGGGCTGCCATTCCAGCACTGCCATTCCAGCACTGCCATTCCAGGGCTGCCATTCCAGGGCTGCCATTCCAGCACTGCCATTCCAGGGCTGCCATTCCAGCACTGCCATTCCAGCACTGCCATTCCAGGGCTGCCATTCCAGGGCTGCCATTCCAGCATTGCCATTCCAGGGCTGCCATTCCAGCATTGCCATTCCAGCATTGCCATTCCAGGGCTGCCATTCCAGGATTGCCATTCCAGGATTGCCATTCCAGCATTGCCATTCCAGGATTGCCATTCCAGGATTGCCATTCCAGCACTGCCATTCCAGGATTGCCATTCCAGCATTGCCATTCCAGCATTGCCATTCCAGGGCTGCCATTCCAGGGCTGCCATTCCAGCATTGCCATTCCAGCATTGCCATTCCAGGGCTGCCATTCCAGCATTGCCATTCCAGCATTGCCATTCCAGGGCTGCCATTCCAGGATTGCCATTCCAGGATTGCCATTCCAGCACTGCCATTCCAGGATTGCCATTCCAGGATTGCCATTCCAGCATTGCCATTCCAGGGCTGCCATTCCAGGGCTGCCATTCCAGCACTGCCATTCCAGCATTGCCATTCCAGAATTGCCATTCCAGAATTGCCATTCCAGGATTGCCATTCCAGGGCTGCCGTTCCCGGGCTGTGCCGTGGCTGCCATGAGAACAGGGATCTGTTTTCCATGCACCTGATGCCGGAGATGTTGGACTTTTCCTTCCCTCCCCTCCAATGGCTCCTCACAGCCAGCAGGACACGGCAGGGACAACACGGCTGCACAGGCACATTCCAGCAATTCCAGAAGGAACTGGAGCCCAGCTGGAAAACACAGCTCAGAAACTCCAAAGGCTGAGCCTATCCGGAGGCAGCGCCGCGATTTTTACGACAATCCAAAGCTTTGCTTGGGAAAAGCTCTGGGCTGGGGTTTGGAGCTGCCTGGAGCTGCCACTGGCACCTCCAACCCCACCAGCTGGACCAGTTTTCCCTGAGCCATTGGATATCCCTGCTCCAAACCCATGCCCGTGGGATGATCAGTCACCATCCAGAGGCTGCTCCACCCCATCAGGATTGAGCGCGCTTTCCAAACCTCTTTCATCCTCCCCGTTTGTCCCGGTGAACTCCGTGCTTCCCCCCGAGCAGCAGGAATTTCCTGCTTCCTGAGGCAGCAGTAAATGCTTAAATATCCCAAATGAGGTGCTGGGCTTCTCCTCAGATTTTGGGGAATGTGTGCCTGGATTCTGGAAGAGCTGCCCCCACCACCACCACATCCCTCCTGGTTTTCCCTCCATCCTCACCCTGGTGCATTTTTAATTCATTTTTGGCAACAAAATCCCAGCATTTTTCTTGGTACCAGCAAATATTGCTATGTTGGAGAGAATTCCCAGTTCAGCAGGAGAGAATTCCCAGTTCAGCACAAGATAATTCCCAGTTCAGCAGGATTTCATGGAGCTCAAGAACAAATTCACTTTCCTTTCTTTCCTTCCATTTTTTTCCAGAGAAATAGAAATCTTTCTCCCTGTTGCTGCTCTCCTTCTAATTCCTAATTGGACAAGGCAGGTTCTTTCCTATTTCCAACAGGGCTCTGTGAAATGATGAGATCCATTAAATTTCCAAGGGGAAAAAAAAAGCCTCTGAGCCTTCTCCACCGACTTCCAAACCCTCCCAGGGAACGCACGGGCTCCGGGCGGGGTAATTTCGTTTGGGGTAATTCACTTGTGCTAATTTCCTGGAAGTCTTGCAGGATAGATGATTCCATTTTTGGGTGGTTTTCCACATAAATTCGGGATTCGTTTCCCTCAGAGCAATATTTAAGTGTAAAATATCTCCAGAGGGAGCAGAGGGTTTTTTTTTCGGTTTTGGATTGCGGGAACAACGTGGCCTAGTGGAAGGTGGAGTTGGAACAGATCAATTTTAACCAAATTCCAACCCAAACCATTCCATGATTCTGGGGATCCAATCCCTGGCTCGATCATTGCTGTGTTTTGGAGCTAACAGGGGGCTGTTATCCCAAAAAACCTCTCAAACCACTGCCCCAACTTCCCCCAAAATCTAGAGTGCTTGGAATTGGAATTCCGATCAATCTGGGCGACTCCGTTCCTGTAAACTGCTCCGAACTGGAAAACGAGGGTTCTGTAAATCACCCATGAGTGGTGAGAAGGCTGAATATCGGAAGGGAGAACATCAGGAACTGGGGATGGGTTCATTAGGGATATTTGGGATATACGCTCCAAATAGGGAGCAAGAGCGCGAAAACTTCAGCCCTCAAAGCCAAATGAAACCCGTGCCTGGGGAAAGGAGATCCCATAATTCCAATCAGGGGAGATCCCATAATTCCAGCTGGGGAGATCCCTAATTCCAGTCAGGGAGATCCCATAATTCCAACCGGGGACATCCCGTAATGCCAGTCAGGGGAGATCCCATAATTCCAATTGGGGAGATCCCATAATTCCAATTGGAGAGATCCCTAATTCCAATCAGGGGAGATCCCATAATTCCAGTTGGGGAGATCCCATAATTCCAGTCCTCACAGCTGGACCCAAAGAGCTCACCAGTCTCCCGGCAGAAGGAGCAGGGATTGGGATGGATCCTGGAGCCTCCTCTCCCAGCAGAACAGCTCCTCACACTTCCACAGCCCTCTGCTTTTCCACCCTGGATTCTCTTCCTCGCCATAACCCCGCTTCCAGGCCGGCACCAGGGAAATCTCTCCCCTTTGTTTTTTTCGGGATGAGCCACTGCCCTACGAATCCCAGCCGGCCCCAAGCTCCGTTGGAATTTGGTTTCACCTCCAGGTGGAGCAGGGCTGCTGTGGAGGCCTCGGTCCTGCTGTCCCTTCCCGGATTCAGCCTCCACCGAATCCCACATCGGGAAAATCCCAACCCAACCCTGAATCCCAACCCAACCCTGAATCCCAAATGTCACCACTGGAGCCATCGTTTGTTGGGACACATGGACAGAGACCAAGAAGTCCTCAAGCCTTGGTGCCCACCACCATCCTGGGATGTTCTGCAAGGGACTGGATTTTGGGATATCCGAGGGATGCAGGTCTGGAGCATCTTTCCCACAGCAGCAGGAAGGTTTTGGGCTTTCCTGGAGAAAGCCTCTCACTCCAGGGGGGATTTTCGCGCTCCAAGAGGCAGAATTTGGAAGCTGCTCGCAAGCCAGGAAGGGAAAATTACAATGCAGGAGCAGGGAGGAGGGGAGGAAAACCTAGATCCAAAGCCACCCTCCTCACTTCCAGGAAGGCAACTGGGAGGACGCAGTGTGGAAAGGAACCTCCCAAAATAACGGGAATTTAATGCTAAGCAGAACAGCCGCCCGCAGACAGACTTAATCACCGCGAAGGGAGGGAAGGTCATTAAACAAACAGCACAATCCAAAGTGTTGATTTTGGGGCTAGATCCAGCTATCAGCTCCTCAGGAGAGCAAATAAACCTCGGGAATTGCACGGCCAAAAGATCCCTGGAGCGCTGAGACAAAGGGAAAACCCCAAAGCCGAGCCTTGGCTGACACACGAGGTCCGTAAGGGCTCTTGCACGGGGATGGGGGCAGGGCCGGGAAGGGAGTGGGGATTTCCACGGCACTTGATGGGCATTTTTCTTCCCTGATTCCGTATTTTTCTGCACCATAGTCCCAATTCCACCATGAAAAATGTTCATGTGGATTGTGGTTGGTGGAACAATCCCTGGCCAAGAGCTGCTCCTGGGCTGCTGCTTCCCTAAAATTGTGATTCCCGGTGGTTCGGCTGCTCTGGTGTTCCCATCAACCTTTCCCAACCCTGCAGTATAAACTGGGATATAACTTTTTATCTCCCTCCTCCTGTTTTCCTTCCATCCAGCTTTGTTTTCGGAACAGATGATCCAGGGATCAGGGCTCACTAAGGAGTTTCCCGTTCCTCTTGCCGGCACAAGGAAATCAGGGCAGAAAGAGCACAAAATGTTCAGCTTTTCCATAAATCCAATATCCTGGGAGGCTCTAATTGGCCTGGTGGGATCCTCCCACTGAGCTTGATGGGAATTCTCTGCATGGAAGTTGTCCCTGAAACTTGTGGGACCATAAAATGGGAATTCACCTCATGCTTTTGACCTTGAATCCCTCTCCAGCCTCCTGGATGAGGAGTTTCCCTGGTTTTACAGGAATAAAGCTGGATAAAACCTCTGGAATGACCTTTTCTGTCACACCTACGTTTTGCAAAGCAGGGGGGGGGATTTTCCTGAACAAGCAAAGATCCCTTACAGGAATTTAGGAGCGGAAACGATACAGAATTGCTGTGGAGCCTCTGGAGGGAGGATTTTCATGGAGCAATCACTTGGAATAAATCATCCTCTTGGAATCACACCTCTGGACCACAGAGATGCCCAGATGCCAACTCACACACTCAGCAGAAGTAAAGAAATCAAAATCAGAGCTACAAACCCCGGGAAAAATCCCCCAAGAATCAACGGGGATGTGAATCCGCCTCTGGAGCCGCTTTTGGAAGGATTCCCTGGAGCTCCCCATGCCAGCAAAAGCTCTGCTGGGCTCTCCTGATTTCCCTGAGTCATCAGACGGTCAAGCAAACATCAGGAATTCCTGTCCAACTCCGGAGCAGATCCTGATAAAGCCATTTGCTCCACACAGGAATCAACCCCGGCCCAGACGAATTCCCGCTCCCCAAACAATCCCGACGATTAGCGCTGATTAATGGGGCCGCCAGAGGCTCATTCATCACCAGTAACTCACAACATCTTTTTCCACACCAGTTCCAACTCCCGGGGAGCTGGAAAGGGAAATGGTTCATTTCCATGGCTTTTTGTGCCTGTTCCCAAACACATCCAGGTTTGGGGTTTTTTTAGGGTTGCCCACAAGACCTGCCCAGGTCCAAAACCTCTGCACAGCACAGGATCCTCCATAAACCTCCATCTCTCTCCTGTATTTTTTTAAATCATGGAATCGCTTAGATTGGAATAGCCCTTGAGACTGAGTCCAAGCCATCATTCCCTGAGCACTGCCAAGGCTGCCGCTGACCACGTCCCCAAGTGCCACATCCACACGGCCTTGAAATCCCTGCAGGGATGGCGATTCCACCACTGCCAGGGTTGGACAACCTTTTCCATGCAGAGGTTTTCCCTAAAATCCAACCCAAACCTCCCCTGGCACACCTTGAGGCCGTTGCAGGAGCACCCCTTACTTGGAGGCTGCTCAGTGATACTCAACTTTTAGAGTTATTTGGTTTCCCCTTCCCCCCATTCTCTTTTTCCTGCAGGAAAGAAGTGCCATAAAATCCTGGATTTGCAAACCAGGCAGCCTGGGATGCTGGATTGGGAATGATACAGCACAAGGAAAAATGAGGTCGGATTTTGGGCTGCAAACACATCCTTCCACCCTGAAAACACAGAGAGTGTTCCCCACACGGGACCCTGAGCTCTCTCCTGGAGTGTCCAGGAAAACCTGGAAACAACGTCACACATCCAACCTCAATGGCCAAGATTCCACCTGAGATATTCCCTGCTTCCCAAATGCAGGATTTGAGCGCTGACTTTCACAGGTTCCTACAGAGGAATTCTTTGGGAAGGTGTGGGATAATTCGGGCTCACCCTATAAGAGGCATCATATCCCAAGAACACGCAATCAACAGATCCAGAAACTGGGGAAGGATGGCTCACTCCTTATGGATGCAGGAATCAGGGAGCAGCCAGGGGGGCTGACAGCAACCAAGACCTCACAAGCAAAGTCCACAACATGGAAAATGTTCTCCACTGGGTCACTCGATTCACCAATCCAGGAAAAATTAAGGAGCTGTTTCCTTACCGTCCTCAGCGGGATCCACGCTCCGGTGGGAAGCGGCACTGCCTAGGATGGCCTCGGTGTTAATCCAGGCTCCTGCTCCAGTCCCAGCCCCTCGTCTGCCCCTGGACACCTTTGGGATGAATAAAAAACACTCATTAAGCCAATTTCTTCAGCAAACAGAAAGATCTGTGTTGCTGCTCCTCTGCTTTCCCACTTTTCTCTTTATCCAGGGATTTCAGCAATGGAACAGCAACAAGGCAAAGCACCCGAGGAATGTGAGGAGAAAGAGCTGCAAGGCAGAGCAAAAGTCCCTTGTGACAGTGGAACTGATCCCTGTCCTCCAGGAACGGGGCTGGGAAGGGTTTCCCAGCAAGTTGCACATCTGGGATGATGCTGTGGATGGAATTAGGGCTCCTCAGAGCTCCCAAAATTCCAGTTCTTGCCCCAAACACTTCCCATCATTCCAGTTCCTAGCCAGGCCCTTGGGAGGAGTGGTTCCTCCAGACCCACGGAGATGACCTAAGTGATGGAGACCCAAATTGTCCCACTCCAACACCATCTTCCCTGTGCTAAATGGGGGCGTTTCTCGGAGATCCGGCAACACCGAACCTCAGGAAAGGCAGGAATTTCCACCAAGTCCTCCTCATCCTCCCTTCCTCTCCGAACCCAAGTGGTGGAGCAGCCAGAGCCCAGGTTGAGGCACAGGCTGGGTGTCCCCTGTCCCCAGGCTCCCCATGGAAGGTCTGTCCATGGCCAGGGGCAGAACCTTTCCCAGCTCCCAGTGCAGCCAGCCATGGATCAGCTTTCCATGGAGCCACGGGGAGCGGCCATCATTCCTCTGACAGCTCCGGGGCCGTTTGCAGCCTGCTGGACTCGCCTCCTGTCACTGCAGATAGGAAAAAATCTCCAGTCATCCAAAAGTGGATTCCAGCAGCCCCTACAGGTAATTCCTCAACCTCGAGACAGGCCTGGAGAGCGATCATTCCCTCTTTAATCCCCTAAAAACATCCATGGGAATGGCACGCAGGCTTCCCCCACACGTCTGCCCCTTGCCCTGGAGCCTCATCGCTCCCTGCTCGCAGTCGGACAGGCTGGAATCCCGGCTTTTCCGAGAGCTTAGTTCCAGGTCAACGAGCCCATGAAGAATAACTGGATGGAAGGAATGGCACATGCCATTCCCATGATGGGATGTGGCCAGAAGGGCTTCTCCCGGCTGATGCTGTCCTTGGGCCACGTTGTTCCTGCACCACCTGGATGCTGCCGCATCCCGGGAATGCAGCAGCTCATCCCAGCACTGGGAGCCCCTGGAAAGGAGCCCAACTGGTGGCTCTTCCCTCCTTTTCCCACCAATCCACATTTAGGTGCCAACAACAACAATTGTGCAACCTGGGATAGTGGGAATTGTCCCTTCCCACGGCAGGGGGTGGGATGGGATGAGATTTAAGGTCCCTTCCAGCCCAAACCATTCCAGGATTCTCCAATAATTTCTTTATAATATTTACAAATACTCTAGGGGGTTATGTTTATATTTCCCATTAATTTGGTGTTAAGGTCAATTATGCAGCAAGTAGAGACTGCCATGGTAGGAAAATTAAAGCTAATTAATTACTCATTAATTAATCCCTGCTCCAGACAAGCTCATGGGCAGGAGATTTTTCAGGAGAAAGTTTTGGCAAACAAAATTTTGAAAGTGTTTTATTCTTCTCCCTTTCGAATGATCAATTCACATAAATAACGGGAAGGAAGCACCTCCTAAAAAATTGGATACAGCCGTGGGTTTAGGGATTACAGTGTTGAAAACAAGGATCACAGGATACAAGGAAAGGGAAACCGGGCACCATTCCCCTCAGGAATCTCCTTAACTCTGCAGATGAGTTGCTGGAACGAGTCCAAGTGCCCCTAGAAATGTCCCTTTTCCCATCAATATTCACACAGGAGGATCAAGGGTTAATGGATTAAGGTTTCTCCTCCCAAAGCCTTTTTGGTGCCCACCACCCACTGGGTCCCCAACTTTAATTGTGCAGGATATTTCTCCCGCTTTTCCTCCATCCCTTAAGGATTTTCCTCGTCGTTCCCATCAATATCATGCACGTTCCTCCCAGGACTGGATCCATCCTCTGGTAGGACTAAACCAACACAAAGAGCCCTGCCCAGTTTGTTTGCACCCAATCCCAAGGGAAAAAAAGTAGGTCCTACAAAAATGAGGGAGGAGAGAAAGCATGACTCCAGCAGCTTTCATGGCATTCAGCCTGGCTGGAAACACTGAAGTTGCCTGGAGCCTCCCAAAAAGCGCTGGTCACGGATTTCCCAGATGTTGAAAGACCTGTATTTGTGAGTAACCACCAGACTCCACCAGCTCCTCCTGACCAAATTCTCCACACTGACATCATTCCACGCTGGCATCATCCTGAGAGAAAAACCACAGCATTCCTGGAGCCCCAACAGAAACTCGACACATGGAATGCCTAATCCTAGAGTGGACTTCATCCCTGTTTCCCTATGAGTCATTTTCCATCCCACTGCCTGTCCAAAAATGGTTTTGTGTTGTTTCTTTATTAAAGGTTCTCTCAATGGCTTCATTGATGGCTGAAGAAAGGAGGGAATGAGGCAGGGATTGAGCATCCCAGGGATCTGCCATTGAGTCTGGCCTAATTAAACCCATCTGCTTAAACCCATCTGCTTGGGACCATCTGCCACCAGATCTGCTGCCGAAATCTGGGACAGTGTTGGAGTGGCAGGATGCAGAGCAGGCTTTGTGTTCTAAACCAAAGTTGTGTCACAAATAATAACAAAAAAAGAAGAGACATTCCTTAATTTTCCAGGAGTGACATGGGATGAAGGGATGGAGTTGTTTTGGTTGGTTGTTAAATCTCCAGTTTTTGGCACAAAAGGAAAGGCCCCGGGGCCTGTCTGGAAGAACCAATGGGAACTGGAAGAGAACCATGGACCAACCCAAAAAAATGAAACTGGCTGGTTGAAATCCATAATCCAAAGGAAAAGCTGGATCCAGGCCTTGCCTGTGCAAGAGTCTGTGCAGAGCTTGGCACCAGCCCTGTGGGTGCAAAGTGGAAGGAGGAGAAAGCACCCAATTATTTAATAAATGTAATTAATTGCGCTCTTGGATCAATGTTCATCATCTCAGCAACTCAAGCCATGAACCCAAGGACCTGGGGCAGATCCCGATGGCGGCCGTGCCATGGAAGATCCCATTGGCCTGGCACGCGGTGGGACTCGCTGCTCCCATGAACACCGATAATCAGGGATCTAAAATGACAACATCCTCAATTCCCCTGCTTCAGAGAGCGGCTCTGTCTTCCCCAGCCTCAGCCAAACACAAGGAATGGACTCCAGGCCGTGCATCTCCAGCCACGTCTCCATAAATCCGTGACAGGAGCAGGACAGCCAAGCCAGTTCCCGACCTCTCCGTGGCGCTGACAGGAGATTCCCAGAGCAAATGTTCCACGTTTGTCTTCGATTTGTTCTTCCACAAAAGGAGCAGAGGTCGAACCTGAGTTTCCCCAGGAGGGCGCATTTGTTGTCCAGATGTACCAAATGGGAAGGACTTTTCTGGGAGCAGAACGGACAAACAGATGCTCTGCAGGCCATTCCGACCTTCCCGCTGTCGGGAATGTGCCTTTTCCCTTGGGCTCGTGCATCAGGGATGGGGTTTGGGACCAGCAGAGCAGAGGTGTCTCATTCATACAGCACTTGGTTTGTATTGATGGAATCATGGAGTGGTTTGGGTTGGAAAAGATCTAAAAGATCCTCTTGTTCCAACTCCCATCCATGGGCAGGGACATCTTCCACTGTCCCAGGGTGATCCAAGCCCTGTCCAGCCTGGCCTTGGGCACTGCCAGGGATCCAGGGGCAGCCACAGCTTCTCTGGGCACCCTGTGCCAGGCTTCCCCCAGCTCACAGCCAGGAATTCCTTCCCAATATCCCATCTAAAACCTCCTCTCTTTCAGTTTACAAGCCCAAGGAATCTCATCCCAGAGCTTGAGCACCTTCACAAAGCCCTGTTCCCTGGGAGAAGGGTCCAAATCCCCCCACCTGTGAAGACAAGGAGAGGCAGAACCCTCTGAGCCTCCACCCTGCCCTCAGCCAGTGCTTTGGGGATGCTCCAGGTCCCACAGCAGGGAAGACACCCGTGGCAGCTCCATCCAGACCACACAACTCCCCCTGCGGCAAGCACTGGGCAAAATCTCAAACTGGGGGGGAAAAAACCCAACAGGGCCACGGCCTGGAGTCAAGGAGAGCCTGATCCAACGGCTCTGGAAGCTGCAACGAGTCCCAGTTGGTTCTGCCTTGTTTTCTTGGGCTAATTGCTTTCAGGCAGCCAAGAGCTGCACGTCCTGCACAGAGCCAAGCCTAAATCTGCTCCAATCCTGACTTATTCCAGAGCAAAAACCGTTCTTATCGTCACTCCAGCTGGGAATGTACAAGGTTCCACTGGGCTGAGGAGTGCAATCATCCTCAGAGCAAAGGCACTGCCCACCTGCCACCTCCTCTTGGTCCCACTAAGGGATCCAGCTTCTTAAACCTGAGGTTTTTTGGGGTTGAGCACCAGGTAAGAACAAAGATCTCCCTCCCAACGCTGAAATTATTGTGATGTGAAACTTATTACCCCAACGCAGGGCAAGTTAATTCCCCAGGACAGTCTGAGACACGCAAATATATCCATGATCTTTGCCATTTGCAGCACAGTGGAAAATTGCTAAGAAAAGTTCCCATTGTGTCGGGGATGCCACTCCAACCTCCTGGAATTTCTCTCTCCCTCCCTCCCCCTCGGCAGCTAAAAATGGCTCCAATCTCCCCAGAATGCTCGAGGTCAAACAGCGACGCTGGAGCTCAGCGAGGAAAGGGCTGAAGATGTTCAAGTGCACAGCTCATTGCTCCCTCCCGGGCTCGGGGAATGCAGTGTTCCTGATCCCTGCTCCAAGAGAGATGGATGCCCCAAGGGTGGAGATCCCTGAAGTGCAGAAGGCTGTAGGAATCCCCTCCAGACCCCAGATAACTCAGCATCAAGCTATGGGATAGGGGACATCCCTCATCCTTGACATCTCCAATCCTTCCCACCACCATGGAAGGTGGAAGAAGACCTTTCCCAATCCTCACGACTTTGAAGGCGCCTCCTTTGGACACTGTTCTCCCTCCTCCTCCCTCTGAGGGGAAAACACACACACACACACGTCCAGATCCATGTGTTGATCCCAACCCCAGGAACGGAAGCCCTGACACAAGAATGAAAAACTGGGACAGTATTTCCATGGCTGGAGGCCCAGAGTGGGACTCCTGGATCCATCTTTTGGCACGACAACAAGTGACCTGATTTCCTTACAAGCCACGAGAGCTCCCAGCAGTCTCCTCCTTAAACGGGTTCATGATTATCAGGATACCAAAGGAGAGATGGAAAACCCAACTCCAGGCTCCCTGCTTTGAGGGCCGTGAGTTTTCCCGAGATTTTCCTGCCTCAATTCCTCCTTCCCTCAGCTTTTAGGCTCCAGGAACGAAGTGGCAGCAGCAGGACGGGAGTCAGGCAAGAGAAGAGAGAAGTGCAGCTCTCCTTGGATGGGCACTCGTCTCTCCCACTTTTCCCAACCACATCCCTCCTCCCGCCAACTCCTTGTGCCTTGGAGCAGCCGCATCCCTGTTTTGCCTCCGCCTCTCATCCAGCTTTTCCTCAGGAGGAAAGTGCAGGATTCGAGTGTGACGCACACGAGATGCAAAATCCAACCTCAGATCCTGAGAGGCTGCTGGAAAAACGCCCATTCCAGGGCAAACGGGGGCAACGGGGAGATTTCAGCTGGAACCATTGGATTCAGGGTTTCCCAGAGACAGCCAAAGGGTTTAATTTCTGTGTATTCATTAATTATCTCATTATTTCCAGGACCATGTGCTCCCTATTCCGATAGCAAAGGGACATCTGAGGTTGGTTAAACTGTTTGTAATGGGGCCATCTCCAGCTTTTTGGAATTTCCTGGTTGGCACCTGCCCAAATCAACACATTTTCCACGTAAAACACGAGTCCGAGGAGCTGCACTAAACAATTCCCTCGCTCAGCAATTCCTGTGGCACTGGCTTTGGGGACTTGACAGATTTTAGGGAAAAAAGTCCCAAGACTGAAAAACAAGCCCAAACTGTGAAATCTCTTTGATCCCTGCAGATGTCTGATGAGTGCAGGCAGGAAAAATAGTTTGGAGATTGGGGACATTTCCAACGAAGAGGAATTGTTGGGTTTTCCCTTCAACTTGTGGCTGACAGAAGCCATGGAAGAAGCCCCAGGGAGCAGCAGCGTCCCTTCCTGGATGCTGATTTAGGAAGCAACAGTCTGAAACCTCTTATCACATCTGGAGTAGAAGGGATTGTTGGGATAATTCCCAGGAATCTGCTGAGATGTCAGCGTGGATCACACCCTCCTTCCAGCCCTGAGAGCAGCTAAAAGGCATGGAAAAAAGATCCTGGATCAGCCTGCCTCCATCCTTCCCAGCAAACACCTTCACCATCATTATCTACGTCACAGAATCCTGGGATAGGTCCGTTTGGACAGGACCACAATGGCTCATCTGGTCCAACCTCCCTGCCCGAGTCAGGTCATCCCGGAGCACTGGGTTGTGTCCAGATGGTTCTGGAATATCTCCAGAGATGGAGGCTCCACCACAAACCCAACAGCTGGGAGTGGTGGCACCATCACAAGCTGCAGCTTGTGACCACCTCTGTTGCTTCCTGATCCCTCTGGAAGAGTTGGACAGGGAGGTTTCCTGGCATTTCGGACTTCTCCGAGGTTCACGGGTGGCCCGGAATATGACACAACATTGAGTTGTTAGCAAAGGCCAGGGATTTGGGCTGGAGTTCCTGGCTGCAAGTGCTGGATGTGTCACTTCTCCTCGGAGCAGAGCTGGCAGATCGGCACCGCTGGGGAAAAGCTGGGGGGGAAGGGAAGGAAATCCAACCCTTCCCCAAGTCACCTGTTTTCCTCATGCCAGCGCTGCCAGTCTCCCACGGAAAACCCAGCCTGCAGATTGAGCTGGTGCTAAATGGATTCCTCCCCACTCCTCCCTTCATTCCCACACTCCTCGGCAACCCTGGAGCTGCCATTCCTGAAAATTTCACACCTAATTATTCATCATCCCTAACGAGCCCTCACCAGGCATCCACTGCTGGTCTGGAGCTGGTTTGAATCGGGCAGAGTTGTGCAATCTCTGGCACCAGCCCTGCTCAACCTCTCTTTGAATCCCAAAAAATGAGCCTGGAGGACCTTCTCTGGTCTGTCCACTCAGTCAGGGCAGAGGGAGAGAGGGATTTGTCTGGGATAATGTTCCAGGCTGAGGTTTGATCAACATGGTGGCCTCATTAACAGCACTGCCCACACAACTCCATCCTCCAGCGCTGGAATTCCTCGGGGCTGAGCAGGCACAGCACAAATCACGGACAGATTTGGTGGGAAGGAAAAGCTCAGCTCTGCTCCCACGTGCTCTGTTGGTGCAGTTTTCCACCCCAAAGGGCCAAAAAATTCTGCTGGGATGGAGCAACCAGAGATAATCAACACCTCCCTCATTCCCAGGGCGCTGGGCCCCCTTGGGATCCATCCAGTCTGCGGCAGCCACCTGGCAATCCATTCATCCCAAGTAAAATCAGCACCTGATGGAGGTATTGGAAATCTGTCCCAGATTCCCATTCAGGGCTTGGACACATCTTCCAGTTCATTTTCCAGCTCCTCTTTTACTGAGGAGCAGTTGTCTCCTTCCCAAATTTGGTGTACTTGTTTTTCCACTTTTCCCAGAATCCCAGAATTCCTTCTCAAAGTGTTTGCCCTGCAGGGTCCCTCGCAGAAAATATCTGGAAATGAAAATTCCCGTTCCAAATGCTGATTGTGGTTTGCAGCTCTGCCTGAAACAGGCAGGCAGCGACTTGGATCTTCTGGAAAGCCAGGTCTTGACTTCCAGTGAGCTTCACCTCCGTCTCCTCCGGGACCTCTGTCATTCCAAAGCCTTTTTAAAATGTCATCATTCCAGGAGAAGCCAGTCGGGGCTTGAGCCAGGAGCGGTGACGGAGACTGAGATCAAAGCTGTGCACTCCGGGCAGCCTGGAAAGCTGAGGGAAGCCAGAGCAGGAGGTGACATCAGCCCGGCTCCGAGGCGAGCACACGGATTCTCCCCGAGCCTCGGAGCCGCTGAAAAACCGGAGGGATCCGGGAAGCTGGGATGCTGAAGGGCTGAGTCACTGCTGGAGGCTCTCCTGGGAGGAAAGAGCAAGATTCCCTCCCAAGAAGGAGCTTTTTCCACTGCAAACCCTCGGAGCACAGCGAGGTGGCTGAAAGGTCACTGGGGCTTGGCACTGCTTTGGCAACTGGGAGCCAAACGGCTTTGGTGGGAACGGGGATGAAGCTGCCTCCTCCCGAGGGGCTCTCTCCCAACAGGCTTCACCCACAGCCTGTCTGGGTCACTCTGGAGCAACTTCCCCCGTCCCCTGGCTGCTCCAAGGCAGGAGGAGGTCAAACAGGCTTTGGCAAGGCTGGGAATCCTGGTGCCACCCAAGGAAAGGGGAGTTTTGTCTTTGGCTTCCACGAGGGAAGGATTTTCAACTCAGACCCCAATTTGTATTTTGAGAGGGATCACTGGTGAGGAGCGAAGTAAATCCGCAGGTATTCTAAGGGTTTAAGTGGATCCAGAGCTTTTAAATTTGCAGGGAACCCAAATCCCATCAGTGCTTTGCCCCCACTCAGATCTGTGGGATCCCTGATATGAGTCCATTCCTTCCACACAAAGTTATTCCCTGAATTCCCTTCCCTTGGATTTGGGAGAGGATCAGCAACATTAAAGGGCACACAGATA
Organism: Corvus cornix cornix; assembly: GCF_000738735.6. Taxonomy (NCBI): domain Eukaryota; kingdom Metazoa; phylum Chordata; class Aves; order Passeriformes; family Corvidae; genus Corvus; species Corvus cornix. Next base: position 1,745,925 of record NC_046341.1, read on the forward strand.
GGAGACCCTTCCTCTGGAAATGTGGCATTTGCTCCATGATGGGGCTGACCCTGCTCTGGTATCCGAGGGGAAATAAATCCCACCCGGGAGGCTGGAGCACCTCAGGAGTGCAGGGTGGGAGAGCAAACCCACAAAAGCCAGCCAAGACTGACCTCTTGAGAAAGGCTGGTGGAACCACAGCCAGAGGAAAAGCCAGGGAGCAGCCGAGGAAAGGTGGGAAGAAAAGCAGGATGAGGACGATGCCAACAAAACCCCCTCTGTGCAGCCATCCCTCACCACCTCCCCAACACTAATTACAGACAACAGCACCCTGACAACACCAAGGGTGATAATCACTTCCCCAGGTCCATCCAGCTCGGTTTTTCATCTCTGGAAGTGGCCACAGGCAGATTTGAAAGAAGGGTTTAAGAATACAATAAACACACTGTGATTTTTTTTTCCCCTCCCCCAGCCTAAAAAAAAAATCATCAGCTGAGGGATTTCCTGAGCTGAAGGAGGAGTTGTCTTTGCATTAAACAGAGCTCGGGGGATTTTCCTCCTACAAACCTCTCCATTGTCCCTCAGTTCATAAGGAAAGAAGAGAAAGAAACATTACAACTTTTACTGATGATGAGGTGTCAGCTGAAAACGCAGGGCAAGAAATTAAATTTCTTCACCTGCACCTCAAGTCAGGCTGGAGAAAGCCCCAATTCTTCCTCTGACAACAAAGTCCAGGTTCATTAACAAAAATCAGGCTGTAAAATCTTTCCCCTGACTTAATGGGACGGCTCCAAGGTCCTTGGAAGGATTATTTCAACCCCACAGGCTCAATCAGTTGGTTCATTAAGCAGCAAAGCTTGGGGAAATCCACCAGGGATTCCTTCCTTCAGCGTTATTATTCCTGCTACAAAATGTCCCTCTTGATTTTTTCAAGCAGCTGTGAGCGAGTTTTGGCTTTTAAAGCAAATGAGAGAGGACCCATCAGCACCCAAACATCTGGGTGGAAGTGTTAAAGGGTCTTTTGGGGTGAACCCCAGCAGTGGGGAATAAATGGAATTTAAGTGGAATTTCATGGTGTTTAAATGCTCTTTAAATGGTATTCTAAAGGTATTTTAATGGTATTTTGAGGCATTTGCATGCCCCTCCTCCTCACACATCTGGAAGGGGCTCCAGCTGCACATTGCACCCCTCCACGATCCCACATTTTTAAGGAATTGGTTGTGTTTTTCCCATTGACACAACCTGGGTGAGCGCAGAGGCTCTGCCCTTCCGCACATCCCTCCCTGGATGGCATCCCAGGAATGCTGCTGGAGCTTTCTGCTCCGCTGGAGAAATCCCCAGCGTACTCAGCAGGGCAAGCCTGGGCAGAAGGCTGGGCCTAGAGGACCTGCCTAAGCCTAATTCCTGAATCAGGAATTTCTGCCTGGCACCTCCTGATCCCACAATGACATCACTGGGCACGAACCCCATTTTTTGCTGAAAAACGTGACCTGACTCTGGTTTCCACCCAAATCCTTTAAAACTCAGGGTGGCAGCCCTTGAGGACAACACGGCGTCCGTGGAAGAGAATGTATCCAAAAGGAGAGGTGGGAAGGGGATTTTGGAAAAATGGGGGAGAGCAGCACTAAATCAACACTGCAGCAGGGCAGGTGAAGAGGAGGAGAAGAGGCTCCTCATCACACAAACCTTCCAAATTCCTCATTTCCATGGCAAACACAAGCTCATCTCCACGCCTTGGCCGTGCGATCCACGAGCCCAGGGCATGGACGCAGCACTGGCCCGGCTAATTGCCATTTACCTCGTTAGCAGGGCGCAAAGGAGTGGCAGGAATTCCTGCCCCCTCGGGCTGCCACAGTCCCGAGGCCCCGCTCCTTGTTAATGAGGCCCCTCCTCGGGATCCTGAGGGGTCCCCAGTGAGGGGGAGGGTGTCTGTGGGATTTGAGCCCTTCCCTGATGAGTTTATGGCACAAGTGCTCCCTGCTGAGCTCAAGGTTTATGAGCTGGAGTTGATCCTGGAGAGCGGGGCTGGGGAGGGACTTGGGGCTGCAAACCTGGGCTGTCCCCACACAGCTCATCCCACTGGGGAGGCACCAAAACCCTACGGAGGGAGATTGGAGACAACACCCCCAGGGCTTTATTCTCTCCCCAAATCCCCAAATCTGGGTGACCTACAAACCGGTTTTGCTCCAGTTCTGCCCCATGACTCTGCCCGATGTCCCTCGGTGTCTCTTGAGGTGGCACCAAGCTCAATCCCACCTGCACTCGCCACCAACAACCAGCACCATACCCATTCCCAATTCCACACCCATTCCCAATTCCACACCCATTCCCAATTCCACACCCGTTCCCGATCCCACACCCGTTCCCAATCCCACACCCATTCCCGATCCCACACCTGTTCCCAATCCCACATCCCCACGTCTGGCTGTTTCAGAGCAGGAGTTGGGTTTCAGTGCTAATGGGAGAACAATTGCGGTGGGACTCCAGAAACGCCTCGCATTAAACACAAAAAGCACCAGAAAATTAAAGCTTGGACTGAATCACATCTCAAACTTTTGGGACTGGAAATTCCCACTGGGAATGCAGGACCAAGACAAGAGCTACTATTTGTTGACAACCTCTTGAAATCATCCTCTCCGAAATGTTGAGTGACTGGAAATCATTGCCCTCCAAATTTTCAGCTCGTTAAAAACACTTTATAAATTCATCTCGGATTGCTACAAATGGTTTGCTTTGCTTTCATCCGCTGGGTTCTTCCATATCCACTTCTGAGTGGGATTTAGGAGAATTTCCAAGGAAGAAGCAGTTCTAACCATTGTAAGAATTCCTCCCTTCAAACCCCCAAAACTTTAACCTCTAAAAAATGTGATCTGAATAAAAAGAAAAGACAAGGAACAAACGCAGCGTGTGCAATGAGCTCCCTGCGCATCCATGGCTTCTGCAAGGGAGGAAAAAAACATTTAACGTAAACCACGTTGGAGCAGCTCGGCTTTGCCATGGATTGTGATCCCTGAAAACCCTGGCTCCGAGACACAGCCCCCTTCCAACGCCCTCCCCTCTGCTCCCCTCAGCAGGGAGAGTTGTTTGTTTGGTTTTGTGAGTCCCAGCTTAATGCAAAGCAGGAGGCAGCAAGGAGCGGGGCTTGCCAGGGGCAGAGCATCCCTTTCCTGTCTTTCCCGTGCTTCCCGTGGCAGTTTTGGATGCTGCCAGTGTTTGGGTTGGGTTTGTAAATCATTCCTGACAGGCCCAGTTGGTGACTGTGACGCCAGCCCACGGAGGGAATTGTGGAAAACGGTCTCAGGCTCAGGCTTAGCTTGGCTGGGATGGCATTCCCCCCACAAGTGGTGCCTCATTCCCTATGGGTTTTCCCTCCTCTGTCCCCAAAGGACACATTTTACAGGGGGACGTGGTGTCAGCAAGCCCCAAAATCCTCACGGTACAGAAATAACCAACCCTAACCCAGCCCCCTTTCCCCCTCTCTTGCCACAATACCCATTCTGGTCCTCTGGAGGCTCCAGAGGCTGCTCCCGGCAGGAATTCCCAGCACATCCCTCATCCCTGCCCAGCGCCGTGGCTTTGCCAGAGGGGTTGTGCAACAGCTCAAGGACAACAAGTGGAAAAATCACTTCCAAGTGGGAGGTAAGGAGATGCAATCCTGTCTGTACAGGACAATAAATCACCTCTTTGAGCTTTTCCAGCTTTAAAACATGAAGAGCAGAGGGCGGGGATGCGGCTGGCGAGGGAAGGACTGAGGGAAAGACCAGAAGGAAAAGATCCCAGCTGAGGAAAGAGGAGAGCAAACTCCGGAGGAGAGGAATAAAATCTGTTCCACATCCCTGTGCATCAGCACCACGGTCTAAGCAAGGAATCAGCTCCACAGGCAGTGTCACATTCCTGAAAAGTCTCAGTGAATGCACGTTTGGGACAACATCACAGGAAATCCAAGGAAAATGAGTTCGTCTTCCCATTTCCCAGGGCCAGCACAGCTCCCAAAGCTCCTCAGGGGCTTTTTAGCTATGATTGGTTTTATGGAATTCCAGACTGGTTTGGGTTGAAAAGGCCTTAAAGATCATCCACTTCCAACCCTGACACCTTCCACTATCCCAGGTTGCTCCAAGCCCCCTCCAGCCTGGCCTTGGACATTCCAGGGATGGGGCAGCCGCAGCTTCTCTGGGCACTCCCCACCCTCCCAGGGAAGAATTCCTTCCATTTTATTCCTTAGCTGGAGATAATTTGGAGTTTTCACAGCCCAAACGAGACAATCCAACAGCGCAGGAGAGCAGAAAAACCCAACCACATTTGGATGGAAATTCAGAGGGGTTTCAAGGAGGGAGAACTGAGGGAGTCCGGGCGGGTCTGTGCTGGTGCCAGGGAGCATCCATGGGATGGGGACATTGGGAATCACCTCTGCTGGTCAGTGCTGGGGGCTGTGGATCAAAGGACAGCTCCTGGTCCATCCCTAGGAAGGATCCCACCTTCCTGGAACAAGGGAATCCCAAGCTCAATGAACCCCACACCAAAACCTTCAGGTAGGAGAGAGGCACAAGCCACATTTTGGATATCCCATAACCAGGGGAATGCCAGGAGGAGTTCCCAGGAGTTGAATTGGTCCAGAGGGATTAGAAGTTGACCTAGGATTTGGGATCCCACCTCCCTTAACTTGCTATGCGAGAGATGATTTTTTTTCTTTCTCTGGGACATCTCTGTCCTTAAAGTGGCAGCCTGAGAAAAGCAGCGGGAAGGCAATAAATAAATAAATGAATATGTTAGTTAATTTATTAATAAGAGACTGAAGTGCCTGGATAAAGTATCCAGGGCCTGGATACTCGAGGAGTGAAGGATTTAGAACAAGTAGCACTCGCCACACTTGATCTTTTTATCCCCCCTCATTTCCACTCCCTTCTAAAGGCTCCAAAGCAGCTGGCCCGGGACATTTCCCATCCTTCATCTAAACTCAGAAGAGCAAAAGCATAAACATTCCAGAAATATCCATGGAGACCTTTTACTGATTGGCAAATGAGGCAAATCCCCCTCCATCCCTTTCCCCGTGTGTTCCTGAGTACATCCAGTGTTTACGGACCACAGCTCCACTAACCGTGCTCCTCCCGGGATCACTGGGAATCACAATCCTGCCCTCAGACAAAACAACAACAATCTAAACTTCAGAGAATTAATAACAATGTCTAGCACTGATGAGCCCTTCCAGAACATCTCCCGAGCCTTATGCAAATTAATGATTCCCACAAGCAACGTGGATTTCGGATGATCCAAAAGGATCCAGGGCAATCCTGGAGGAGAAGGAATCCGTTTGCAAAGCAGTTGTCACCCTGCACTCCCAGCAGGGAGGAGATTCCGAGCTCTCTGTCTTCGTGGACGTGAAAAGGGAATTATCCAAAGTGCCAACCCTTCATGCCAGGAGGGAATTCTAGTCACTCCCAAAAGATGGGTTTAACAGCTAAAGCTGGATCCATAAATGATCCAAGATTATGGTGACCGTCCCCAGCCCAGCACGGATACAGGCAGTGCCTACAGACAGCCAGAGTGGGAGCACGGAATGGGAAAAGCACCTTGAACCACCTTTATGTGACCCCAGAGGTTGGGAAACCAGGATTGGGAAAGGTTTCCAAGTGGGAACACACCCCAGTGTTTACAGGGAGATGGGAATGCTGCCGGATCCTCGGGAAGGTGTCCCTGCTCATCAAAGGGGGTTGGATGAGGTGACCTTTGAAGGTCCCTTCCCACCCAAACCATTCCAGGATTCCTGCCTGCTCAGAGGGATTCTGAGAAGGGCTCCCACAGTGGAAGGATCAATGTTATCCCATCCAGGATAATTTCCACAAGGAGGTAAATCCACCTGCATCTCCTCACTCATCTCCACGCACTCCAAAAGCCCAAATTTTGGGTAAAGTCATTGTGGGTATTCACCACCTCCAAATCCTGCTTTCCCCCCCAAAATCCCAATTCAGCAAAGCCACGATGAGCATTAAAGCCCTGGAGGAGATCCCTGAGGGGGTTCAGACTCCACACCTGCAGGTATCCCAGAGAAAACTCTGCTCTTCCCAGATTCCCTCCACCATCCCAGGGAGTCCCAACCCCACCGGGAGCTGCTCTTTGCTACACTGGAACCTCCTCCGCCAGGTTTGAGTCGATCCTGCCGCTGTCCTGGCTCCAAGCCAAGGATCACAAGGGTGATTATTTCATCTTCAGAGCCTGGTGGTATCCAGAAGCTCCAGAGTGGCGATTCCACTTGGAAAGCAGTGACTGCCCTGCTCTGGAATGCTGCAGGAGCCTCAGCAGAGCCTTCCCAGAGCTCTGCAATCCCAGCCTCCAGCTATAAAATCCCTGCTGTAGGCAAAAACCAGGACATGGAGAAGGAGATCCAAGGAATTTCTCCATCTATGACCATCACAGCTCCATAAAGCTGTTTAAAAGAGGGAACTGAGCTTGTTTTCCTTGTGGAAATCCTATGTTTATTTTTAGTTCTGCCTCGGAGTATAAATAACTCCGGAATGAAGTGCACGGTGCTTAATTCCCTTCATTGTGCCCTTAATTGCTTCCTTGTTTGCTTTCCACTTTCCACTCTGCTCCAGCCTCATATTCCAGCGCCAGCTCCTCCCTTCCACGTTTGTTTATTGTGTCTGCATTTCCAGAAACTGAAAGGTCAGGAGAAAATATGAATTTTTTATGGAATTTCCTAATGCCACCAAGGCTTCACCCTCCCCGCCTGCCCTTGGCATGGATTCCCTCCCATCCAGATGCCACCAGCCTCAATCCCAGAGCCATTCCAGCTTTCCTCAAACACCCTCCCTGTTTTCTTTCCTGTTGGTGTTGGAGCCCTGAGCTTGCACCCTTCAGGAGAACATTCCCCATTCCTTCGGATGCTGCCAAAGGAACTGGTGCTGTGCTCATCCCACTTTTGTGAGGCCACCCTTGGATAAGGAAGGAGCTGTCAGCTCTTCCAGCACCATCTCGTGATGCTTCCCAGCAGGAACGGTGGGATTTGCTCCATGGATGTCCCCATGGAGCACAGCAACACCTTTGGGAGACTCCCAGGGCAGGAGTGCTTGGCCAGGGTGATGTTGGACTGGGAGCAGGGATGTGCTCCATGAGGTTTGGAATTCTGGAGCTGTCACACTAAAGCTGCTTCCCAATCCCCAGCAGGGCACAATCCACATCCTGGAATGATCCACATCCTCATTCCAGCTCTTCCCAGCATCCTCCCTTGAACACGTGGAGAACTTTGCTTCCAAAAGAAGCAGGAGGAAGGTCCAGTCCAACACACCCCTGAACCCTGAGCCTCCACAGGCAGCTCCAGCCCTGTGGGAAGGGTTTTTCCATGTGTTCCATGGGCCAAGCACTGTGCTTGCTCCACAGCAGGGACATGGGTGGGAAGCTGGAGGCGGGAGCATTTCTCCAAGGCGAATCTGTGGGGGAAAGAGCTTGGAGTTCCTCACTGGGAGTGCAGGGAAACACCCACTCTTCCCAAGAGAACATTCGAGCAGGATGAGGCTTGTGCACGGAGCAGGGATGAACCAATTGTCCAGCCTGGAGATTCCAGGGAGATCTCGGAGCCTCTTCCAGTGCCCCTCTCCAAGGGAGCTGGAGAGGGTGACAAGAACATGGAGTGTCAGGACAAGGGGGAGTGGCTCCCCACTGCCAGAGGGCAGGGGGAGATGGGATCCTGGGAGGGAAGAGAAGAAGAAGCTGTGGCTGCCCCATCCCTGGAAGTGTCCAAGGCCAGGTTGGAGCAACCTGGGATAGTGGAAAGTGTCCCTGCCCACGGATAGAACGGGATGGGCTTTAAGGTCCCTTCCAATCCAAACCATTCCATGATTACTGCCCTCAGTCCTGTTGCAGGGGTGGATCAAGCCATGTCTCCCAGGTGGATCATGTCCAAGGTTTTCCTGCCCTGCCAGCCCCCAACCAGCACTGGGGTTTATTTATTTTAATTTTGAAACCTCTCCCCAGCCTTTAAAGCTGCTCAGAGTTTCCAATAAACCTCTGCCCGTTGGGATTCCCACCCTTGGTCTGGTTCTTCCTTGTGCTCCTCAAAAAAAATAGGGCTTGAGTTTTTGGGAGGCTTAAAATTCCTCCCTCAACCTCAGAAGGGGTAAGGAGAAAAATATGCAGGGATGTGAAACAAATTCCTGCCTAATTCCTCGGGAGACCCAATCAATGGGAGACTTCTCCTCCGTGTTTATTTTTTTCCCAGCAGAAGTCCCAGTCTGTCCTCTCCCTCCTCCAGACATCCACACCCAGGAGCAGTGACATCAGAGGATATTTTAGGAAGGCAGCTTTGTCCCCAGCCCCGGGCTGCTGTGGTTCCCTTTCCCTCACACAACCCCGCAGTTCTGCTGCCCAGCAGAGGCACCGGCAGCTCCTGGATGCCAACCCCGGAGGTGAAATGGGAATTTGAAAAAGCAGGAATTGTCTTTCCCAGCCGTTTCCCTCCGAAGGAATAACGCGCCTGGCTTGTGCTGCTGCTGACACAAGGGTGACTCACGGGCCCAACAATGTGGGGCTGTTTGGAGGGTCAGGGCAGGAATCTGGAACTGGCCCCGTGTCCCTTGGCAGGGGCTGAGCTCAGCTCAAAAACGCACTTTTATCCCTGTAACACATCCGGAATGCAGCCCTACCTACGGCTCCCATTCCCAGACTCCTTTCCAAGGCTATTCCCTGCGTCCATGGGCCCCTCGCTCCAGGCTTTGCTGGAAAATGCCCTTTGCAAACCCCACCTGTGCCCACCTTTCGTGTCTTGGAGGTGGATTCCACCCTAAGTCTGTCCCTGCCTATTCTCATTTCACCCAGGTTTGCTCCAGCCCCAAAATCTGTGGATGGTCACGGATTCACTGCAAAGCCTGGAGCAGGCAGGAGTTTCCAACCCCCTCAACCCCCATCTGACACCATCCCTTAGAACAGCTCTGGGAGCACATTCCAAGATATCTTCCCACCTCCACCTGGAGCTGAACGGAGCTGCTCTCCCGAAAGATTTTCAAGGAGACCTCCCACAAAACCAACCAACAGCGAGTGGTGCTCCTGCCATGAGTGATCCCAAAGGGTTGATCCTGTGGGGAGAGGGATCCCAAAGGGCTGATCCCAAAGGGCTGATCCCAAAGGGCTGATCCTGCAGGGAGAGGGAGGATGAGGAGGAGCAGCTGCCCTGCCAGGTGTCCCACACCACCCTGCCAGAGCAATGTGCTCCAGATCCCTCATCCTCCTGCTCCTCCAGCCTGGATTCCATCCACGCTGCCCACTCCTCGGCACAGACCTCCCACATTCACACATGGCTTTCCCAGCCCTCCAGCTCCTCTTCCTGCCCCAAATCCCACATCCCAGCTGTCCTGGAGCCCCGGGCGTGCTCCCTGCATGTCACCCTGACATTGGAAGTCTCAGCTCCTCCTCAGAAACCTCAGCCTTGGCTTGTGGCACCCCCCAGACAGGGAACAGCTGGGAAACGCTTCAGCCCAGACAACGAGCCTTTTCCTGGGATTTTAAAAGGTCAGGAACAAAATCCATCTTATTGCACAGTGCACGGAATTTCACCATGCTGCAAGGCCAGCCCTTCCCACCACTGGCATTTCCACGGCTCCGGAGTGGGATGCTGCTCCTGGGGGATGCTCCAGACCTCCTGGAGGATGTTCACCTGAGGATCACAGCCCCGACATTCCCCAAGTTCATCTCCGAGTGTGGAAGCTTTTCCCTTTCCCAGTTTGGCTCCATTCCCTGCTGGCTGCGTGCTGGTAGCTGGCAGCTCCTGCATCCCAGCAGATCCATAAATAATTCAACAGCTTACTAAAAACAGGGATCCATCATCTTTATGGTTCTGAAACATGCACAGAACCGGGGCAGAGACCTGGAGCACCAGGAATGAGGCAGGAGAAGTCAGGGAATATCACCAGGGAAAGCATTGGAGACTCCAGCTACACCAGGGCTGAGGGAAAGGGAAAAACCCTCAGACTCTGAGTTAATTCTTCAACAAAAGAAAAAACCCACAACTTCCCTAATTCCAGACAGGGCCCTGAGCAGCTCTGTGAGGAATTCCAGCTCCAGTCAAAGCTGTTTTCCACACTTCCAGTAGCATATCCTCCAAAATTCACAGGGAGAGGAGCACGCTCGTCCTTGGCTGTCTGGGCCTCTCCATCCCCAGCTCCGGGAGCAGACAACGCCACAGAGACAAATTCCATCCTCCCTGCAGCTACTGCTGCTCTGCTGATGTGCGAGCCCAGCCCTCACCGAGGCTCCGTGGGAAGTTTGGGAGCCCTCTTCCCACATTTCTGTTATTTCAGTAACTCCATCCGCACCCGGCACTGGAATTCCACCTCCTGCACTCTGCAGATATCGATGACAAATTAAAAGATCATTTTCTTCTGCAGAGATCTCCAAATCCTTCTGGCAGGGAGGAGGGCTGACAACGGCCTGGGCTCCGGCCCACGCTGCCGAGTGCTCCTTTCCTTGAACTTTTCCTTTCCTTGGCTCTTGTGCTCAATGGAGTGAAAAAGGACTTTTTTTTTTTTTTTTCAAATGCCTGTGCACAAAAATTTATCAAAAATCAGGGTCCTGCACTTGCAGGAGGAGCACACTGGTATTCCAGACCCAGCTCCGGGGATCTGGGGCATTCCAGACCCTGTTCCAGGGGTCTGGGGCATTCCAGGGAAGAGGAAAAGGAGGAAAATCACTGGGGATCATTGGCCCTCATCCCTGGCAAGCCCCATCTCATCCCTGCCTGCTCCCAAGGGATTGGATTCCTTCTCCACAACAATTTTCCACAACCATTCCAACACAAATTATGGCATCACTGCTGCTTTGCAGAGCACCCAACAGGGGGGATTTGCATCCATCAAGACATGCAGGGATACCCAGGGATGCCCAGGGACATCCAGGAATACTCAGGAATACCCAGGGATATCCAGGGATACTCAGGGATACTCAGGGATACCCAGGGATACTCAGGGACATCCAGGGATACTCAGGGATACCCCGGGATATCCAGGGACATCCAGGGATACCCAGGGATACTCAGGGACATCCAGGGATACTCAGGGATATCCAGGGACATCCAGGGATACTCAGGGATACCCAGGGATGACAGCAACAGAGAAAAGGGAAAAATACCGCTCATGGGTGCTTTACTCCTAGAGACGGTCACTTCCCAAAATATCCCTGAAGGAATGAACTTCCAATAGTTCTCCTTGGCAGCAGCAGATGTGGAGAGCCAGTGCCAGGCTCATCCCAAGGGAATGGGGACCACAAGGTAAAGCAGGGAGAATCCCGGCCTGGGTGAGTGATTTGAGGACGGGGATGGAGAAGCCATCTCCTCACCGCTCCACACTGCCCGCACCAAGCACAGCCCGCCAGGGCTTCCCTGAAAACCACGAGGAGGTGACAATGAAAGGTGACACTCCAATCAAAACCTCAAGAGCACTTCCAAGGACCTGCCACGCTTCCAGGGAGATGGGAAGGGAGGAATTCCAGGCTGGGAGGGCGGGGGAGACGAAGGAACAGGAATTAAGTGTCGCCACACACGGGAGAGCAGCAATTTCCTCCTTCCCACCTCGCCTCAGCTCCAGCTGCAGCTCCTACGCTGGGATATGGACACAATTCCCACTCACCTGCTCAAGGAAAACACGGAGCCGAGGCTGCTCCGCTAAAATCCAGGGAACTAAAACCAAATAAACTAAAATGGGAGGCGCTGCCTGATACTGCCTGGAATACAAACGACTTGCCAGAGACCAGCAAGAGATCTGGATTTCCTAAAAACACTCCCAGCCATCCCAGGAAGGGTAATTCCCATTTGTCAACTTGAGTTTTTCCTGGCAGCACCTTCCAATCTCTTGGCACCGCTTCCCAGCTCCAGCAGACAGCTGTGGATGTTTGGGAACGGAGCTGCTGCACGCGAGTCAGGTGTGGGAGCTGATCAAAGCCCCGACAAACGTCACGGCCGTGCTTGGATGACAAATCAGGATTTAATGAATTCTTTTCAATGATCCCTTTGCCCAGAAGATATCAGTGATTTGGGAACAGATTTCTCTGTTGCATTTCGGGAGAAAATCCAAGTTTTCCCTCGGGCTAATCCCACTTTTTTTTAGTTCCAGTCCCCTACTTGTGCCATCACCACCATGCTGCTCTGGGAATTAAAGGGATCCTGATGAACCTGACGGAAGCGGCAGCAGCAAGCTGGAATTTCGTTAAAAACACCTCTTTTCCCTGAGCATTCCCACAAATGTTTCCCATTAACCTCAGGACAAGGTGTTACCTCCAGAGCAAAGCTGGCCTTGTCTCAGCTCCCTGGGAGAACTTCCCACTCCTCTGGCTGCTCCACCGACCCCGCCCACGGCCGGATGCTGGGATGAGGAGGAAAAGCCTGGATCAGGTGTCCAGATGTGAGTCCAGCCCTGGCAGAGCCCAGCAGCAGCTGGTTCAGAGGATCAGCGGCCTGGAGCTCTGCGAGCATGGCTCAGCCCAGCTGTGCTCCCAAATCCATGAGGATATCGGGCTCCGAGCTTCCCTCCCAGCAGCGCTTTGGGTACAAACTTTGGGATCCACATCAGGTGCGGATCATGGAATAATCTGGGTTGGAAAGGAAACTTCCAGGCCCTGAAATAAGCAGGGACGTCTTCACTCAGAGCCTCGTCCAACTGTTTCCAGGGATGAGCATTCCAGGGATGTCTGGAGGTGCTACGTGGACTGGCTGGGACGCAGCGCTCCGGCACATCCTGCCCCCAACACCACCCAGGATTAGGGACACGGGGTGGGACAACCCTTGCTCCTCACGGATTTCTCTTCCCTCCTCCTCTTCCCAAGCCAGCCGTGGCGGGGGGGGAGGGAGCTGTGCAAATCCCACGGCCCCAGGGAAGCCTCTGGATTCCCTGGCAGCAGCCAAGGCCTCTGGACAAGCTGCTCCGCACGCAAAGCTGCCGGGACAGCCCCGGCTGACCGTCAGCAGGATTCCCCGCCTCGTAATTTAAGGCAAAAATCCCGGGAGAACTCAGAACAAGCGGCCAGTTGGTAACACCCAGGAACTCGGGGGCTCCAAGAGCTCTCAGATATTCCAGGAGTACAAAAGAGTTCCTGAACTATGGATAAAAACCCAGAAGGGACAACCAGGGGGTTTGGGAGAGCAGTGGTGGGGAGCTGCTGGTTTCCCATCTCCCCGTTTTTCCTCCAGGAATGGAAGGAGGATCCTCTCCACTGGATCTGGAAGGAGGATCCGCTCATCCTCCTGCTCCAAGGATGCTTTGGAATGAGTGCCCTGAGGCAGAGCTGTCACCACCAGCTGTGGTGCCACACCGGTGACACGGTCCCAGTTTGTGGCACAGACTCATCGGCTCAGGGGCTATTCCAACAGGAGGCGCCTTAAATTTTCCAGGGGTTTTTTTCCAGTCAGGACCACGTTTGGATCTGTGCCATGGAAATGTCGTCTCGTTGGAAAAACGAGCTCAAAAATTAATCCTGAGTCCAGGTCTGGGGTCCTGAGCACAAGAAGGACAAGGAGCTGTTGGAGCAGGTCCAGGGGAGAGCAGAGAGATGCTCAGCCTGGAGAAGGGAAAGCTCCAGGGAGACCTTGGAGCCCCTTCCAGTGCTTAAAGAGGAATTGGAAAATAGAGGGAAAGTGACTTGTTGCACAGGCAGGTACTGACAGATGAGGGAGAACGGCTTCCAACTGACATAAAGCAGGATTATTTGGGATTCTGGGATGAGACTCGGAACATGTCATCACACAGCCCTTCGGAGAGGGCAGGGGGCCACAGGGCATTTTTCCAAGTGGTTCTGCTGCTGGGATGGGAAGCAATCAGGAATCCCCTCAGATTTGCAGGAATGCTCGGACTGCTCCTAAGATTTCTCTCACACACGCAACAGAGATGCTTCAAACCAAACATTTGCCTCCAAAGAAGGTAGAAAGGAGAATATTAATTATTAATTAAAGGAGAGTATTAATTATTAATTAACAGGACGATGCCACGTTCTGCTTTTATCCCAGCAGAACTGAAATCCAGGCACTTGATTTACTTCTCTTTCCTTTATTCTTTGGAAGCACAAATAACACACCTTGCAAAGGGCAAGTCCTGGTGTTCCCACTTTCTTTCTCCTCCAGGGCCAGGAGCAGCTGAATTTTGGGATGTGCACCTGGATGTGTTCCTGGCACGTTCCCTGTGTCCTCCAGCACATCCTCAGTGCTTCTGGCTGGGGCTCTCCAGCAGCACCTCCCTCTCCCTGCCCTCATTGCCTCATCCCACATATTCCAAATTCCTTTAAAGGTCTGCACTACGGAGCCAGTTTTCCGAGGCGCTGGGAATCTGCATCAGCACCAAGGCAGGAAGAACCACAAGTGCATCATACCCCAAAAGCCCACAGCAGACCTGCTCCAGGGAGCATTCCTCCAGCGTGAGCACGGATTTTCCTCAGAATTAACAGGACAGAGGGTGGTGAGAAACAGCGAAAGGATAAAACCCGACCAGGGTCACCCCACAGAGCCACAGGAATTATATCCCACGTCCCTTTGCTGAGTGAGTCCTTGTTCTCCTCACCAAGGTGAGGAAAAGGAAGGAGATCTGAGCAAAGGAAGGAGATGCAGAGCTGCAGCACCGCCCTGTTCTGTTCCTGCTCAGCTGCAGCTGGGCCTTGCTCTGAGGCAGAGCTGGTGGGATTTGATTGATTTACAGGATGATGGACACGGCTCAAAAATACGGCACCTCCGAGAGCTCTGAGGAGTTTGATTAAAGGTGAACATAAATCAACCCCCCAGCATCCTCCCTCTGCTCCTGCACGCCACCTCCAGCTGTCCTTTGTCCCAAACGCTTCCAGAGCTGGGGTTGTCCCTGAAAACTCCTCCCCACATCCATTCCCACATGGACAACCCTGTGTTTGTAGGAAATTCAGTCTGGCTCATCCCCCAAAGCAACCGAAATGCCGAGGAAAAGACCCACTGATACATCCAGTCCTTATGTCTTTTCCCTAAGGATAAAGGTGGGCAGGCCCTGGCACAGGGTGCCCAGAGCAGCTGGGGCTGCCCCTGGATCCTTGGAAGTGTCCAAGGCCAGGCTGGACAGGGTTTGGAGCAACCTGGGCTAGTGGAACTGGATATCTTGAAGGTCCCTTCCCAGCCAAACCATTCCAGGATTCTGGGATCCCAGCTTTTGGCTCCAGGGGTGGAGGGTTCTGCTGAGGGGAAGGAAAAGCCCGTTCAGAGGCTTCACTGCTGATGTCTGTTCGTGCTTTACATCAACAACGGCTTCATTTTTAATAACCTTGTCATCTCACCTATGTAAAATATGCATCCAAATGAAACCCCACAGATTTGGGGTCTCTTGCTGTAGGTTAAACAAACATCCCTGCAATTCAGCCCTATAGAAAATGCTCAAATTGTTCACATTATTCAGCCGACCCATTTTTTATTAAAAAAGAGAGAACCTCCAGAATAACACAATTCATGCTCAGCAGCCGTGATTATGCCGCGAGTTTTCCTCACTCACAAGCGATGACACAAAAAATTCCATGCCTCTCCCAACAAATCCATGCTGCAGCAGTGGAAATCACTTGGACACAAGATCTAAGCTCTGCTGCAGGTATTTCACCTGCAGAGGGTGTCTGGACATCTGCCAGGTTGTTCCCAAGAATTATAAGCAACCCCAAGCCCCAAAATAAGTTTGTCTTAGCTGGGAGAAAGTTCAATCCTACAAAAATAATCCCACAACAGGATTGGGATCTGAAGCAGGTGGAGATTTGTTAGGAAGGTGGTAAAACACTGGCACAGGCTGTCCAGAGAAGCCGTGGCTGCCCCATCCCTGGAAGTGTCCAAAGCCAGGAGCGACCTGGGATAGTGGAAGGTGTCCCCGTGGCAGGGCAGGAACGAGATGAGCTTTAAGGTCCCTTCCAAGCCAAACCATTCCATGACCCTACAGTTCTAAGGATGTGCTGGAAGACACAGCTCCTTCTCCCCCTGCAATCCCATCCTCCCTGATGCTTTCCTTGGCTGCACAAGAAGCACCTGAGACCGTCGTGTCCCACCCCCACAGGTGCTCACCTGTCCAGCCTGGGCTCAGCTGCATCCCCATCCCAAACCAGCACATCAGGGATGGTGATCCAGGGATTTCAATGATCCAGGGACTGGATTATGGCAGCATTATAAGTGGGAAGTTTATAGGATTAATGCAACACACAGACAGGAGCCTTTCCAAGGGAAAACATCCTCCAACTCCTTCCCTACAACAGAGGGGAGAGCCCCTCTGCTCCTGCCAGGCCTGGCACGGATTAAGCTGCAGAAGGGAATTCTTTGTCTGTGTAATGATTAAATCTGGGTGAACCCACAGCACAAAAACAATCCCCATCCGTCACCTCCTTCCCAGAGCAGCAAGTCAAGTCTTGCTCCCATGAACGCGCTGGGAGCACCAGAAACGTTACTGAATTCCATGGAACTCCAGACCTGCAGGCCTGGGCTGGGAGAGCGGGGAGGTTCTGACAGAGGGATGATTGATTTCCAGAGGAGCCAGGAATGTGATGCTTGAGAGAAGTCAAATGCATTTATTGAAGTCCTTCTGTTCTCCAGGAAACCGCAGCACATGGGGCTCTGTCCCGGTGGGGACAACGAGTCACTCAAGGGCTCCTCAGGGGCAAGGCGACAGGAAATTGTGACCTGCACTGCTCCCCTCACAACGTGGCAGAGGAACTGCGGCAATTGCATCCCCAAGAAGTGGAGAGAGGAGAAAAAACTCCCACAGAAATACCTCACTAAGGATGGGAACCTACCCCAGGCGCCAGCTCTGTGCTTGTGCTGGAAAACATCTGTGAGCACACGGAGCCAGGCTTTAACACCTGCCTGCATATCCGCAGTGCTGCCACACGATTCCCTGCATCCTCGGGCTGGAAAAGCTCCCTGGGCAGCACAGATAACATCAAGAGGGCAGTGCCAAGCCATGCCCAAGCTGTGGATGTCCAGGGATCACCGTGGATGTCCAGGGATCGCCGTTCCCGCTATTCCCAGTGCCACAGCCTGCTCCGCATTCCTGGCTTTGTGCTGCTCTCATCTCACTGCTCCTTGGCCAGTGCTCCAGGACAGCACAGATCCCTCCCCGAGGATGGAGCTGGGGAGGTTCCATGGCTGAACACGACACCAGGACTCCCACACATTCCCAAGGGCCGCTCCAGCCCTGCCCTTCCAGCCCAGCACTTCCATGTGCTGCTTCCACGGCTCTAAGGTTTCTAGGAACTGGGCCCAGGTGCTCGGGAGCTCAGGATGCAGCTAAAGCAGCTCGTGTGGCCTTTGGCCTGCCAGGGCTGAGCAGGACAGGACAAACCGAGCTGGGGTCATTTCACACAAGCCCACGAGTTTCCCACCCCGGCCAAGCTTTGGGAACGCAGCTGTGGGGAAGGAACACCGGGATTAACGCCCGTTCCCTGCTCTGCAGGGAGGCAGGGAGGTGGCACAGCTCTGCAGGGAATCTGCCAGGTTGTCACCAGAAAATGTAACCAAGTCAGAGTCCAAAACCAAGCTTGGTTTAGCTGGTGGGAAATCCAATCCCACCAAAAAAGAAACCCGTGACTGGATTAGGATCCGAAGCAGGTTTGGTACAAGGAGGGTGGTGAGGCCCTGGCACAGAGCAGCTGTGGCTGCCCCTGGATCCCTGGAACTGTTCTAGGCTGGATGGGGCTTGGAGCACCCTGGGGTGGTGGAAGGTGTCCCTGCCCATGGCAGGGGGTGGAGTGAGAGGAGCTTTGAGTTTCCTTCCAACCTAAACCATTCCGTGATCCTACGATTCTTCCGGACCAAGACTTGGGACACACATCCACACTTTTTTCCCCAAATTATAATATATCTAAACTTCACTGAAACTAATCCCAGGAATCACAGCACTCCAGGAACCATCCCTCTCCGAAAGGAAGCCATTATTCCTCATTTCCCCCCCGGCTGCAACAGCAGGTTGCTGTTAACTTGTCCTGAGCCTAAAAATAGCTCTCCTCAAAGGAAATCCAAACCCTGCGCTCTCCTCTTTCCCTCACTCCCTAATTGATGGTTTCCAGGTCAGCCCGGCTCTCCGGGAACATCTGGTGGTTTTCACTCCATCCAAGGGAAGGCGAAGCTGACCTGAAAGGAGAACATGGAAAAGGGTTGGATGTCTGCAGAGCCTCCCTGCCACAGACATCCGCATAGTGGGGCCTCGGAGTGAAAAGGAGCATCCACAAAGGCACATTCCTGAGTGCAGGGCTGCAGTGTGCGTGTCCCGGATTCCCAGAGGGATGTGGAGATCCATGGGAACAGGAGGATCACCCACAGGTGCTTTTAGGAGCATTTTTGCTCCTAAATACAGAAATCAACGCAGTTCAGTGAGTTGGATTCACAGGGGTCATCCAAATCCAGCACGTGGCCCTGCACAGACACCCAACAGTCCCACCCCGTGCATCCCAAACGCTGCTGGAGCCATGACCATTCCCTGGGGAGCCTGTTCCACCCTCTGGGGAAGAACCTTTTCCTAAAATCCAACCCAACCCTCCCCTGATGCAGCTTCCTGCCGTTGAAGCCACCTAAAACTCTTTGGTGGCTTCGTCAGGTGAGGGAGTTGCCCTTGGGAATGAGTTGAACATTTATTTCCTGCACGTGGGGGAGACTTGAGCAAACCCAGAACGGTTTTGTCTTTCCGTTTAAGTGAGGTTTGCCTGTTTCCAATCCACCTCATGGCAGGACAGGGGATATTTATCTTGCTCTGCATGGATTTGAGAAGAGGCAGGAGGCTGGGAAGGTCCAAGTGTGTCACACAGAAACCTCCCTGTGCCACACTCCCCAGCTTCCCTCGGCTCCCAAGCTCCACCAAACAAGAGAAAAAGCTGGGAGATGTCACTGCAGCAGGAATTTGGGAGATGCAGAGAAAAATCAGTCCCGAGGATAATGAATATGTCATATTAAACACGGAAAATCACGGACAAGCTGCTTCCGACAGCAAAGGCTGGAGAAGCAAGGAGGAGACAACATGAGGGATGAGCAGGAGGAAGATGGAAGAAAGACATCTCCCAAAAGGGAGTCTCTAAATGAGGAGAGATGGCAATAAAATGAAAAGCAGCAGGGAAAGAGGAGGAGATGGGAGTGTCCTGGTTTTCCATACATCCAGGAACGGAACCTGGCCCCAGGAGCTCCCCCGGAATCCGTCAGCGCCTCCAACAGAGCCATCACTTGTCAGCACAGCCCTGCTGGAACTCCCAGGCTGTGACACCCCGAGCTCCACGCTCCGCTCCAGCTCCCGCCCAGGCAGGGACGAGCGTTCCCTCCCGCGTTCCAAGAGGCAGCGCTGCCTGGATGCGGAGGTGCTGACAGCAGAGCAGCAATCCCTCATTCCTCTTCCTCGTCAGAGCGCTGATCCCCCCAGGAACGCCGAGTGCGTGGGTGACAGCAGTCGGAGGGACCCTCGGTGGATTCTCCAGTGCCATCAGCTGGGATTGCTCCCAGCCAGGCGGGAACGGCAGGGCCGAGTGTCCCCGTGTCCCACTGCATCCTGCACTGCACGTTCCAGGCTTTGGGATAAAGCCAGCACTGGATTCCAGCCTGCTACAGACCGAGTCACTCCATGGAATGTTCTTGTGGAGCAGCCTGCTCCATGGAAGGTGTCCCTGCCCATGGAACAAGATGAGGTTTGGGATCCCTCCCAGTCCAACCCATCCGTGATTCTATCCCATAACTCTTCCAGTTCCAGACCAGCACAGTCAGGATCAATACCGTGGAGCAGGAACCTCCAATCCCTGTGCCCAAACCCCCGCAAGGATCCTCTTCAACCCTTAGGAACACCTTTGTTGGAAGAGAGGTGAATTTTATGGCCACGTTCCAAGAGCTCAAAGTGCTGCCCTGAAATGCAACGAGTTCCTAAAAGCACATCCTGACCTTTATCTCAGTGTGCTAATTGAGTTAATTACCCCATTAATTGAGGTCTGAATCTGCCCTTCTGGCATTCACAAGAATTCAGCCTGGTTGCACTCAAGGACAAAGTGAGCATGGACAAGGACAGGGGCTGGTCTGGGAGCAGGCACCGGGAACGAGGATCCGGGAAGCGCCTCTTCCCCAGATCAAAGCATTAATTAAGTCCTAATTCATCCTCCTGATGAGAAAGCTGAGAAAGAACCTGGGATGTGGAGATTGGCTCTGCACTCCCAATCAGGCCGATCCCACCATGAGATTCCCTGGCTCCTTCCAGGACTGAGGGAAGGTTATGTTTGCACTGGGAGTGAAAAGCTCCGGATTTAGTTTTCCGCTCGGCAAAAGAAAACCCCAAATAATCCTTCAAGTCCAGGTCAACCCCAAAGCATGACCAATCCCTTTGTTTTGGTTTGGTGCTCCTGATCATTTTCCCCTTTTGCAGAGAGGTTTGGAGGCTCTAAAATATTGCTGGGAAATGGAAGAAGGGGAATATTGAGCTCTGCAAATGTAGGAACAAAACAAAAAATGTCCTTTAGAGGAAGATGAGCTCCCAGTGCCAACCCAGTAAAGAGCTGCAGTCAACCCCAAAATTGCATTTCTCGGCAAATCAACTCCTCATCCTGTAAGAAGTTGCCCAAATCTCCACAGATTCCAAAAACAAAGCTCTGGGATTTGAGCTCAGTTTAAATCTCCATCACCACATCCAGGTTTGGATCCTCTCCGAATGTTCCCAAGCCACAGCGTGGAAACATTTTAAGAAGGACTTTGATAAAAGTGATTTAATGGTGTTTAGCTTTGTTCTCAAGAGGAAAATAAGAGAAATAATGGGATCTTTTCCCTTTATTCAGGAAAAAAAAGGTGTAGGAGATGGGAATTTTGCCCTACCAGGTGCTTAAACTGGTTAAATGATCCATGGGAGCATCCCTAAAAAGGCCTGGCCCCACCACCTGGCTGTTAATCTGCCTGTATTGTCCTCCCTTTGCCAGCCCATTTTGTGGGTTTTCCCGATGGAAAGAATTGGGGGATTTTTCCAGTGGTGGCTTGACCCAAAAAACCCCAGGAGATGCCAAAGGCAGACCCAGAGTCCCACTTGGGTTTGGTTTGCTCTGGGTGTTTTTCAAAGTGCTGACAGCAAAACCCTTTCATCTGCTGGGAAAACAGCACATGGTCTCCCATAAAACAGCAAACCCGTGACCCTGGGAATTGAAGTGCTCCAAACTCTGCTCCCTGCAAGCCAAGGCTTTTCCTCTGTTCCCAGAATTGCTGCAGCTCCAGGAGAGTCGGAGAAGAGGTGAGGCAGCACCCAAAATTCCCTTATTAAACAGCAAAATAAACACAGGCATCACACCTGGCAAAGATCTGCTTCTACGGGAAGGGAGATCTCAAGAGGTGACACATTCCATGAGGAATAATATCCAGAAATTAAATCCAGCACAACTCCTGCCACCCAAAGATGGGCTTGACCTGCAGACATCAAGTTTTTATCATGAAAATATTGCCCAGAAGAAACACAACAAATAAAATACGCGCCCCAAACCCCTAAAGTTTGAGAAACTAATGATTAAACAGGAACAGAAAAAGGCTATAGCCGAGGATTAGATCTTCTGAATGTTAAGGAAATGAAATATTCCCGTTCCAGGTGGGAAAACCTGCCCAGGGAAACTTAAATCACACCCAGCCAGCTCAGGGCTGAGGCAGCAAGAACCACTCTCAGCTGGAGCCACCACAGAAATGTTCCACTGCACCTGGGTCAGTCTGAGCATTTTGCACATCGCTGTAAAGAGAGGGCTGAGAGATGGCAGAAAACAAAATTCCCACTTCAGCAGGAGCTGAGGGGAAAAGTTTTCTCAGGAGTTTTATGCTGCAGTTTCCTCTATAAAACCCCCCCAGACTGCTCTGCTCTGTCCTTCCTTCTCCCTCTTTCCTCTCCCTTAGGACTTCCTTCCTCTTCATCAGCTCTCCCAACGAACTGAGAGGGCTGAGGCTGGAACAGAAATAGCCCTGACTTGACATCCCCAAAAATGTGCCTGGATAAGCAGGGCTGGTCCAGCCTCAGCTGCTGGCCGGGCTCCTCCTGGCAGCGGTGACCTCCCGAACCCGGCCAGCACGAGATGGGAGTTCACTCCCTCCTCAAAACAAACCAAACCCCAAACTCTGGAAGGTCTGATTCTGTTCCCACTTCCAGCTGAGCCCACGCTGGGGAAATCCAGCAGATTTCCATGAACTGCTCAGTTCTCACCACGGAGAGCAGGGAAGAGGGGCCGGGGGTGCGCCGAGCGCTGGCTCCAGGCCCCGCTGAGCTGAGCTCAATCCCCATTTTCCTGCAGCCTGTGGGTGGTTCAGAGACAGGGTTTGGTTGGGCTCAGGGACAAGAGGGTGCAGCTGGGAAGTTTGCATCCAGATCTCGACTTGCAAAGAGCTCAGATCCAGGGGGTTGGGTCAGATCCATGTCGAGGATTCATTTTCTGGATATCAAAAACCACCCGTGGGACTTGGAAAAGCCAGGCCAGGCCTGGCATAGATGGAGCAACAGCAGCACCCTCCCTGGAGCCTGAGTTACTCCAGAGAGATCCCAATCCACGCCAGGGCAGCAGGGAAGTTGTGCTCAGTGTTCACTGCCACGATTCCAGTGGACACAATAACAGCTGCTTGCTCCAGCCCAGGCACAATTCCTAATGCGCTTCCCATCCACGGGTGAGCGGTGCCAGAACTCCTCTAAATGCACTTGGAGCTGCTATTTTTGTTTTGGGGGAAGATCTGCACAACTCCTCTGCTTTCACATCCAAATGGGCTTTTCATCCTCCTCCTCCTCCTCTCGTCCTCCCTGGCAGCTGCTCCTGGTCCATCTGTGCCGGGAGTGGGAGCTGTGGGAGCTGGGAATGGCAGGTGGGGGCCTGGTACCTGCTGTGCTCTGGCTGCTACTCCAGCCAGGTTCATCCAGAGCTCCTCAGGATTCCCATCATTTCACACTCCACACAAAGGATTTTCCTTCCCAGGAGGGAGTTCCAAAAGCTTCAGGGTCAGGGATGGAGAGTGAGGAAGGAAATGCAAGCTCAGCATGAACAGAACGGAGCACGTCTTGCCCACACCAAAGGGTAGAAGAGCTGGGGGCAGCTTTCCAGCAAGGCCACAGGGGTATCCAAAGGCCAGGAAAGCTGGGAAGGACCACGGGAGTTCTCACCCATCTCCCAGAGTGATCAAGAGCCACGGTGCTGTGAACCTTTGGATTCAAAGGAGAGGGAGTTACTGCAGGAAAAAGCCCAAGGCAGCGGGATTCTAAAGGATTGTATATGAATATATAAAAGTAGGAATATTGGGAGTTCTTAAGTGAAATATTGAGGGAAAACCCTGGCGTTTGGAAGAGCTGTGCAGCCCCTCTTGCTCCAGAGATTTTTGTAAAGTTAAACTACCCAGAGCCAAGGCCAAATCCAAGCAGGGATCCCCAGGACACACCGTGGGCAGGACGGGGGATCTGCAAGCGCCAGGTCCTGGAGGAGAAATGAATGACAGGAATAGAAGGAGAAGCCTCACCCAAGGGAAAAGAGCAGGACCAAATTCCATCCTCTCATCCCTCTCTAAGGAACAGCAGCCAGCGAGCCAGCACTGCCTGCTCCGATCCCGATCTCCCTGGAAATCTCCCCCTCCTGGCCACCCTCCTCAGATCCCATCACCCTTCCAGCTGCACCCCAGCACAGCCCCAGGTAGGCAGAGTTCAGAGCGCACATCTGGAGCGGGGCCAGCCCAGCCCACATCTGGCTTTGCTCTGGGCTTTGTTCATGCCCGAGGCCACGGCGCATCCACCTCTCCCCGTGCCTTTATCTCCTCCCAGGATCCCCTGGCTTTGAGCTGCTGTGTTTTATTGGAGCTGCACTGAGGAGCTCTTTCATTACTCGGCCTTTTTCTGGGGCTGTTTCTGATTGTATCAGGTTTGAAGCAGACCCCCAGGCCCAGCTCTGCATTTCTGACACAAACCAGAGAGATCTCCCCAGAACAGCTCCCCAGCCGTTCATTACTTTTGTGTTATTGCTTTTCTGCTTTAGAGGCCAAAACAGGGGCTCGGGGCAGAGGGATTGAACTCTTGGAATTGTCCGTGGAGCAGAGACAGAGGCAATCCCAGATTCCTGCCCTTGGGAAGGTTTGGGAAAACCACGGGTATCTCATCTCGAGCTCATCCCTGGTTTTTGGGTGAGGTCAATGATGGGGCTGCTCAAATTCCCTCACAGCATGGAGAAACCCTCATATCCCAGGAAAAACCGCACAGAACCATCTGCTCTTTGTCCCATTCCTTGTTTTTACCGTTCGGTTACCACATCCCCGTGAATATTCCAGCCCCTAGAGCCCTTTTCCAGGCTGGACAGCAGGTGCAGAGTTATGGGATTTCAGAGTCTGGATTTCTTTGGAAATCCTCGCTGCAAAACGCATCAGGCTGGAGCGTGGTGCTCCGCCTGCCTCAAGGTGTTCCCAGCAGGAAGAGCCAAGGAAAACATCAGGAGCAGCAGCTGAGCGGCGGAAGCCGATCCCACAAAACAATTAAAGGGATGAGCTTCCAAAGGCTCGTTAATTGGCTGCAGGCTCAGGGAAGCTGGAAGGGTCGGGAAAGGCTCAGGGAGTTCAGGAGGCTGCTGAGGAGGGGATTTTGTTCCTGGGAGTTCTCAGCCTTCCTTCCTTCCCCAGGGATTGGGGCTGCATGGAGCAGCCACGCGCTCCTCGGCCCAGCCAGCACCGAAACCACGCATCCAAACCTTGGGATAACGCAGGCAAAGGCGGATGCAGAGCCCCATTCAGCAGCACAGAACAATAAATCCTCCTCAGCGTTTCCAGGAACCTGGAGATTGCGGCCTGGAGCGTTTCTTTCCAACACACGTTGTCAGCACAATGACATCAGCTCATCCCGATACGTGCGGGTCCCATCCAGCTTGGAGCTCCACTCCCCATAAACATCCCACTCCTCTGGACTTCCAGGGTCATCCATCTCCCTCCTTGGGGCACTTTCAGCCTGAACCTCCAGCGATGAAATCATGGATCTGGGATGTGACTCAGAGGGGCCGTGACTCACCCGCCTGAGTGCTGGAGCAGCTCCATCCTCTCATCCCTGGGAGCAGCAGCTCCATCCCCTCATCCCCAGGAGCAGCAGCTCCATCCCCTCATCCCCGGGAGCAGCAGCTCCGTCCCCTCATCCCTGGGAGCAGCAGCTCCATCCCCTCATCCCTGGGAGCAGCAGCTCCATCCCCTCATCCCTGCATCCACACAGGGTTGGTTTGAGACGCTGGCCACTGAAATGTCCCGAAATTTAGCACGGATGCATCAGGAATGCTCAGCTTTGGATGTCCCCAAGCAGTGTTGGCAGGACATCATCATGAACACCAAGCCCACACTCCCACTTCTCCCTGCCCCAGGATGAGAGGGGAAGGTACTGCTTCAGCAATCTGGGAACACCTGGATTTTGCTCCCATTCCCTCGCTTTTGTCACAGATGGAGGCTAAATTAGGAGGAAAATCCAACTGGAAAGGAGCTTCCAGAGCTGCTCCTTGGCAGAGCTGCCCGGGAGCAGACACACAGTGAGGACAGTTTGCTTTGGCAACTTCCTCTAGGAATATAGAAATATATAGAAATATATACATTCAAATACCTCTGGCAAATGAAGGATCACAAAAAGAAAAGTTGGTTGGCCTTCCTGGCCGAGCCAAGAACGTAGTTTAGGTTAAAAAATAGACACTGGAAAGGACGGAGCCAGAAAAGAAAAAAAATCCAAACCACACCTTTTCCCTGCTTTAGGAATTGCTGACGCCACAAATCCGTGTCAGGGATGGAGCACGTTGCTCCCGGAAAGTGCCTGATCCACAAAACACTGGCCACACCTTTAGGGAGCCATCCTAGAGACAAATATCTGTCCAAAATCCCGTATTTATTAATCTGCTCTCATGCTCTGGAATGGATTTCAGCCGGTGTAAATCACTGCGCTGACAATGCACAACGAGGCAAAAGAGCAACCACATGTTCCCGGGTGGAATTGTTCTCCTTTCCCCCTTTCCTCTTTCCCTTTCCACTGCCTGATCTTAATCCCAACACTTGCAGGCTCTCTCTTGCCCCCAGCTTCTCACTGACCTTAGATCCCATCAGCTCCTTGGCAATCAATGGCGATTTTTCATACAGAAAAGGAAATTCTTCCCTTCGAGACGGCTCCAGGAGACCAAAGCTTGGCCAACACAAAGCAGTCCAAGAAGGAGGGCAGGGATGGATGGGATATTGGGAAGGAATTCCTGGCTGGGAGGCTGGGAAGGCCCTGGCACAGGGTGCCCAGAGAAGCTGTGGCTGCCCCTGGATCCCTGGCAGTGCCCAAGGCCAGGTTGGACAGGGCTTGGAGCAGCCTGGGACAGTGAAAGCTGTCCCTGCCATGGCAGAGGGTGGAATGGGATGAGCTTTAAGGTCCCTCCCAACCCAAATAATTCTGGGATTCCATGACCCAGGAAGTTTGATAATTAAATAAGGAGACAATAGAGGACTTTAAGGGTTAAAGGAAGCTACGGGAAAGTTCTGGGAAGTTTGCTTGGCACTGCCCTAATCCTGGCTACAGCCATCAGAGCAAGGAAGATGAAATGACTTCAAAGCTATTTGCAGAAATTTTGTCCTGAGCTGGAAAAGCAGCAACAGTAAAAGCCAAAAAAAACCCCAAAAAGGTGAAAATGGAATAAAGAAAATCTCCAAACAGGGAAGGAACGCTGAGAAAGAAGAGGATGGTGACAGAGATAATGATGGAGGAGGAGGCTGAGAGAGGAAAAGCAAAGAGGGTTCTGGAGATCAGGGCTAAGAGGAGCTGGACAAGGGAAGAGTCCAGAAAAAGAACCCAAGGAGAGGAAGCCCAGGCAGCATCAGGGAGCTGAGAGGGTGAGAGATCCCTTGGAAACTCCGGGGGGCTCCCGGAGCATTTCCACTGAAATCCAATTACGTGTTCTGGGGAGACAGCCAGGGGCAGCCAGGGGATGAGGGGAGCAGGGAAGAAAAGAGTTTGTGTTTTATGAGTTTTCCCTTGGAAAAAGCTCGTGGAGAAAGGGCAGAGGGGGCCAGAGCAGCTCCCCTGGGCAGGAGTCGGACCCTGCCAGCAGCAGGGGAGGAGCCACGCTCAAAGACACCCCAAAAACCACATGAGAAACGCTCCAAGTTCACCTGTCCTGGGAGGGAAACCAGGAATATTTCATATTCCAGCCCCAAAACATCGAGGGGGATGGGAAACAATGGATTTTCCTCCCTTCCATGTGCAGCCAAGATGGAAAGGCAGGTGGAAAGTGGTTTAGGGTTGCAAGTCAGGAGACTTCTCCTCGTGTCAGCTCTACAAATGACATCATTCCAGCAAACTGGCTGGAATTCAAGCCCAGGAATGCCCGGATCAGCCATTAGAATATTTGGGAGTGTGTTCTCCTCTGGATGGATGGGATGATTCCAGCAGCAGACCCCACCCCACCCTCCACAAGGCACAGCAGGATCCCCCCTCAAATCAATTCCAACGATTTGCAACGAATCCACGGCTTGGGAGGGGACTTCCTGAGGTTCCAAAGTCCAGGTTTCAGCAGGAACTGGCACCAACCCCTCTCCAATGTGAAGTTTTCCTTACAAATCTACAGGAATCACACTCACAAACTCCCAGGATTTCTGCTCTCCCTCCCTGGCAGGGTGGGAGATTCCCCACTAAGGGATGAACATCCTGAACCGGACAAGAACTTCCTGGATGTCCCCAAATCTGAGTCACAGCTCCCTTTAATCTAAATAAACACTTCCAGGACTGCTGACTCCATCTCCTTATAATTCCCCAAACCCCACAGATTTCTCACTCCTGTCCAGTGGTTTTCTCTTTTCCCTCCCTGGGGAAGGCCACCAAGAAGAGCTGGATCATTCCCGGCCTCCTGTGGCAGATCCAGCCCTATCTGTCACCCACACAAAATCCCCCGCATTCCCACATTTCTTGCTCTTCTCCTCGTTTCCTGGACAACAAATCCAAATGCCACCAAAAAAAGCTGGGAGCAGCCCCCCCTAGGGTTGTGCTGGCACATAATAAACACCCCCTGCTCCAGGGCATTTATAATGAAAATAAAATTAAATAAAAACTAAAAAAAAAAAACCAAACCACCCAAACCCTGCAAGCCCCAGCAACTCAAATCAATAATTCTGCTGGTTTTATTACAAAGAAAAACATTTTTAAACTGAGAGAGCCCTTTCCTTTCTGTAGGTCCAGAGATTAAATTTATGTCCCTCCTGCAACTCTTAATCCGAAGCATTAAAGCAGCAGAGGCATCCAGGATCCTCTGGAAAGCCGGGAATATTTATGAGCAGGCATTGGGCCTCTTTATATCAGCGAGGAGTGGTGGAGGGAACGACTGGAGAATGCACTTGAGGAGATTTACTTCCCTCCCGCCGGGAATTCAGTGTCTGGAGCAGCCACAAATCCTGCCATGACATAATATTCCATAAAAGAAAAATATGGCACCAATGTTTTATTTGTACATAAAAAGCCTCGTTTTAATTAAAAGGAAAAACACAGAGGGGTCTTATCGGGGGGATTTGGCAAGAAATAAGTGATGCCTTCAGTGTTATACAACCAAAAACTACTGGAAGAAGTTTTTTTTAAGCTTCATTTTTATCTACCCCGAGACACATTTCCCGAGCAGAGTTATTGGGAGGATTTTATTCCAGTTTTGCGTAAAGAATAGGAGGATGATCGTGTTCCCTGAGGACATTTCAGTTGTGTCACCCCAGAGCAGCCCCTCAAGGTCACTGTCCCCCATCCCTCATGGAGGGGAGCTCCATCCCAGCAGGAATTCAGCCCGACCCCTTCAAATCTTGGCACCTTTTCCGACTTTTGGCATCTGCCCTTGCCTCCATCCAGTTTGGTTTGCACCGACTGCAATTCCAGCTAATTTCTCCTGGAGCCGGACTCAATGACTCAATCCCAGTGCAGTCCAAGATATCAACTCCTGCCTGCTTTTGGGTGGAAATCTGGGATAATTTCCCTTCTTTGGCCCAGTTCTCACCCCCAAGTGTGAAATGACCTGAGCGCCTTCAAAGGCCCGGCTCGGGATGGCTCCTGCTCCGCTCGGAGGCAGATTGGGTCTATTTTGGGTGAGATCCTTCCTGGAGCAAAACCAGGACACCTCTGGAGAATGAGCCAAGGTCTTGGAGGTGCCTCTGTGTCTCCATGGGCCGTGGCTGTCCGCAGAGAGCAGGAAAAGTGCTTCCCGGCCCTTCCCATTCCCAGTTCAAGGCCCACTGGCCAATTCCCCAATTCCCTGCAAAGCCATCACGCTTTGGTCACCCCAGTTCCCTTTGGCCATTCCAGCGGCCACCATGGAATGGTTTGGGTTGGAAAAGACCTCAAAGCTTATCCTGTTCCACGGGGGTGGAAGGCAGGGACACCTTCCCTATCCCAGCTTGCTCCAAGCCCCAGCACCTCCTGGAAAGGTGGGAATGCCACGCGTTGCCTGCGGCTGTGCAAGGAGCAACCCCAGCTGGAAAACCCCAGGCTGGGATCACAAAGAGGCCGAGCAGCCCTCTGTACTCCGTGCCAAAATCTGGACAACACACCCCAATATTCCAACCGTGGAGTCAGAGCAGATCCAAGCACAGCTGAGTCACCTCCCAGTTATTTTTCCAGGACTTTCCGTGCCCTTCCTGCCCCCGGCACGGAGCTCAGCAGGGATCTGCTGTCTGATCCCACGGAGCAGGGACGGAGCTGCAGAAGCCTGGGGATGACTCACGTCACACACATCAGCATGGGCTTCTGGATTTTATTTTTACTCCAGTGAAACATCCAGCTTGCCCCAGAGCAATCCCATTAGTCACGCTGGCTCCTGGGAGCGGGCAGAGTCCGATCAGGATCAGGAGTTAGATGTGGTTTCCTCCTGTTTGATTTGATTGTTATTCATCAGGAGTGAAATTCCTGCCTCGGGACGAGCCCTGTCCTGCAGCCCTTCCATGGAATATAGGTCACCTAATTCCAGGCCCGAAGACACAAATAGCTGCTGAGAAAAATCCCTTTCAGATTTCCCGAGAAATTTTTCAGGACAGGAGGAGCACTTGGCTCTGCGGCCTCGCAGCCTGACTCTGTCTCGGTTTAAAGCTGGAATTCTTGAGTTAAAGCACCCTTGCAGAGGAGATACATCCATGGAAAACAGAAAGGCTCCTTGGCATGGAGGGAGAAAAGCCCCAGGCAGTGACAAAGGGCTTTAGGAGGACCCTGGGGACTCGGTGCATCCGTGAATTATTTGTTGTGTTTATTGCTCTGGGATCCATCGGGATGAACCATCTGCTCAAACCTAAAGCTGTAACTCCAATCCATAACTCAGAGCTAGGGTGGAGCTCCAGGCGAGCACATGGAGTCCTCGGGATGCTCCGGATGACTCAGGATTCCAGCATCTCCTCAGGAAAAGGGTCTCCAAATTTCCTCCCAAACCCCGACAAAATCCTGCTCTCCACACACAGAAAAAGGGATTTAAACACTGCATGGAGCAAAAAGGAGCTGCTTTTCCAGCTTTTCAGGGAACAACGTGTCGTGGAGGTCAGGGCTGGGGGGTTCTGATTAAAAAGCAAAGTTAAAAGATGATAAATCCAACCCCGAGAGACTTCCAGCCATGAGTGCTTGGAGGGATCCTCCCTCAAAAGGGCTCACTCCACACTCTGGGACCATCCCTAAAGCTCCTTCCCATTCCCTCCCATCCAGCTCAATCACTGGGCATCAGGAGGTCACCAGCTCTACCTCCCCCTTTCCCAGCAGAGTTTGGAGCTGCAAGGCCAGGACATTTCATCCCAACCCCGGGCGCTTTTTGTGGAATTTTCTGGCGGAAGATTTGCCCTTGAAGGAAAACCCCACGAGAGCAGAGGTTTGTCCCAACGCCTTTCCCTGAGGAGCTGTCACAGTTTGACTTGGACCACGAACACCTTTGCATTAGGGCTAAAAACAGCAACTGAATCCAAGCCAGGCCTTTTCCCAAGGAGAGAGAACCCCTCAGACATCCTCCAGCCCATCCAGATTTTATTGGACGCGCTGCTAATCCAGCAAACAACTTGGGAGCTACCAGGAACAGGGAGAGCAAAACGAACCTCACTGTGGGAAAACAACGGCTCCTTGGGAAAGCTCTGCACTCCGAGTTCACTGTCTGCAGACACAACATCCCTCAGGAAGATCCCTGGCATGTCTCACTTCCAATGAATGGCCCTTCTTGCCAGAGGGGGAGGGAGATGGGATTGGGAGAGCGTGGCTGAGTCTGAGGGACTGAGCAGAGCAGCCTCTGCTCCTCAGCGTCCCACTGCTCCCAACAGGAGCTTTCCGTGGCTCCCACCGCAGGGATCCATCCCCTACCAGTTTGCTTTGGGTTTTAAGCCTGGAATTCCCAATTTCCCAGTTCCAGCCCGCAGCTCTGAGTCCAGACCAGCTGTCTCCAGTTCAGAGGCCTCACATGGAGGGATGATGGAATGGTTTGGGTGGGAAGAGACATTGAAGATCTTGTTCCACCCCTGCCATGGGCAGGGACACCTTCCACTGTCCCAGGCTGCTCCAAGCTCCGTCCAACCCGGCCTTGGACACTTCCAGAGATCCAGGGGCAGCCACAGCTTCTCTGGGAAAATCATTCCAGGGCCTCCCCACCCTCACAGGGAAGGATTTCACCAACTCATCCCTGGAATTGCAGCTGCCTCACAGCCAGCCTGGGCTGCACAACATCCCAGACTGAAATAGTGCCCCAGATCTCCAGGTTTTTATGAAATTTTCCCCATTAATTTGTTTTAAAGCCAAGACAGGTGCAATAATAAACCAGAGGACCAAACCCAGCTCGTTTTCCCCAAGCCATAATGAACCTTCAGGCTCATTCCAGCAATAATGACACTGCACAGGACTTTACCTCTGGAAAGGTAAAACAAGGAAAACCAGGCAGGATAAAGGATGTGAAAAATGTACAATGAGTAAAAACAACAACAACAACAAAATCCCCAACCAACCAAGGGCTTGAGTAGATTCATTTAGTGCAGAAATCCTTATCGATAAAGCAAGAATTCCTGTGGTAAAACCCATGCAGAATTCCAGGAATTTCACTTCTGAGATGCATCCCAGGGCAGGATACTTGGGTTACAGTGTGGGACAGGAAGAAATGAAGGAGGAAAATGCTGTAATGAGTTCTGAGAGGAAAAGCCCCCCGGAATTGACGGGATTTAAAGCACTTCCAGAAGTCGGCCTTGTTTGCAGGTTGGATAAAAACCACAAATTTCATCAGAGCTCACTTTGTTAGAGCAGCACGGCCACAGGATTCCAAGGAAATAAAAGGGCCTTTATAAATATAAATATATAAAAGTACAAAGCCCTCAGCCTGCCTTGCACAGCACCCTCACATTTGCATTTCACAGCGGAAAGGTTCTTTGATTCCCCAAAAACGCCCCCTGGAGCTCGGGGCAAAGCTCCAGCTGGAGCCAGAGGAAAACCACTCGGAGCAAACAAACCAACAAACCCCAACCCAACGCAACCAACCGAGCCAGCAAAGCACCAAACCCACCCCCAAACCCATCCTGACTCCCCTTGGCTGCCTGCTCCCTGCAGGAACGGGCTTGGAGATGCCTGGATGGGAGGAAGGAGGATGAGCCCTCCTTCCAGGAGGAATGGGTGGGATGGGGAGAGCGCTGGACAGGGGAAACTCCACAGTGAACCACCCCAAGAGCCCGGGCCTTACTCCAAGGTTCCTCCTGAGGAATTCCAGCTCCACATGGGTGCCAGGGCTTGGAAGCAAGCAGCAAACTGGGAAGACCCTCACCTGGAAGGTCAGTGCCTCCACATTCCCTCACGGCAATGGGATCCCATGGGATTCTCGTGGAGATCTCTCCCAGATCCCTCTGCTGGCACAGGGCAGTGGCACCGCTGCTCTCAGCCGCGGCTCCCACAGCAGTGTCCGGCCTCCATCCCTCTTTATCCCGGCATCCCTGCTCCTGCTTCCCGCCGGCTCCCACCCAGCATCCCGCTGACGCGAGCAGGGCCGATCCGGAAGCTCCGGCCCCTGGGATTGCTCCATCCTGCCCACTCATCCTCGCACAGAGCCGCTGCCAGGAGCGGGAATCTCCAGCCACATCTGCCGGAAGATGGAGCGTTCCTGGGTGGTCCTGGAGGGAGCCCCACGCTCCTGACAGCATCTCCACTCGCCCACTTCCCACCCCGGCTCCCATGGACGTCCTGAACTTTAGCACATCCATAAAATTCGTGGGGCAGTCATTAACTGTGTCATCCTACAAACATTCCCTGGCTACTCCAAGCTCTCCCATTCGTCCCGTTCCCAAAGGCTGCAAAGGAGCGCTTGCAGTGCGGAGAGATGGGATCCATGCCCCCTTCCACTGCTGGGAGGCTGTGCCAGGAGGGATAAGGAGAAGGAAGGACAAGGCTGGCACAGTTGGCTGCTCCTTCCCAGCTTTCCCAAGCCTCTGGATGCTCAGGGCTGTGCGGGCAGCAGCTCCAGGTGCTGCAATCCCTGAATGCCAAATGCAAACATGGATCCCAAGGGAAGCTGGGATACCGCTCATTTGTTGGGAAATGGATACTCTGAGTGTAGTTTGGACACCTCCACACCTCGATCCTGCTTATCCTGCTCTTTCCCATCCTAAAAATCTTCATCAAGTGCATTATCCTTGGAGGCCCTGGGAGCTGCACGGGGAAGGTCACGGAGAGCAATTCCTCCCTTAGAATTATCATCCAATTCCTCTCTGCCTGCTCACATTCCTTTCCCACCCCTGGATGCTCACAGGTGGGAATTCCCCATCCCTGGAAGTGCTCAAGGGATAGGCCTTGGAGCAACCTGGAGCAACCCTCAGCAGGGGGCTGGAACTGGAGGAGCTTTAAGGCCCCTTCCCACCCAATCCAGGCTGGGATTCCACGCTGGGAGCTCACCTCCCATCCCAGCCCCGGAGCTGGGTGAACACCCAAGATGAACAGACTGAGAGACTCCACCCCCTAAACCTAAAAAAAGGAAAAGTTGGGGATTTTTTTTCCCTCCCTTTTTAATTTCTCTGTGGATCCGTAACCACAAAGCAAACAGCTGCCATCTGCAGAGCCACGTTCTCCGGGCAGGAAGGAGAGGGGGTGTGGGACGGCTCTGGGGAGAGGGCTCAGCTGCCGAGCAGGATGTGCTGAGGAGAGACAATGGAATCAGGGCTGCTGCAAACGAGGCAGGTGGGCTTCTCCTTCCTTTTTTCCTCTTTTTCCCCCCCCTTTTATTTTTGCACACACCAGTATTTGTTACAGGGCCCTGCACACCCCACGGCCCATCCTGCCAGCAGAATTCCCACCTTGGATTCTCCCTGCTGAGGGGGGAGTTGTGGGGATGTTCCCAAGAGTTGGCACCTGCATTTTAGGGAAAGCATTTTGGGAATGGTGAACGACATGGCCAGGGTTGGAAAGAGAGTTCGGAATCCAGGGCAGGATTTTTCCTCCTGGTGCAATTCCCCTTCCACTCCTCCCTGCAGGAAGGTGAGGAAAGCCCGGCCAGCAAGAGGAGGGATCCCAAGGTTTATCCCAACTCATTCCAGCCCTTAGAGCCTGCTGGCAGCCCAGGAGACACCAGGAAATGCCTCATCTTCACACATGTGAGGGAAACTCCCAGAAAAGCTGCAATCCCAGCTCCATCATCATCATCATCATCCTCCTAACTCTGCCTTTTCCCTACCGACTCCCATTGGGCCGAATGTTCTCTGAGCAATAAAGAGCAGGAAATTGGAATTTTGGGAGGATGTTCAGACACTCGGAATGCCCAGGTCACAAACTGACTCGTCCCTGGTGGGAGCTGAACTTTGAGAGCTCCACTAAAGGGATTTTTCCCGTTCCCCTTGAACTCCAAGCGCTGGAATCCTGCGCGGCACAAATTCCATTTCATTTCACTTCACACAAAGGCATTAACGACATTCCCATCCCAAGGAACCCCATCCAAACCCATATTCCAACAGGGCCAGCTGTTTGCCTCGACAGTGAGCTCAGAGGAGCTTCAACATTCATCTGCAGCAGCTGGAAATTTGGCAGGACGGGAGGGGAACATCTGAGTGGTGCGGACACCGTATGGATGCGCCGGAGGAGAGCGGGATGAGGGCAGGGCTCTGCTCCAAATGTCACCTCCAACCCCCCCTGGGGCAGCAATTTGGTGTCACGCAGGCCTGGTGATCCTAAAATCCTCCGCCACAATATTTAAGGAAGGAGTGACAGCCCAATCCTGCCAGGTCCAGCTCTGTTCCCTCCCAGCGGCACCACCAGCCGTCGCTCCAACGCTCTGGAAAAGTTTAACCTCCACACGATTTCCAGATTCCAGCCAAAAGCGAAGAGATCAAAGTCCAGGCTCTTTCTATGACCTCACCTCCACAGAGCCGTGGAATGGTTTGGGTTGGAAGGGAACAAAGCTCGGCTCATTCCAACCCCCTGCCAGGAGCAGGGACACCTTCCACCATTCGATTCTTCACTTAAATCACCACAGCTTATTAAAAAAAAATTGAATTATCATTTTAAAAAAGCTCCTCGTGCACAAAGATGTCTGGCACCTGGGAAAATGTGTTTGCCGAGTGAATCCAGTGGAAAAACCCCTCACTCAAAGCCAATCTGAGAGGATCTGGTTTGTTTTTCTTGTCAAAATTTAATTAAAGGCTCACGGGAGGAATTTCCTTGCTCCCTTTCTTCACAGAATTACACAGTTAAAATTTAATAATCTCCATTTCTGGCATGAAAATGAAAAATTACCCCTTTCCCAATCATATTTGCGATAGACACCACTCCACATCCGTTTCCTCAAGTGCACTGCTATTCCCTCCAGAGAGAATTATGGAATGCTTTGGGTGGGAAGGGACCTTAAGGATCACCCCATCCCATCCCACCCCATCCCACCCCAGGGACACCTTCCACCGTCCCAGGTTGCTCCAAGCCCCATCCAACCTGCCCTTGGACACTTCCAGGGATGGAGCAGCCACAGTTTCTCTGTCACTGTGCAGCCAATTCCACCTTTTTTTCCCCTAAAATATAGGAAGTTTTCAAGTAAAATAATTGAATTTTCCATCTCTTTGCACCCCTCATCCCACGGCCAGCCAGAAGCACAGAATATCTGGCTCCTGAGAACCCAGGATTCACCTGGGATCTTCCCACAGGGATGGTTTTTATGCTCAGAGGATGCATTCGGGGTCATTAAAACCCTAAATATGATTTGGCAAAGGTCCTGTTTCTAATCAACAATAGGGAGTAGAGAGGATGCGACTGGAAAAGGCTGGAGCTGAAGCCAGAGGGAAATAAAAGCTGGAGAAGGGACAGGGAGGCTCTTTTAGGGCTTTCCAAACTGGTTTCATCCTTTGCCCGTTCTGAAAAAGGACTGGGATTCTGTGGACAGAGAAAAAGAAGGAGAAACAAAAGGAAAGGGAAAGGTTTGCCCCTGTTGAGTGGGATTCAATGCCTGCAGGGTGGGGTGATGTCATCCCAGCTCCTGCTTTCCATCAGCTGGACACATGGAGTGTGGATCAG
Organism: Corvus cornix cornix; assembly: GCF_000738735.6. Taxonomy (NCBI): domain Eukaryota; kingdom Metazoa; phylum Chordata; class Aves; order Passeriformes; family Corvidae; genus Corvus; species Corvus cornix. Next base: position 1,782,302 of record NC_046341.1, read on the forward strand.
CAAGTCCAGGGGGAAACCCAGAGCAGCCCCAGATCCCAGATGGGTTAAAGAATGGAAAAAAGCCGATTTCCAATTCCAAAGTATCCCTTCGATCTTCCCTGGGAGGGTGGGCAGGCCCTGGCACAGGGTGCCCAGAGCAGCTGGGGCTGCCCCTGGATCCCTGGCAGTGTCCAAGGCCAGGCTGGACAGGGCTTGGAGCACCCTGGGATGGTGGAAGGTGTTGGGATTGGAACTGGATGAGCTTTAAGGTCCCTTCCCAGCCAAACCATTCCAGGATTCCATGATCTTCATGCTTCCAGGTACGCAGCCCTCGTGGGGATCAATCATCAGATCCATCTTCTCCAGGGAAGGAACTGAGCCAAAAAAGAGCTCAGATCCAAAGTCAAAATCTAAACTAATGCTCCGGGCTTCCCGATGGCTCATCCCACAGACGGAATTCCTCTGGAGCTGGATCCGTGCTCTGGATCCGACACTTCCTTAAGGAAATGTTTCTTCTTCCTCTCCCATTTTCCCTGACTGCAGCTGCTCTGGATGGTTTGGAGGCTGGAATGAGGTGCTGAAATCCCTGTGGGAATCCACCATGTGGAATCTGTTGGTTGTTAAATTCCCTGGAGCCTGGGTGAGGAATATCCATCTTCCCATTAATCTGAGGAGACAGAAGCATTCAAATGCCCTGTCCTGAGGCAGGAATCAGCTCAGGGCAGGACCCCTGCGGAAGGTGACTCAGCAGAGCAGGAATTTGGGGTTTTTCCAGGGAGCTGGGAATGGCATTTGGAGCTAATGGTCCAACCCCAACCCACATCAGCACATCCATGTTTTTTTGCCAGGTGCCCATCCCAGGAAAGGGCCACCAATGCTGGGATCCCTCCCCAGCCGTTCCTGAGGCATCCCAGGAGCTGCAAGAGCACCCGAGGGAACGGGAATTTCCCCAGGAATGCAGCTTGGAGGGGACACCTCCAGAAGGCCCCTCAGGCATCCGCCACCTCCTCTCCCTGCCGTGCTCCCAGCGAGCTCCACGGAAGCACAGGCGGGGCTGGACGCAGCTGCCCAGCACATCTGGGAGCCCAAGCAGCAGGAAAACAGCTGCAAACAGCTGGATCGGGATAAAAATGCCACCCTGGAGCTCTCCAGGGGCTGGATGTGCAGAATGCAAATAAAAGCCCAAACCATTCTGTCTGCTCCAATTCCCAGACAAAACACGGCTGCTCCTTCCCGAGCAAACACAGCCAGGGACAGTCCAGCTCCACGTGGGCTTTCCCCAGTTCAATCCGGGTGGTTCTGCCCAGAGGAGCTCAGGGAAATGCGAGCAAACGGCAGCAAACCTCAAAGAACGGGAGAGATCTCCTGCATCCCCAAACACGCGGCAGCCGAGGGGCTGCAGAGATGCCAACTGGCAGGGAACAAGGAGGGAACAAGGAGGGAACAAGGAGGGAACAAGGAGGGAACAAGGAGGGAACAAGGAGGGAACAGGGTATTCCTAAGAAACCTCCTCATCTTCCCCATCTGAAGGAGCTGGGAGGAGGGGGGGAGCTCAAATCTTAAATTGGGGGGAGAGCGAAAGAAAACGCTGCGATTCCAGAATGAGGATTTCTTCTCCTGTGACCACCCAGCAAAAGGAAAATGAAAATAGTAACAGGGAAAGCGAACTTCTGTTCCCTCAGCCTTCCCTTCTTTCAACCATTTGCCCAGGAATAGCTGTACAAAATGCAGCAAATTTGAAGCTTATGCCAATCATATGGATCCCTAAGGAACGTGGTCCTCAGGGAATGCTCCCAGCTGAAGCTTTCGCAAGGATTTTGGGGATCTCACAGCTGCTGAGGCCAAAAACAAAGAAGAAAAAGAGAGGATGAGATGGCAAGGACAGCGAAAGTGCCACAAAACCTCGAAATTCCAGCAAATCCTTGTGGAGGAAAGGAAAATGCAATGGAGTGCTCTGCTGGTATCACAGGAAGGAGAGGACAGGCACTAAGATACACCAGAAATCCATAAAACTTCAGGAAAACCAGTTATTTTTATCCTCCTTGGAAAGGAAAAGCCACTCTGAGCCTCGGGATGCTTTAGGATAACGCCATGGCCCTTCCAGGATTGATGGAAATCCCATTTATTAATTATTGTTTGCATGGCTGAGGAGGAATCAGCTGGAGCTGCAGCACCAGAGAGGGAAACTGAACTCCCAGAGGCTCCCAGGAGATCCTGGAGAAGGGAATGAGGGAGGAAGTGCCACATCTCCAGCTGAAATCTTTGGGAGGACTCACCTGGAGGACACCAGGGAGAAGGGACAGGCAGATTTGTCCAAACCCACCAGGAATCCAAACCTGCAGCTTTTTGGGACAGATTCCCTGGGCACAAGAGGTGGAGGCAGCCAAAGCCAGGGCTGGCCCTCAGGTCTGGATCCCAAACAGCCTCAAGGTCTGCGGTTTGTCAGCATTCCCCATCCCCACTCCTGCACTGGGATTCAGCGCTGGGAAGAGGTCCCAGACCTATGGAAAGCTCCAGTTTTCCCCTCAGGAGAAGGGGAGCTGAATCCAGGGAATGCCTTCTGCAAAGCCCCATCTCCCCCAGGGACGCTGCTCCGACCCCACAGCACGGCCGAGCAGCTCCAGACAGCTCCCAGTGGGGCAGCAGCTGCTCTGGGAATGAGCTGGAAAACAGCCTCAGGCCCAGGGAAAACAGCTCCACTGAAGCAAGAGAGCTCTAGAGCTTTCCCAGGGCACCACGGACCTCACCCCGAGCTCAGCCTGGGGTTTGCTGAAGAAGCTGCTCTGGGAGAGGCGGGTTTCACCCCAAAGCTCCAGGAACCCTTTCTGCAGGAACACAGGCCCTTGCAGACAGATTTCCATGGATAAATCCCCCTCGGCCTCCCAGCCACACTCAGGACTTCCCTCCATCTGCAATTCCCCCAATCCATTCATTTCCAGTGGCAAACCTCTGCTTCCCACACCGCTCCAACCATCCCAGCACGGCCACAAGGTTCTGATATTCCCTAAGAACCGAATGTTTGCTGGGTGTTGGGAACACTGAGACGGGACTTCACAGACACCAGACAGGAGCTGAGCCTCGCCACAAGGATGGGTCCCTCCTGCAGCTGCAGGGATACCAGAACTGGAAGAATAATCCTGGGAAATCGTGGTGTTGGATACCCTGAGCCAGAATCTGGGATTCTGCCTCCTCTCCTTCACCTCATTTGCTCTTCCCTCTGGTTCTTGTTCTGCCTGGGCACCACAGTGGGAATGACAGATCCCAGCCCCGGCCTCCAGGCGCTTCCTTGATAGCACTAAATGACTTTTAATAACACAGAGCTCATCCAAGAGCCTCCAGAGGAAGCTTTCCCCCTCCATCTCATCTCCCGAGCCCTTTTCCCTCCAGTATCCAACTGGTGCAGCCCTGGAGTTCCCTGGAAGCCTCACACCAAGATGCACAGTTCGAGATGAAGGAGTTCCTTCCCAAGCTTCCAAAGTTCACATGAAAATCCCTTTTTGGCTAAAACCCCTTCAGGCTTGTTCTTAGCTCCTGAGGGACTCTGAGAAGTGGAAAACCTGGAGGAAGTTGGACAAGGCTGCACCAGGAGCAGATGAAAACCAGAACCAGCTCCCAGACCCCCTGCTCCCAAAAACCTGGGAATTAAATGGACTTTCCAATCCCCCTGCACTCCACACATTTGCATCTTGTTTTGCTCCTCTCCGTAATTCCATGGGCTTCCCTTTGGCTGGAGTTTAACTCCACTCTGACAAAATCAGGTACAACATCAGTCCTGTTCCCACTTTTTTAAAGCTCTTCCTGCCAGATTCCAGCAGTTGCTGGCGTAGTTCTGACCAGGGCCCTGGTGCTACTGAGCAATCCCATGGATTTCACAGAATCAGCCCTTGGGAATTCCTGGCTGTAGGGAATTCAGCTGGACACAGGGATCTTGCTCTGACACGAGATCCTCTGCAAGCTCAGTGCTCCTGAGCAAGTCCATCTTCCCTCTCTCCTGTTCCTTGGAATATCGGGCTGCTTGTCCTGGCTCTCCCTGCAGCACCTTTCCTGCTCCCAGCGCCGTCCCAGCCAGCAGCGTTCCCTCACTCCATGGATCCCAGCACCAGGAACAGCCTGCAAAGGTCAGCGCAGTCATTTGATGTTCTCAAAACGCCTGGATTCCTTCAGGATTTCCCTTGTTCCAACAAAAGAAGAACGGATGGAATGAAGGAAGGGGGGCAGCCGGCCCCAACTCCAGGTGCAGCCCACCCCAAACCCTTCCCAGCCAGCTGAGCTCCCCTTTGGGCATCTGCTAAAATCCCAGAAAAGCTCAGGAGCCATCAGGTGGTCACGAGACGTGGAGCTGCTGTCAGGAAATTTCTCCACCGTGGTTTGAGGTTCTGCCTTCCAGCCTGATTTTCCTCAAGCTCCCTTTTCTTTCCTTGAAAATAATCCCTTCGCTCGGATTCTTGTGGTGCAAAGCTTCCAGTAAGTTCCAGCCTGGAATCCAGGCAGGGGGACGGATTATCCGCCTGCAGTAGGACACCTCACTCCGAGCAGCCTAATAACATAAACATGATATATTTGAAGTGCTGCTCCCTCAATAATACCTTTAAATGGACTCCATTTATTTCAGCATTATAAATAAAAGTGCTGGCACACATGGAAGTTTCTCTTGGAAAAGGGGAACAATGAGCTCTCCAGCTCCTTCAGCCTCTCCGAGCTCTGGTTGCCAACCTCGGAGCTGCGACTCCAAATGACTTTAATAAGCAAAATATTCCATTTTCCATGTATTGCTGCTCTTCAGAATGGATCCAGGTCTGCGGAGTGACGAGGAAAAGCTGCGGATTTCTGCCGAGAAAAACCAAAACTCATCCAAAGCTCAGCAGAGCCCATTCCAGGGGCTGTGGCTGTCACCTGGACACCGGCTTCATCCTTCTCCAGGAAAAGGGGACCAGCTCCATGCTCATCTCCAGCAGCTTCCTGGTGCCTCCTGCTGCTGGAGCTTTGGTCCCTCTCACACTGTGCAAGAAGCCAAAAGATTATTCCAAGCTCCAAAGCCCTCAAAGTCTGGAAAACTGCAAATCCACACCCAAGCCTTGGTACTGTGAGCTCACCTTTTCACGGGAGAAAGGTGGAATAGCCCCAAAAAGATCCTTATCTGTGGCGTTCTCCAGAGTTCCATGAACGCTTTCTCCGCTTTTTGTTGTTAATAATTCCAGCGTCAATTGGAAGCTCCGGGGGATTTTTCCACATGTTCTGACACATTGCCTCCATCCCCTTGGATGCGGGGCTGTTCCTGGAGGGATGATCGTGTGGTGCTGACAGTTCTGAGCACCCCATTATGTGCAGGGAAGAAGAGCTAAAAGCCTTTTCCTGGATAAAAAGAAGACAGGGAACTTGAGTCGGAGCTGCTCCGAGGGGGAATGAGGCAGCGCCAGCGGCACCTGTGGGCACGGAGGGCTGGGAACACAAAAACCTGTTTAAACCATGATCCCAAAACTCCTGGAAGCAGATTGGCCCTGTGGATAAGTGGTTGTGCTGCTTCCAATGACTTCATCCCGAAGAAGGGTGGCCATTGGGCTTGGACGGTTGGATCCTCTCCAGTATTCCCTGGCTCAATCCCCTCCCCAAGCCCCATTATCTCCAGTCATGCTCGGAGCTCATCCCGCCGCTCCGGAGATTCCCCAGGCACCGCCTTCCATCCGATAGGTTTTTCCTTTGCCAGAAAAACACTGCACAGCCCTGACCTCCCCGTTCTGGCATCGCCGCTTCCCATGGAACGCGCGGCTGCTTTCGCATCCAACTGGGATAACTGAGGGTGTTTGTGTTGTAACTGCGATACAGCTGCAGGGCCGGGGAGGCCGGCATGGAGCAGCCCGGGATTGATTGGCCCAGTCCGGTGCTCCCCTGGACGGCGATGGCCAGTGGAGCAGCTGAAGGGTGGGTGTGGAGCTCCACCAAGGGCTCCCCACCCCATCCCCTTCTCCTTTCCCCAAGGATCCCGCGTTATTCCAAAAGGGTGTGGCGGCATTACGCCACGGAAGCGGGACTCGGTAGAACGCGGGAGAGCCGCGCTCAGCCTCGCAGAGCTCGGGGGCTGATCCCAGTGAGCGCCAGGGAAAGATGCCCTGGGATGGAGCTCTTCCAATGTGCGTCCTCCAACGTCACCCCAACACCCCCGTCCAGGCGGGTCTGCCCACACCACACCTTCCAGTGCTTTCTCCAGCTGGGATGGGCTCCCAAAGGGTCCTACAGCAGCTGGATCCCAAGGTCCTGGATGCTTGGATATAGAGCACACCCAGCACTGAAGGAATCATGGAATGGTTTGGGAAGGGACCTTAAAGATCGTCCCATTCCACCGCTGCCATGGGCAGGGACACCTCCCACTGTCCCAGGCTGCTCCAAGCCCCAATGTCCAGCCTGGCCTTGGGCACTGCCAGGGATCCAGGGGCAGCCACAGCTGCTCTGGGCACCCTGTGCCAGGGCCTCCCCACCCTCAGAGGGAAGGATTTCTCCCCAAAATCCCAAATGTTCCATTTCACTCCATACCCCAAGTATGTGCTTGCCCTCATTAAGAGTTGTGTACATCCTTCTAATTAAGACTGGAATTAATTTAGCATAACCTTGGAACATCCCAAATCCCTCCTATAACACTTCATTCTGAACATACATCTCAACTCAAAGGGTTTCTCCTCATTTTTAGGCCCTTTTTCCCTCACAGCCACACAGGGAGAGCAGCAGATTCCACTTCCCGCTGAGGGTGAGTTACAGCTGCTCCATCTGAGCCAGCCCTCCCTGCAAATACATCCTGATCCTATCAATCCTTGCTAAACTTCTGGATTGGCTCTTGTTTATAAAGGCAAGACCTACAGCAGGACACTCAAAATATTTCATATCAGGCTATGCTACAGTGCCTTCCTGACTGGCACGTCCAGAAACCCCTGGAATTGATCCGGCTGCGATCAGAGCTTCCAAGCCCTCGCCTGTTGATGGAAATTCACGTGTAAAGCCAGTAGTGATAAGAAAAGGAAGTCAGGATGGTGAGAAGATGAGATCCTCATGAAAGCCACTGGTGTTGTCCAGACACAAAAAAACCTCCCAGTGGGAGCCGTGTCCTGTTCCAGACCCAGCTGGATTTAACATTTCCCTGGAGTCTCCTTTGCACAAGCCCTGAGGTTTCCAGCAGAACAACCATTAACATCAAAGCTTAACCCCAAGTGGCCTGAAAAAACCCCAAACTTCACCAAAGTCTGCTCTTTGTCCTTCCCCACGGGCAGAAATGGATATGCTTGGATCGAGCAAGCACCTTCCAGACAAAAATGCAAGGAAATGGATTCATCTTCATCTTTACAGGATGAGGAATTTTAAGAGTCAAACTTGTGCCAACCCCGTTAAACAGAAAGTGCCAAAGCGACAGAGCAAACCTCAGATTATCCACTTCTGAGTTTTCCAGAGGATTTTCCCGCTGTTCTCATTTCCTGCGTGCCAAGAAGAAAGGAAGAACAGCTCCCACCCCGAGTATGGGGAACGCCCCAAACAGAGCCCTCACCTCAGCCCGCTGCTGCTCCAAACAGCTCTTCCCTCCAACTCCCCCAGGAATTGCAACTCCAGGTCAGGCTCGGAGTGCAAAACATTGCTCAACTTCATGAAGCACAACGTTAATCCTCGAGGCAAAACCCAGCCTTAGTCTAACTCAGCTTTGCCTAAACCAAAACTTCAGCGGAAAAATCCTCAAGTATTGAATCAACAGAGATATGGGACAAACTCCCACGTATTCCAAGTTTTTCTCACCGGGAATCTTGGGTGCTGTGAGAGGCTCAAAGTTGAGTGTGAGGCAACTGGAGGGAGCTCACTCAGCACACCTCCTTTGGAATGGGACCAGTGGGCGCCAGGAGCTGGCCAGAGTGGGGAGCAAAAAGGTTTGCAGGAGATTCCTCCCTCTTTAGAGCAGAAATGTGCCTGAGGTCAGGGCTGGAGGATTCCTGGTCGGGGCCCTGGCTCCTGATGGAATCAAGGAAGGCAGAAACGAACTGGGCTAAACCTGGTGACAAAAGTGAGGGAAAAGAGCACAAACTGGGCTAAATCTGATTACAAAAATGAGGCAAATCTAAAACAACTGAGGCACCATAATTCGACAGTGATGTTACAGGAAAACATAAAAAATTATCCCAGCAGTAATGTCTGAGAGCCAAATCTGATGAATTTATGAACGATGCAACAGGTTGGAAGCTCTGCCTTCACCAGGGACCAGCCCCAGACTTTGAGGGGAGGTGAAACCCCCCCAGAATTAGCCCCAGCTTGAGGAGTAACACCCCAGGGACGCGTCCTTGGCTCAGTAAAGCAGCACGATAAGGGAAGATCTGCTCACGTGCAGAGCTCTGAGCGACCTCAGACTTGGCTAAACCTCATCCCCTAAACACACTCCAGACCTGGATGGCTCAAAGGGACACAGCCTTGCCTGAAAGCTCCAGACCTCCAGGAAATCGATGGAAAATTTTATAGCTCACATGCAAGCAGGGTCAAGGGCAGAGCGTGCACGGAGCGTGTCGAGATGTACGTTCAGGAAAACAAATGTGTGCATTCAGCTTGGAAGGGGCTGGTTCATCCCTGAGGGAATCATCTCCTCCACCCCATCCCACGGCAGGGAGGGAATTGGGGGGATTGTTATCATCCACGTGTGGGCCAGGAAAACCCAAGTCATGCGTTTGCCTTTTCCAACACCTTTCCATCCATGCTGGAGGCGAAGCCATGCGTGAATCCAGCCCGGGATCCATCCCTCCTCGCAGGGAAGGGGAGAGGGAGAAGCTGAGTGCCTCAGGAATGTGCAGCCTGCTCTGCCATCTGCTCCTGGCATGGGCCCCGCTGCGTCCCGGCCATCACACGGGGCTTGTGGAAAAGGCACGGTGCGGTGCCAATCCTCCCCGGCTGGAGGTTCTCAGGGCTATATTTAGGATTTTGGGGAAGGAGCGGGGTGCTATTGGTTGTTACCAGGACAAAAACATGTGATTCAATCGGCAACAGCTCGGTTCCACCGGGCCACAGCATCATGTGAGTCCTGGTAACAGCCACATCTGCCAACTTCCCAAGACTTTTGGATTTTTTTTCCTATTTATTGCTCACTCCTCAACATGTTGGACAAAGACAGGGACTTGCTGCACGCTGCAATCTGGACCCACCGTGTCCCATCCAGATCAGAGCAAAACAGCTCGGGATTGGGAAATACACAGCATGATTTAACCCATAAATCCAGGATTTCACTGGCACAGCTGCTCTTCTGGAACATCACGCCAGACATCAATGAGGAAAGGCTTTGCTGGCACTGTGAGAGCCCATCATGTGGCTCAGCTAATTAAAAACTGACCTCGGCCATCATCATTAAATGTTGTAATCACAAGCCTGCAAGTGATTAGATGGAGAAACAACACCCCCCTTCCTCATTCCCAGGGATCAGCAGCTGACTAAGCCCAACTCAAGGCCCTCAATCCTTTTTATAAACAGCAGAGCTCAGCTTTTGTCAGGGATGAGGACACCCAGGAATTTTGACCAGCCAGCGTTTCCCTCTTGCTCCACAACCAGATTTTTGCCAGACGTGGAGGAGTCGGCGTCGACTCCAAGCCCGCTGCTTCCCGATCCCACCAAGAACTGGATGGCAGCCAGGGAGCTCAGCCGAACACAGCTCCAGCCCTGCTAGAAAGGGGATTTAGGTGGACACGATACCATCAGCTACCAGAGGATGAATTCCAGCCCTGGCACTCAATCCTTGACAGGTACACCAAGACAGAGAAATTGATTTTCAATTCTCCAGGAACCTTGCACTCCCTCTTAAGTTAATCTTGGGATGTTGTACTCTCAGCAGAACGGGAAAAGTTAATTAAGGGCAGATGAAAGATGATGGAGGCAGAGAATGGATACGAGGGGATGGATAAGAGGCAGGATGTTCCTTGGAGGATGGAGAGGGGAGGTTGCAGTGAGAGCCCACAGGGTCCTTCATTCCCTAAAGCCCCAAAACCCTGGATCACAGAAGAAATTCCAAAGGTAATTTTCCTGAAATTACCGGGCTATACCAGAGGTACCACCCCAGATATCTTGGAAAGGATCTTTACCTGTGCACCACCAGCATCTCTGCCTCTGGCACCACAGAGAGAGGAAGAAACTGCCCCAAATTATGACAGCAAACAAAAAACCCAAACCCTTCCTGCTCGATTAGAAACCCCTGTGTCCATCCTGAGTGACGGGAATTGCTCATGGTGGAAAAGAGCTCTCAGAACATCAAATCCAACCATTAACCCAGCCCCAGCCCGTTCACCACTAAAACATATTCCAATTACCTCGGGATTTCTACTCCTGGGTATCATCCAGTTCGGGTCTTCATTACGGTGTTTTTGCTGTTGTTCAGGGGTTGTTTGGAGTTTTATTTTTGGAGTTTGTTGGGGTTTTGAAGGGTTTTTAAATCTCATTTAACTCTTATCTCAGTGGCAACCTGTGGAGCTCATAGTCCCAGCCTGATTCTGCAATCTGAGAACCCAGTCTGGTGATTTTCCTGCTCAAGCACCTCTTTTATTCTGTATTCCCTGAAGGGACATTGGAACATCTCCTTCCTTTACACTCCTTGCAGCCACTTTAAAACCCACTATGGGCAGAACACCTCCAAAACACTCACTTGCTCTCCCTTTTCACTGCTTCTGCCTCTGAATTCCTGATTTTTCTGCCTCCTTGGTAGGAGGAATTTACTCAAATGAGAGGCAGCACTTGAGGCACAGGCATTGAGCCCGTTTATATAATACAAGATATTTTCCATGTGTTTTGTCGGGCTCTTCACACTTCTGTTTGCTTTCTTTCCACCACTGCTGCGTGTGGTGCCAAAGGCTACACTGAGCAACCACCGAGGGCTTTAAGCACTTCTTCTCCATTAATATAATAAACTTAGAACAGGAAAAAAATCGGAGAAGCAGCTCCTTGGCATTTGGCAGGGAAGAATTCAGCTCCCAGCACCACATCCCAGGTGACAAGGAGCCAACACCAAAAACCAGGTGGCCAAAGGGCTCCTGGATCTTCCAGTCTGCTGGTCCATGGATGAAGCAGGACCAAGGAGGAAGCAACTGTAGTGCACTTATCCAGGATTTTCTGGGGGTAGGAAAGGTTTGAACACCATGGAAAGGGGAGTCTGAGTGCACTGGGCTGGGCCCCAAAAGGTGACACTTTCCCAGCCCTTCCAGCACCCAGAGCCCAAACGGATGCACAGGATAAAATCAGCTCCAAAGGCAAGGGTTCCTGGAGAATATTTGCCCTGAGGTATCGAGGCTGCAGTCCAGGAGCCTCATTCCACAGGGTTTGTCCCATGCCTTAGCTCAGGAATGAGCCGAGCTCTGCCGCTGAGCCCAGTCCTGTCGGATCCACCCTGGGTCACAAGCAGGAAATCAGGGATGGGGGATGAACCAGGATCCAGCCTCCAGCTGTGCCAGGCTGTTGTCATCATTTCCCACTCTGGAACCTCCTCACGTGTGGGGTCCCACAGGAACCCCACGGACACATCCAGCAGGATCCCCAACGTGCAGAACGGGTTTTCTTAAACACTTCTGGGAGTATGATTCATTCCCACTTTATTTCCAGGCCACTGGATATTCTGAGTGGGAAGGGATCCATAGGATCATCAAGTCCAACTCTTACGTGAGTGGCCCATGCAGGGATTGAACCACAACCTTGGTGTCATCAGCACCAGGCTCTGACCAATGGAGCTGAACTCATTAAAGAATTCCAAGGTTATCTCTTGATTATTCCAAGATTCCCTGGTGCTCAGTGCTCCACAGGCTGAGCACCACTTAAAGACCCAAAGAGCATCACAGGCAACCCTGAACTTGGCATGAGGTGAGACTCAGCTCATCAAAAGAGACACAAAGATCAAGATTTATCCGTCCTTTTCACACTCCCTCAGCCTCTGACACCACCAAATATCCTCGTTCAACAACATTCCATAAAGCTTTTCCCTCCAAAGCACAGAGCAACAACCCAGTCCATGCTCTCAGAGCAACTTCCAGAAGCTCCTGGAGTGGTTTGGGTTAGAAAGGACCTTAAACCTCCCCTCATTCCAACCCCCTGCTGAGGCTGAGCTTCCATAGACCAGGCTGGTCAAAACCATGGAAATAAACGTCATTGGGAGCTGCTGATGCACACAGGAACCATTTATTTTGGGAAAAACCAACCAACAACCGTGCACCCCTCCAACAACCAGGTTGTGAATGAGAATTTCTAAATTTAACACAAATGTAGGCCCTGGAGGCTCTTTATTAATCAGCACTAAACCCTCCTCCTGTTAAAGGGGAAAATCCTCCATTCCAGGCTGTTTCCAGTTGTTCCTGGCACAAGGCAACATTTCTTATTCTCTATAAATCAATTATGGACCTACACAAGTTTAAAGGGAACACCCCCAGAATCCATAGGGACTAAAAACGCAGGGAAGAGGCCTCCAGAGGGGCATTTGCCCTGGATAAGTTGTTCTCATGTTCTTCCAGCTCTGATAGACAAAACAAGTGTGCAGAGAGACTTTTATCTCTGGAGAAAAAAAAACGAAATAACTGCTTTGCTTTGTGATAACACCAAAAAACCCCCCAGAATGGGGAAAAACTCTAGGAAAAAACGAAATACTATAAAATCCTGGAAAATAATTACGGATTTTTCTGTGCTTTCATAAGAACATTCACTTGGGCAACCATAAAAAGCGATTATTATGGTAATAAAAGGATGAATAATTTATTATGAATCCCAGACAAACAGTTCCCTTCCAGAATTCTAAGATGACTCCATGTGTATGAAAATCATCCCTTAAATGTCTGTGCTCGCTGTAGCCATGGGGCCAGAAAGGTCTTTCATGGGCTTATAGGATTGATTTTCACCCCCAAAAGTTTTCCTAGGAGCTAAAAGGGGAGGATAAACCTGATGATGTTGGAACCTCTCTGTGCAAGTTGTAACTCGTGTTTCCTCTTATTCAGCACAGGGAGCAGCTTTGGCTGTCGCTTTTCCAAAGACAAATTTGGGAAGGGGATCCATGTGCAATTCCCTCAAACTGGCATGTCCTCAACACACAGAACTTGATATCCAAACTATTGCTCCCAGCTTTTGTTTGCATCCAGAACTGAAAAGGGTTTTTGTAGGGACTGACCCTCCCAGAGACTGTAAACTGTCAGAAACAGGGACTACAACCAAATAAATCCAAATAATAAACCCGAAATCCAAGAGAGGAACTTTTCATCACCGAGAGCTGAATGCGCTGTGAACAAACCTCAGTGTCAGTGAAAAAATTCCCAACAAAGCACAAAACCACAGAATCCTGGGGCTGCTTCACTAGAGTAGGGTTAGATGGAAGATAGGGAAGGAAAATTTCCCTGAGAGGGTGGGGAGAGGCTGGGATGGAATTCCCAGAGAGGCTGTGGCTGCCTCTGGATCCCTGGAAGTGTCCCAGGCCAGGTTGGATGGGGCTTGGAGCAACTTGGGATAGCGGAAGGTGGAACTGGATGAGCTTCGAGATCCCTTCCAACCCAAACCATTCCATGGATAATCCAGCGGTTCCCAGCTTAGAGAACCAAACCCATCCCCTCTCCACACCTGCCCAGGGCAGGAGGCCCCACAGAAGCCCCGAGTTCCAACACCAAGGAGCAGACAGAACAACTGGAGCTCCTTCCAAAGCCAGAGCCATAATTCAGAATTTGAGACTTCCCAAAGCACCCATTGAAAAGAGCAGGAGCTCGTTCCTAATAAAGCCCAACTGCCTGGGTTGGGTTTCCCAGCTGCTCCAAGTGCTCACAGTCTGGAATTAAGCTGAGCTAATCTAAACCATGAACATGAACCATCTCTTGAATCACATCTGCAACCCTCTGCTTCCATTCCCAGCTCGTTTTCCCAGAGTTCAACGAGCGACAAATAAACCTCCGGCAAAGAAAAAGGAATTGTGTCAGCGTCTCATGTAATCTGCTATTAAATAAGTCCTCACACAAACCATAATAAAAGTCAATTTATTGGACTTTGTAAAACGTGATTCCCCACCTTGATAATTAAAAAGATATTGTAATAAAAGTCTTCAGTCCTCATGTGCTGCGCATTTGCTCCCATCTGATTTTTATCCGAGCGGGGGGATTATAGGAACATGGAATTACTGGTGCAGCCTTTGCGTGCAGGCACAATGGCAGCGACATAATTCTGCTGTGGCAAGAAATTCAGAGCTCTGAGGCCTCAGCAGCCCACCATGGGTCAGTCCTGCACCCAGCAGCACCAGCTGCGCTTCCCAGCAGGGAATATCCCAAGATCCTGGCACCTGCCTTGGTCGGAACAGCGGGATCAGCGCTGCCTTCCCACTTTGGGGTCAACAGCAGGCTCAGAGCAAAGACCTTTGGAATCAATCATCAGGAGAAGCAGAGGTGCAGCACCAGCCCTTCCCACCCTGCTTTGCCAATGCCCAGGATCTTCCTGCCCGGCTTCCCAGAGAAAAATGGGAAGCGACTCGACTCGGACTGAAGAGTGTGCACACCAAGTCACTTTCCCTGGCTCAAGGGGCAACAGAAGGAAAACTCCCTCCCAGACATTTCCAGGCTAAATCCGACACTCTGCCTGAGCAGCCTCTTGTTCTCTTGGCATCATCTTGGGGCACAGCACCGGCATTCCCAGGGGTTTTTCCTTCTGACAGAGATTCCACCAGCCCCACTCGCAGCCACTCTCTGGGAAAACCCTGCAGATTCCCCAGAGCTGGTTCGGGTTCAGCTCCTCTGCAAGGCCGGAGCTTCCACAGGATGATTTGGGTTGGAAGGACCCAGCCCTCGGAATGGGAATTTCCATGATTCCACTTCTCAAAAGAAAGGTTTGATTGTTTCCCCCACCAAGGTGGGGCTGTGAGCAGAGGAGCATCCACAAGGTTCAGTCTGGAATCTCCATCCTCAGAGCCAGGAACTGATGCTGGAATTGTGCTGGAAGCAAAACAGGACCAACCACGGGGAAACGGCACTGATTACAACCCAGATCCCACAGAATTTTGGGACAATTTGGGTTGGAAGGGGCATTAAAGGTCATCCAGGCCTACCCTCAACAGCAAGATCCTAAAGCTGTTGGACAGGACCCGGTTCTCCAGGCTCATCCACATGGACATCATCTCTGGTTTATGCAATTCCAGTCCCCTCCTGACTGCCCTTGGCTGGATCCAAGCGCGGGATCTCAGCCCTTGGAGTGAGTGCAAAGGGAGCCCGAGCACAAAATAGAAATCCTTCATCCAAACACACCCCCCTTCCTAAACAGCAGGCAAACACACCCAGGGCGAGCAGGGCCCATGCTGGCTGTTTATTTAACACACATTCCTCCACCTCGGGACAGGCTCCGTCCATCCCAATGGAAAACACTCCCAAATCCCAGGGAAAAATCAGGCAGGCTCTGCTCTCCTGCAGCAGGGAGGAGGCACCAGCAAAGCAGGGTTAAAAACCTCATAAAAAGATTTAAGTCTTCCCAGATTAATTATTTTTAAGCATGTTTGGAAAACAAGCACTGCCCCAAATCAAGTGAATTCCCAGCACGGGTTCTCCTACAATTCCAAAGGATATTAATTTGCAGGTGCATTTATTCTAGACCAGCCTAAAAGCACCACAACCTTTCCAACCCACCTACGGGCCCGGAATGAAGTTGATTTCTCCACATCTCCCCATCCCTAGAACACCCTGGAGCAGATAAGAGCTCCAGGCTGGATAACTTCATCCAGATAAATCCCTGGAGAAAGAACCAAACTCAGACCATGCAAAGAGTAGCCAAGGGTAAAAGGTGATAACAGATGGAGAGAGAACAGCACGAGGACCATCGCTGCCACAGGCTGCAGGGTTGGAATGGATGACCTTGGAGGTCTTTCCCAACCTTGAGGATTCCATGGATGAGGAATGGGATTTATTATCCCCAGCCAGTGAAATGATGGAGGCAACTGGGCTGTGCTGGGAGGCTGTGAGCAGAGAGAAGACACAGGTTTGGAATCTGCAAAGTCTCTGGCAAGATGAGGATTTGAACCTCACAGAGCAGCTCCCACAGTCCCACTGCAGTGACAAACAGTGATGGGGAAAACCCAAACCAACACCACCCAGAAATGCAAATATTAATGGTGAATTTTCTCTTTTGGGGCCATTCTGAAATAGGGATCTACACCTTAAACCTCCAGTTCCTGGCACGTGAGCTCAGCTGCTGCCACTGCACACAGAGCACTGCAATCTGTGCCAGCTGGAGCACGAAAGTAAAAAAGAAAATTGAATTATTAGGCTTTTCTCCTTATTAGAATTAAAAAAAAAAATCATTCCATACCAAAAAAAAAAAAAAAAAAAAAAAAAAAAAAATCTCATTTACATAATTTAAAGTTACATAATTTTAAGGCCACAAAAACCTTTAGAGCCGTTGTGACCCAGAGAGGAAAACAACCACAAACAACAACCCGTGCACACGGCTCAGGCTGAATTCCTGATCCACGCTCCCAAACCCGTGAGGAGTTTGGGCCGGGACCGCAGCTCCCAGCCCTGTCAGCACACGAGAGGGCACTGTTCTGTAGGCTCAGCACAGAGCCGAGCTGTGCTCCTGCCAGCAAATCCCTGCGCTCAGCCTAAGCAGCCCGAGCCGCTCTGGAGAATCCCAGGTGGAGCCAGAGACAGATGGAATCGGCATCCTCAACACCTTCCAGGAGATCCTTCCCTTCTTCCCTGCAGGGAATGCAGCTCATCAAGGCGCTTATCTTGCCCCACTTACCAAAGGTCTCCTTTTTCAGAGCAAGGGGTTTATTTTTTTGCTGAGGGTATAAATCAGGTGTGCTGGAGACTCCACGGGGAATAAAAACCTTCAGGAGACTCCCAGGTCCAACCCAGAGGGAGGATTCATTCCAATTCAGCCCCGTATTTAAGGTTTAAACAAATGGATCCAAAAACGCAGCGTTGCAAGAGAGGAGCTGACTCACGACAAGGTTTTTTGCTGGGGGCACCTGCACTGCATAAATCAGGTGTGAGGGACACTTCACAGAGAACAAAAACCTTCAAAAGATGCCCAGGTCCAACCCAGGAGGGAGAATTCATTCCAATTCAGCCCAGTATTTAAGGTTTAAATAAACTGATGCCAAAATTCAGCACTACAAGAGAGGAACTGACTTAGGACAAGCTTTTCTTGCTGGGCTGCACTGCATAAATCAGGCGTGCTGGAGACTCCACGGGGAATAAAAACCTTCAGGAGACTCCCAGGTCCAGCCCAGGAGGGAGGATTCATTCCAATTCAGCCTGGTATTTAAGTTTTAATAAACTGATC
The DNA here is from genome assembly GCF_000738735.6 of Corvus cornix cornix. Classification (NCBI taxonomy): domain Eukaryota; kingdom Metazoa; phylum Chordata; class Aves; order Passeriformes; family Corvidae; genus Corvus; species Corvus cornix. Next base: position 1,799,555 of record NC_046341.1, read on the forward strand.
CAAAAACTCAGATTGAATCCACCGGGCAAGTAACCGGTTGGAAATTCAAGTGACACTCCAGGGACTCCAATTTGTGATTCCAAGAGGTGCCAACGCCTCAGGATGCAGGAGGGGCAGATGGGACAGCAGAAGGGTTCTGGCCACAAAAGCAAATTAACCAGCAGGCATAAGAGAGCTCCCAAGCCCCACAGAGCTGAAGCCACCCCGGACTAAATCCCGCTGAAATCTGCTCCTTTCAGCAACTCCAGATCCACCTCGTGCCACCACAGGCTGGGCATTGCTCTTGTGCCCAGCCTGCCACACTTGTCAGCCGCATTTCTGCCACCTCCTCTGCCCTCTGAGCCCAAAATCCTGGTGTTCCCCACATCCTCCCTGCTCCTGCAGCTCCCCCAGGCTCGGGGAGCAGCGCAGGGGGTTTTTTATTTCAAGCACACTCAGCCCCTCCTGCCCAGCCCCACTCTCAGCTCCTGTGCTGTCCCTGCTGCACGCGCTGACAGATGCCACATTCCTGCTGCTGTGGATTCCTGGGGAAGCACAGGCACACTGCAACAGTTGGAAGGCAGGAAATTGCTCTATTTGGGATAAAAAGAAACGTCTGCACAGCTCCTCCGAGGACAGCAATGCTCCCACTGAGGCACTGGGCCTCCAGATCCCATTTCCTGCCCCCCAGAGCAGGTTTCGCTCCCATTAAAGCTTTTCAAATCTTGGAGCTAAGTGGCCAAAACATTTTCCAGTCCGGTCATCCTGGCTGCTCTTTGGAGGCTTTTCCCTCTTCCAGGGCTGGATGTTATTTGGAATTGGGCATCCTGAGCCCACTGTGGCAGCCTGTCACTGCCATCCTGGGGGGGGACCACTGCTCTGCCATCCCTGTGGCCACCACCCTCTGCCATCCCTGTGGCCACAGGCAGCTCAGGACATCCCCAGGAACTCCTCAGCCACTTTTTGCTTTTCCAGGACATCCCCAGGAACTGCTTTGCCCCAAAAGGAGCTTCACAGCAGAATAAACCTTGGGATTAAATCCCTCCTGCAAGTTCCAAGCTGATGGTCCTGGGGAGGCTTCTCCCAACTTCCAGAACCTGGAGATGCTGCCAGGCCAGCAGAGCTGTGTCCCCAAGGCCTGGAACACCAATCCTTTGTCCTCAGGCAGCCTGAGAACGTCCTGAGCTCCTCCCAGGATTCAGGAGCTCATCCCACGTGCTGCACCGAGGGATATCCATGGCTCCCCTGCCAGGGGGTGGCTCTGGAGTCGTTCCGTGCTCAGCTGTGTTTCACAGGGATCTCAGAACACCAGCTCAGCTCTCCGTGCCCTGAGCCTCACGCACACAGCGCTGACTTTTCACAGCGCTCTGCTCCTCCCGTGGCCAAGAAAGGCCAGAGCAGACGAATCCCAACAATCCTGATCCATGATGGACATTGTTCACATTCCAGGGGACACCCAGAGGTGTTTCCTTTCCAGCTCAATCAACAACAACAACAAAAGGGAGAACATTATTTACCTGCTCTCAGAGGCACTTCACCTCTGCTCTGGAAGCAACTCAACAGCTCAGCTCATTAATATGATAATATTTATGGTTTAGGATATTTATTTAAGGTTTATGATACTAGAAGCAAAATGGGATTGGACTGAAAGGCAGCACAGGCACGGCACAGCCCGGGGGAAAATGGGATTCCAGGGAGCACGGAATCACCGGGATCAATCTGCCAGCACTGGATTAGAACAAGAACTCATCACCAATCACCGAGCTGACATGGAAATTTTTTTTTCCCTGGTTTTGCTACACAAAATCTGAACTGTTTTCTCTCCCAGAATGATTTATTTTGGGAAGTGAATAAGTGGGGTTTAATAGGGGGGATTTATCACGACCCTCAGCCTCTGCCCCATCAGAGCTGTCTGTTCTGACAGAACTCTGCACATGCCAAATGGAGCAGTACCTATGGAGATGTCTGGAGAGAAATCAGGGAGGAAAGGAAGGGAAAGTTTCGTTCTCCTTAAAATCCATTGCCCATTTCAGAGCTCCCAGAGCAAGGCACCAACCTGCCCTCAGCTTCAAACAGTCATAATACAAAGACACCTAAAAACATCCAACAGCCAACTGCTGTCCTTGACGAGTCTTTCCTCTAAATATCATTTTGGGATGTTTAATGAGAGAAAACTCGTTAGAGTAACGAGCATCATCAGCTCCAAGAGCTTCACTCCCTTGAAGGACACACCAGGGACAGGGGAGGCAGCACCTCCTGGTGGGACACTCCAGCCAGCAAGGACCTTCCTGTGGCTCCAGGTGTCAATCTCCTGTAAATCCCCAGGAACAACAGTCCTTTCCTCTGGAATACAGGAGGATTTCCAAGTGTATTTCTTCACAAAGCTGCGAGTCCTGCAGGGACTGTGAACTCATCAGTGCTGATCTCCTGCACCCCCCCCAACAATCCCATTTCCCCCACTCACCTGGCTCCATAAAACCCCAAAACTACATCAAGTCCTAAAATTAAAGCTTCTTGAGGTCCTGCCTGAGCACCCCTCCCATGCAGGCCTGGTTTGAGGAGCACCAGGGGACAGCAAATCCTCTGTGGCACCTCCATCACAAGCCCTGGGCTGTGGCCAAGGCACGGCATGCTGGGGTTTCGCTTCCAGCTCGGATTCTCACTCTATCTTATCCTTTTGTTTCCAAAGTTTTCTCTCTCAAAACGATCCCAGTGCATAAATACCAAGGCACTCCATTAATTTCAGGCTTTTTCAGAAATGCACTACATTAAGAGCTTTCCAATCTCTTGCTCTCTTTTTTTTTTTCCCCCTTTTTTAATATTAACTTCCACTTTTTGACAGCCTTCGGAAAAGGCATTTAGGACCAATCCCCCATGGTTTGGTGCGGGACACGAGGCTTCCCTTTACACCCATCCCAGCACCCCACTGACCTTTCCCTGCCCTGCTGGGAGCTCATCCTGCCCTTCCCAAAGGCTTTATCCCCGTGGCAGTGCCAGTGGGAGTGCCCTCCTGCCTCAATGCCAGCTCCAGCTGCATCCAAGCCCATCTGATGTCCGTGGGCTGAGCTTGCCAAGGCTCCCAGAGCACACGGCACAGCTCCCTGAGCCACCACCCTGCGCTTCCGAGCCAAGGCGGAGCCGTGCAGAGCTCCAGCAGCAGGGATTTTATCAGGACCTGGGCTTGCTGATGAGGGGACAGAACAAGAGCGGGCCAAGCTCACGGAGCCCAAGCACCAACCTCCCAACTCCTGAGAGCTCCCTGATGAGGAATATTTTTATTTCAGATGTCTCGGCCAGTTTTGAATCCCTTTGGTGTGGCTTCAGCCCGTAAAACGCTGATTGTTCTCCTCAGATACACGGCCAGCCCTCCAGAAAAACATCCGGCTTTATTCCAGCTACCTTTGTCAAGCAAATCCTTCAAGGATGAGGCAACTTTTGCTTGACCTCCATTTCAAAAGCATCCACCAGAGCCCACATTTATCTCCAGAACCACAACTGGAACCGTTTATTGGGGCTTTCTGCTCCCCTGCAGGAAAACGGAGCCATCAAGGGATGCTTTACTCAGTTGTGAAGTCCAATCTGAGCATTAAAGCCACAGCTGCTTTTCCAAGGAGAGAAGCAGGAAAACACAGAATTATCCATCAGTGCAGGGCACTGGGAGCAGAGAATTTAGGACCAACCATCACTCAGGAGCAGCTCTCCAGGAGCACAGGCATTAAGTGGGAATTGCTAAATAAAGTCCTCACATTTCCCTAACAAAGAAGCCTTGGCTCCTTTAGGCAAATCCAGCTCTTAGGCCGAGTCATAACAATCCATGCGCTGACTCAGAGCCTTCCAGCAATTCCTGCAGCTCCGAGGAACGGGCTGAGCAGGCAAATCCCCATCACCACAGAGAGAAACGAGTCACTCCAGCGAGTCAGGGCTACCAGTGCCACCCCATTACTCAACCCAGCCCAGCTGCTTTCATTCCCACCCAGCCTCAACCATCAAAGGCTCTGACAAAACCCGACTCTTCCCCACTTTCTTGCCCACCCAACAGCTATAAACAGCCAGCGAGCCTCTCCGCTGAGTAATGGGAACAGAATCTGCTCCGTGGCCACGCGAGCGCTCGCCGGCGGCTCTCTGGTGGATTTGGCCTCGCGCGAACGTGCAACGTGATGTGATTTCCCACAAATGTTCCTGCCAGCGGGATTCTGCGCTCATCCCGAGTGGCTGGGGAATAAACAAAGGAGCGAAAAACACCAGTGAAGCAGAGCAGCGGGTTCAGGATGGAAAAATATCCGCGGAGGATGAGCCCGAGCACGTGATGGGAGCGGGGCCGACACATGGGATTGGTTTTCCCATGTTGGGAAAGAGGGAGAATTGGCCTTGATTCCCTCTCCACTTTTGCAACTTGGTTTAGAAGAGGAAACAGAGGTAACAACTCATAAACCAATAAAATCCCATCTGAAAGCCATCCCAGAAATGGGTCAAGCACTTCCCAGTTTGCCTCGGGCCCTGCAGTGCCGGCGCATGCCAGAACTCTGAGTGATGGAACGGGCGGGGGGCTCAGGCTGACAGGAGCACAAAAGGATTTCAGCCACAGCGATGGCTCGGGTCACACACGGGGCTGCTCCTCCTGACAGGCTCCATCTGGGATCAGGAACAGCTGGGAAGAGGATTGAGTTACACAGGCACGGGCAGAGCGCAACCGGAGCGGCGGAGACAGCCAGGTGCTCATCCGGCCCTCCCCACGTGCTCCAGGATAAAGATCCCAGCTTTTCCAAGGCCTCCATGAACCTCGAGTCACTCTGCACAGCAATATCCCTGTTTCCATGGGCCCTCACCACAGAATCCAGGAGCAACTGGGAATAAAGATCCTGGATTTTCCAAGGCCTCCACGAACCACTCAATTCTCTCTGCACAACAATATCCCCATTTCTAAGGGCCCTCCCCACGTGCTCCAGAATAAGGATCCCGGATTTTCCAAGGCCTGCATGAACCTCGAGTCACTCTGCACAACATCATCCCTGTTTCCAAGGGTCTTCACCACATGCTCTGGAAACAACTGGAATAAAAATCCCAGGTTTTCCGAGGCCTCCGTGAACCACTCGATTCACCCTGCACAACAACATCCTCGTTCCCAAAGGCCCTCACCACGTGCTCTGGGAACAACCAGGAATAAAGATCCGAGGTTTTCCAAGGCCTCCATGAACCTCGATCCACTCTGCACAACACTCTCCCCGTTTCCAAAGGCCACATCACCTCTTCCTGCAATTAAAATCTGGGATGCCAGTGGGAGGTGAGCAAAATACGGAGCCCAGACCTCCAAAAGTAAAATTAAAACTCAAGCACAGCGCAACCATTCCAGCATGAAAACCTTGGGAAGTGGCATTCCATGGGAAAACGGCCCAGAAATGCAACGAAAGAAACGCAGTACCTGGTGCAGGTGCTCAGGAGGTGAATTCCCACAGCGTGGAGTCAATAATCCTGCCTGGAAAAAGAGAGAAGGAAAATGAATATTCTGTTAAAATTCAAAATAAAGATCTTCTCTAATTGAGTAAAAGAATGAACTCGTTAAAGCTGTCAACGCTTCAGCAGATTTATTTATTGAGTAAAATTATTTATTAAGTAAAATATTCACTATTTATTAAGTAGTAGAGACTTTGGGTTTGTATTTTTCCTTCACAGCAGGAACTTCTTTCTGATATTAATAATAATTTAACATAATATTGTAATTAATAATTGTTAATAATTATTAGTGATCATGCTTCCTTTTATTCTCCAAAAATAGCTCATTCTAACAAATAAAACGCTTGGAAGAAAAATCTGGAAAAGTCTTGAAGGAATTCTATTATGTGGAAGTTACTTGAACAAGGTTCTTGATCAGCTGATTCCTTCAGGCACCACATCAGGGAATTTTTTGGGAATACAAATATTAGGAATGGCCACACATCCCATTTACTCCACAGAACTCTGGAAAAACATCCAGCAAAGACCCTTTTGTTTTAATTTTCTCAGTTTAAAAAAGTAAAATAAAGAGTTAAACACCTAAAATTTCAGGATGCAGTTGGCCTCAATGATCTTAAAGGGTTTTTTCCGATCTAACTGATTCCATAATTCCATGATTGTCATTCCCAGTGTTCTCCATAGGCACTGATGGCTTAGCAGCCAACCAGCTTCATCAGAGCAGCAAGAAAAAGACACAAAATCCAAATAAATCCTTATCCATGAGAGCCACCTTTGTCTTTTCCTGCCTCTGAAGTGAGGGGACACATCCCTGGAAGTGTTCCAGGCCAGGCTGGAGCACCCTGGGATGGTGGAAGGTGTCCCAGGGCAGGGCTGGCACTGGAGGACGTTTAAGGTCCCTTCCCACCCAGCGCCACAGCTATTGGGAAACGAGCCAGAACCCCCCTCCATTCCTTCATTTATTACAAACCCCTGATTTTTTGGGAGCAACTCCTGATTTCTGAGTGCTCAGGGCTGGCAGAGCTGCAAATCCTTTGGACTCCCAGCATCCATGGGGGAATCCCCAACCGGCCTTTGCTCCACGCCCACTCAGGGAACACCGAGGGAAGGGCAGCTCCCACCGGGATCACAAACACATCCAGAGGGGAAAAGGCCTCCCTGGCCCCGATGGCCACCAGGGAATTCCCTGTCCGAGCACCCATGGCAAAGCTGTTGCACAATAAACAGCACAAAGCATCCCGTGAAATCCCGGGCAGGGCTTGGAATTCTACAAGGAATGCTAGGGATATAAATATTTATGAGGGTTGATGAACTGCAGCCCTGCACTAATGAGAGCAAGGCTGGAGAAATGGGCCCAGACTGTCCTTTGCCCAAAAGGAGGAAGATTGGAACGTAAATATTCCGGCTCTGTGAGACAATTCCTGCTCAGTGGCAGGGCCAGCACACGTGGCACATCAAAAGCAGGGAATCTTTTCCAGGAGCTGCAGAGGGAACTCAGGCAACCCTTGGCCAGCAGTGCCCAGGTGTGCAGATGTCACCAGAACACCTGAACTGGGCCAATCCTGAGCACAGCTGGGATTTCAACCCCATTTCCCTTGGTTTGGATGTTGTCCAAGATACAAACAGGGAGGAAAAGCCTTTTGGGAAGGGGAGATGGCAACCAGGGACTGCAGGAGGGGAGCAAAGGGAATCCTCCTGCCCTGGGGTCAGCAGGGGAAGGAGGGCATTCTTCCCTTTGTTCTGCTCAGGTGAGACCCCAAAGGAGCTCCAGCTCTGGGAATTCCAGCATCGGGATGTGGAGCTGCTGGAGTGAGTCCAGAGGAGGCCACGGAGCTGCTCCGAGGGCTGGAGCCCCTCTGGAGCCAGGCTGGGAGAGGTGGGGGTGCTCACCTGCAGAAGAGAAGGATCCAAGGAGAGCTCAGAGACCCTTGCAGGGCCTAAAGGGCCCCAGGAGAGCTGGAGAGGGACTGGGGACAAGGGATGGAGGGACAGGACACAGGGAATGGCTTCCCACTGCCAGAGGGCAGGGATGGATGGGATATCGGGAAGGAATTGTTCCCTGGGAGGGTGGGCAGGCCCTGGCACAGGGTGCCCAGAGCAGCTGGGGCTGCCCCTGGATCCCTGGCAGTGCCCAAGGCCAGGCTGGACAGGGCTCAGAGCAGCCTGGGACAGTGGAAAGCCGGGAATCCTCATGGCAGGGGTTGGACTTGAGGACCTTCAGAGATCCCTTCCCACCCACCCCATTCCATGATTCAGCCCTTGGGGATCCCCTGATCAAGCCCACAACGAGTCCCATGCCTGATTTTTCATCCCAGTTCAGGATGAGGAGGTGGCACCTTCAGGAATGCAAACCCCCAAGGCTCTGGAAGTGCTGGGAGACTCTCGAGTGCAGGAATTCCACCTGTGGAGCAGCACCGACCCTCAGCTCCTTCCCAGAGAGCCCCTCCTGCAAACTCACAGTGGGGGACTCTTGCAGACATCCTGCTCTTCCCAGCCTGTCAAATGTTATTCCAGGAATTCCATCAATTCCATAATTTCCCATGGCATTACCTCCCCCCTGCGAAAACAATCCAGATAAGAAATGTCTGCCTTGAACACGTGGGGACTTCAAAGAGGAAAAGCTGCTTCTCCCAGCAAATATCTGCTCCAGCTCCTGCCTCCAGAGCCTTCCAGGTGCCTGATAAATCCATGGATTCTCCCAGCCATTCCTAGCTGGATGATAAGCTCCTCCTGAACTCCTCCAAAAGGATCAAGGAGGGAGATTAGGAAAAAACAACCCAACCATGTGGCAGCAGGTCTGGCCACGACAGCTTTCCAAGGAAATCAAAGCTCCGCGCACATTCCACACCCTCTGGATCCACTCTGGGAACAGATAAAAGCCACATTGTAGCCGAGGCTCCACCTCAAGCGCTCCAGCGGAATCTAGGTCAGCGTGATCCCCTGGGAATGCTGGGATGAGCCCGGGGCGCTCCCGGAGGCATTTTGGACCAAGGCAGTGGTTTTATGCAGCAGCTGGCAGCCACCACCTCCTGCAGCTCCGTCCTCTCCCGAAGCCTCCACGAGCCAAGAGTTACACTTGGAAAGGCTTGGAAAAACAAGGCAGTGCCCTTATCCAAAGGGAAAGCAGAGCAACGGGATTATCCTTGGTACCAGCGCTTCCCAGCCGGCATTCCCAACACCCCAGGGCTCCTCTCCTCGCAGGTGGGGACATTCCAGCCCCTCCAGGTCCCACAGGCGGCCGCAGATCCAGGAGCCACCAGCTGTGCTCGCACCATCCCTATTTAAAACAGGGAAGCAGGCACGGGAAGTTTTCCATGGCGCTCAATTTAAGCAGGGCCATATTTGCTGGCTGGAAGTGAAGCTTTTCATCCCACGTTTTTTTGGGATTAGGGCTCAGGACATGGTTCCTCTTGGCTGCATGGAAGGAACTTGATGTTTTCTGCCCAAACAGTCCACGGGGACTGGGATTAATTCCAACAATATTTGGTGGAACAGAATCCCAGGTCCAGCGTGATCCCTCGGCTGCCTCCAGAGGGATGAAGGGAGGCAGAGTGGTGGGAGGGGGAGCCTTTCCTATCCAAAACCCTCATGTTTTGACTCCATTCCATTCAAAAAAGGGAAGAATCCCAACGCCAAAGGAACAAGCCCTCAGCCTCCAAGGTCTTGTTTTCATTCCTGTGTGGAACTCAACCATTCCGGGTTTGGACAAAGCACAGATTCTGTTTTCTGGGCATTTCTAACTTTCCCTCCACCACCATTCCCATTCCAAGGCACAGGTGGAGCTCCCAGCAGGAGGGATTGCAGAGCCAGGAAGGCTTTTACTCCCTCCCTGGCCCTACCCAAGGGATGCATTACCTGTTTTCCATAGGGATATAAACCCCTCTGATTCTAAAGACAATTCCCAAATTTCAACCTCTCTAAAGACAAAATAATCCCAGGATAACCTGCCTTCTCTCCCTGCAGCTTCACCTTAAAAACCGGGATCCAGCTCCATCCCACTGAGCTTCCCAGCCCTCCTCCCTCTCCCAGGGCCAGAGTTTTTTTGGGGTGAATTTGGGAAGCTGCAGGTTTGGACCCTGGGGAGGTCCTGCTTGTGCCACAGCACCTGTGAGACCTGGGGCAGACAGAGGCAGGAAGATGGGGATGGGGAGGGAAGAGAAGGACATTATTCCCTGATTTTACCAGTTCTGTGGCAGCCAGGAGTGTAAATTTGTAAATTCTGCTATTTCAGCGTGGCTTTTAAATCCCTCCAGGAATGGGAGCTTCACCGCTGCCCTGGACAGCTGTGCCAGCCTGGCCAACCCTTCTGGGCAAGGATTTATCCCAAAATCCAACCTAAACCTCTCCCCTGGCAGAACTTGGAGCAGGTTCCTCTTGTCCTGTCCTTTGTTCCCTGGGAGAAGAGCCCAACTTGGGAAGTTTTACCTCATGTGAGCAAGAAAAATCCTGAAGGACAAACCCAGCCCCAGAACGTGGCTGCATCCACATTCCCATCCTGTATTTAGCAAACTTCTCCCCATTTGCATCATTCCATGCCCATTTTCCTGGATTTATTACACGTATCTCGGATCCAGGATCTTCTCCAGAGCTTCAGTCTCCCTGGATGAGCCGTTTATCTCCAAACCCAAATAAAGCACATTTTTAGGCATGGGAAAGATGCACTTTGAGTGAACAGCTGGAATTCACGAGCCAGTAAAACTTCCAATGACCTTTTCTGTAGTTCTGGGCATTAAAGGGAGCATCAAACTCCCCTTTTTTTGTTGGAATGGCAGAATGGGGTGAATGGAGTACAGTTATGGTATCAAGTGATGCATTTCAGGTTCGCTGTCAAACAACCAGAAATAAAAACCCCCTTTTCTCTTGGAGAGCCTTTTACAGACTGATAACCAGCATAATTAAGATTTTAACTGGGCTGCCCACAAAGGAACAGCATTCCAACCGTCCCCTGCCTCCTTCCCAGCTCAAAAGGCTTTGCAGGGAGCAGCAGGGGAGAGGGAGGAACCATTAAAATCCCATTTCAACAGAATCCTTGTGTTTCTCAGAGCAAGGCCATTAAAAGATGCACTGATACCTCCAGGACTGGGTTCCCCCATTTGGGGGAAGCGGGATGGTCGTTTATCAGCGCTGTGCTGCAACCTGATCCCAAATAAAACCCATTTATTTCCACATTTCCTCTCCCTGAGCCCAGGATGCCGAGCCAGCTGTGCTGCAGATGTGCTGCTCCTGCCCCCCTGGCAGTGCCCATCGTGCCCTGAGCACCATCCCAGGCTTTTGGGGACTCTTCCTGCACATCCCACGGGAAATTTGGTCTCAGCAGGGACAAATGGAGCTCAGCAGCCGTTTGGAAAAGCTGCCAGGACTTGGATCCACAGGGGATCGGCCAGGTCCTGCTCCAGCCCATCCTTCCAGCTCTTAATTCTCCATTTCCATTCCTCTCCCTGAGATCCCCAAGCACTCCAGGTGTGAACAAATTCACTTTTCAGGTGCCAGTGAAGGCACTGCACCCTCCCAGACAAGGATGCAGTAAAATCCTGGACTCCATTTCACTCCAGAACACCCAGCCCAGGGATGCCACCGTCAGCAGGGACATCGCCCTTCCCTCAGGGACAGGATTCCCAAATCTCTGCCCCCAGCCAGGCCCGGCCCCTCTCCAGCAGCAAAATCCTTCACCAAACATAGGATTTTTACTTTTTCCCCCCCTCAAAAGATTGTTCTATTTTCAGTGGAGAAGGAAATGGGAGCCCCGGGATAAAGGAGCAGAATTTTCCAGTAAGGAAAACAAACCAACGCAGCCATTCCCACTTCCCGAAGCAGGTTCCAACCATGGACAACCATCGCGGCACCAGCTCCTGCCTCCCCCCTTCCTCCCACGGCTCCCACGAAAACCAGCAGCTCCCCATCCCAGTGTCCTGCAGCGCTAATTCCCAAACCAGCGCCCTCTTCCCAGCTCCTCCTCCAGCAGCAGCAGCCCCTGGAGGACCAGGAAAGCAATTCCTGAGAACACAGATTTTTGGGGGTTTTTACCCCCCTAGGAAACCCCTCCCTTCCCCCCCAGGAAAAGGACAGCTACAAGCACTTGCTGCAGAGGTTCAAGCGTGCAGCCAGAAGTTCCAGGAACCCTAAAGCAGGTTTTTAAAGCTCTTCAAACGCCCAACAGGTGAAGGCAAGCCCACAACCGAGTCAGAGGTTCTCAAAGAAAGAAAAGAAATTAAAAAGAAATTTAGGAAGCCCAAGCTCAGCTACTCCCTCATCCTAGAACTATCCAGACCCTGTGGACACTTAAAAGGAACTTTAAGGCTCTCCAGGTATCCAGTTGGGCAGGACGGATTTATTTGGGAGAAGTCTGCAGCTCAGCCCCTATTTCCAGATTCCACCCGTTCCAGGAGACACCCAGGGAAGCGGGATCGGGGCTTCCCTGCGCCCCCTGCCAAGGAGGAAACGCAGGCAGAGAAACGCCAAGCACGGATTCGGTGTTCCACACCCCCCCTCCTCCTCCCCGTCCCTTTAGGACAATTCCCTTTGGAACAGAAAGCCCAGGTCCAGGACAGCCTGGAAAGGATCCCTGGGAAGGCACGCGGCCGTTTTTCCCTAATTAGCCCCAAAGTGGCGGCACCTGTGCAGCCCGGGGTTAATTACTTAATTGGCTGGGCGGGGCCGGGCGCTGATGATCCCGAGTGATTCCAGCTGGGAGCAGAGGACGCTCAGCTGGGGAAGGAGAGCAAAGAGCGACTTGCAAACAAAAGGGAGGAAAATCGTCCCGGCATCGCCTCCAAAGCCCGTTAAATCCACGGAAATCTCGCAGGCAGCTTCCCAAGATTTTGGCTCAGCCCCAGCCGCTGCTTTTCCTCCACAATTCACAAGGACTTCGCTCCGGGGGGAACACAAAACCCTTTTGTTCCCCTTTTCCAGATGCGAGGAGCAGGGAAAGCTGGAGTAGGTCACGGTGGCAGAGCCTGGGATGGGGCCGCTCCTGCTCCCCCCAAAAATTCCAGCGTGGATGGGAGGCATCCAACCAAACCCAACCAACCAAGCCCATCCGTATCCGGAGAGCAAGAAGGGTTTGAACTCGGTTTTTTTTAATTGCAAAAACAATAAAAAAGAGGCTTTTTAGTGGCAGAAAACAGAGTCTTTCCAAAGCAGAGACACCCCAAAATTCAGATTTCGGGGACGCTGCTCAGGCTGAGCTCACGGGGCACAAGGAGAGGAATAAAAGAGGAAAACAGCAAAATCCAGCCCAATAAAAGCCAAATGTCCATCACAGCCACCCAAAATTGATAAAAAAGGGGATTAGGAGAAATAACAGCCGTACCTTGGGGTGCCAGCGGAGCGCAGGGATGAGGTTTGGGGAGAAATGGAGGGGAAAACAGACCCAAGCAGGGAACAGCCCGTGAAGCAGGAATGGTTTCCATATCCTGAGCATTCCCAGCCCCAGGGCTGAGGGGCTGGCTCCAAACGCTGCTCCGAGGAGAAGGAGCAGGACGAGCTTTGCATCCCAGACAGCTCCAATCCCTCCTAACTCCGAGCAGGAGCACAACCGAGCCCAAGGCACAGCTCAACCTCCCTCCCGCACATCCCGGGAAATCCCAATCCATTCCATTCCACCAACCCCAACTTTGGGGACAGAGAGACCTCACTGACCTGCCGAGCTCTGGGGCCGCTGCTCACGAAGGGAAGGACAGCGCTGGGAAATGCCCAGGGTTCCAAAAGAGGTGACAAAATTTCCATGGCACCTCATCCCTAAAATCCGGGGGGGGGGGGGGTCACCAAGACCTCTGCAGCCCCTCAGGAGGAGGGAGCTCATCCTCCCGTTCCCTAACTGTCCCTACAAGCTCCAAAGTGAGGAATAAAGGGCAGCGCCTGCACCCCACGCTGCCCCCGGCACTTCTGGGTGGGTTCAGTCCCGCTGCCAGGTGGGGAAAATGGGATGGGCGGGGCATTCCCATCCCATTGATCCCCTCCAGCTGCTCCTGGGCACTGATGGCCCCACCTGGGCAGCGCTGAGGGCCTGGAGGGCGCCTGGCAGCTCCCATCCCTGTGGATCCCTCTCCTCAGAGTCCTTCCAGGACCTGTTCTCCCTGGCTGTTCTCTCCATGGACGAATTCCTCCCTCGTCCTTCCTCAGGGAGCCGCAGCAGCTCCAGGGACGCTCAGGTCCCGCCTCGTGCTGAGCCCAGCCTGGGCAGGGATCAGCCTTGCACAGAGAATCCCCCGGAGCAAGGTGCTCACTGGAATTATCCCGTTTTCCAGGGGCTTCTGTGGGTTTTCTCCAAAATAAGGGGGAAAGGATCATCCCATCCCACGCCCTGCCAGGTCAGGGACACCTTCCACTATCCCAGGTGGCTCCAGCCTGGCCTTGGACACCTCCAGGGATGGGAAAGCCACAGCTTCTCCAGGAAATCCATTCCAGGACCTCACCACCTTCACAGGGAACAATTCCTTCCCAATATCCCATCCATCCCTGCCCTCTGGCAGTGGGAAGCCATTCCAGCTGTCAAATCCCCGTTTTTCTCCCCACAGCCCCCTATCCCTGCACCTCACTCCCCTTTGCTGACCACGCCTTTGTCTCTGGATTTGTTGTGTCCTTCCCAACTCTCCAAAAAGAGTCTGATTTTTTTCCACTTGGAATTTATTTCCAGCCCTGCCATTCCTTTCATCCAAGCAGGCAGCAAACATTTAAGGATATTTTTATTCCCCGAGCAGCCAGGCTGTGGAATTGTAGAATTCCAGACTGGTTTGGGTTGGAAAGGACCTTAAAACTCATCCCATTGCACGGGCAGGGACACCTTCCACTAGATCAGGCTGCTCCAAGCCCTGTCCTTGAAATAAATCGGGAGTAAAGTCGCTGAAATCCAGGAATTTAATGGGGATAAAAGTAGCACCACTCATTCCAGCAGGGAATGTTCCTGTGGATTGTCCCAGCTGAAGTCTTCACCTTACAGGGAACTTGAGCTCATCATTTTTGTGCTGGAGGCTGACTGGACTCTGCAAAACCTGCCAAAACTGAGGGAAATGGCATTTCCCGTATCCACAGGTTTGTCTGGAATATTGCTGGATAAAGTTCCAAAACACAACCTGCTCTGCAACAGAAACTGTGGAGAAAACATTCCAAAGACAGGAAATACAATTTTTGTTTATGGGTGAACAGCTCCACCTCCCAGGGACAGTGCCACGGGTTGTGCTGATCGAGTGACAAGAATTCCAAGGGAATTCCATGGTAAAAGGAAAGAATCAGGCAGGTTTTCTGCAGCCAAACCATCCCGCTCCCAACTTTTCAGCAGTGTCCTCAACCTGCCAGCCCGGCTGCCTCCTTGGAGAATTCCCAGAGGGAGCGATGCCAGCCTGGTGTTCCTGTCACGAGGGTTTCCCTTGGATCAGCTGTGGCAAAATTGAAAGGAAGAGAGGAGAAAGTTGAGCTGGAAGAGCAGGAGGAAGAGGAGGAGAAAAGGTTTTTTCAGGCACCAGGGATTTTCCAAGCTCCAAAAGCTCCAGAGCTCTGCCCATCCAAATCCCGGTGTCTTCTCCCACTCCATCCCAGTTTAAACTCCTGGGAAGTGCCCTGGGTGCTCTGCCTCGTTCCCCCTCTCTTTTCCAGGTGCAAATCACTCTGTGGAATGACAAAGCTCTGGCACGGATCCACCTCTCCCTCCACACTTGGGAACAGCCAGGGAATCCATCAGCAGTGGCAGCCTGGAGAGAAAACACCCTGCTGGAAATTTGGGAAGGAGGAGAAGTGGGATATCAGTAATTGGTGTGGATTTCTCGGGCTCTGGGGCCTGCAGAGGTGTGAAAACGACAAAGAGAAAGGGAGGAGCTCTGTGATGTGAGAGCGCAATGGGGCTGGGGGACATTTCCAATTCCATCTGCCCTTGGATAAAGACAGATAATGAAATACCTCTGGAATGGGGAAGAATATTTCCAATGTGATGGAAAAGCTGTTAGCAGGGGGCAGCAGCTCCAGGGGTTTTATCTCCCTCGCCAGGACAAAGGTTCATTAATCATCTGGCACTGTTTGATGCACCCAATCTTATCTTCCCAAAGCTCCCTGAGCTCCCCTTCCAGGACATCCTGGAGCAGCACTGGAATATTGATTCCTATTGTTGCATCCATGTTCTTCTCTGGAATTCTTATTTAGGGGAATGGGAACACGGGTGTGGCTTTGCCCCAAAATGCAGCCACCAGCAGAGCATTTGGGATAAGGGCTGGAAAATCCTTTTAATGATGAGGAAAAAATCATTGAATCATGGAATGGGGGGGAAGGGACCTTAAAGCTCACCCCATCCCACCCCTGCCACAGGCAGGGACACTTTCCACTATCCCAGGTGCTCCCAGCCCATCCAGCCTGGCCTTGGACACTGCCAGGGATGAGGAATCCACAGATTTCTGGGCACCCAGTTAAAATCCAGGAGCTGCAGGAAGGTGGGATGCAAGGCCACGAGTGGGAGCGAAGCCAGAACTGCCCCAAATCCCTTCTCTCTTGGGAAGGTGCTGCCAGACCTTTGGAGAACACAGCTGGTGGAGACCCTGATTGTTCCTTAGCTCTGGAAAAATGGGAATATTCATCTGCCTCTCCTGGCTCAGCCGATGAGATTCCCCAGCCATCAGCTGTTGGTTTTTATAATTTTTCCTGAATCTCTTGGCAAGAGATTCCCTTCCCTGACATCTTAAACAGGGGCTGTGCTCGTGCCTGGGTTGGGAACAAGCAGAGGAAACTGATTTTGAGGAATCTCAGCCGGGGAAAGCCCAAATCCCGATTTCCCATCAACCAAGCAAGCACTGGCTGACACCACGGAGGAGCTGCTGAGCTCTGGGCTCAGCTTAACCTCTGTAAAACCACCCTGACAGCACTCCCAGCAGCTTCCCACTGGGAATCGTTGCTTTCCAAGGGCATCAGCTCCAACTGGGAGCAGCTCCACCCGTGGCCATCCCTGGGGAAGGGCTCCGGGCTGGGGGGTCACAGCCACGAGCAGCCAATGGGATCCAGGGATGGAATCCCACCAGGAGCAGGCACAGGGGATGGGATCAGGGGCTGGGATGGGGAAAGGCTGTGGGAAAAGGCTGGGAAAGAGCCAGAGGGTTAAAAATAAACCCCCTTTCCCTGATAAATTACTCCTGTGGAAATGGCACAAAGGGGTGTTGGGAACGAGCGGAACGTGGAATGGGTGGCAGGGCTGGGAGGTGACCACCAGAGCGATGACCACCACACTGATGACCACCAGACCTTCGGAGTGATCCCAGGAGGAGTCTGAGGCTGTTTTTGGAGCACTGGGGATCTCTGGGTGGGACTGGGAGGGATGGACCAGCGCTGCTCCCATGGGACACCACATCCTCACTGGAATCACCGCTCCGCTGGGAACACCCAGAGCTGTCCATGGGTGACAGGAACCGTTGGAATAAAGCAAAGTAGAGCCTTGGTGGGAAGAGAAACACCGTGTTCCTGAAGGAATGACCTTCCAGGAGGTGGAGCCTGAGCAGTTGTGGAGCCATGGCCGCACCCCTCCCTCGGCTTCCTCGCTCGGGCCCGAACTTATGCAATGATTTATTTGCATCCTGCCCGAAAACAAATGGATGTTTTACATACTTATATCATAAGATAAAGTGATCCTGCAGCTGATCAAAGCCAGGGCAGATCTGGAGGCGATTACAGCAAGTGTTTGCTTAACTGAGGTCATGATGCACTCGGAGCGGGCGAGGCTCCGGCTCTGCTCCGCACATGTGAGCGCTCCAGGAAAGTCGGGAGAGGCCCAAGCTCCAAGTGCTGCCTTTCCAAGAGTTCAAGCAAAGCTGAACCTGGCTCCTCAGTCCAGCCTTGGGACAAAGGATTGGTCAAGGGCAGCAGTGTTGGGCTGTTTGTGAAATAAAATTGAGTTTGTGGAGTCTCAAGAGTTTTGTGTCCGATGGAAGCTCAGTTTGGCTTCATTTGGAATTCTGGAGAGGCTGAGGGAACTGGAAAGGGGCTCAGGCTGGAGCAAAGGAGGCTCAGGGGGGACCTTGTGGCTCTGCACAAGTCCCTGACAGGAGGGGGCAGCTGGAGGAGTCGGGCTCTGCTCCCAGGGAACAGGGACAGGAGGAGAGGGAACGGCCTCAGGCTGGGCCAGGGGAGGCTCAGGGTGGACAGCAGCAGGAATTTCCCCATGGAAAGGGAGCTCAGGCCTTGGAAGTGCCCAGGGAGGTTTGGAGTGGCCATCCCTGGAGGTGTCCCAGGAAGGGCTGGAGGTGGCACTGAGTGCTCTGGGCTGGGGACAGGGTGGGGATTGAGTTCAGGTTGGACTCTGATCCTGGAGCTCTTTTCCACCCTCTGTGATCCTGATTCCATGATTCTGTGAAATGGGGATGAGTCTGTCCAGCACTTTCTGTGTCCTGGCAGCCAGGGCTCTGGAAAAGCTGGGAGGACAGGGATGCTCCACTCTGCAGACCTGACACACCCCGGGCTGGCCTCAGAGGGATTTTTCCAGAATCCGAGGTTGGTACTGAACCACACAGTTGGGAATGGGCAAAGGATCACGTGGATGCAGAGTTTCCTCCTGGAAAGCCTTGCAGTGGCTGGGCAGAGGCTACGAGATCCAGGGATGACCAGTCCAGCCTGGCACTATACTGGGAATACCGATCCCATTCCACCAAGCAGGGTGTCCAGGAGACTTTCCCACCCTCCAGCCCCACAGGAAATCCAGGCTGATGCCGAGGGGTGTCCCTGGTACCTTCCCTGCCCCTTCACTAAATGTCATCACCGAGAGTTTGATTTCTGCCTGCTCCCACTGAAACAGCAAATTCCTGGTGTTACACCAGAGCCCGGATTCCGGCGCTGGAAGAGCCAAATTCTCCCTGAAAAACACAGTCAGGGATTTGCCTTCTCCTGATTTTCCAGCCCTGCAAAGCCACGTTGGGTCCTTCCCCGCTTTCCACGCAGCACAAACGCCTGTGCAAGGCTCAGGAGACAAATCCAGCCGGGATTTGCAATCCCTGGGATCTCACTCATTCCCGGCCACATCTGGGGCCCTGCCGGTTCCATCCCGACGCAGAACCGCGAACGAGCTGCGGGATGGGAACGTTCTCCTCCCGTTTAATGGGATGCTGAAATGAAAACCACATCCTTATCTGCCAGCCGCTGTCATCCCATCTCCCGCAGCTCATTCCCGTTTCCCTGGCTCCTGCCGGGAGGGCAGCGCCCGCCGCTCCGTGTCCGTCACATTCCCGCTGCATCCCGGCAGCCGGCACATCCCTAATCAATCCCGCGTGTCCCGGGAGGAGACAGGAGGCTCCCGGGGCCTCCAGCGCCCGAGCCTTCATCGCCGTGGCGGGGATGTCAGCGGGATGCTGATAAGAGCCTCGCCCAGCTCGTTATCAGCGTGTGCGGGGCGGGATGGAGCAGCCGCAGCTGCCGGCTCCAGAGGGGAATTCCTGAAGGCACGGCTGCCTTTGGGAATGGTGCGAACCGCCGGCAGCCCAGGAGTTAGGAAACCACAAGAATTTTTGGCGAGGCTTTCCCTTCAGTGCCAGCGGAGGTGACTCCAGGTCAGCGGCTCCGTGCTCCGAGCGCTCCACACTCAGGGATGCTCCAGCTCTGCTGAGCTGTCTCCTCTCCTCTTTCCCCTCTCCTGTTCCCTGATCCCACAGGATTTTTTTCCCCCGTGTCTGGTCCCTTACACACCACTGGAAGAGAAGCCAAAGCTCCAGCAGCACCGAGCAGCTCAGCTCACTGGTGTTCAGTGCATTCCCAGCTTCTCATGAACCCCCGCTTCCCCAGCCCTCGAAGTCCCACCCCACGAAAATGTCCCTGGAAAACAGCAAAAGGCTGGAAATTTAACAAAAAAAGCTACAAATTTGTCTTTTAGGCAGAAATCATCTCAGCAGCAGGAGCGGCTTGGAGCAATCTGGGCACGGGGCAGAGGCTCTGCAGTGGAAAAGGAATTATTTGGTCTATAAAGGGATTTTGATACAAAATACGTGAAAGAACTGAGACTTCCCGCAGCCAAATTCCTGCATAAAACATAAAACCGGCCCAGACTTCAAACAGAACATCTCAAAAACTTTCCAGCAGATCCATTAAGAGCTGGGTTTTTAAGGAAGCCAAGGGAACCAGGGCTGCCACCCAGCATTCTGCTGATTTTATTTGGGAAGCTTTGTGTTTCTCACCACCCACACTCACTAAAAAGGGCTCACCACGAGCTTGCAGCAAATTTCTTTGCTTAAATGGCAGAGGGGTTGAATCCAGGCTGGATTCTGCCAGGACTGGGGAGCAGAAGTGCCACAGCCTCCACCCCACAGATCTTAATGGGGTTTCCTCAGGTGGACACCGGCTGTGGGAATGGGATGGAGGCCAGCACGCTCAGCTTCCCCACATCCAGGGAAAACCAGACCCTTCGGGATGTGCCCCTGTGCTTCCAAGAGTTTCCTCACCCAAATGTCCCTGAGTTTAACTGATCCCACACAAACGCTGCTCCACCAGGATGGAAACGGGATGAAAACAGGCAAATGACCTCCAAATCAAGGGTTCACATCCACTTCCACCCCAAAAATCCAACCCCCTGGATCAGCCTCCATGCTCTTGGAAAGCCTAATCCCGATTTTCCAACTGCATCCCCCCAAACCTCTGCAGAGCCCTCAGCGAAGGACAGATTTCATCCTTCTTATCGGAGCTTCGGAGACACCATTTGTCTTCCTGACAGGAATCAGCTGGATTCCCCAACAAGGAGACAAAGGAAAAGGCCACGAGCCCCAGGAGGGAATGGATGGTCTGAGCTGGTGCAGCTGGGGGTGAAATCCTGGAGAGGAGCATTTGTTTCCAGCTTGTCCCTCTGCACGTGGAGCTCCAGCATCGTTCCAGCACGGCGGGGCTGGTGGGAGCCGGAGCAGATCCCGGCCGTGCACACAAAGCACAGAGCTTGGGGGGTTTTTGGGATGTTTGGGATCCTGGGGGCCCTCCCCAGCTCCTGAAGCCACGTTCCTGTTGGCTCCAGGGCTGGCTGGGCCGCAGGACAGGGATGAAATAATCTTTGGATTCACTCAGTGGGAGCACTGGGGGGGTCAGTGGGGAGGGTCTCCCAAGGCTTGGGAAGGAGGTGAAAGAGCCTTTGCCCCATTCCAGGCTGGAGAAATGGTTCCCAGCCCATTTCCACCTGGTAAACCTGGACAGAACCCTCTGCCCAAAGGTTTGGGATGGAAGGGATCTCAAAGCTCATCTCGTTCCAACCCTGACACCTTCCACTATCCCAGGCTGCTCCAAGCCCTGTCCAGCCTGGCCTTGGACACTGCCAGGGATGGGGTTTGTGCCCTGGTCAAGATGGGGAAATGCCACAGGAATGATGGAGCAGCTCCCTAAAGTCTCAGGCCGCTGTGCCCTGCGAGGGGGGATTTTGGGAATTGTTCCCACCAGGTTTGTGGCAGCTCCTCGGCTGCCAGCACCAGTCCCAAACTGGTTTGCAGGAAGGAAACCAATCCCACAGGCTCCAGACACATCCAGCAGCTGGGACAATGCACCACAAATGAGGATTCGGGCAGAGCTGGGATCTCCTCATTTGTGGGATAAGTGTGGCAGCTGCTCCAGGGACAGAAGGGAATCAAAGCAAATTCCCTGCCTGGGATGGAGATCTTGGGTTTGCAGCCTGGATCCATTTTCCTAAGGAACTCTCCATCCTGCTGGAGATGGATTCTGGACAGGGAGGGAGGAATCACCTGAAACATACCCTGAGCCTTGATTAACACCTGGTTTTGCTTCAAAAACATCTTCCCGCTTTATCCCGAGTCTGAGCTGCTTCCTGCAGCTCCACAGAATCCATCTGGGATGTGCCAGAGATCTGCAGCCAGGCAGAGCAGCCCAGCCCCAAAAAACACAGTGTCCTGCCATGGAGGGGGTGTCTCCATGACCTTCTCCTCTCCAGGCTTCCAGGTTTTGTTTGCTTGAACTCTCGGTTCCTTTTTTATGGTTCCCCCGAGCTGACAGGCTCAGCACAGGCTCTGCTCCCATCATTCCAAGATCAAATGGCCAGGCAGAGCTTGCCAGCCCCGTGGAAAACAGGTCCTGGGAGCTGGTGGAACCAATCTCAAGGAAACAACGGCCAAGGCTGCCCTGGTTTTAGAGGAGAAGTTTCCAAGCCCGTGATTTCACCTTGAGCGAAGCCAGTGGGGCTGCCCAAGGCTGGGCTTATCCCAAGGGCAGGTGCACACACAGATCACCCTCCCCACCAGCCAGACCCGAGCCTGGAGAGGCACCTGGAGATCTGGCACATGGAATTCAGCAGAGCTGAAGCGTTTCTGCCTTTGGCTGAGCTCAGCCTCCCTCCCAGTCCAGTCATCCAGGGGCCTTCCAGCCGGGAGCTGCTCCCTGCCCAGCAAGAGGAGAGACTTTTATTGGGATTAAATGAACGTGTGCACAGCTGATCCAAGAGCTCTGGGATCATTCACTCCATGGGGATTTTCCTCAGCTGCTCCTCACCCCTGGCTGGATTTCGGGTGGCACCAGCTCCCAGAACATTTGGCTGGTGGGTTTTGGCAGCAGTTTTCCCAGGATCTGCAAAGGAGCAGGCACCAAGGGCTCATAAACTCTGGTGGGAATTATGTGCAAGAACAGCTCAAACTCCATGGAAAATCCCAGCTGTCCCAGTAAGGGATGTTCTCCTCCCTGCTGTGAGCACCAGCACCTCTCACTGAGGTCGAGGCAAGTAACGATCCCAGGAGTCCAACTTCCGAAATTCCAGCAATCAGGACAGGGGTTCCTCCTCCCCCATCCTTCCAAGTCAGCCATCACCGACCCCTGGAAGCCGAGATACTGGAATTGTCCATGGATATCTTCCAGTGCAGGGGCAGCTGAAGTCCCAGCCTGAGGAATTGCCCTTTGGAACCTTTCCAAAGGGGACAGCTCCAGGCCCTGGGAGTTCCCCACACTCCTAAAGCCTGACTTAACTCCCCAGCTTAGGAGCTGATTTGTTTCGAGGTGACCTTAAGTGACACTGTCAGTGCAATGCAGAGTCCACGACAGAGCCAAGGTTTGGTTTCAGCTCTCCTGGTTCCTGTTCCCTGATCCCACAGACTTTTCCCTGTGTTTGGTCCCTTCCACAGAAGCAGCCAAAGCTCCAGCAGCACTTTCCAGCTCAGCTCACTTGGTTCGGCACATTCCCACCTTTTCATGAATCCCAACTTTCCCAGCAAAGGGTCACATCCCGATCCTTCAATCCCACTCCGTGAAAATTCCCTCAAAGCAGCCAGGGGTTGGACTTTGGGAGGGATTTCCATGGGGGAAGAAAGGAGCTGCTGCCCTGGAATAAAAGCTGGACAAGACAAGACAATTCCATACCAAAGGCAGCAGTTGCCGTCCACGGCTCCAGAAGCCAAAGTGGCTCCCAGAGGGATCCTGCTCTCCCCAAAAGTGCAGCACCCATCCCTCCCACACTGCTCAGCTCTCCTCAGGACCACCTGCATGGGCTTCCCTTCCCACCCCACATTCCCAGCCCCCAAAAGGCCTCCCAAAACCCCCAACAGGAGCCCGGTGCTACTGGGAAAGTGCAGAATTCCTTCAGTTTATTGCCATATAAAAACTCTTGCTGGGATGGAAGATGAGGAATGGAAACACATCCTCAGCATCCCACGCACAGTCTGGCTCCCACCGGCTGCTCCATCTGGATCCCACCCAGCTGCAAAACTGTCTGGGAGCTCCCAGAGCTCTCCAGGGAGGCCTGACCCCAGCCAGGTCCTTTTGCTGGGTGTTGGATCAGCACAGCCTGTCCTTTCCTAACCATTTGCTCCCTGTGGAGCAACTCTTGATTCCAATCTCCCTGCCTGTGGTTTCCTCTGCTTCCTAACCAAGCTCTCTCCCTGGATTTGTCGAGGGATGAATTGCAGTCCCTGCCTGGCTGCAGGGAGGCTCGTGCCCCTCGCTCATGGCTCCTCTGAGTCACTTTTTGGCCAGACACAAAGCAAAAAACTCTGCTGAATGGACCAGCAAAGCCAAAGGCCCAGCTTGGGCCTTAATTTGATGACAAACAAATCATTCATCTGCTGTGACTGAAGTGGGAGGGGAGAGAAAAGGTCCAGGCTCCAGGCACGGCCTTTTCCCATTGGAAATGTCCTTCCCACCATGGCAAACACTCCTGGCTGTCACCTCTGGGCCTTGCCCAGCTGGGGAAGGCAGCAGCGACCTTGAAATGCTCAAAATGGCACCGACGTGGCAACTTTGGGCTGAATAACCTCAGATTTGGGGGCTCCGAGATGGAGCAGCCCTGGGGTGTTTTATTGTTTTAAAATCAGACAAATGCTGCAATAGGCTCCACTGGGAACAAATCCATGGGAAGTATTCCCTGGTGGAAGGGGCTGGGACGAGGCTGGTGGGTCTGAAGCTCTCCTTTATCATCTCCAGTGCCATGAGGGCAGAGGGAAGGGGATGGAGGAGGTCCCTCAGCTCTGGGCCTCAGTGCACAACCAGGCAACCATTTCCACCCTCACTTCACCCCATTTCTGGGTTCTGGGTGACACAGCTGAAAGCAGCTCAAAAAACAACATCCTACAAATGCTGAAAGCTCAGAAATGCCATCACGGAGTGGGAGGGATTCTCCATGCACATTCCAGTGAGGGAATGTTAACCTGGCTTCATTTTAACAACATTTCTGTGGGAATGGGGCCTGTGGGGCCTGCAGGGACTGGGGTGAGGCAGAAACAGGAGCAGAGCAGAAGGAAATGAAGTGTGAGGGAGGAAGAACAGGAACTGAACAGGCTGAGACCTGGAAGGAGAGATAAAGGGGAGGAAAAGGGGAGATAAAGGGGAAGTAAGGGGGAGATAAAGGGGAGGTGCTGCTCCAGATGGCAGCAGCAGGAACCACCTCTGGCACCCGCTGTCATCCAGCCCTATTTAGAGTTGGTTGGGCTTTATTTTGCCAGGAATTAATAGGGCAAAAGTAGAACTCAGAGCAGTGCAGCAAAGCAAAGCTTTGCCCCCAAAGTGGGGCACAGACAAAACCCTGGAGCCCATGAGAAATTCCCAGGGAGTCTCTGCTTGGAGAGCAGGGCTTGGTGGGACTGGCAGCTGCCACTCCTCCAGCCCCCAAAGCATCCAAGGGGATCAAAGATCCATCCATCCCAAACTCCTGCAAAGCCTGCTCAGCAGCCCTGGGGTTCTTCTCTTCCAGGAGGTTCCTGGCAAACACTCCGAGGCAGGAACGGAGGGTGAAAGCCAGGGTGGGCCCTGGATGAGTTGGAGATTGTTTTGCATGGTTTTCCTGGGGTGTTGAAAGAAATCCTTCGTTCTCCATTACCTGGGAGCTCTGGGAATAGAGTGAGGTCGTGCTGGAGCTCTGGAGCTCATTTAAGCCCAGCACTGAGGCTCAGGAGTTGGAGGGAGCTCCCTGAGCTTTACTGGTGATGTCAGCACCACCTCGGGGCCTGCTCACAGCCCTTCCCTGCCTGCAGCATTCCCAGAGGCTCCCTGAGAAGCCCAGGCTGGAAATGGGATGGATTTCCACACCAGCAATCCCTCAGGGTTGTGCCTGTGCTGGCACTGAGAGGGCAGAGCTGGCACATCCCGGGCATGATCCCAAAGGGAAGGGAATGGCTGCTGGGAGAGGTCAGAGGGGGGCACTTGGAAGGAATTGGCCCCACTGACTCACCAAAAATGAGGTTTTACATTAAAGCCTGGATCCATTTCCTTGTGTCCAAGGCTCCTTTCCCAGGAGCCACAACAGGAGTGTGTGGCACACATGAGGCTGTTCCACAGGATCCATTTCCCTGGATCCATCTGCCGGCGCTGTCCCAGTGCTCCCTGTTTTATCCCATAAATCCTTCCCTGCATTTCCACTCACTCTGAGCAAATCATTTTCCAGATGGCCCCAAAAAGAGAAACACAAATCCAACACATTACTTGGATGCAGTGATGGAGCTGCCCCTTCCCTCATCTTCCCTGTGCTACCTCCTGCTCTGGAATGGGCCAGGCCTTTCCTACATGAATGGGGCAACTACAGAGTGACTCGAACCAACTGGAACAGGGAAAAGCCAAATTAATCCCCCCTGTTTTGTCCTGCTTGGGCTCAGCTGGGGGAGGGCGATGTAAAAAGAGCACTCAGAGGGAGCAGCTCATCTCCTGAGGGTTGTGATGTCCAAATCCAGCTCGCTCTCCACAGGAAAACAACATCCAAAGCCAAGGCCATCCCTGTGCGGAGCTCTGAGCTTACACCCTCCCTGTTATTCCAAAAGATCCCACAGTGTGCCCACACTGGAGTCATTCCCAGTGTCCTGGCCATCAGGAAGAGCTTGTGCCCATCCCAATCCAGCTCCACAAGGCAGGACAGAGGCCCCTGGAGCCTCCCACTGATTGTAAGGCCGACAGTGCTCCCATTAACTCTGTCCCTTTCCTTTGGAAACCCACAGCTATCAGCTCCCTCTGGAAGGCCCTGGTGCCATAGTGTGAAAGGGAAAAAGGAAAAAAAAAACAGAATATGAAGCTGAGAATCTCAGGAGGTGATGGATTTATCATCTGCTCTTGCTCACAGGATGAACCTGTCACGAGACAGGGGACGGACAGGCCGTGGAGAAGCCAAGCTGGAGATTTCCCCAATCCCTGAGGAAAACAACTCTCTGCTAATCCCAGAGGCTCCAGGCCAGCACTGAATATCCATTAGGCTGGGGCAAAGCCAGGACTCCAGCTCCAGGCCTCTGCTTTCACTCTGTGTGTTGGTCCTGTGCTCGTTTTCAGGGCCAAGACACATCCAAAGGCCGCGGGGCCACCAGAACCTCGAAGGCACCAAATTTCAAGGTCTCCAGAAGAAAGAAGCTGATGAACCCCTCCAACACATCTCCCTCAGCCCTCTGGGAGCCGTGGAGATCTCCCAAAGCAGGAATTCCCCAGCGGAGCAGACCACACAGATGGAACCAGCTGGAAAAAGGGCCTGGACTTTTTATATCTTTCTCTTTTTTTTTTAAATCTCTCAATTTTTTCTGGTGTTGCTTTAACCTGCAGACAGTAACTCGAGGAGGTGCTGCTCATCTCCTAAAGTTCCCTCCTGCCCAACCTTAAATGACATCCAGGGAGACACAAGAAACCCTCTGAGCTCCCTCTTGGCACCACCACAAAGCACAGAAGCCAAGGTGTGAAACCCCCAAAGGTGCCAGCACATCTCCAGAGCAGCCTGACACCCTCAGTGTCCCAAAACTCTCCTTTTTCGCCTGAAATCTGAGTTCAGTTTGGAGGCAGCAGTTGCACAAGCACTTCTGCATGTGGTTCAGCTGTAAAACTTGGCCCAGGGTTTCCCTCACCATGGCTCAAGTGTTATTTTAGGGGGGAGGAAGGTTGGAGACACTGAAAAACCAGACCTTCCCAAGCTTCAAATAAGTCTCTTTTTTTTTGTCCTGCAGACTGAAATTCCTGGAGTTTAAATCCCTGCTCTTTTTTGGAATGGCACCTGGGAGAAGGTTGAACCCCCTGAACAAGCACTACCTTGGAACAAAGGGAGTTTATTAGTTCTGTTCTTTGGAGGAATAGAAATGCATTATTAACGGCATCGGGGATTACTAAAAACTGAGGAAAGCAAATTAAAAACTAATTCTGTTCTCACTATTTCCTGACTTTCTGTGCTTTTCCTAGCCTGGAGTGGGAGGTGCTGCACAGGAGGGGAGGGATGGATGGGAAAGGCCTTCAAGTGCCTTCCCTGCCACTGACAACTGCCTTGCACTTTCCTTTCCTGCTTCTTTTCACTTCCCTGTCTCCACAGGCTGGAGAGGGAAACCCTGGGAGTTCCCGGAGCCAAAGCAGTTTGGATTTTCTCCTCCTCACCTCCTAATTTGCATGAAATCCTCCTTTTTCTGCACTGCATCTTCTAAAACAGTGTGGATAAAATAGGAAATAAGAGAAAATCCAAACTCTGGTGAGTGCAGCCCTTGAGGAAGGAAAACCCAGCACTGGGAAGAGACTCAGGGAATTCCCTCGTTCCTGGTAGAGCTGAAACCTGTCCTTAAACCTGTGATTAAACACAATTAACATGAGCTCAACAGCAAACTTTAACAGGAGAATAATTAACACCCAGCCCTGTTTCTCACCCTGTCCTTTGTGATATTGTCAGTTTATACAAATTCCAATCATTAGGAAAAAAAAATTAATTCTTTCTCATGCAAAGTGCAAACAAACCCAGGCTCCTCTTCCATCCAGGATGGTGGAGAGAGAATAAATGAGGGAAAATAGATTCCTCTGCTTACCTTGCCTTTGGAAACACTTTTCCATATCCCTGCGAGCTTCCTTGCAGCAGGTATTTATCCTCCCAAAAAATTTCCCATCCTGTTGCAGTTCCAATGGTTTTTGAAAGGATGCAACATAAAATCCACTAACCTTGAGGCCCTGGGGGCTGGGAGCTCAGGTCCCTCTGCAGATCTCTCACTCCTGAAAGAGTTTCCTGAAGGGAATCCCTTTTTTCCAAGTGGGACAGCACGACTGCCTGGTGAGAAGGATCAGAACTGGGTTAACGTGGTTTGTCCGGGACAAAGCTGCACCTCAAACATTAAATCAATGAAGGGGGGATTTGAAAAAAGTGGGAACAGTTGGCTTCTGTTAAATTCTCCAGGATTTTCCCTGGGATGCTGTTTACAAGACATGGATTTCACAAGACCAGACGGGAGCACAAAACCTCCTTGGACCAACCACAGGTGCCACCTACTCGTGCCTGTCCTTCATCTCCACCCTTGGAAAAACAAGGTTTTCCAGGGAAGATGCCATTCCTTCGGGAATGTCCCATCTGGGGGGTGCTGTGGAGCACGAGATGTTGCTGTTCTCAGGGACAGTCACCCACAAGGACACCCCAGAGTGTCCCTGCAGCTCCCTCCGGAAACCTGGGAGATCCACAGGACATGGAGCTCTCCTGGAGGTGTCTGAGCAGCCTCTGGGTCACCCAGGGGAGGGACAGGACTCAGTGCAAGTGTCCCTGCAGGGATTCAGTTCAAATTCTCAAGGAAAACCCCTCTGTTTGAGGCAGGAAGTTCAGCCCTCGCTGCCCCTGAGTTTCCCTGTTTCTCCTGGAATATTTTGCAGATTTAAGACCCTGTAGGTGGTGATTTGGAGTCCCTTTTCCAATCTGATGTCCCTGAGGAAAGAGCCATCCTAAATTCCTGTAAATTCCTCCCCATGAGGGTGGATTTCCCAGAGAAGCTGTGGTTGTCCCTGGATCCCTGGAAGTGTCCCAGGCCTGGTGAAGGCCCTCACCATGACCTCAGGGGTGGATGAGCAGCGGTGTCACCACGTCCCATCTGGAGGGGACAGCAAGGACAGGAACTGCCACTCCCAGAGTCCCTTTAGTTCTGAAAGTCAGGATTTCCTAGGTCAGTCTGAAGGTAAAATCGAGCTGGTTTCCATCATTCCAAGGGTCCCAAAAAGCAGAGAACTGGATGAAAGTCACACGTGACTCCCCCATCCTGGCAACTGCAAGGTCCTCATTAAGACCTTTGCTGAAATAAATGTAATTCAGCCACTGATGGGGCTCTGCCTAGGGACAAAACCCAGCAAAAGCAGCAGGGAGCCTTTATCTCCCCACTCTCCCCCATCCATTTTCCTGCTCTTTCAGCACCCACATCCCTGGGTGGGATCTGCTTTGATCGTTTGTTGGTTCAGGGTGTAATCAGCACTAATAATTTCTCCACCCTAGTGCTATTAGGCACATTTGGGAAGTGATTTCCCACCCCCCAGAGACCCTGCAACTGGATACCTCGTGTGCTAACCCGTGGATTTCCTCCACTTCAGCATATCCTGAGGCCTCGAGGAAATTAGCAATCCAAACAAATTCTGCTGGGGTTTCAAAGATGAATTCCTGTAATAACACTGCACTGGGATTGGACTGGGGGCTGGAGCTCTCCACAAACCAGGCAAAACCTCCCAGACAACGAGGGATTTGCCCAAACTTCAGCTCGGTGGTCACGTAGTCCTGTGTCCCCCTTCCCTGCACTGCTGATTACCCAGATTATTTCTGTCTCAGCACAAGTTCAGTCACTTCTCCTTATCCAGAAGCTCGTCCTTTCCACAAGTTCCAGAGAAAAATGAAAGTGAGCAGATTAAAAATAGAAGAGGGGAAAAAAAATAAACTCCAACAACTTGCTATCTCAACTGCCTTTTGCTTCTGGCACTTGCAGCGCTGTTCCTTGTTTTGTTTGCTTTATTTCTTGCCTTTTTGTCTCCCCTTTCCCAAGAGAGAACTGCAAAGGTCAGACGCTGCCACGCTCCCGTGTCCTGCGGCAGGAGCTGCCTCAGCTCTTGGCAGGCTCAGGAACCAGACAATTCCTCAGGAGAGGTCCCAATCCAGGCTCGGGAAGAGCAGCAGGAGCAGGACATGGGAATGCTGAGCCATGGGCTGAGAGCAGCACAGCAGCCAAAACCCCAACACCCCGGGGCTGAGCACTGAGGGAAGGGGAACATCCATGGAGAATGAAAAAGGGGTGGCTGAGGGAAAAGAGAGGATTTTATGTCTGGGTTAAAAGAGGTGGATGAGGAAGAAGAGAGGATTTTATGTCTGGGTTAAAAGAGGTGGATGAGGAAGAAGAGAGGATTTTATGTCTGGCTTCTGTGTGGAAGCAAATCATCCAAGTGGGGGTGAAAAGGAGCTCAGTTCTTCCACAGAGAGGAGACCAAATGAAAGTTCATGGGCAAGAAGGAGGTTTAAAACTGAGCATAACCTGCCCCAGGTGTGTCTGGGGAAAGGGGAGTGCAGAGTTCAGCCACCATTGCTGGAGCCCTTTAGAGCTCCCAGAGTGTTTTATCCCCACATGGATCACAGCCATGGAACCATGGAATGGTCTGGGTTGGAAGGGACTTTAAAGTTCATCTTATTCCAGGATCTGCCATGAGTAAGGAACTTTCTGCTACAGAACCATGGAATATCCTGGGGTGGAAGGGATCCATCAGGATCATCCAGCCCAAGCCCTGGCTCTGCTCAGGACACCCCAATAATTCCACCCTGTGCCTGAGGGTGTTGTCCAAACATTCCTTGAGCTCCATTACCACAGTTACAAACCTGTGTCCACAGTGCCACATGCCCCTTTCCCAGCTGTCCTGGTGAAAAACACTGAAAGAATGTGATGTCCATGTTTTTGGTGGGGCAGAGAGGGGGAAATTCCATGTTTTGGGAGGTGATGGGCACGGATATCTGTGTTGGGAGCCCTGGGAATGACACATCCCCACAGGACAAGCTGGATCTGTGTGTCTGATCTCCCGCCAAGGGCCCTCACGATGGCAGAGGATCTCCAGCAGGAGCTGGAATCCCAAAATGCAGCGTCCATGAATTCTGAGATAGAGCTGAAACACTTTTAGTTTATAAATGAGTGAAACAGGAGCAGGGAATGCAGATAAAAAGGGAATTCAGTGAATTGAGGGGAAGCTTTCACAGCTTGAAGGGAAACATTCGGTTCGGGGAACGCAGGAAATGAAATCAAACCAAATTGAAAGTGGATTTTTTAATAAGAGAATGGACTAGGCCAGACCTAGAAGGGCTTAGGGAACTGATAATGATGAGAAGAAACACAAAAATCATAAAACCAGGGAATTTGGAGGCCTGCACTTCATCCCTTGCCCTGCGAAGAGTGAACGAGGTGAGAGTTTGGTTCAAGGAGCTGAAATCTCAGCCCCAAGTTCTGGGAGGAGTTCAGGGAGGGGAGCTGCTCTTGGCTTCACCTCCCTGCCATAAACCAAGGGAATTTCAAACCCAGGAGGAAAAGAGGGAGCAACAAGTGCAAAAGAAACCCCAATTTCTGTGCACCAGCTGCTTGTAGCAGGAGGGTGGCTCAGTCCAGAGCAGCCTCCAGCAAATCCCCACCTGGAAACTGGGAAAAGCCTCTGCACACTGGATATAAATAGACATTTTCCAGCCACATGAGGACAAGAGCTCAGACTTGCTGGACAAACATTGCCCCACAATGTAGAACTACCATTTTTTAATTTTTAATTTTTTTTTTAAATTTTTCTCATTTTTATTGTTATTTTTATTATTGTTATTGATGTTATAATTATTGTTATTATCATTCTTATCGTTATTACTACTATTATTATTACTTAGAAATGGAATTTATTTATGGGAAATATTAAGAACTATAATAATGGACGAGCTAGGAACGTTTATGTGCTACAGATTTCTTTGTCCTGATCCATTGGGGTGTTGGTTACTGAAGGTTTCCCCGTGTGATGAGGACTCAGCAGGTTGAAGGTGGAAAAAAGGGTTTATTTCAACAGATCAGTTGGTTTGAGCTGCTCTTCAGGGCAGAGTGAAGTTTTGAAAGCAAAGCAAAAACCAGAACAAGGTTTCTCATTTGTAACTTGAGCCTGGGGTTTATTCAGTGTCATAACTCTGAGGTAATTATGTTTAATCTTAGCATAATTATAATAAAAAGAGGAATATCACTGATCCAGAGCTCTGAGCTGGTGACAGCTGGAACTCATGGATGAGTTACCCTTAATATCCTACAAAAAGGTCGTAGGTGCTGCACAAGGAGGGACCATCCAAGCTCAGAGGGACAGAAGGTCCATGAAAACCGGGAATGCAGAGCAGGGAGGGACTAAAGGGTGAGACGTGAAGCATTGAAATTGCATTGAAATTTTGCATTTTCATTGTTTGTGTTGACATTTTGGTCCTGCCACGGGCAAGGGGCAGCAGGGGGAAGAAGCAGATTTAAATGAGAACAGGAACGGGCTGAGGTCAGGGAGGAGAGCAAAAGCCTGGATGAGTATTTGATGTGACAGGGAAGAAAAAGCCAAGGAGAGGAAGTTTGTGAATGGATTTGATCTGGGCAAAAGGCAGCATCCAGCAAGGCCAAGAGCAAAGGACGTTGCATTCATGGAGATGTGATGAGACAACAACTTGGACATGAGTCTGAGCTCAAAAGGTTGAGTTCTTAGGGCTGAAAACACTTAGGGCAGGAGTAGGAAAACAGGAAGATGTTGGCTGGCCAGAAAAGGAAGGAAAATCTCTCCCCACCACCTGAACTGTATCAGCTGAGACAAGGCCCCTCAGGAGATTTTCCTTCCCCTCCCACATTGTCCAGCTTCCTCCTTTCACTCTGCTTCCCATCCCAGCTTTCTGTTATCGTTTGGATGATTTGGATCATCTGTGTCTCTCCTGCACAGGACCTGACCCAGGCGAGCAGGGCTTGTAAACCCAGCGGCCTCCACGGGGCCTTTTGATGTCTGGAGCAGGCAGCCAGGCTGCTGGAATTTATGGTTTCCAAGGAGGACTGGGAAAGGGAGAAATTTATGTTAGGAAAATGTGACTGTCATCTTCGTTTATCTCCCGGTTTTGTAATGGAAAACAGGCATTTCACAAACACATCCCCACAAAACCCAGCGTGAAACAGTTCAGGAAGTCGAGCACGTTAACCATGAGCTGCTCCAGAGAGCCTGGGAATGTTATTATTGTTGTTATTATAATAATAATAATTATTATTATTATTATATAACCATAAACCCAACAACAACAATAATAATAACAATGCAATAAATCACACCCCAGCTGCAACATCCCATCCCCATGCACCTGGCAGGGTTGGAAACCCCCATGGAGAAGCAAGGCAGCAGCATCTCTTCCCTCTTCCATCCTTCATCGTGTCTGGATCAGGAAATCCTCGGATCCCTCGAAGCACAAACCCCCCACACTCAGTGCAGAAGCCGTGGAGCATCACACAGGCAGCAAATAAAGTGTGGAGCTACACCAGGATGCTCCAAGGTTCAGGAAAGCCCATCCTGAACACGTGGATTACCTGGAATGCTGCAGCTGGAGCAGGCAGATAAGGAGAGCAGCTCAAGCTGGAAGGAGTTAAGCCATGCAAATCAAAATGCTCCCAAAAATCAAAATGCTCCCATTTTGACATGAAATCCACACAAATTTGCATTCCCGCTCCATGAGTTTGTTTGCAGTCCTTGGCAGCTCATGAGGACTTTTGGATTTAGAGCAGGAAAGAGCAGAGATTCTGTTCCAGACCCCCCCAGCTCATTCCTGGAGCCTGTTCTGCAGGAAAACCTGAATTAAGAGAGCACCTTTTGCATCTGGTACCAAACAATCCCAATTCACCTCCACTCCTGACCTTCCCACCGAGGCATTTCCAACATTTCAACCATTTTCTGAGCGTTCAGACAGGAAGTTTTTCCATACTCACCCTGGAGGAGGTGGTGGCACTGCTGCTCCGTGTCCTGCCCTACACCCAGCGTGCCCGGGCACTCACTTCTGTGCTTTTCCCGACTTCCTTTGACAGGGAGCTGATTGCAGAGCTCAGTGATTACGTCTGCATCTCCAAATCTTTCTTTCTCAGCTGGAAAGTCTCAAGTTCCAAGCTGGGATTCCCTCTCCACCCCCTTTCTCCAGGAGTTAACCCTCCTTTTGCTGGAAGGGTCTGTCTGGTCAGCACCCACCGAAATGTCAGGTGCAAAAGGAAGAGGGAAGGTGGCATTTTTAGAGAAAAATCAGGGTTTTCTTGGATGTTCTGTGCTGTAAGAAAGGTCTTTTTAATTATAAAATGTTTAATTTTGGACCTTCAGAAACCAGCCCTGAAGGATTAAGGGTTTCAAGGTGTTTTAAAATTGCTTTTATCTCGAATTCTTTCTCTTATGATGTTGATCAGTCCCTGGGTTCTCAGCCAGAAATTTGCTGTCCCCCACAAACAAGGGGGACAAGAACCCATCGTTTCTCTGGTCAGAACCCAGTAAAAAGCACTTTTAGCCCAACTCAACCCTCCTACTTTGAGAATTTCATGTGAGCAAGACAATTCCTCAGTGTTAGGGAAGATTTCTTCCCCAGAAGGATTGTCCAGCCCAGGCACAGGGACACGGGTCAGTGGTGGCCTTGGCAGTGCTGGGGGATGGTTGGACTTGATGCTCCTAAAGGTCTTTCCAACCTGAATGAATCCTGATTCTCTAAATTTAGGGTATTTCCCCCATTTTTGGGTGGTGTTTTCTGGCACAGGGAGGGAACAGGGGGAATGTTCTGTGATCGAGCCTGGGAATGGATCCAGTGACTGTGGACTGTGCGGATCCATCGCTGGCAGCCAGGGGCATTCCTTGGGATCAGCCTCGCACACCCACCCCAGGCTGCCACACACCACTCCCATTCCCACTCCCATTCCCATTCCCATTCCCATTCCTGTCCCAAGGCACCTCATGGCCCTGTGGGGCTGCATTTGGTGACATTTGGCAGTGCCAGAAGGGATCTAAAGATGAGGAATCCAGCACTCCAGAGCTGCTTGGGCATTACTCCTCCTCCTTCTCCACACACACTCCCAATCCCTCTGCCTCAATTCCCACCTGGATTTCCTGGCTGGAAGTTCCTGCAATTCCCTCCCTGCCCAAACTAAAGAGCTTTTCCCCAGTTTTTCTTCCCAACAGCAAACTCCAATCATGAGCTTTTCAATTTACCCTCGACTCGACAGATCTGCACATGGATTAAAGCTGCAAAGATCTGGACTTGGAGCCAAGAGCCTGAGGGACCTCAAATCCGAGGACACTTGTGCAGCACAGAGCTGGGATTCCAGCGGGATTGGAGCAGGGAATGACACAGGTAACTCCCAAAATAAAACCAAGACCACACACAAAAACCCCACCTCGAAACGTTCAACCACTTCTTATCAATGAATTTTTATCAATGCCAAGAGTGCTGCATTTGCTCAAAGACAGGGATCAGCATGGAAAACTGTCAATCCATGCAAAGACATTCCAAGTTTTTTAAGGGAATATTCCGACCAAGTCGATTTTCTGGCAGAAAAATGAAGACTTTCCCCCTTTTACAATAAAAAACCAAAAGGGAATTGTTCCCGTCCCTGAACCCCAAGGTTCACTGAGCCCTTTGCCACACCAGAAAACTTCCATGAAAACCCAGGGAAGTGTCAGAGGGGGAAGTGTGGGGATGCACGGTTTATTTTTGGAAAATCCTCAGGCAGAACCTGCCAGAGGAGCTGCTGGTTTTGTTCTAATGCTCAACGGAACGAAACTCCCAGGAATTCCAGGCAGAACCCAAACCAGATGTAACCCCCCCAGATATTTACAGACTCCTTCAAAACCCAGCAAGGGATAAACAAAATGGGGAAAGAAAAAAAGATGGAAAATCCCCCCCAAGCCTCTCCCCTCCGCCTCGCCCCTGCCTACCTCCAGCGCTGCTGCTGCTCCTCGGATAAATGAGGAGATTTGGGCACTAATTGATGACAGAAAATGAGGAACTTCCCAGGAACCCCCTCCCTGGGCTGCAGAGAGGAGGGAAAGGCAACCTGAGCTTGGAAAAGGAGGGAGGGGTCCAACCAAACCAACAAACTGCTCCTGGCTTTTTTGCCTCGGTTTTCCCTGGATTCCTCCCGCCTCCTCTTTTCCGAACGTTCGGATTTTTATTTTTTTTATTCGATTTCTCCGCTGGTTTTGCTGAGGAGAGCAGGGAGCCCATTAGAGCAGGGCGATGGAGAGAGTTGAGGGAGGATTGAGTAACGAAATGGCTGTAAAATCGCAGGAATTGTGCAAGGCAGATGGCCCCAAGGAGAGCGCGGCGCTCGCGGGCTGGGACACGGAGCGGAGCCGGACAAAGCCCGTGGGCTCGGGCTGATGAAAGGGAGCCCGGCTGGGATCGGCACGGAAGGGACTGCGAGCAGCAATTCTGCCGAGAAAAGGCACCGAAGCTGGAGTTTGCTGCTCAGCCTAAACTGGGAACGGACAGAATTCCCAGTGCCATCACCTGGCTGCTTCCAGAGGGAGGTTTCAGTTCAGCGCCACGTGGGAACAGCAGGGGAAAATCTGGTGATTGATTGAAAGTGTTCCTAATTAACATCAAACGCTGGAATTTCCAACTGTGGGGTTTGGGAACGGTTAAATCGGCCCAGCAAAAAGCATCTTCTCTGTGCATGACACTTCGGGCTAAAATTGCTTTAGTTTTTCCTGATTAATGGAGTTCAGAATGCAGCAGAGCAAGGGGTTTGTAAATATATAAATATATATGAAAACATACATATAAAGAAATATAAATATGTATTAAAGCATACATGTCAATATAAATATAAATATAAATATAAACATAAATAATATAAATATAAATAAATAAAAATATAAATATAAATAATAAAAATTTAAATATAAGTATAAATATAATAATAAAATTTAAATATAAGTATAAATATAAATAAAAATATAATAAAAATAAATATAAAATAGAAACATAAATAATAAAAATAAAATTAAAATTCAAATAAAAATAAATATAAAATAGAAACATAAATATAAATATAAATAAAATTAAAATAAAAATATAAATATATTAAAATAAAAATATATTTAAATATGAATATAAATGTATAAAATAAAAATTATAACTATCAACATAAATACAAATAAATATAGATGGAAATATAAATAATATAAACATAAACATAAATATATAAATATATTTATATATAAATATAAACACATACGGTGTGCAGATATATAAATAGAAATATATGTGGTATATATGGTGTATAAATATAAAAATAAATATACATATTGTATCCATGATGCATATATCGAAATAAATACAGATATTGTAGATATGGTGTGTATTTATAAATTATCCATGATATATTATAGATTGTACATATTGTAAATATATCAATAAATTGATATTTTATATATGGTGCACATATCAATAAATATACATATATTGTATATGTGGTGTGTATATATATAAATGAATATATATACATATATTAATATTAATATATCAATATATCAATATATCAATATATCAATACATCAATATATTAATATTTTATATTATATTATTAATATAAATAAATATATAAAGAAATAAGTGTATAGTTATACAAGTAAATAAAAATAAAGAAATAAGTGTACATGTATATAAAATATATCTCTATTATATACATATATACATATATATACACACACACATATACACACATATATATATTAAAATATATATTAATTATATTATATTAATTAATTATATATTAATTAATATATATATATATATTAAAATATATACCTTTCAGCTCCTCAAACAGTGCTGGGCAGCTCCCAGGTTTTTTCCTGCTTTTCCCAGCAAGCCAATGGTAAATGGAATACAGAGTCCACCATTCCCAGCTGGAATCATTCCCACCTCCAGACAGCAGAGCTCTGCTCCCTGGGGCAACAAGAAACCAGCAAAGTCCCGTGGATTGCACTGCCCAGTGCTCACATCCTGCTCAGCAAAGCAAGCCCAGTGCATCTGGAAAACAGAAATCCCAAAGGTTCCCTAAGGAAAGCAGGGAATCAGTGGGGGACACCGGGATTCTTCTCATTTTCACGGTTCTGGTCTGAAATCCCATCAAAGTCCAGTTCCATGTTCCAGCATGGAACACTGAGGACAATGAGCGCAAGCTCAGCCTAAACTCAGTTTTCCATCCAGGTTTTTGTTGTGTTTCTCCACCACTTTAATTCAAAGGGAAGACCTGGAATAATGCATTTACTGGGAAATTATATGAATTATAATAATTATAAAAAAGATAATCTCATAACACAGAGATGGAGAGATGGAACCGGGCAGTTTAATTAAACATCCAAAACACAGATTAACCTGAGGGACCAGATCTACAGAACTTTCTCAACCTCTTGGTTAATTAAAAAATCTGTATGATGAATAAAAAAAGGTAAAATACAGAAAAGAGAGAAGATATAGTTTCTGCCCAAAATATGAAATTTTATTAAATATCACCAGAAGACATTTTTTCCTTTGCAAAAAAGGAAAAATCAAATAGAAAAGGAAGAGGAGGAAACTTTGAAAAGTGGAATTCTGTTTAAAAAAAGGCCAAAAAAATTTAAACAAAGGAAACATTTACTGTTGAATCAAACTTTGTATGAGACACAAATGGGGAAAAATAGGTTTTTCTCCATTTCCATCCAATTTACCATGATAAAAACAAGATTTGATTAAAAATCACCTGGAGGAAGAAGAGAGCTGAGCCCTGCCTTGGCATGTGGGCTCTGCAGGGCTCCTCGTGCCTCCCCTCGCTGCCGAAATCCCCATTTTTTGGGATCCAAACCCACCTTCAGGAGTGTCAGGCAGCAGCCCCGGGGCTGTGTGTCTGCAGCAGCACACGGAAGAGGGATCTCAGTTTCCCCAGCTCAGTGATTCCCTTCTTCCCAGCTCCATCCCAGGAAATGAGCTCTGACTGCCGAGGGCTCATCTGAAGCAGCGGAGCTCCCACCAGAGCTTTGGGATCACCAGGAATGAAAGGAACATTCTTATCCCTGATAATGGGAAACAGTTTGTGCTGAATTACAGTTACAGCTCGAGATTTGCACTGCTGGGATAATTGGGAATTCAGCAGGAAAACTGATTGCTAACAGGAGTTTGAGATCCTGCAGCGATTCGGGCTTGGGGTTTTTTTGTAGGGATTGGTTTTCTCCCAGTGTTTTTCTAACATGAAACTCCATAGCCATAGAATTGGATAATAAAATCCAGGGCCACCAGAGGATCTCCACACAGCAGGAGCTCCACGATGGAGACAAGCACCAAAGCAGCTTTTTGGATGGAATTCTTTGCTTTACAGGCAAAGTGTCGATGCTGAAATGGCTGAAAATGCAGCTAACGAGGACATTCCAGTTAGCTGGGTCACAGAAGGGTGATGGTTTTATAGATTTGTTTTGCAAATAAATCAAACATAAATACATAAAACTACCAAGGAAAGACAGAAAGAAAAAGAAAACCAGGAAAGGAATTCCCAACACCCTGCACTTTTCTCAGGCCAGTTTCTTGCTGTACAATCCACCAAACCAGAATATTTTAATCAGGAGCATGGAAACCCTAAAGGATTCTTCTTTTCAGGTGGGATTCAAGATTCAGTGATCTGAAGGGTCTTAATAATGGTCCACTAAGAGAATTTGAATCCAAAATCAGGATAAATGGTCCATGTTCTAGTGAACTGAATATTAAAAATAACCAACAGGGCCAAGCAGGGTAACCAGAGGCTCTCTCCCCCCCAAAATCTGCACATCAAAATATTGCCCTCACCAAAATCATCCCAGGAAAACTGGAATCTGCAGGGCATGAGATGAATTCCAATAAAATAAGCAGCTGATCCAAGTTTAACCGTGCAAGAAACGTCCTCTGAACACGCCTGGTCTCAATCTCTCTTGAACAGAAGCAGCGTGAGGAGGAAAAGAACAGTGAAAAATGAGGATGTTGGAAGGTTTGCTGAGGGAAAAAGAACATTATTAGTAAAAAAGGCAGAGGCTGGGAGCTACAGGAGATGTAATTTGAGTGCTCCTAGTTGATTTACTGAAAATCATCTTCAAGGATGGAACCACATCTGTGGGGAACCAACACCAACCTTCTCAACCCTCAGGGCCCCCAGGAGCTCCTGCTTCCTTATCTTGTAATACTTGCAGGATTTCTTCCTGTTTTGTGGATTTCTTCCTGTTTTGTGGATGTGGTTTTGGCACAACCTCGAGGTGAAGGTGCCTTCCCACTGCACAGAACCTCACAGACCTTCCCAGGAGGGAATTCATCCCTGAATTATTCATTTTTGGGAATGATTTGTTGGTGGCACAGCCTGCGATGCCTGGAAAACACATCCAACATTCCTGGAGACATTTCCTGCCTGGACAAGGAGATTGAACCCAGAGAGAGGGAGCAGGGACAGGGAATACTCACCAGAATCCCTGGCTCAGTGCTGGAGTCTCCTGAGCTCAACCTCCTCCTGAACCTCGGCTGGAAAATGCAAAGAGAACAAAATCCTGAGCTCACCACAAACCAGAGGAATGGAGGGGAATTCCCAACTCAGCCTGACAGGACCCAGGGAATGGATTCCCACTGAGGGCAGGGAGAGATGGGATATTGGGAAGGAATTGTTCCCTGGGAGGGTGGGGAGGCCCTGGGATGGATTTCCCAGAGCAGCTGTGGCTGCCCCTGGATCCCTGGCAGTGTCCAAGGCCAGGCTGGAATAACCTGGGATAATGGAAGGCGTCCTTTCCCATGGCAGGGGTGGATCTGGATGATCCTTAAGGTCCCTCCCAACCCAAATCATTCCATAATGCCATGATTATTAAAATGTCCAGGCCTTGCTTTATTTTTAGGCCTCTCTTTGGGTGCCAAGCTCTTCAAAGATCCCTCAGTTTGAGAAAAACCACTCCAAAAGGAGCTGAAAACAGCCAAATTCTTGGCCTGCTGCAAACCCCGAGCTCCATAAGCTGTGGTTGTTTGCATTGTGCTTCTGTGTCAAGAAATATCCCAAAGAGAAGGAGGAATTTATGGAAAGTGTAACACTTACCAGGGACAACATTCCCAGAAGCTGGGGGTGCTTAACCCTTCCTTTGGTAATAAAAAAAATAAAAATTCAAGCTCTCCTGGATTCAGCCATGTGGGATTTGTGGCTATATCTCATTTATCAATTCCTTAAATGCATTCTGAGCCATATCTTGGGAATGATCAGATGGGAAATCAGCTGAAAATCAAATACAAAGCAGCACCTCCCTCTCTTATTTTCCAAACTCTGTTTTCCAAACCCTGTTTCTCAAACCCTATTTTCCAAGCTCTAGTTTCCAAACCCTATTTTCCCAAACATGCATCATTAAAATAACCAGGTTACAGCAAACAGGTTTCCTTTCCACTCATGATTAGCAAATCAGACAATGGTGCTTTGTCAAAATCCCGATTAAATTTCCCAGAACTTCCAGAGGA
The DNA here is from genome assembly GCF_000738735.6 of Corvus cornix cornix. Classification (NCBI taxonomy): domain Eukaryota; kingdom Metazoa; phylum Chordata; class Aves; order Passeriformes; family Corvidae; genus Corvus; species Corvus cornix. The sequence goes on from NC_046341.1 coordinate 1,840,599, forward strand.
GAGGGGATTTCACCTGGCTCTTGGATGTTGGGTTCAGATGGATGAATGCCACTCTGAGGAACTGCTGGACAAAGGAGGCAGGAGGAACTGAAAGGGAGAGAGCTCAGAACTGTTCACATTAAACAAAATTATTTCATAAATTCATCGAATTTGGCAGACTCAAAAACTCAACTATCCCATTTTTCTTGCACTGGGAATGCAGATAACAAAATGGTCTGGGATTGGGAATTTAAATAATAAAATGGTCTGGGATTGGGAATTTAAATAATAAAATGGTCTGAGACAGGCTCTTCCTTAGAGGCTTCATGTGGATCCATTCGCAGCTCCTCCAGGACAACATTCCTGCCCAGCCAACCTGGACTCATTCCCCAGGCAGAGCAATTTAGAGCTGCACTATTCATAAATACACATTTATTTTTCATTAGAAATGCATAATTACAGCATTTTTAAAGCATTTTTCCCCTAGAAAAGTAGTTAAGCAACAGTACAAACAGAATTGTTAGTCTTCTGCAAATACAGTTTTCATGACACTGAACAGAAAACACCAGCAAAAGGCCAAGACTTGCTGTCAAGGAATTTTTCCTTTTTTTGAAATATTTTCCTTTTTTTTTTTTTTGTTATAAACACCATAGCAAATAAAAAAAAAGGTTGTTCCAACAGTGAAAAATATCTGAGCTCTGGAGCTTTCTCTCTGTGGTAAAGCAGGTGCTGCAGGGCAGCAACACCTGCACCACCTGTGGACATTCCAACGGCGCTTTCACAGGAGGAACCAACGGGATGGGCAGGGACTGAGTCTCACAGTTTGGATGCAGGAGAGTTCTTCCTCTCCCTCTGAAAGGTTTGGTTTGTCCTCTCTGAGGGGCTTGAAGTGCAGCCCATGGGGTTTTTCTGAAGGCCAGGACTTCGATTGGTGTCGTGATGCAGCTCCGGATGAAGCTGGAATTATTCCAGGAGGCCAAGCAGGGCACAGCTGAAGGTTCTGAGGTGTGGCCATGAGCCTGGGAGGAATTTCCAGTCCCTGGCACTCCATTTCTGGCTGGAGTTCACAGCCAGCTCCCCAACATTCCTCAGTCCTCTTACTGGATTTGGATTGCTCCGTGTTCTATCTGCATTTCTGGCTGGATTGCTGATTGAAGGGAATCAGTGCCCTGCAAAGGGGAACAGGACAGCAGGAAATCAATCCAACAGTGCTTTCTATTGGTGTTACCAAGCAAATGTTAACTTATTATACAAATATAAAGTGCTTGTGTATACCAGAGGAAAAAATTCCAGAGCAAAATCCACATGGATGTGGGCTCTGTGACAGAGGCACCAAAAATAACATCAAGAGTCCCCATGAAGCCTAACGAGGAGGCTGAAAGAATGCAATTATGATAAAGATCTACAAAATCATGAGTGGCACCAAGGCAATTATTCCCTCTCTCTCCTCAAGAAAAGAACCAGCTCCAAATAAAGGAAATAAACCCAGGGTCTGGCACCAAACGTGCTAAAGCTGTGGAAGGCTCATCCCAACGGAGTGACTTTGGGAATAGGGAGCTGGGCAGGGATCTGCAAGGAAAGGCCACCAAGGATGATCCTGGAAAAGACAGGAGGGAGTTCTGGAGTGCCAGAGCTGTTGGGGGTAAGGGAAGTGAAATCACCTGCTGGCCTTGTCCTTGGAATTTCCCAGTTGGAGCAGGATAGTGCCTAAAAATGCTGATTTTCCCCACTGCAGCCTTTCCCTATTTTGGCTGAAGTGAGAACAGCACAACTACAGTCAGCTTTTCCTCAGGGAAAATTCCTCCTGCCTCTCCTCACTTTCCAAGGAAAACCAGGAAGAATTAAAAGTGAGCACGACTGATTGAAACCTTCAAAGGAAATCTCTTCACAAACCAACTCGCTGCCTACCAGGAACGATGCTGGGGAGGGATAATCCCACGGCAAACTCCCAAATCCCTGAGAGGCAGGAAAAACACCCCGAGAGCTGTGAGAGGAGCAGCATCCAGAACAGCTGCACTGGCTTGGAGAGAGCCCCTCACACCCAGGAAAGCGTCCCCTGCCAGCAGCCGGGATCACAGCACGGCGAAAACTCCCAGCAAAGGGCAAGGAATTCAGGACTTTTCCCCTCTAAACTCCCCCTGATTCCAGAGATCTGCCCTTGCTGCATTTTCCCTCATAAACCCCTGGAATGGATGCTCTGTGCAACACCCTGGACACAGAATTCTCTCTCTGACAGGATTTCTGTGATAAAAAAAGCCTCATTTGAGGCCCTGCTTTGTGCTCCCAGCCTTGAACCTGCCAGAAGATCCACGAGGGTGGAAAATCCACCAGATTTCCCAGCTTTTAGGTTTTACTACACAGTGTCAACTTACTCATTATTCAAATTAAAATCCCAGGGGTTCAAAACCATCAAGTGTTGCTCCTAAATTCATTTATTTCCCTCTGCCTTGTCGCCAGTAATTGCATTCGGCCACAGGAAATTTTTTTTGTTTAATTTGAAGGGTATTTTGTGTTTGCTTAGAAGTTCAATGAATTCATGCCAAGGTGCTGAAAAAAATCTATGAGATTGCTAAATTTGATAGCACAAAAGTTTTTAAATAATCCTCCAAGTTTTCTTTCCCATTTAGAGGAGAAGTATATTGAGTAAACAGAATTTTGATATTATCAAATATCAGCACAAGAGCAACACCAAATATTGATCCAACACTCAGACCTGAAAGGATTACAAGAATTTGTATTTGGAATGATGGTGGGGTTTTTTCCAAATCTAACAAAATTTACCACCAGCATTGCATTGGAGCACAGAATTTTAATCCAAATATTCTGTATTTCTAGACTTTGCAAACTGCTGTCAAAACATGAAAAGAAGCCAAGCAAAAATCATTCACGAATGCACTGAAAATACAGAATTGAAGTGGATTTTGCTCTGCTCCAGTGGAACTCAGAGAAGGGATTCATTTCAGGAAAAAAAGGGCAGAAAACTGGTACGTTGTTGTGAGACATGAAATAAATCCACATTTGTGCTGTTTCAAACGGGGAATTGGCACAGAATCCAAGCCAGGTGGAAAACAAATTCCACTTGAATGAGCTTTGATTGACAAAGAGCTACAAAATCCTCAGGAACATCTCAGCACCTCGACAAAGAACCAGGTGGAAGTGTCAGGGCAGCTTCACTCAGAGGGTTTTCCCTTCCCTCAGATAAGACTTTTCCCTTCAGATAAGAGATCCTTCTCCACAGGACAATTGCGTAGTTTTATCCACAAAAAAAGCTCCTGAGCTATGGATAAACTCAGAGCAATGCAAACACCAAGTTGGTTTCTCCAACTCCTTTCCAGATCCTCGGCTTTCACTCGGTGCAAAGTGAGGCCATATTTATGGCCAACTTGTTTTGGGGCTTGTCTGTTTTTCCTTTCATCCCCTTTTGCTGTCACATTCCTTCCCTGCTTTCCCTGGGCTCCCTGTAAACCTCTGTGGTTAACCACAGCATTAAAATCTAACACGGTGCAAAGTGTCCCTGAAGAGGGAGGAACTCCTGGGGTGGCTGCTGCTCTTGGGAATTTTGCTCCATAACTCCTTCCTGAGGAGGAGCTGGATGAGGAGGGAGCACAGGCACGAGGAGAAACCCCATGGGAGGGAAAAGTGGGAATTCCACAGGCCTGGAGTGGGGACAGCAGCATGAGGAACACCTCTCAGCACCTGCTTCGCTTATTTGGGGTCATGATCTTTGTGGGTGCTTCCCAACTCTGGGTATCCCATTATTCTTGGATTTATTAAATCCACAGGAGCAGCAGTGATGGAGAATCCATAAAAAGCAAGGCACAATCCCTGCAGAACACCCTCAGTGTCCAGAGCACTCTTACAAGCAATTAAAAACAAAATATTGACAGGGGCGGTGCTGAGGCAAAAAAAATTCCACAAGCACTTGGCTTCCCCAGGGAGTGGGATTTTCAAAACCACGTGGGACCAAATTCAGAAAAACTTGTTCCAACTGTTTTAAATCAATTTTGTGGTGCTGTCACCGAAGCTTCAAGCTGATGACAGACTTTTCCTGTCTCCGATTCGCAACTGTTCGAAGTGATTAAAAAAGACCAAAAATTCCCCAATAATTCCTCCTCCATAACGGAGAGGATCAAGTGTTCACTTCCAACTGCTGCAGGAATTTCTGTTCATCAAAACAACTGGAAAGCTGCTGTCAGAACAGGAATAACTCTTCTGAGGGAAACCTCAGTATGAAAATGCTTTTTGGCTGATTGCAGACACGTTTTTGGTGCTGTCCTTCGCAATGGCTCTCAGCCTTCAAGGACACACTGGTGACCAAAATAACTTCTCCAGAGGCACTGGGCAAGGACAGAAGAGCAGGAACAGTCAAGGACCATTTCTACCTTAAAAAAAAAATTAGATGTTTCTTATTATAAATGATGGTTTTTATGGTTTGGAAAGAGGATCACGAGCTCCCTGTATTTGTGGGTAGATACAAAACACATCTGACAGATGTTTCAAGCAAGTTAAGCACTTTCAGTGGGGGAAATGGAGACAGCTGGAGAAGGAAGGGCTCACTCCGTACTTGGTTGGTGGCAGAGTGGTCTGTCACGGGCGTCAGCTGCACGTACTGCACCTGGATGTCGCTGCCCTGGAGCGGGGAGCCGTCCACGCCGCCGGACGCGGGCTCGGCCGAGGCCACGGCGATGAGCTGAGCCCCCTGCAGCACCTGTGGGGAGGGCAGGAGAGAGAGGCTGAGAACCAGGGAGTGCCAGCAAGGGGCAGCTGCAAGGAGCACAGAGGGGCAGCTGGTCCCAGCTCCCTGCCCAGCAGGGCCAGCCCAGAGCACGGGATTGTGTCCAGGTCTGGGATGTCTCCTGAGGGAGACTCCACACCCTCTCTGGACAAGCTGTTCCCACACAGGAAGAGTGCTTCCTCATGTCCAGGTGGAACTTGCCATGCTCAGGTCCTGACCATTCCCTCTTCTCCCATTGCTGGGCCCTCGGAGCAGTGCCTGGTCCATGCTCTGCCCCTCCCTGCAGATGGACACGGATGAGATCTCCTCTCATCTGTCTCTTCCTGAGGCTTCCCAGCTCCCTCATCCCACCCTCTTAAGAGAGATGCACTCCCAGATCAGAAACACCCCATGAACCACCCAAGCTAGAACCAGGAATACCCCCTGAACCATCCAACCAAACAGAACCAGGAATACCCCCTGAACCATGCAACCAAACAGAACCAGGAATACCCCCTGAACCATCCAACCAAACAGAACCAGGAATACCCCCTGAACCATCCAAACAAGTCCAGCTCCAACACCAAAACCCACTAAAGGAACCATGAGAGAAGCTGTCCTTCAGTCCCAGCTGCTCCCAGCCACAAGGGTTTCCCCCAGGACATGGAGCACATATGGATTCCCATACTGGGTTTGTGGGATTGATAATTATGTTAATTATGATAAATTAATTGGGACAGAGTGACAGATCCTACTGTGAGTGTGATAACATCAGCAGCCCAGCAGAAATCACTGAGCAAGGTTTTCCTGCGTGAACACCCAAATCCAAGACATTCCTTCCCACAGCCAAGGCATTCATTGCAGCAACATTTGTATTCCTATCAACAGGAAGGTGTGGATTTAGGAATTCCTAATTAATGCTTATGTTTATCCCATCTGCATTTGGCTGGAGAAGACACCAAGTCCCTCAGAGGCTTCAAACCCCACAACAGTTGATCCATCTCAAAGCACTTAAAAATGGCTTTGGGATAAACTCATTTTAATTCCCTTCTTGAGACAAAAATCAGAATAAAATCAATGTATGTAATTAATAACAAGTCCCCCTTGCATTTCTCAAACCCAGCCCCACACTCAGGTTCAGTTTTTATGAGCCACAAATGAGGGATTTTTAAACATCGAACATAATGAACAAAAGGAATCTTTCAAACCAAGGGAAGAGAACAAAGAGCAAAAATAACATTGTTAACAAAGGTTCTGCTGAACAAAGAATGATTTCTCAGCTGATCTGCGGGTGGGTGGCCATGGATGAGGGGGTGGACCCAAATTTCCCCAGAGAGTGTGGGAGGAAGAGGAGGTGACCTCCAGAAATGACCTCCAGGGTGTTGTCGGGATTTTATTGGGATCTTGGGTGTTCTGAGACAGCATCAGCACCAAGCTGCTCAAGGATGTCCCAGTCTGGTTTTACAGGAATAAGCAGAATTCTCTCATCCCACGGTATTAGTTTTGGAAGCACCCGATGCTGTCAGGAGCACAGCCTGTCCCACTGATCACCTGCAGGCTGGAAAGGACTTTTTTCTCATTTATTTCTCAACTGTCAAATTCAGCAGGGCTGGGAGTGACTGAACAACCCCACGGGCACAGAATCCTGGAATGCTTTGGGCTGGAGCACCTGGGAGAGTGAAGGTGTCCTTGTCCATGACATGGGGTGGGATGGGATGACCCTAAAATCCCTTCCAACCCAACCATTCCGGGATTCTGAGATTCTCCCCCTGTGTCATCCCACTGACCTGAATCTCTGCCTTTCTCCTGGGGGTTTTCTCTCTCCTCTCCCCCTTTTCCCCCCCTCTATCATTCTCTCTTCAAATCTTGATGATTTGGGACATGAAAACAATTGATCTCCCAAATGTCTAGATTTTGACCCTTCTTCAGTGAGCTATTTCCCACACCAAACATAATAAAATTATTATTTATGATGAAAAGCAGCTACTCTCTCTGCTCCCTTTCCTTCCACGTCCATTTTATCCCATAACAAATAATTCCCACTTAACATTCAACTGCCTGGGCATGAAAGGGAATTTTTTTAAAAAAAGAATAAAATATAGGAAGTTTTTTCTTTTCATTTCTTTCAAAATTATTCAACCATGGTTTGATTCCCATCACATCCTCTGCTGATTTACTTACCCCTGAGATTTATTCTTTGGGAATCACTTAAGACTTTAAACTCCAAAAACAGGTAAAGGTTTGGGGATAGTGAAGTTTGTTTAAAACACCCATTCCTCAGGCTGGGCCTTGGCAGCTTGAACCTTCTAAACCCCATCTTTGAACCTTCTAAAACACATTTTGAACCTTTAAAACACATTTTGAACATTCTATACTCCATTTTCAAACCTTCTAAAACATTTTGAACCTTCTAAACCCCGTTTTTGAACCTTCTAAACACATTTTGAAGCTACTAAACCCCATTTTTGGACCTTCTAAAACACATTTTGAACCTTTTAAACACATTTTGAACCTTCTATACTCCATTTTTGAACCTTCTAAACCCCATCTTTGAACCTTCTAAACCCCATCTTTGAACCTTCTAAACCCCATTTTTGAACCTTCTAAAACATTTTGAACCTTCTAAACCCCATTTTTGGACCTTCTAAAACACATTTTGAACCTTTTAAACACATTTTGAACCTTCTATACTCCATTTTTGAACCTTCTAAACCCCATTTTTGAACCTTCTAAACCCCATCTTTGAACCTTCTAAACCCCATTTTTGAACCTTCTAAAACATTTTGAACCTTCTAAACACATTTTGAACCTTCTAAACCCCATCTTTGAACCTTCTAAACCCCATCTTTGAACCTTCTAAACCCCATTCTTGCTACTGTTTTGAGCTCTTTTATTAATCTGGGCAAGCACATGTGTTTGCCTACCTATAAAAAGCTCAAAACCAAGAACATTGGGATCTTGGTGCCTTTTTTCCATGGTTTTTTTTTCCCATTTCTACAGCAGGAATGCAGGAATGTTTCTTTAAACCAAAGTGAGGTTTGGAATCACAGAACGAGTGGATGTTTCTGGAAGCTGAAAATCCTGGGACACTGATGGCCAAACACATTCCAATGACAAACACAGCTCCTTCAAATGATAAGAAGCTCTGCTGATAAGAGTCCTCTTCGAAAAGATAACTCCCTGTCCCTGATTCTTTTCAGTCTGAAACTTTTGGAGCCTTAAACTAAAACCATCTCCTGCCTTTCGTGCCAACAAAACATTCATTTAGTGGCTCACATCCTGAAAGATTCCAATATAAAGGAAATGCAGTGTTGTGGGATAAGGGCTTTGCAGAAATCCCACTGCAAGAGCTTGCAGGTGCTTTATTCCCATTAATGTCCCAATTAATTGCTCTGCAAATAAAAGTGTGTTGGGTTAAGGTAGCTGAAAACAAAATAAAAATCATCCACTGCTCTTAAAGTGAGGGTTTCACCAGGAATTTAATGAGCTGCTTCCTAAAGCTTCACTTGGAGACCTTCCCTTCCCCAACGACAACTTGTACCTAAACTTGTTATTTCTTTCTGACGTGAAATGTGAAAAGAAATTCAGCATAAATCAAAGGCTCCTAAAAGCAGCTCAGAGCAGGGGAACTGTCCCTGCTGTGCATTTCTGGGAGTGCTGAGTGGAACCGTGCAAAAAGTGACCTTAAATCTGTCAAAGCTTCATTAGGGAACCCCCTGCAGGGCCATAGAACAGGGAGCACCTCCTGGAAATTCCCCAAAATTACAGGCAGGGCAAGGGAAACTGATTTCAGCTCCACGGAGTGGGGAGAAACCAAAAAGGAGAATTCCAGAGTGTGTTTTTAGCAGGGGCATTATTTAATTGGATAAGAAGAATAAACCATCCCAGCTGCTTTCTCGGTGATCCAAGATTCCCTTCCCGTCCTGGAGAAACACAGGAACACAACCTGCAGCCACTGAGTCACCTAAACATCCCCAAATGTCCCTTTTCCTTCTGCCCTGGTCGGGTGGAGTGAGAGGAGTGATGGCAAAGTGTGGCTTTGCTTTGATTTCCAGCAGGGATGGGTTCAGGCCCTGAACAATGATGTCAAATGCATCAAATCCAAACATTTCCATTGAAAATCCACTTGAAACCAGCACACGTGCAAAGGTTAATTACAGTTAATTGGCAGTTGGAGTGCAGATGGAATTTCAGGAGAAATGACTGGTTATGGAAACAGGAGTTACCTCATCTCAGCTCCCTGTATCACATTCAAGGGGATATCGGGAAGAAAGGAAATGGGGATGGTTCCTCTGACTCATCTCCTGCTCCAAGATCCTCCCAGGGAATTGTCCTCCGAGGGAAACTTCTCAGGACAGCTCTGGAGTTACCTGATGGCACTTCCCAAAACCAACCTGCGCTTCAGAGGGATGGAGCACCCTTCCTGCAGGGAAAGGCTGGGACAATTGGGATTGTTCAACTTGGAGAAGCTTCAGGGTGTCCAAACCGTGGCCTTGCAGTGCCTGAAGGAGCTCCAAGAAAGATGGGGAGAGACTTTGGACAAGGCATGGAGTGACAGGACAAAGGGAACGGCTTCCCACTGCCAGGGGGCAGGAGGAGATGGGATATTGGGAAGAAATTCCTCCCTGTGAGGGTGGTGAGGTGCTGGAATGGAATTCCCAGAGAATTTCTGGCTGCCCCATCCCTGGAATTGTCCCCTGCTCCTGCTTGGAACAACCTGGGATAGTGGAAGATGTCCCATGGCAGGGGTGGCACTGGATGAACTTTAAGGTCCCTTAGGAGTCCCCAAATCTACACAATTGCAAAAGTTTGTGAAAAATGGTTCAGTGCCAGCAGCAAGCACGGCAAAATCCATGGAACTGCTTCCCAAAGGAAGAGTTTTCAGGAGTGGGCAATTCCAGATCTCTACAGTAATTCACTATTTTGAGCAATACCAAAAAAGCCTTTGGCTGAAATGGTTGGGGTTGGTTTTTTTCCAGCAGAATGTTATTGCTGGGTTTTAGTCAATGTACAGCTAAGTAAGGAATGGCTGGATAATCCAGAGAAAAACACTCCAGTGTCAGGGAAATCTTCCTAAACTGGAGCTGCTGGCTGCAAGAGCTCAAGGAACGAGTCACAGACGGGCGACCCAGGCTCCTGCAAGTGACCGGCACTGGGAGAGGTCACTCCAGGGAATACTGAGGGTGACCCACACAGCACCTGCCTGGGTGGGAAAGTTGCTGGAGTGCCATAACCCAGCCAAGAGGGAGAGGATCCCTCATTCCTGAAGGAATGGCTCCCTCTCCATCTCCATCCGAATGTGGCAAATCCCTGCTCGTCTGAAAACTACAAACATGGTTTGAAGTGGCACCCTGGCCTCGAATTCCTGGTGGGATTAGTTCTCTCAGGAGAAATGCTGGAGTATTTTCAGCACTTCCTATGAAATTCTGCTGAAGACTTCAGGCAATTGCAGCGGGAAGAGCATCCAATCTTTTCCTAAAGAAATCCAAAGGAGGATTTGGCCTCTCAGTGCCGCTGAGAAGCTCCATCCCCTCCAATGAGGCTGGCAGTAAATATGCCACTTCAAAAGAGTCCGAGCTGATCACCGAGGATCTCCCCAAATCCCACCCAGCTGGAAATGTCTGCTCCAATCCCTCACTTTGCCCTCGGAAGGGCCATTTCGCTTCAACTCCTGAAAGAAAAGAGATTTAGGGGGAGCTGCAAATGTTTACATCATAACTGGCAGTGGGGTTTTTTTTTTTTTAGTAGAAGCAAAATAACATCTGAAAGTTTGGCTCTTGTTGCCAGAGTAACAAAACACTGCTCCTACTGTCCCCGGCAGGATCCCATTAACCGGGAGAAATATGGATGGGGAAAACAAGCACAGAGCGACAGAGAAGTTCTAGGATTGCACAGCTCAGGAAAAGGCCTAAGCAAATGAATCTTCTCCCTCCTCCACTTTAATTGTGGGATGATGTCACTGGCTCGAGTTCCATCTATCAGGATCAGAAGTTTGTGGTGGTTTCAAAGGAAAAGCAGGAGGAGGATGGCAGGAAAAAGCAGAGTGAGGAGCCTGAGCTATAAATCAGCAGCTGGAGAAAGTTCTAAGCCAGTCCTTGTCAATTAAAGAGCACTTAAAGAGCAAACAGCGCTCTGGAGAATTACCTGAATTACATTAACGGGTTTCTAACAGAAACATGCACCAAAAAAACCTGCTCTGGACATAATTCAGGGAAAAAAGTTCCCAAGGACGAGGCAAAGTGGTAACTTGACCCACGTTAAAGAGCAGACTCGGTCCCCTCAGGGTCTGTTCTCTTTAACAGCCCCACTCCTTTGGGAAGATGCTCCCTGATTTCCAGGACAGGGAAGGAATCCAGAACCTGGAGCTGTCTGTTGTCTTTAGTTTTCCTTTTCCACCCAAATCTCCTGACAGGAATGGCAGAGCTCTACTGAACACGAGGAGTTCTCCACATTACAGGGGGTATTTCCATGTGGAAGGGGAATATGAATCCCAGGATTTAGGCTAAAAATAAACATATGGAAAGGCTGGGGTTTAGAATGAAAACCATATGAGAGAACACCTGCACTTCTCCAAATACTCCTACAAAAGGCTACAGGATACTGGTAGGAAAAGAATTAAAACACCCAACTCCAGCTCTAATCCTGGCTTTTATCTCCTAGGAAAGTTCATGTCCAAGGAATCCAAAGGAACAGAAGTTTTATCTATTTTATTTCAATTACTGGCACTGGGCAAGGTGAGTGTGGCTCTGGTGGTGACCAGAATCAGGAGCAGATGGGCTGGATATTAAAAGTGATCCATCATCTCCCACCCAGAAAATCATCTCTGATGTCCAAACCCTGTCCTGAAGAAAAGCAATTAGGAAAGCTGATGGATTTCCTCCATGGAGGTGGACGTTCTTCCCCACAGCCACTGTGATTTTTAAAATATTGCTTTTTGATAGATTTAATAACCTCAGAGCTGCACAAATCAGCACCCTCTGATTCCCAGCAGGGCTCCCAGATAAGACATGAATGATCTCAGTTTTCTCCACCTGAGGCTACATCATTTCTGCTGGAATTCCACATGTGCTTCCCTTTAGCCAAGGCACTAAGTGGACAAATGTTTCCCATCCCCTCCCTGGAGAACAGCTTGGGAATTGGTGCTTCTTTCACACCAAGCCTTTGCAATGATGCAAATGTTCTTTTTCTAATTTCCAGCCATAAGATGGAAATGAATCCTAAGAGAGTGTCAGTTTGTTTGACTAAGTCATGTACTACAAGCTCATGATGCTTTCCCAATTTTGCAAATGAATTCCTGATTCCTTGAATTGATTTCCCCCTTTATGGACTTGTCTCAAGTTGAAGCCAGTAGCCTGACATGTAAGAATTGTACGAATCCTTAAAAAATGGGATTTGCCAATTACATTCCACGTTGAGGCCGCAAATAAAATCCTTTTTCTGGGAGAGATTTTTAAAATTTCATTTTTTTTCAGCTTGCATGGGAAAGCATCCCCAGAGGAATTAACATTTTAGCAGAGAACCAAAGCTCCATTTCAAACGGGAACAAAGAGGAATAAGAAGGGATTTGTTTATCCACTCCACTTCCTGCATCGCTTCGAAAACTGCATCGAGTCATTCTAAAGCCATTAGGTAACACATCCACCCTGTTCTGCTACAAATCATTAAAATCTCTTTGCTTTGGGGGTGGAAAACAATTGGCACAGGCGTGGAGTGCCTGTTCTCCCCTGTGGATTAAACTCCAACCATATGTGAGTTGTCAGGGCAGTTTTACCCTTCCTGGGGCTCTCCGAGGTTCTGTGCTCTCCTCACCCCTTTGTTTACCCTTTGTGTTCCCTTTCCACTCCAGCCAGATCCAGGGGATGGAATTACAGGAACCAGCCCATCTCTGAATCCCTGGCTTTGCTGTAGAGCTCCAAGTTTCACCTTTGTGGAGCTCCCAGCCATCCCTGGCCTGTGCTTGAACCTCACTCTCCCATCCAGCAATAAAGTTCTATTTTGCTACCAGCTGAGCCTCCAGGCCAGCCAAAGGTCTTTAATTCCCCTCTCCAGATTACATTTGCATACATGTTAAACTTTCCCAGTATCATTTGCATGTTTGAAAAGGCATTTTTGAACCCCTCTCAATGTGATTTTATTTTTTTTTCCTGCAGTGTGAGTTTGAAGCAGACATCAAGGAGAGTTCTGGACCCAAAGCTGTTGTTTGCTCCGAGTCCACATCTGCTTTTCCCCAAGCCATTGCCAGTTCTGGAGCTCACTTTAACACCCAGCTGGGATAATGTAAAACGAGGATAGAACCTAAAATAAAGGCTGGGAACACATATTTGTGTTCAGGAATAGCTGTGTGCAGCAAGTTCAGCTTCACCCATGTCCTACCCACCAAAATGTTGTCTCAATGAAAGGAAAAGGGGGGAAAATCCCACTCCAAACCGGGCCCTGTGCGTGTGTGCGGCCACACGAGTGGGAAGTGGAACTAAAGCTCACCAGAGCTGTAGAAAATCCACTTTGAGAAGGTAAAAGTGCCCTATTTGTACAATCAACCCCTCAGCTTTGAAAGCAAAAATGCGGTTTTCTCCCAGCGTCAGAACGGAATGACCCCAGCAGCGAACACGGAATGTTCCCTGGGCTGCTGGGAATCTTCTCCCTCCACAACTCCAAACTTTCTCCTGTCTAATCTGTGGGAAGTCTGGTAAGAAAATCCGTAATTCTTAGGACACTCCAGCTGTCAGAGTACAGAGGGAAGTGCTGGACAAAGGGAGCCGAATCTATGGAATAATTCTATATAAACCATCATTTTTTTTGGCAGCTTTGGTGGCCCAAACATCCATCGGGAGCTGGGCAGCAATAAAAATGATAACCTGATAAGGTTATCCCAAAAGCTGTGCAGAGGCAAGGAGCACAGCAAGCTGTCTGACAGCGATTTGTGGGATGGGGAAGGAGTTTCAAGAGTGTCAGGGAAAGTTTTTCCTCCTCCCAGCCCATTAAGGGATGAATTATTTTGACTTAGATGAGCAGATTTTTCTTCACACATCGTCCAGTCTGAGCCTGACTCTGTCTGGCTGTTTATGGAGATGAAGAAAGGCTGCAAATGGGTTCAGCATTTAAGGAAAAATCAAAACCCACCCACACTTGGCCTTGCTCAAGTCTGGTGCTGATACAAATGAGAGCATTTCCAGCCCTCGCATGGATCCAGACGCTGCCTGGGGAGTGCAAAATGCCAAGATCCCATTAATATAAAGATTCCATAGAGCCTGTGCTCGTAAAAAGCAGTTTTTCATAGCTAACACAGAATATGCTGGAGTTTTTTTCCTTAAAAATCCTTTAAAAAGTATAAAAGTTCAGCAAAAGCAGCTTGTGGAGAGACACCCGGAATGACCCTGGTGCCACCGAGCCCCTTCATGCCGAATTCCCCCCGGAATTCCCAGTTCATAAGGAAACTCTGGGAATATTTCCCCTTCGTTTGCAATTTCTCGCTGAGCATGAGGTGTTCTTTGCAGCCTGTTCTCCTCCTGGTACCAGCATTTTCCTCTGGAACAATCTGGGGTTGGATCCTGCTGGGATGGAACAGTCCAAGTGCAACGATTCCGAATTTTATCCCTCAAAAATCATTTCCCAACCCCTGCTAAATCCAAGTTTCACACTTTTTGAGGAGAAAGGAGAAATGGGATTTAAGGAGAAGGAGGCAGTAAGTGCTATTTAAGCTTTTGTCATAACAAGGAGATAAAAGCACAGGAAAGAAAGGGATAAAAGACTCTCCAAGGAGATTTTCAGCTGACCAAGAATTCCCTCTGATCCTTTTATTTACCTACTTAGAGCTTTTTCCTGAATATATCACTTAGGAATTGGATCACACAAAGCACAAAGAAAGCCACTGTACAGTAAATAAGCCACAGAGGAGATAAGTCATGAAACAGCACTGAAAAAGATCAATTTCGATTTTTTTTCCTCCTTTTTATGCGCAGTCAGATTAAAAGATCTTTAGGAATTATCCATCCTAAAATTGGAGATAAATAATAAAGCACTGGACATCCCAGAGTATGGTTGGGCAGTGCTACAAGAAGAGCAAGGAAAGTTAATAATTAGATTTTAAATGAGATTTTTAAAGTTTAAATGGTGGCACCCAGGACAGAGCAGGCAAAGAACGAACAGGGGAACTTTTAAAAGGCTTGGGAGTCTCCAATTGGGAGAAATTTCATGTTCCAAATCCACGGAAATGAAAATTTCTGCCCATGTTCACCCTGAACGTGACTGCTCAGGGGTTAATTCCAGTGCTGGAGCGTCCAGAGAGATGGAGCAGGAGCTGGAGCCGACTCTGGAATCCTGTCCCACCCTCCTGGAGCTCTCGCAGATGCCCCAAATCCACATTCCCACTGCTTGGAGAGGAGCAAAGGCCAGCACTGCCCAGGGCTGCTCCTCCTGCACCTGCAATCCCCACACGTGCGGTGTCAGGGCTCACTGAGCCAACACTTCCCTTCCCTGCCCTGCTGGGCACTGACCCCAGCCCAGGGAACGGAGCTGTGCGTTTGCCCCTCCGGAACAATCCCATTCCCAGTTTCCCGGGAATTCCTGCTCAGCAGCAGCAAACCCCAGCCTTGTTCCAGCCCGTGACCTCCTGGGGGCCACCCCTGACACTTTGCTGAATGTTGCATTAACACATCCAAAATGTCAGGGGGGAATTCCAGGGGAAAAGCAGCTTTTCCGGGGTGAGCCCAGTGCCACTTACAATGGGAATGCTTTCTGGCAACGTCTGACATTTCCTCACCCCGTGCAGCATTTTCCACTTCTGCCACTGGAAAAACAGGCTGCCATTCCCCAGATTGGGGGGGACATTCCCAGAGTCCCCCCGGCCATTCCCAGCTTTATTTACAAAGAGCCCCTTTGAGAGCTCGAGGCTCTGTCGGGATGAATGCATGGCATAAACCATTCCAGAGCCCATTCCATAAAAAAGCTGCTGCTGCTGACATTCCCGAAGGGATATCTCCAGTGTTGGGGCACAGGGAAATGGTTATTGTATAATACATAGAATATATTATTATATCATACAAGGATAGTATTATTCTATTGGTTTATATTAGATATAATTTCATGTTATGATTTATTTTATATGTTAGATATATGTAATAACATCATATACAGCACATTAATATTTATTATAGATAATCTATAAAATCGTACTAGAATTTATTGTATCGTATACCTGACAGTATAATATTTATTTTATATAGAAATAATAGCTAACAGTATTAGATGTAGTAGGATATGAATTATTTCCTATTATATAAGAAATTATAATATATAATTTAATATACCATATATATTATACAATGAAATGTTATTTTATGAATTTTAAGGGAATTACTAAATGAGCAAAAGACCAGGAGAGAGACACAGATGGGTCCCTTTGCTCCTTCTGTACCTGACCCTGTATTGGGAAGGACTAAATTAGGAGTAAATGCCACCAGAGGTTTGCACCCTGTTATATTCCTCAATAATTAGCAAAACTATAAATTAACGAGCTTATTAACGTTAATACTGATAAAAATTCCTTCTTCAGACCAAGAAGTGCAAGGATTAAATGACAAAAATCCAGTCTGATGTCAGAAAAACGCAGCAGGAGTTTCTGGATGTTCTTTACCAAGGGAAGTTTGGAATTATTTGGATGCTGCAAAAAAAAAAAAAAAAGAAGAAGCCCGAAGGTCTCAGCACTGAAGAGGAGAAAGGTGCATGTGGAAATACTTAACATGGATAAATCCCTAATAATTCTAATAATGGCACAGGGATAAATCTGGAAATGTTTACACACAACATGTGGGAAGAGCGGATCCCGGTGCTCACACGCGTTTAAATATCCGTAAGGAATCCAAGGGGGAGGATGAGAGCAGGGACAGAAACGTCACAAAAGGGATTAAGGGAGAAAATGAAGAGTTTGAAGTCCCCCTGGATATATCCAAGGCAATCTTCAGGATAAAAATTCCAGCGGAATATGGAGCACTCAGGGAAAATGAAACATTGGAGACTGCACTGCCAAGCACTGCCATTCCTGCAGTTACACAAAGCCCGGGATAAAAACGTCTCGTTCCATGTGGAGATAAATCCAGGGCACGGGGGGCTGGATTTATATCCAGGGGATGGGATCTCTATCCTGATAAACAGCTGAGAAAACCCACGGACACGATGTGCAGGAAATATTAGTGGGAGATAATTCTGCAGCAGGGAGAATCCCAATTTATTTTTGGTGTGCCGGAGTCATGAAGGCTTAAAACAGAGGGGGGAACGTTCTGGAGTGAGAAACAATTACAGTAATTAAAATAATTAAAAATGTGAGGAATTACACTCTCTTCAAAATGGAAATTACAAAGATGAATACTTCATTTAAAAATTAAAATCTTTATTCCTGCACAAACTTAAACCACTTGAGCAGCAGCCAATTGTGCAGGGAAAGCAACGTTCTCCTTCCAAAGCTTCCACTGGAATATCTGAGATAGCCCAAGAAAATTTGAAATACATAATATTTATCACCAGAGGGGCAAAAAAAGAAAGCAAACATCAATTTCATTGTTTTTCCTGCGGCTGGAAATGAGATTTGAGCCTGAAAAGAACAAACAATTGCGGGGTTTCTGTCTAAATCTGTTTGTTCACTGGTTGGGAACTGGGGAAGGATTTTATCCAAGGAAAACAAAATCCTACCAAGCCAAAGGGTGAGGGAGCCTCGAGCCTGGGTGATGCTGAGGGTACAAATCATGTGAAATTCCCTGGAAATAAAGAGGCAGCTCGGCTTTACAGCCCAACATTTCTCACGCTTATCCCACATTTTAAACATTTCTGGCCCCGATCCCGCTCCAAGCCGGAGCACGGGTGGATTTTGGCCACCAAGGAGTCAAAGGGAGCAGTGCCAGGCACCCTGGAGAGCCAAGGCAGGGTTAAAATCCTGATTTGGGATATTTAGGAAGGGTGGGTGATTTTGTTTTCAAATTTAATTCGATAAAATCCCTCGTACACATCAAAAGCAAGAACAAAAGCGAGCAATAAGCTGCTAATTCCCTCCATTTTTCCAAGTTTTTACTCTCTCAGTGGTAACAAAAGGAAATGGTTCCCGCATTTCTTTATGAAGTTATTGTGTCTGTTGGTCACTTATGACTTTAAGTGCTAAAAACATCAGATGAACAATTTTAGGGGATTTTTTCCGACTGTGAAAGTCCTGTTTTCAAATCCCTGCCCAGCGTTATTGGCTGTTTTTAAAAAGAACCTGGAATTTCCAGCAAGGAATATTTCAGGGAGTTTATCCCACACCGATGCCGTTATTTCTTTATTTATGGGGTGGCAAAATCACCCCAAATGGTGCTGAAAACCATCAGGATTCTGAAATATCTGCCTAATGAGTGACTTAATTGTTGAGTAATTCCATGGCTCCCATCCCTGCAATCCCAGGTAAATAATAGGAACTGCCCAGTTACAGAATGTTCCCAGTAAATGTCCAAGATTTGGGAAGCTGGCTCCAGATGAGCCGCGTGTTTGCAGAGACGTGAGGCCGAGGAAGGACTTGGGGAAGGATTCCTCTGGGAGAGGCTGAGCTCAAGGAATGTTCAAAGGTTATGAAAGATCCATTATGTAACGAATCCACCTGAATTTTTTATGGAAAACACGGAATTTTACATTTACCTAAATGAGGGTGGTGGGGTTTTTGTTCCATGGAAATAAAGAATTTCGTGGAAAGCTGGGGAAGCAGCACAGGACCATGACAAAGGCAAAGCAAATAAAATAGGAGAAGAATATAAAAGCCTTGAGCAGATATTCCAAAGGAAAGACACTGAATCCCATTCCCAGAATTCCTTAAAGGCAAAAATGAAGAGAAAACTTTGAGAGGGAAGATCTTCAAAATTAAAATTCAGTGTTAAACACTTGTTTTGCACCACCCCAGCAGTGACAAGAGCAGGTTTTGCCAATATTTATCTTTCCAATGAAGTCAGATCATTCCGATTCCGTGCATTCCTTGCACTTCCCCGTTAGGAAGGATGCGGCTCCGTTTAACCCAGACCCAACAAAGCTGAGCTTGCTTAACCCCGAGAGACTTTAACCCTGACCTTTGGCCACCTGAGCCTTAAACTCCAAGGGGTTCCCTGTCCCTATTTGCTGGTTTTTTTAACCTCACCTCACACCTCACTAAACACTGCCAAGGTTTTACGGGCTCCGTAATTCCCTGTTCCACATCGCTTTATTGGGACTGTAACCTTTTAATGAGCTTGTAAATCCCGGCTGGGACAGAGCGAATAAAACCCCAGGATGAAGATATTCCAAAGCTGTTGTGGAGTTGTTTTTTTTTTTAATAAAAACATTTTGAAGCATTTCTTTTTTAGCTGGAAACAAATTCCGTTGTTTTTTTGGTTTTTTTTTCCTTTACATGCAGCTGTCAGCAACTGTTCAGCGAATTAAATATTCTGCTTTCAAGAAGCAAATGTTTCGAGTTGAGATATTGAGATTAAACCCAAAACTCATTAAGAGACACCCAGAGCTGACCTAGGGCTATCCCTGCTCGCATTTGGTTCCCACTTCAGAAGGGCTGCCAAGAATCCATGAAATATTTTTCAAAATCTTTGGACTTGGGTTGATCACGAATGAGTTTTTTTCGAGGAGGTTCGAGCTCGCTGCAGAGACTTTAAGGAATTTGCACATCAAAAATCAATAGTGAAAACCTCATCTATTAAAAGGGTACAAAGAGCACAAAACTCAGATTGTTCCGCTTGGAAATTAAACACAGAAGTTGTAAAATGCCAAATTTTCCACCACAAAAAACAAGGCACTTTGTTGTGTCAATTAAATTAAAAGTTAAAATGAAATTAAAACTTTCCTGTTAATTTTCACCAGCACAAAGGAGAATTTGTTCATCTGAAATGGAACAGCGAAATCAAATCCATCCCAAAGATTTTGCGGGAAAAACTGTCACAAATATGTCAAGATCCTTTTGAATCCCAAGTATTTGAACAGAGCTGGGAGCAGAGAACTCCAAACCCAAGGAAACGTGAAAATCCACGGTTTTCCTGTAACAGACAGCTCGGGGAACTGTGGATTTTGGAAGGTTTTTTCCTGGTCATTCCCTGCAAAGCAAAGCACGTTCTGCTAATTGACAGAGAGGGAAAACGGGAGGAGGGTTCTGTGCTCGTTCCCGTTCCTCAGCAGGGAATGCGGGGTCACATCGGATCTCAACACAGCCAGAAGGGATCAGGGCTTTCCTCCAAAAGCAGAAACCTCCTTTGGCTCCTTCCTTGGTAAAGGCAGGAGAAAATCTATTAAAAATCAGAGTAAACACCCAAAAATGTGGACGAGAAGCCCGGAATTCCCAAATTCTTCTCTTAGTTCCCCTCTGTCAGGAATTTATGGGGTTTTATGTCCCAGAACATTCCCTGCCTCCTCAGTTTTTGCAGGATCCTGTGAACCCGAGTGCACCCAAATTTGGCCAATTTTTGGGACAATAATTATTATTCCCATTAAAATCCATATTTACAAAGAACTGCATTGGGAAGGAACTTTAATTAAATAATTGTTTCACCCCTGGAATTATAATATTAGGATCTCACAATAATGAGGAGTATCTGTGATAACTCCTCAAGGTTCTTCCTTGAGATTTGTTAAAATGCAAGAGGTGGAGTTAAAATCATTAATGGAGTAAAAATAATTTATGGAGTAAAAGTCATTCATGGAGTAAAAATCATTAATGGAATAAAAAAATCTAATTAATGGGATACACTTTAATTACTGTCTAATTGCAAATTTATGGAGTTTAAATCCTGCAGCACCGAGCAAAAATAGTTCTGCTTTAAAACTGGCAATTTTATATTCCTTACTCTGCACCTCAAATGTTCTTTGCTCTTATTAAAAAGTTCCATTAAATGTAAATTCACCATTCAGCTGAAAGCAAATCAATTTTAATCTGCTCATTATGATTATTTGGGCACTATTTAATTTGCACCGGCAATGAATAAAAAATAAATCAACCCAAAATCTGGGTTTGACACCAAAAATGTGACACCCAGGGAAATAACCACAAACCCCAAGTTTTTCTCCTCTTTCAGATGCTCTTAAATTCAGTATATTTGGGAATATTATGGGACAAATCAGCACATGCACACAGAAAGAGTTTTAAAATCACTTCTAAAATCTTCCTTAAAAAGCACAAAACTTTTACCTTCATGGAATTAATTCCACAAGGAAAAAAAAAAATTCCATGTTTTTAAAGCCTAAAGATCAACTTTGCCTGTGGAATCCTTGCTTAATTTAAATTATTGTTGTTTAAACTTAATTTTTTAATCCTCCTCGCTCTGCTCACACCACCTGGTCTGTAAGAATTGCTATTATCTGTATTTTTTAAACTTTTTGTATCATTTTTCCACCATTTTCCCTACTTTCTTCCCCTCAAAATCTCTCTGGAAACCACCACAGGAAGGTTTATCCAGCATTTTTCCATGTATTCTACGGCATTATACCTAAAAACCCTTGTAAGAATAAAAGGGCTTTATCTCTTGCTTGATTTATCTCGGGGATTTTCTCCCCTTTTTTTGAGGTGATTTGCAGGAACAGCAAAGAAAGGGGGAAAAATTCCAGGCAGAGCCGATCTTTCCGTGACAATAAATCCCCTCCTCTCCCTCCCCGGGGCTCTCCCAGCCTCGGGAGCACTGTTTAGATAGGGAAAAATGAGGAACAAATGGTTCCATTTGCCAGAAAGGGGAAATATTTCCAATCCTCCACTTTTTCTATGGATAATGTGCATCCATACATATTTCACTGGCTCGGCCAATTAGGACAAGTGGTTCAAGATGCTCCTTAATTTCTCTTTTGAAGGAAAACAATAATAAATTTGGGAGCCCTGGTGTTGTCAGACGAGCGCATTTTGCCAATTTGAAGTGTTTTCTCCCTCCTCCCAAAGCCCACGGGGAATTTCACAGGGATTTCATTCCTCTGGCTCCTGAGAGGACGGACAAAAGGGTTTTCAGGGAATATTTGGGAATGCTTAAGGGTTGAACCAGTAAGGCAGCGTGAGGTCGGCCAGGAGCGGGACTGCGGGATCCTGACAGCTCCAGAGGGAAGCACGGGAAGGTGATCCCATCAAAATCCCATTGAAATCCCATGGAAATAAGGGTTGTGTCGCTCCAAATGCAGGACAAAAATTCCAGTGAAACAGGAACAGCCCAGGGATTTGGACCTTGGAAAATGCATCCCTGATCGGACATGGAAACACAGAGGTTGGAGAAGCCCTCCAAGATCATCAATCCAAGCATTCCTAGCGCTGCCAAGCGAATGGATCCATGACCCCAAATGCCACATCCACATGGCTTTAAATCCCTGCAGGGATGGGCACTCCACCATTGTCCTGGGCAGCTGTGCCAGGGCCGGGCAGCCCTTTCCAGGAAGGAATTTTCCCCAATATCCAACCTCAACATCTCCTACAAGTTCAAGCGTTTCCTCTCATCCCGTTCCTGTTCCCTGGGAGCAGAGCCTGATTCCCACCTGGCTCCACCCCCCTGCCAGGGAATTGTTCAGGTCCCCTGAGCCTCCTTTTCTCCAGGCTGAGCCCCCCCAGCTGCTCCTGGTGCTCCAAACCCTTCCCAGCCCCGTTCCCTCCACATCACACAACAAACGCTGGATTCAACTATTGACGACTCCTGAGCCCCTGAAGTAGAAAATACCAAGGAACTCAAATAATCCCTGAATCCTAAATTGGTTTAGGTTGGAAAAGCCCCTCCAAGGCCATGGAGTCCAACATTCCCAGCACTGTCAAGTCCCCAAGCTCCGCATCCGCGTGGCTTTCAAATCCCTGCAGTGACGAGTTTTGGAGCTGGAGCTGAAAACTTCAAGGTCTGATCCAGGTCCTGTCAAACCCAATGGCAAAATTCCCAATAGTTTGAAAGGCAACAACACGGAACAAAAGCGTGGAGAGTGTGAGGAACTGATGTTCACCCCCAAAAACGAATTCAGCTGAGAAAATGAGTAACAGGCACATGAGATAAGGCAGGGAAACACAAAGTGCCCTTCCCAAAAGTTTGGTGGAACCTCTGGAATGAAGGCAAACACTGAAAGTTGGATCCTGTCCAAGCCCTGAGTAGCTTTTCCTGCAAGTGTGTAACTCCATATTCCTTAATTCCTCAGCTCTGCCTCCCGAATCCCTGACTCCATATAACATTACCGGGAAAGCTGCAGCCACAGATGAGTTAAGATAAAATACAGATACAAAATACCCCCACAAAATCCTGGATATTTCCTTTTCCAGCTGCACTCCTGCAAAGAGTGAGTATATATGGAATGTTTTGTTGGTTTTACATGGTGCTGAGCAAACTAAAGAATCGTGAGGTGCTTCTGAGCTGTTGGAATTATAGCCAGGGCTCCAAAAAAATCCTGTTCTTGCCATACAGATTGTCCTGTTCCATGGAAAAGTGAAAATTTCAGGGTGGCTATCCATAGCAGGACAACGGGAAAAATAGAGGGATAAATATATATATATAGGGATAAAATATAGAGATACATATATATTTTTCCCTATAAAATATAGGGAAATATAGGGATAAAATACAGGAATACATATAGGGATATATATTTTTTCCTTATAAAACATAGGGAGATATATATATATATAAAATATAGGGATAAAATACAGGGATACATATAGGGATACATATTTTTTGTCCCTATAAAATATAGGGATATAGATATATATATAAATATAGGGATAAAATACAGGGGTAAACTTCATTAAATCCCTCAGCACTCTCACTCATAATTCAAATGACTTTCATTAAATTCAATCTAATTAGACTCAAAAGTGAATTAAGATCTGTGAATTAAACCCTCTGGAATTCTGTCAAATAGTGCCCACACAGGGGTTTGTTGTGTGGTTTAAAATAATCCCCAGGATGTAGATCTTTGTTAATTTAGAGGAGCTTTTGGGAATATTCTTGCAGAGAGCAGCCCAAAAGAATCTGGGTTCTGTCCGAGGGATGAGTTTAGGACAATCATCAAAGGTATTCTTCTTATTGTTTACAGTTTTTGGATGATGCTTTTAAAACATAACATAAAAATTAACATATTCACATTTTTTATGCATTTTTAACCTGCTCCAGTTTGTGCTGAGTGTTGGCAATGATAATTAAGTTTTTTGGGTGTAACATTCACCCAAACGCTCTTCACACAATTCCACTTTTCCCGTTATTCTTCACTCTTCCACGTCACCAAAGGAGTCCCAACATCCATAAAATGATACAAAAACCCCCTTTTTTTGTGATAAATCTGCCCTTCTAGAACATAACCCTAAAGATTATTATAATCAATATCCTCTACAGATATTTTCCTCTCTAATTCAATGATATTCCCCTTTTAATTAGGAGCTTTATTTACCGGGTACAGCAATGCCCTGTCCATTGGCTCTAATCCTCACTTTGGCTCTGGATTTGCCATGGAAATTGCCGTGGAAAAGGACTCCCATGCCATGCCCAGCTTTGGGAGCACACAAATATCAGGCTCTGATATTTCGGGGGCTGGCTGGTCCCAGCTCCCACTCCATTAACACTGCACATTCCCAACATCCAAGCAAAACTCCTTGGATATTCCCCTCGCTCCAGGAGAATGTTCCTGGAATGTGAGCACTGATGCCAAAAGCAAGTTCAGGTCTGGACCCTCTGCTTTGGGAGGAATAATGGAAAATGTTCCTGAGATCCCGCGGCTGGAGCACGATCCCAGATCCTGCTGGGACATCCTGATTCCCTCCCTCATCCCTCACACCTCCAATGTGACAGGTTTAATAAAGGAGAAGGGAAAGTCAGGAGGTATTTTGGAAAGATTATATTCAAATGATAACTTAAAATCCTGATGTTCCCCTTCAATAACCACAGAATTTGGCCACGTCCACTGTTACAAACCACAAATATCATGCCTCTGCTCCATAAATCATCAGTAACAGAAAAGCACAACATACAGCAATAAATTAGCCCCTGGATCCCAAATCCACTCTTTATTTACCACCAGCTAAAGCACAAAACAGCTTTTCAGGTGTTAAAAGCAAACCCCTGCAGCTCCTGTACGAGCACAGCTTCTACGTGGATTTTGTGTTGTATTTTCCATTTATCTCCTTGAAACCCCTTTTGAAAGACAGCCAAAGCCAAATGGGAGCCACCTCTCCCCTCACCTGGAAGCCTCCTGTAGTGAGTATCCCAAAACATCCATCATGTGCATCTCCACACTTTCAACAGCCTGAGAAATCACTAAAAATTTAATTAATAGAGGCATTAAGTGTTTCAGGTTTCCTTTTCTCTCTGGAAGCTGCTGCCTGTCCCCAATGAAGAATTGTTTTCAAGGAGATTCCTGAGCTCTGTTTCTCGTTTAAAATGCTTGTAACTAAAGGCAGCAAGAAATAACTCACGGAAAAATATTTACAGGAAAAACTGCACTGAAATATTGGTTTTATGGTTTTCATAAAGAAACATTTGGGTTTCGTTTCAATAGAAATTGGAATAAAACCTGCTGAAGCTTTTAATGCCTTAATCTACAAAAATAAACACCAGTCAAAGTCACATGGCTAAAAAACCAGGAGCAAGTTATATATTTCACAGGGGCTTAATTTAATGTTTTTATCTAAATTCAAAAATCCATTGTTTATTTCAAAATAAAAAGTTGAACATTTCTATTTCTCCCCCTCTTCGTTATCCGAGTTTTCCAAAGAATTACTCCATGGAAAAGATGAAAGTTCTTCCAATTTCTTTTTTTTTTTTTTTTTTTTTTTGGTTAAACAAATTTAAAGAACACAAGGTTAAAGTTGAGAGATGCCCCTGCTATTGTTGGCTGGGTGTTTGTGAGTTGTCTGAAAATACAGATCTGAAGTCTCTCTGTAAAAATGACCTTTCCTTTGGATAACTGCAAGAAAGATTTCCTTGGCAAGTGTTTTCACAGGGAAAAAAGCTTCACATATATGATTTTTTTTTCCATAAAAAGACCCGAATGAAATCAGAGATAACAGTATAGAAGTCCATGCGTAGAAAAAATACAACAATTTTGAAAATTAGAGATTTAAGGAAGAAAAATCACCACAGATAAATTCAAGTCCCCTAAGGTCCCACGTAAGCCCTTTTAGCAAGGCCTTTGTTCAAATGCTGAACCCAAGGCCTTAAAAAAAAAAGGAAAAACACTATTTTGAAAAAAAAAAAAAAATCTACATAGAAAAAAAACCAACTCAACACCTTTGAAATCAAAAGATATAAGGGGGGGAAAAAATCACCGCAGATAAATTGAAGTTCCTTTGGGTCCCACGTATGCCCTTTCAGCAAGGCCTTGTTCAAAGGCTGAACCCAAGGCCTTGAAAAAAGAAGGAAAAAAAACTACAAAGAAAAAACCTACTTGAACAATTTTGAAAACAAAAGATTTAAGGGGGGAAAAAAAAAAATCACCACGGATAAATTGAAGTTCCTTTAGGTCCCACGTAGGCCCTTTTAGCAAGGCCTAGTTCAAAGGCTGAAGCCAAGGCCTTGGTGACTCTGGATAAACTCCAAAGTTCATCTTTTCATTTGATGCCAAGTTTGGAACTGTCAGTTCAGCAGAGCAGCCACACAAAGCCACAAAAATAAATCTTTAGCAGTTCTTTAGCACCCTGCTACTGTTATTCTGCCCTTCGAAATCCAGCTGCAAGCAAAGGATCTGAAACCCCCTGCAGCCATTACCTAATTAGGCCTTGAAATCTGGACATGAAACCAGGGCAGTTTTGGAGCACTTTAGATTTTGTCCCTGCACTGATGGTTCAGGCAAACAGGGATTTCATTGGGAACTTCCTTGGGGTTGGAAATGCAAGATTTTGAAAGGGAAAACTCACCAGCAAAACTTTTAACTCCCCAAATCTTTCCGTCTCACCAGAGCTCAAGCACAGGTTGAAAATCAACCTGAAGGTGCTGGAGCAAAGCTAGAGTTTTATATATATATACAATATACACAACTTTTTTTAGCAGGTTCCTTATTTTTAATCATCAATGTAAGACATTTTGAAGGGATTCAGTCCTAATTCTGTCTCGACAAACCCCCTGGTTTCAGCTGTGGCCCACAAATCAGATTTTAGTTCAGCTCTGTGTTTATATGAACTGGATTAGGCAAAGAGTATCCGTATCTTTTTTAATTCATGTTTTAGTAAGTGCGCAGGAATAATTACAGACATGAGCAGAACTTAGGTCTCTTTCCTTGGAATTCTGTGTCTCCTCGCTTGGAATTCTGTCTCCAGCTCTGAGCTTGCACATCATCTGTCCATAACTGCACTAATTACTTTACACATGTAATTAAAAATGTGTTGATTACCTATTTTTATCGGCAGGGAAATAAAAGACACTTCCACAAACAATCCTCTTCCTCCGAAAGCTCACAGCCAGTGCTACAAAAACACACCCCAGCTCACAGCACGAGCATCTCTCGAGTCAAACAATGACTCCTTTTTCTTTCTTGTGTAAGTGAATTTAGAAAGGCTGAACTCTCTGAGCAGACGGACCTAATTCCCCTCAAGTGAGTCAACAAAATTAATTTCTATGGGGTGCTTTGAGTGATTTCCCTCCCCAAAAAAAGAGAAATGCCAGAAATCCAGAATTTACACACAATTCAGCAGGCACGGAGTGTATCTGTTTAACAACTTAAAGGGGGGGGGGAACAGTCATTGTTTCAGCTGTATCATATTTACCGGTGAAAAAGAGAATATGGTGAAGTAATTCACAGTATTTTGACTTAAAATATACTGCTTGCATATTTATCTTCTTAAATATAACTTAATAGTAGTAGAATTACAAGTTCTGCTGAGAATGGGAGTTAGCTTATCTGTGAGAGGGCAAATCTATAGTCAAAAACTCTGTATCAAAAACATGAGGAGAAACACGTCAAGATTTTTAAATTGTCAGGAATTTTTTTAACCTTAACCCTCAGAAAAGTGGATCCCGGTGCACGGAGCACACCCTGGGAGATACTGAACCCAAACCAATGCAGGAACACTTAAAAGCATCACAAAGGCAGGTGAAATTCATCCCCAACGAGCACAAGTTAATGCCACAACGATTTCCCAACGAATCATGTAAATTCACGCAAAAGAAACCAAGAACAGGTTTGTAATGTCAGCCTAAACCGATGTGAAAGGCTTGGGAAACAAGGAAATGCCATTTTGGAAAACAGAATTTAGTGTTATGCATATAAATAAATATCTGTCCAATTTTAGCTTCTCAACCTTAGAAACAAACCAAAGAAAATAGAGAAATTGGCCCAGAGGAAAGCAGTAAAATATGTTAGAGACCTGAAAGTTCTTTTCTGTGGAAGAGAGGTTAGGAATTTTAAGGATTCCCGGGACAAACAGGCACAGCAGGGCTGCATTTGCTGCACGGCAGTGCCGAAAAAACCCATCTCCTCACACTTGCCTGATTTAATTAAGACATTTTTCAGCTTTGCTGCTTTTATGTGCAGCATTTTAAGTCTTTCTCCAATGCGAGGGGACATTTCTGAGCTCTTGCAGCACAGCTGGTTCGTGTATCCCCCACCACCACTCCAGCTCTCACATCCGAGTTTCCACTGCGTCTCTCTTGTTCTTCGGCTCATCCCGAGCTACAAAACTCCCCTGGCTACAAAATCCACATCAGGAATCACCTGAGTAAGGTGGGGCTGCTGAAGGTACAGAGGATGAGAGAGCCAAGGGAGAAAATCATGGATAAAGAGTGGAATATTCTTTAAATGAAGCCATTGAAACAACTGGAAAGGGCTCCCTGAACACTCAACTGCTCTGCTTTGCTGCTGCAAATTAAGGAGAATTCCAAGAGGAATTCAAGCAGCAGAAGATGAGTTTTGAAGTGAAAGGTTTTGTTGTAGCATTGAAACCCACATCTAAGCACTGACACTTAGTTTTATTTAGAAGTGACAAAACTCCTGATGCTGATGCCACAGAGATCTTCAGCACACGATGACTGGTGACAGCTGAAGAGACTGACAGGAATATTAATGACTAGTCCATTAAAACCCAAATCAACCAACAAAAAGAACCCCCAAATTATCAATTTTGGTTAATGCCGAGGCTATTAAAAACTGCTGATTTGGATTTCACAGCCTGCCAGATGAATTTATTGCCCCCGCAGCAAAAAACAACTGGGAGAACTGAGACTAAACCACAGTTATTAAATATTAGAAAATAAATTCTTACCCCTCTCATGCTCTCCACTATCTCGGGGAGTGATGCAGAAGCTAAACTAAGTGTAAGGAGGATTCCTCACTCTAAAATGGCTCATCCTGAACATTCCCCCTGAAATGTGAGCACCCTCTTCACGGCAATTCTCTATCTGCTGCTCAAATTTTCAGGCTGCTCTTTCCAAATCCATATTTCTCCCTGCATTGCTGAGCAGAGCTAAACATTGTCACTGAAATAAAGCAGACCCAGCTGGAAATGCAGCTCCCACACAACTGAGACTTTAAAGACTTAAACTTTCAAAGTTGTTACCCCAAGAGGACTCCCCTTGCAAAGTGGTTACAGGGGAAAGCATTAATTTCTAATCGCTCTCTAAAGTACAAAAAGTTTAGAAAAATTACATCAAGTTGAATAAAAAGATCTCATTCCTCCTTTATATTATGAATTTTTGCACAAATAACACTTTTTCAAAGCCCATAGCACCCGTGTTTGACAAGTATCAATATCAGATAAAATCACAAAGTTTAATCCAGGAAAAAAAGATTCCCCATATCAGTAAAATCCACATGAAAAATTTAAAAAAAACTGTTTATTTTTAACACATCTGTTTGACATCAAGAAAAGAAAATTTCTCTTTAAAAATCCTTCAGCTTAGACACAGCAGTAAAGCCCTGGTAGTAAATTAGGGAGTATTTTTATGTAAGTCTGTGGATTTTACCAACACACTGAAATCCTATTTCCACCCACATGGGTTTAGAAATTTTTATGCAGGATATTAATAAATAGGCAAATCCTAACAGAGAGCATGTATTCAATAGGGTTTTTCTGCAAAGTCTCCCTTCATCTATTAACTTCTGGCTTGGTTTGGGATCATTCTTCACAATAAAAAATGGAGTTATCAATGAAGAATGTTACCCAGAGAATGAATTACTTCAGGGATCAGAGAAACATTCATTATTTTCCCATTTCTTAACAACAAAAAACATCCAACCTGCTCTGCTCTTTGGCAGCAATTCGTTAAAGCTTTGCAAAAATCAGCTTTAATAAGGGTATTGCCAAGGGCTCCTTTTTTTCCACGTAGGCTGTGGGATTTTATTTTCCCCAAATAAAGGCTGACATGAAAAATCAGCTGTTTGTTAGATTTGGTGTTTAATGATGTACTAAACTCCAGTGATCTCTTTTTCCAGGATAATTCTGGAAGAACACGAGGCTTCTCCCTTTTTTCCGTTGATGGGAAAGGATTTTCTTTGCCCAACGTGAGGGAGAGGTGGAGGGCTCTGCTGGGCGATCCATCATCCCCCAAATCTCATGGAACCATGGAATGGTTCGGCTTGGAAGGGACCT
Organism: Corvus cornix cornix; assembly: GCF_000738735.6. Classification (NCBI taxonomy): domain Eukaryota; kingdom Metazoa; phylum Chordata; class Aves; order Passeriformes; family Corvidae; genus Corvus; species Corvus cornix. The sequence goes on from NC_046341.1 coordinate 1,870,796, forward strand.
TAAAGCTCGTCTCGTTCCAACCAGGACCTGCCTCGTGTCTCACCAAGGGCTTGGCCACTCCTGACCTTAAACCGCTGGCCCCAAACCATCTGCTTATTATTAATTCATAGTGAATGTAATCAACTTCTTCAAGAGAAGGGCTGCAAGGACTGGGCCCTTCAATTAAAGCCAAAATGAAGATTGTTTATTGCTTTTTTTAGCACCAACCCTCACATTCTTTTCCATCCAAAGTTCAAATTTAAAAGGAAAACACCGAAAAAATATTGGTGAAAGCAAATTGTGTGGAATTATTCCTGATCAAAATGTAAGCACGGAAAGTCATTTCTAACAAAACAACTTTTCTAAAAACCTTACCATTATTTTTGCCTCTTTTTTCCCTTTTTCTCCCCAATATTTTTCAGAAAACCGCATCTGACACACCTGGTGTGCAACCAAGTCCGTGGGAGTGAGAGATGGAGAGCCGAGGGCACGAGGATGGGAGCTGGAATGTGCTGGGGGATGTGAACTCCGTGCCCAGCTGAGGATGGCAGGTTTGCTGCCTGTGTTTGGTCGGTCCCACCGGATGCTTTCCTTGGCATCCCCACAGGTGAAGCTTTGGCAGCCAACTCCATCCGGCTCCGGCTGCAAAACCCTGAGCAGGCGTTTGGATGTGAAAGAGAAGAGCTCTGAGTGGAGCTTTGGCTGGGATATTAAATTCAAAATCCTAAGAACCTCATAAAAGCCTAAAATAGTCTTATAAATATTTATAATTTATTCTTATTACATTTTATTTATTACTTCAGCAAGTCTGAACCATGGAAAATTACACCGAAGCCATCGAGCTTAGCATTGACTGAAAAGCCATTTTTAACAGATAAACAAAAAGGCTCCTAAATAAATCCTGTAAAGCTCCCAGTCTAAGACAAACAGGATCATTATGATTTTAGGATGCTCCTGCAGAGCATTGTTGGGTGCTTTAATTGTTTTACGGGGTAGAAATTAATCTCTGCTGATGGGTCGTGCTTAAAAGCTGGGGCACTTCTGGGGAATCCCCACATCCTAAAAACATCCTTGTCCAGACATGTAAAAAACCTGTGCAACCAACTGATTTTCCTGCTAAAATCTTTTGCTATTCCTGCTGCAACTCCTGGGCTGTGCCATTGGTTTTTCCAGTGGCAGCAATGGCTTTTCTTGGGCCAGGCTGTGGCCACACCCCGGAGGAGGCCGGGATTTGCTGGGTCTCCTTCTCTGTCGGCAGCTCCAGGAGAACCTGAATTTGCCCACAGAATCATAGAATACCCTGAGCTGGAAGGGAATCACAGGGATCACTGATCCAACCTCTGGCCCTGCACAGGACAATCCCAAAATCCCACCCTGCACGTGGGAGCGTTGTCCAAACACTCCTTGAGCTCTGGTATCGTGACCATTCCCTGTTCCAGTCTCCCTGAGGGAAGAACATTTCCCTAAAATCCTACCAATCCCTCCCCTGGCACAGGTTAACACTGACAACTGAGAGGCCAGAACTGGAATACCAGCAGGTTCTTTCCAGTACTATTATTTGTAATGTAGAACCTAAATGTAAATCTGTGGAAGAAAGTTCTCTGCCACTTGGTCTTAAGTCTCATTATCACAGAAATTTCCCCTAAATTTACACTGGAATTGGAATTGTGGCCAAATTTTGCCCTCTGACACCTTCTTGCAGCAGTAACTGTTTCAGGATCCTCCTTTTGAACAAGTGGGAAGAATTTGGATGGTGATGCTGTGCAGTGAAATTCCCTTTGGATGTACTGGGAGCACGGAGAGGCCCTGGCACACAGAGAAGCTGCGCCTGCCCTGGATCCCTGGAAGTGTTCAAAACCCTCACTCCCTGCCACGGACTGCACATTCTATGGGTTCATGTTTTATATGTAAGTTTCTAGACTGAATCAGCTTGTAAATTGATAAAATAGTACATATTAAGAAGCTCCATGATGCAGTAAAAGCCTCAAATTTTTTTGGATGGGGCTTGGAGCAATCTGGGATAGTGGAAAGTGTCCCTGCCCATGGCAGGGGATGGAATAGGATAAGCTTTAATATCCCTCCCAACCCAAACCATTCTGTGTGATTCCACGATTTGAGTTCAAATGAGACTTCTGTTTATTGTCCTACCTGGAATTCTTCGCCTACAGGCAGCATTATTATCCATTAAAAATGAAGCTGCCTTTGAAGCTGCTGCAAGGAAACAAGAACTGGCCAACAAATGAAAAAACGGGACTGGAGAAAACAGCAAGATCAGACTCATCCTCCCAGTTCCATGTATTTAACCTACATACCTCAGGAAGGAAGAGGCTGGATAACAAACTGATTGTCTTTCTCTGTGGATCACCTCCACTCTGAACTTTTTTTCCTCTTAGCCTCCTCATAACCTCACAATCCAATAATGATAAAATTCCAGAGATATTCTGCAGATGACAAGGGCATTTTGTTGAAGTGTAGTGCTACAGATATGACATTTAAAATTGGGCCTGGAGTTGGCTAGCCAGTCTCTAATATAATAAAAATAGCCTTTTCTTTCCCACATTTTACTATCTGCCTTTGTTTATGCAACCATTCAGCAAACCCAGCTGGATCACAGGCATTGTCATCAAAGAAGCATTCTAGGTCAGCCAGAAGTGGATGCCAATTGTCTAAAAATAAATAGAGGCTTTGTCACTGGAGTATAATTTTAAGGCCCCTGTAATGAATAATGGAAGAGAAAATCTTTCCAAACAAGTGGGACACACTGATTTCCAGCAGAAAGATTTCACAGTTATTGTAAGCTCCAGATAACCTAATTTTTCATTTATTTCAATAAAAGAGATACACAGCAGCTCATTAAAAGGTTTGGGATTGGTTTGAAATACTTGAGGAGCTGCAGAACTCCCTGGAAAATGAGCCCAGCAGCACCTATCACACAGGCAGGACTGAAATGCTGTGGGGAACCAATTTCCTCCGGGTCACCAAGTGGCAGGAGTGGGATCAGATTTCACACTTCCCACCTCTTATCCCTGATATAATGCACAAATTATTTCCTCTGAGCTAAAAGAAGAGACAAGATAAGCCCCCCTGGCTTTATCAGTGCAGCCTAATTGCTGAAGATCTTAAAGGAGCTGGAACAAGCAGCTGAGCACCTCCAGAAGCCCGAGATGTTGTAACAACGTGGCTCTGGAAATATATTCATTTAAAGAAAATACTTAGCTGAATTCCTTCAGGGAAGTTTGTAAAAGCTGCTTCCTCAATGGATAAATAGCAGAGTTTTCCAGCTGACTTTTGGCCAAGTCTCATCAGCAAAGACAGGATTTTGTCTCGAGTGCCTGACACGGAGGAGTAAAAGATCATGTGGAAAATCATTGTAAACCTGTAAATCAAAGGGAATTTTTGCTCCATTTTCTTTGGTCTTTATGAATTCCTACATAGAATATTTCCCAATTTTTTCTACGCAGCTCGAGGTGCCCTAAAAATGGGATGGTGCAGAGAAGCCACTTCCAAGGTTTGTCTGCAGTGGGGTTTGCACTGGGCAACCTGAGAGGCCCAAAAACCTGGGCGTAAATGGGGGAGCCATTCCCACAAAAAAATGCCTGAGGGGCCAAAATCGCAGCTGTGCTTCCCTGGAAGTCAGCTGGCACAGGACAACCTCCAGCTCTCTTTTCACTGCTGCATAAAATCCATGGATAATCCTATGGAGTTAAAAAGTGCTGCTGGACACTCAAGAGATAAAAAAACCCCACTCAAAAGTGGAATTCAGATGAACAATCTCCTGATTATCAACAGGGTCACACCACCAAGGCTGGAAGCACCAGGGAAGCCCAGAAATCTGGGATAGAGCAGCATCAGGGTCCTTTCCAGAGTTGGAAATGTTGTAATTCCAATTTTTCTACAAAATATCAGTTTTGCCCCCAAATTCCTTCAATTTGCCAGAAAGAATTCGAGGACACAGTGATCAGAGAATCATGGAATTGTTCACATTGGGAAAGACCAACCATCACCCAGCAGCACTAACCGTGTCCCAAGTGCCACATCCATGTTTTTTCCACACTTCCAGGGATGGGATTGGAATCCACCACTGCCCTGGGTTGCCCGGGGAAGCTGTTTTACAACCCTTTCCACATGGAAATATTTCCCAATATCCAAACTAAACCCTTGCTCCCTGCCACGGGCTGCACATTGTGTGGGTCCATGTTTTATAGGTAAATTTTTGGACGGAATCAGCTTTTAAATTGATAAAATGTTACATATTAAGAAGCTCCACCAGGCAGTAACAGCCTCAATATTATTTTTGTGAACACCTTTAGTAGCTGTTCTCCCTCAGAGCATCAGTGAAGAGACTTTTTCTCAGGTTACACTTTGCAGTGGCAGCAGAGGAGTGCAGAAGCAGCAATTTTTGGCTTCCTGACCAACACTCCATGGATTATATGGCATTAAGGAATGGACTCCATCCCCCAGAACCATAAATCCAAGTCCTAAAACAACAAAGTGTGTCAATATTTCTCTTACAAATGGGAGTCACTAAATTGCTCTTCACTGAACTGGTGGAAAACCTATGTTTTTCACTTGTTCAGGGTTTTGAAATCATCAAGAGACAATGGCCAAAGAATGGCAGAGTAACTGAGGAAGATTTGAGGGAATATAACCCAGTGCTTCATGCAAAACCAGGGAATTACTGAGTCCATTGCTGAGATAGAAACCCTCTTATGCCTTTACCATCTGATGTTGCTGTGAAATACATTAAAAAGGATGTTCTATCTCTTCAGAAGGAAATCCAACCACTTCCTAACCCTCCATAAACTGCAGAAGTTGTTTAAAATCTTAAGCAAACTATCCCAGACATAAATAATTTTCTTTCCTAATTGGCTGGAACTTAACTGCTCCTTAAAAAAACCTCCTCCAAGTGCTCTAATTCCACAAGTGTTACAACTCCGAAGTATCAAAGCTTTCTCAAAGTGCTCATGCATAAAAATAGTCTGGGGAAAAAAAAAACTATTTCAACGAGGCAAAAAAAAAAAAAGGAAGAAAAGGTTTTTTGCATGTTTTTCTCACCAGGTTGGATCCTGGTTTTCTATTAAAGCTATTCCAAGAAAGGAATGATTCACACTCGCCGGGCTGCAATGCTGAGAAATTTGTGGCATCTTCCATCCTCACCCTGCCCGCTCCAACGAGGCTGCGAGCAGCGGGAATGAGAAGCCACAGGATTGACAGGAACGTGGAGCCAATGCTTCCCAGCTCTCCAGCGGATCCTCTCCACCACAAACCCGCCTTTGTTTACTCTGTTGTGAAATCCTTCATCTTCCAGCACTTCTGGGGCTGCAAGGGCCTAATGAATAAAATCTGCTCCAGAGATAATCCCGGCGCTGTCGGGAAGACGATTCCCTGCAAACACTGATGTACAAACAGGGCCTGGAGATCCAGGAGATAAAGGCTGTCCCAGGCTCCTCGGAGGGCAACCTCCCAGTGTTAATTGACACAAAACAAGGGAAAACATTTATCAGCAGCCTGATCTCGTTAGCAGGGAGAAATGAAAGCTGCGGGGCCTCCAGAAGTGTCATTTTGTGCTCCTGGGCAGAGGCAGGCAGCCCTCAGAGCTGACAAGGTAACACAGGTGCTTGTGCACAGCCGGCACAGCCGACTCCTCCTGAACGAAAAGATCGGCTCAAGAGGAAAATTCAAGGAGTTGGGCCCCGTGTGGTGGGTTTGTGTTCCCCACTGCTGGAGCAAGGCTGGGCTGGGCTGCGCCTTCCTTTCCAGCTGGCTCCGTGGTGCAGGGAGCCTTTCCCAGCACCTTGCCCAGGCTCCAGCCCAGCTGGTCCAAGGCCTGAACATCGTGTCCCCCTTCCAAGGCACAGCGTAGCAACGCTTCCAGCAGATTTCAGCCCCAACATTAACATAACGCAGAATATTCACAGCGGCCCTCGTGGTTACTACGTTATTTCTGTCTGAGAAGGAAAATATTCTGTGCCAGTGCTGGAGCCAGAGGCGGAAAAGTGGGCTCTGGGGGGGCCTTTCTGCTCCCTAAAAATCCCTGAGAGGAGGGGGCAGCTGGAGGAGTCGGGCTCTGCTCCCAGGGAACAGGGACAGGAGGAGAGGGAACAGCCTCAGGCTGGCCAGGGGAAGCTCAGGGTGGACAGCAGCAGGAATTTCCTCATGGAAAGGGTGGCTTTAAACTGCCAGAGGGCAGGGATGGATGGGATATTGGGAAGGAATTCCTCCCTGTGAGGGTGGGCAGGCCCTGGCACAGGGTGCCTAGAGCAGCTGTGGCTGCCCCTGGATCCCTGGCAGTGCCCAAGGCCAGGTTGGACAGGGCTTGGAGCAGCCTGGGCTGGTGGAAGGTGTCCCTGCCCGTGGCAGGGGTGGAATGGGATGAATTTTAAGGTCCCTTTACAACCCAAACCATCCCACAACCCCCCTGGTTTTCTACCTTAAATAAAACCTTTAGGCATTCCCAGGCCTGCTGAGCTCACACTGACACTGGAGAGCAGCTGCCTTGAGCCTCCTGCTGCAAGAGGTGGAAGTATTTTCCACAAGATCCCAACTCTGTGGTAGCTCTGGCAGCTCCAGAGGCCACGCTTGGTCTGGAGCTGGACAGGCTTTGCCTGTGGGGAGTTGGTTTTGATCAGGTTGTCATGGACTAAATTTAACTCTGCTCTTTGTTCCACTGAGCTCTTGGCAAAAGCTCCAGGAACAAGGTCTGCAAACATCCAGCGTGTCCCAGTTCTGTGTTTCATTGGGACTCCTGTATCAGCAGTCAAAACAGCAATCTCCATATTCCACTGGGATATCACCCATTTGCTCTCCTTGGCAATACCAGTTCATGGCCAGTGCTCCGCTGGACTCTCCCAGTGGAGCACAGAAACTTTTCCCAGAGCTTCAGCAGAGCCAACCCCTCCTCCTCCTTTTCACTGCACTGGTGCATAATTATTTTATACCAACTCCACATCCCAGTTCCTGATTTTATACCAACTCCACGTCCCAATTCCTGAGCTCCGGCTCCTGATTACACCAAGGTAGAACACAAAAAGGCAGAATTTTGAAACCATTCTGGTCCTGTCACAGTCCTGAGGCTTCCTGTGTTTCATTGCTTTGAGGGGAGCAGGGTGAAGAATTTGTGGATTTATAATTATCCCACAAGTTATCTTTATCCCTCACATTCCTTGGCTGCTGACTCAGACACAGGAATCTCTTCTGCATCTCTCCCCTGTCTAGGGCAGCTCAGGAGTGGCAGCTACACCTCCAGGGTGACCCTTCTGCACCCTCTGTTGAGCTTCTCCAAAGGGGTTACAGATCCAACTCATGGATTTGCTGCCTTCCATGGAGATTTCTTCCTTGTCCCTTCTTTAAACTTTAAACTTAGCTTCTTTCAAAAGATTTAACACCTCTTTTGAACACATGGAAAATCAGTGTTCCTTCCTTCCTCCTCTCTGCTTTCACTCTTTCCTCTGCCCCAGGCTCACCCTACTCCAGAATTCCCTTCTCCTTCTGCTTCCAGACCTCTCCCAGTGCACAAACTGCCCCCAACGTGGACATCTTGGCTTGAATCCCCACAGCACCTCCTGCCTCGTCCGTGGGGCCCTTCCCAGAACACAAGCTCCACTGACCATCATTCCAGAGGATTATTTATCACTCCTCCCATCTGAGTGCACTTCCAAAACAGTGACAGTGCTGCTCAGGCTCAACAGAGATTTTTCTAACCCAACATTACAGATCCCAACAAACATAAATCCAGTCCAGAAATCCTTCTGGCAGCCCAGACTGTCCCCCTGGGCTGTCCCTTGGCCATCGCTGCTCTGTGTGAGCAAAACCAGGCTGCACAACTCAACAGGGCTTGAGCTGAGCTCCAGTGAGAATCTGAGAAAACTGTCTGGTTTAAAGAGATTAAAACACAACTGAAAATATAATTGTGCTTCTCAGGGGCTGTTGTTGTGACCCTTCCTGTCCCCGTGAGGAGGAAGAGCTGCTGGATTAAACAAAATGAAATATTTCACAAATCTACTTCTGCTCAGCTCTAGCTCTCTGATCCACGTGCTTTGTGGCTCCAAGTCTCTCCTCTTGGAGTATTTGGAATTCCTCCTCGAGCCCAGCAGCATTCCAGCACCTAAAGGGCTCCGAGAGAGCTGGAGAGGGACTTGGACAAGGGCATGGAATGACAGGATGAGGGGTTTAAACTGAAGGAATGCAGGGTTAGATGGGATATTGGAAAGAAATCCTTCCCTGTGAGGGTGGGCAGGCCCTGGAATGGATTTCCCAGAGCAGCTGTGGCTGCCCCTGGATCCCTGGCAGTGCCCAAGGCCAGGCTGGAGCTTGGAGCAACCTGGGATAGTGGGAGGTGTCCCTGCCCATGGCAGGGGTGGCACTGGATGAGCTTTGAAGTCCTTTCCAGCCCAAACCATTCCATGATTCCGGAGCTGCAGCCACAGTTTTACCCCTAACCCAGTGTCTTGCTTTGATGGGAAAATGCTTTAAAGAGCTTTTTGCTCCTGAGGCTCTTCCATGAGCTCGTTATCACAACCTCATCTCCTACCACACAAACGGTAAAAAAAATCCTTCACAACTGAAAAAACGGTTCTGGAATTTTGCTCAGTCCCAGGGTTTTCTGTGATTCCTACAACTTTTAGCACCTCCTGCCTTCGAGGGTAAAAATGCATCTCCTGGTATTTCAGATGCTCCTGGAATGCAGCACTGCTCCATTTCTTTGACTCCATTCCCCAGTTACCTTTTTCTTTCAGACTTAAAAGAATAAAGTGGCTCAAGTGTGTCCAAAGCAGCAATTCCTGCCCAACTCTATTCCCTGGAGCTGGGCTCAGTCCCTTCTTGTTCCAACTTCCTCATGTACCAAGATTCCACTCCAATGCATGTTTTACATCCTCTGCTCTCCCACTGAGGATATCCCTCTATTTTCCTTGTATGCCTTGGACCTCATGGAATTCAGCCATCCATCAGATCCTTGAAAAATCACATGTGCACATTTGGGCTGGGCTTTTTTAAAATTGTATTTCCAGTTCCAAGTTGGCTTCACAAAAAAAACCCCAAAAACCAAAATAACCTTCACTCTGTGTATTTTGTCCCAAAAATTCAGCTTTTAAAGGTGCTGTCCCCAAAATATTGCACCTTGCTGGGGGAGAGGGATGACCTGACACAATGCAGATTTTTCCTGAAATAAAGATTTTGGAGCTCTCATGTTGCTCCCAAGTGAAGCTGTGGGGGAAGGATTGATTACAGAACATGACAGGGCTGACTTATAATGAAAAATCTGATATTGATGAGGAAAATGGCCTCAAATAATTCAGTGGAAACGCCACCAATGTGGGAATATCAAACCATGGCGTGGAAAATGGGAAGGAAAAATCCCAGTGGCATCCTGGTGTTTCCTGATCTCATTCCAGAGCTGTGATTTTTACATGAGGTCATCACTTGAGATCACATTTGTGATCTGTGCCAGAACCTGCCTGGGATAAAAGGTTTTCCCTGGAATCGCCACAGAGCGGAGTTGCCCAAATCCCTGTGAAGTTAAGAAAAGCTCTGAGGTCTTTGGGAGTTGTTCCCTAGAAGTGGCACGAGCAGATTCCAAAGGCACTAACCCAGCATGGTCAGGAATTTCCAGCTAAAAGCAGGAGGAATTCCAGGAGGAATGGCAGGGAAGCCATTTAGCCTTTGATGGGCTAAAGAACACAGAGCAGGGGAACCAAAGCACGGCCAACACACAAAGATCCATGAGGAGCCAAATTTTTCCTGGAGCAACTCAAGAAAAAAGATGCCAAAGACCCTCCTGAGAGAGAAACCAGGCCCTGATTAAACATATGGATGAATACTGTAAATTAAATGTAGGAGTAGGGAAAGTCTGGGGTTTGACCTAAAAAAGAGCAGCTCAGAAAGGTCAAAGAACAGGACACAAATGAAGGGTTTATTTAAGCTGAGTCTCAAGGCAGTTCTAGATAATTCTGAGGGCAGAAAATCCATTTGTTACCTGGTTTTCCACAGGTAACAAAACTCCAGCATCAAAATAATTCTAAACCAGCTTGAAAATTGGAATACAGAATAAGATACACAGAATAAAATACTGGAGTCCCAAAAAGTCTGGGCAAAACCAAAGAACTGACTTCTGTCAACCCAAAAAACTCTGTCAGCTCTCAAACCCAAAGGCTCCTGCTGCCTGTCAGCGCTGAGTCCAACACCAAAAATAAACCCTGGGCTTCTTCTTTGGAATTTGGCCCCCCAAATTCTCTTATAACCCTAAGTATCTATTAACTCTTACATACTTCCAGGATTTCCTAATGGAGGGAGCCCAGTTTTCTTTGATCAGTGATAAGGGCTGGGCTGAACCCTCATATTGATGGTTTGAATGCGTAGAAAACATTGTTTGTATTCCAAAATATCCCAGCCAGAATCACCTCCCTTGCTGAGGAATGCAAATTCCATGGGATGCTCCAGGATCCCATTCTGTGTTAACCTACAACCTCATTTAATTAATTGTAAACCTCATTTAATTAATTGTGAAACTTTGCTCAGTGAAACAAAATATTTCTGTTCAACTGGAGCAGCACAAACAGTCCTGATACCAAATATTCCTTCAAATCCTCCTTTCAATTCCTTGCAGCACCTATTTACTGGTCAGAAAAAACACCGGGAAGTGTTGCTCCCAATTTTTTCCTTTCAAAGGAGCCATTCTCACAGCAATTCTCCTCTTTGTTACACTTAGACCTTTGCACTGCCCAGAATTGCAGAGAGGAAGGAAAAAGTTGAATTTTAAAGTGATTTTCTCTAGGAATAGGTCACAAAATGCCAGCAGTGGTGCTGTTTTCCTGGGATTTTCATTCCAACTCCACAGCAGCTGCGACACAGCTGAGGAGGGCACACACCTGAGCACACCTGCATCCCACCTCCTCCTGATTCCACAGGAATCAGGACCATCTGGTAGGAAAATTGAACACAGAGTCCTGAACATGGGCCTGGAATGGCTCATTCCTGCCAGTGGGATCCTCTGGAGCAGATAATGTCAGATCAGCCATAAAACTTAATGGAGCATGGAGCCAAACACATCCATGTCCCAGGCAGCTGCTCCCAAATAGCTCCTCTTTTTTTATATCTCATCCTTTTTTAGGATGATTCTGAAGAAAACTGGATTTTTAATTATTTTTTAACGCTGAAAATAATTTTTACTTTAATTTTTCCCCTCACAGAATATTTAATTCTGATCTGTTTGGGGTTAAATACTGGAAAATGAATTATTCTGTGTGGTTTTGCTGCTGTATTTCCCTACTTTTACTGCTTGTGAGGAGTAAAATCCTGCCCAGGGAAGCTGTGGATGTCCCATCCTTGGAAGTGGCCATGACCAGGTTGGAAAAAGCTGGGATAATGGAAGGTGTTCCTGCCCATGGCAGAGGTGGAACCCGATGATCTTTAAATCCCTTTATCCCAAACCATTCCCTGATATCGCATTTTTTTCTCCCTGAAACAAAGAACTTTCCAAATTAGGAAAAAAAGGAAGTCTGGGAATTTTTGTAGCTTTTGCTTTTTGCACTCTGCTGGGTCGAAAAGAACCCAGTGATTTTTAGTTCATTCAAACATTTTGCACCAATTTCTGCTTTAATCATAATTACAGGCACAATGCAACCAGATGACAAACCCATTTATCGTTTTAATAAAATGTTTGCCTTGAAAATGGAAAACACAATCCTTCACAAACTCAACATTTGGAATTCATCTGGCATTTGAATGAATTCAGGAAAAAAATCATAAGATATGGCACTTCTTGTCCTGACATCAAGGTCTGGCTAATAAAGCCCAACCCAATTAACTGCAATGGCTCAAGAATGTGACTTTTAAAGTCCTTTTCTTCATCCTTAGTGCTTGGAAATGTTTGGATTACGGGCTGCTGGATGCCATGGATGTAGAGTCACTTGTGTTTTCCCATCTAAGCAAAACAGATTTAAAGAGATCTTATTCACTTTGAAGGAATAATTTAAATATCATTGATTTTCTTTATGAATTTACTTCCCTTTTTTATGCTTCTGCACTAATCCACAGTTAAAAGGATTTGAGTTTTTCATTCTAGGAAATTTTGAAGAGATAAAAACACAGATTTCCCTGGCAAGGTCAATAATTTAAGGAGTGAACATGAGGAATGTCAGAATCTCAGTATTGACAAAGTCTGGGGAGTTGGATCCCACTGCTCGAATTTTGTAATTTATATTGAGCTGAGATACGAGGCTGAAAGGAAGAGCTTTCCTATTTGATATTTCAGGCAGGGGAAAAAACAAGCTAACAACAAATACTTACAAAACAATCTGGCTCAGCCTGATTAATAGAACAGGAAATAAGATTAAAACTGCTAAAAAACATGCAATGTTCACTCTGGAAAACTCTGGAAGGGTGTCATTCCTTTTTCATTACCCAGCTGTCATCAGTGAGACCAAATTCTGCTCTTTTAAAGATCAGGGACAGAGTTTTAAAGAAATCAAGTTTGACAGCAGACTCCAAATGTATTCCACTGTCTTCCCATAAAAATGAGCAAGGCATTATTCGACACGTGGAAAACTAAAGGATTTTATTTATTCAATAAAATAACCCCGCCAAGACTTCAAAGCAAATCCTCTAAATTAAATCTTCACAAAGGAGCAGCTCTAATGAAGACTTTTATAACTGAAGCACCTCAAAAATGTCCTTTATAATGATATTTCCAAAAAGAACACGAGAAAGCAACTCCTGGACAGTTCTACCTGCTCATTTCTAGGACAATCACTCAGAATCCTGCATTTCCAGCATCCGGAATCCTGGATTCCCTCAGCTGCTACTTCTCTACACCAAATAATGTAAAGGGACCCAAATGAGGGGGGACCCAAATTATTAGAATTTGGAAAGTCTCCATGAAATAAGGAGAAAAGTTCCCTGAGTTTGGGCCTTTTCTAGGCTGGCACAAAAATTCCATCATGGAATTCAGGAGGGATTTTTGGCGTGTTGGACTGAACAGCCTCCCAATCCTGGCAGGTCTGCTCCCATCTCTTGGAGCAGAATGGGGCCAGAGGCCGATGTTCCTGGCAGTCCCTTCCCAGGGACAGTGCAGCCGTGCTTTGTTCCACCACAACAGATGATCCCTGATCCCTCCTTTGCCCAGGTTTCCGTGTCCCTGGCACAACCCCACAGGGACAAACACACCCCAAGCACAGCCAGCGGGGTTTGGGGATCGCAGCCCGTTCTTGGCACAGCACCAAGAGGCACAGGGGCCATTCCTGGGGGTGACTTCACCCCAAGGGGATCCCAGGAGCGCAGGGCTGGGTGAGACAGCCACAGAGGGAGGATCACAGGGAAAAACTGATCTTCTCTCTTCAAATTTATCTCTCTTGGCTTGTGGTGGAGCTCTGAGGCAACACCCAGATGCATTCTGTCCTCTCTGCTCTTATTCTAAGGTCTGACAACAGCTTTTTTATGTACTGATCCGTAATAAATCAAATTTACCTTGAAGGACAACATGATCCCATCCAAGCTGACCCTGGAAGTCCCTGTGCCATCCCTGGAACGATGTCCTTCACTCCCCAGAGCCTGTGGCTCAGTCTCTCTCTCTCTCCTCTCTCCACAAACATCTCCTTGTTCAGACTTTCAGCCTCACAAACGTCCTGGCCTTGACCTGAACTCAAAGACCAAAAATCTCGCAGTTCCAGCACTGGGAATTCCTAATCAGCATTTTTTCACTCCCTGCTCTTACACCCACTGGCATTTGCCTCTGGCTGAATTTGCATCACAAAACACAAACTAAATGTAGGACCAGGACGGGCTGGATTTCAGAGAATTTCAGACCGGTTTGGGTTGTAAAGGGACCTTAAAGCTCATCCAGTCCCACCCCTGCCATGGCAGGGACACCTTCCACTGTCCCAGGCTGCTCCAAGCCCCAGTGTCCATCCAACCTGCTCTTGGGCACTGCCAGGGATCCAGGGGCAGCCACAGCTGCTCTGGGCACCCTGTGCCAGGGCCTGCCCACCCTCACAGGGAACAATTCCTTCCCAATATCCCATCCATCCCTGCCCTCTGGCACTGGGAAGCCATTCCCTGTGTCCTGTCCCTCCAGCCCTTGACCCAAGTCCCCTGGTGCCTCCCCTGTGCCATTCCTGTGGGATGAATCCCCCGTGGCCAGTGCCACCTCTCCCAAAACAGTCAACTGGAAAATCCCACTGCCACGAGAAATAATCCCAACACTTCCTCCTGGTGAACTCTGTGACACTTGTGCTGCTCAACACAAACATTTAGCAACATTCCAGAGTGACATATTTCAGGAGTAAAAATAGTTGTTATTAAAAAAAAAAAAAAGGCAATTTTTCAACCAGATTCATTCACAGTCAGGCCTGTGGGAGCCCAGAGTTTGTATCAAAGTGTGTGAAGCAGTTCTGCTTTTGCTTCCAGCCCAGGCAGGAACTGATAGCTCCAAGTGGATAATTGATTGAGGCAGGAGACAATTAATCCCAGCAGACTGCATCAAATCAAACAGAGCAAGTTAATAATTTCAAATCCCTACTCCACAAAGAGGAATTCTGTTCACAGAACACTGAAGAAATGGCTACAGAGGATGGTTTTCCAAGCAGACTTTCCAAATGTTCCTCCCTGAATAAAGGAAATATATCCCAGCTAATTAAAACAGCAGCTGAGAGCAGGAATTAAAACTCTGCTGCTGAGGGGGGATTTGAATGTCTAAATCAAGCAACAAAACGCTCATCTGGCAGGGTTTTATTTTAATAGATGTGCAAACCTAATCCCAAATTCAGGATCTTGGATCATCCTTCTTCAGTTTATCAGAATTCTGTAGATAAAATTTATTTATTGCTCAGCTAGTTTGAAATATTTGAAGGATTCTGGAAAGTTGGCCTGGAAATCGAGTTGAACTATGTGAAGGATTAAATCTAGGAGCACCAACAGGAGTCCATTGACTGTCCAATTTCACTGTATTTAACAGTGTCTTGTTAAAAATCTCTGTAAATCACACAGGTTTGCTTTTAAAAAGATGAATTTGTCCTTCAGCTGAGCCACTGGGGTTTAATTTTTAAAAGGAATGGGTTTGATGCCTGAAGTTGGCAAAAATCAACTGTTTGAACAGAGAGGAGATGAAAAAGGGGAGCCATTTCCCATTTTTAGGCACCAAAGATTCCCAAAGCCTTGCCCACCCCTCATGAACGACCACAAAACCCCATTCAACCCTGACACACAAAATCCAGGAACAGTCTGAACTCCTCCAGATTCCCTGATGTGCTTCCCAGAGTGGGAAGGGAGTGGGAATTTCCCCTGACCTCCTTTTGTCAGGGTTAAACATCCCCCAAATCCTCCCTCGGCTGGGATTTGCAATGTGGGGCAGCAATTCCTGAGCAGGGAATGCTCCAGCCATCCCTAATATTTCAAATAAGTGAGAGTGGAGCACAGACAGAGGGATGGGATAAGGAAAAGCTGGAGCATCGAGATGGGGCTGGTATCACATGATGAGAAAAATCATAAATGAAGAGCACTGAAAAAAACCAAACAAAACAAAAAAGAAATGATTTCTCTAGATGAGCCCTGATAGCTTTGTGAGCTCTGCCATTCTACAAGCAGAGATTTTTATTACCAAAAGCTCTAATAAGAGGCAGCTTAGACCTCTGCCTCCTATCAAGGTGGAGAAAATTATTTTTCCTTATATTTAAAAGATTATCACGTCGTATCTCATCTCTTCTTATTAAGTTTACAGCAATATTAAAACAAGATTTGGGTGAATAAAGAACATAATATACTCCAAAATAGGGAACATATTCTTTGGAGCATTATAAATGCTCCTGTCTGCTTGAATGGAATTTTAATGGAACGAACCCACCTTCTTAGGAGAAAAATCAAAAAATATGCAGAGAATATTCTCCTCTTCCAAAGGCTTCATTAAACAATCTTGTTTTACAAGCAGCACAGATCACTCTGTGAACTGAGGGACTATCAAAGAAATGCCTGTGACAGATTAACAAATCACCTCTATTAATTCTTTCCAGCAGTCAGAACGTTTTACAAATGGAAAAAAGTCCTTTAGGGGGATAAAATAAATCCCTGTTTGATAGCAATATTAATATAAAAGCTGATTTTGCCATCCCTCTGTGCATTTTGCTGCTTTTCATCAGTGAGCTGAAGGAAAACAAGAGGTCTGTGAGGTGAGAGAGGGCCAGCAGGAGAGACTCTGGATTGGGAATGGGAGCTGGGAGCTGGGAATAGCTGCCTGACATAATGTCCAAATCCTGGGGAGCTCGAGGCAAAGCCCTGCTCCAGCCCAGCCACCACATTCCCAAGGATCTGCTGGAATTCCCTGTCTGCTCCCACAGCAAATCCTCACCTGCAGCTCTGAGCGAGGCTGGCCAGGGAAGGGTTTGGATCCTGCTTTTCCTGGGAAGTTCCTCCCAGGAAGAACCTGTGCCAAGGGCTGAAGTGCCCAAAAAATGCCCAAAATCTGAGATTTTGCTGCTGGAGACTTTGCTGCAGCTGAGATTTGTTTTTTCAGCATTAAAGGTAATCAAAGACAATAAAAAACCCCAAACCAAATCACTGGGAGGCTGTTAATGGGGGGTAATTAATGATAACTAATAGAGGGGGGAAAACTTCAACTTGAATTGAAAAGCAACTGCGAAGTTCTTTATTTGTTACCTCTGTACTGAGCTCCTGGATGAGACAAAGTGTTATCCCAATAAAAATAAAGTTGTTATCCCAATAAAAGTTATCCCAATAAAATTCAAGTTATCCCAATTCCAGCTCACAGTGAAGACAAGATCAAGGACTCCACATGAAAAGCAAATAAAAATCACCTGACTGATGAGGAATTCAACACGAAATTGAGCATTTTTAGGAAGATGCTGCTTCTTCTACCTCACAGTAAAGCAGAAATGCCTTTATAAACCTCAGAGCAGATAAACTCTAGTGCCCATAATTTCCTCTATTTCCATTTTAAACCTGAACTGCAGATTAGCAACAATTAACAACCTTTAATAGACCACGCCATACAAATATCCCCACCCTGAACCTTTAAGCACAATAAAACAACTTCATATTTGCCTTATCTCCTTTCTTCCACTCCTGATAATCTCAGTTAAGCCTGGTCCTTTCCTCCCTGGTTCCTTCCTTTCCCACATGGAAAACCCACTTGGATCCCTTTCTCTGAAAAGCCCCATAAAATTCCTTTTTCCAGCCTCTGTTATTTCTATTTCGGTTTATTTGCGCATTTAAGGACACAACAGCACAACCCCACAAGATGCTGCCTTTCCTTTCCTCCTCACACTGAGGCTGCTCGAAAACTGAGGGGGGAAAAATGCCAAAATCTTTGCTCATTTCGCAGTTTTTTAATCACCCCCTGCTCCAGGTTGATTAAATGAAATCAGCTTAATGCAGGCTCAGTACCAGGGAGAGATTTGTTTCAATAGCTGGAGATACCAGAAACAATCTGAATTCTCGGAGCTGGTTTGATGTCTCAGCAGGGCATTCAGGGAGCTGATCTGAGTTTGGGGTGGAAAAGGTTGGGAAGTGCTGCCACTCCATAAAACCAAACAGAACTCCCTGAGAAGCAGAGTTGGGGATCTTCTGCTCACACCAGGACTCATTCTGCCTTTGTTCTTCCACTGATTCCACGTGAACTGACAGAAAATCTGAAGAAGAAGCTCTGGAAATCCTCACTAAACACTCGGAGACTATTTATCCATCCCAATAAATGAAATAAAATTCAATTTCAGGAGGTTTAAACTACTTCAAGGGAGTGCCAATGGATGCCTGCTGCAGGTTGGAATAAAAACGCGGTACTAAACAAGTCTGGGAGTGGAAAACATTGGATAAACTGAAATAACTGGAATTCTTTTTGTGCATTGCTCAAAATTTGCCTCTCTCGCTCCCTTTTAAACAAATCCCAGTTTGAGAAAAAAAGGTAAAATACATCTTCAGCAATTCTGAAAGGGACAAAAAATTCCTGGTGTCATGAGGTTAATGGAAATCCTCCCATGAAATAAAAATTTAAAAAATAAAATAAAAAAGAAAATAAAACAAAATGAAACAAAATAAAATAAAATTTAAAAATGAAATGAAAAAAAGGAAAGGAAAGGAAAGGAAAGGAAAGGAAAGGAAAGGAAAGGAAAGGAAAGGAAAGGAAAGGAAAGGAAAGGAAAGGAAAGGAAAGGAAAGGAAAGGAAAGGAAAGGAAAGGAAAGGAAAGGAAAGGAAAGGAAAGGAAAGGAAAGGAAAGGAAAGGAAAGGAAAGGAAAGGAAAGGAAAGGAAAGGAAAGGAAAGGAAAGGAAAGGAAAGGAAAGGAAAGGAAAGGAAAGGAAAGGAAAGGAAAGGAAAGGAAAGGAAAGGAAAGGAAAGGAAAGGAAAGGAAAGGAAAGGAAAGGAACTCTTGCCTTTTTATCTTAAATCTCAAAAGAATTAAAAAATTAAAGCAACACAAACTGGTAGCAAAATATTCCAGTTTGCCATTCGCTAAAGATAACACAGAAAAGACTTCACACGTTTTTAAATTTCAAACATAATAAAAATTGGAGCTTCTTGGTGATTTTCAAACGAAACAACAGCAAATCCCTGAATTTGCCATAAATGAATTTATCAAACACCTTCCCTCATTCCCAGAGCAGAGCTGAGGAGCTTTAATGAGCTCCCAAATCCCTCATTTGCCCCCAAAATGGATAAATTTTGTCATGGAGCAAAACCAGCATTTTCAATTAAAGATCTGAATTCTGTAACTACAGAAAATGTCTTTTCCCATCAGAATCCCTGAAGGTCTTTCCCTGTTTTATGGTTGGTTGGTTGAGTGTCACTGCAGGTCTGTCCTTCATACTGGGGTAGAAGAATTCTATCATTTCTCATTGAATCATTGAATAGAAGAACCTGGATTAAAACCAGGCACAATTTCTTTCAGGGCTCTCCCAGAGCCTGGAGCTCCCTTTTTATCCTCCTGGGCACTGTTCTGTCCTGGTTTAAAATTACAAATTAAGTGCAACCGTTCTACAAACCCAGCCTGAATTCTGGAACCACACAGAAATCTGTGCTACACACACACACATATATATATAAAACCTAAATATTTTATTCCACTTACTTTTTAAGGCTGACTTAACAGAAACATTCCTGTTTTCTTTATAATTTAATTTTTCTAGCGATATTTTGGATGGTACT
The DNA here is from genome assembly GCF_000738735.6 of Corvus cornix cornix. Lineage (NCBI taxonomy): Eukaryota > Metazoa > Chordata > Aves > Passeriformes > Corvidae > Corvus > Corvus cornix. The sequence goes on from NC_046341.1 coordinate 1,889,921, forward strand.
GATCACCAAGTTGCAGGATTTTCCCTCCAGCTTTTTTAATCCTGAATTTAAGGCCTGCTTTGAAAGCAAATGTCTGCATTTTCATTTGCTAAAATGCTACTTTGCCTAAAAATTAAGTTTTCAGAAGTAAATATGGTGAGTTCTGTGTTTTGGATGAATAACTTTGAGGGACAAAGTTGAGAACAGCTCTATGAACACCAAATTAAAAAGTTTGTGCACAAAAATCCTCAAGCAAACCCAAAAAGTCTTGCCTGTCAAATGCTTCCATTTAAGTATAACTAAGTATTTAAACACTTTTATTTTATCCATAAATAGAGTCTCCATAAATTCTCCGTGTTTCCATAAATACTCTGGGATTTTACAGGGACTTTGCACAGAGCACAATTGTTTCCAAACTATTCTTTTCCTTTTTGCTCTTGAAACCAGGAGCAAATTCAGGACAGTTTCCTACAATTCCTGAGGAAATCTCAGTTACAAATAATAATTCATTTTTCTCCAAGCCAATCAAGGAGTTTTTAAGCTCCAGCTGAGCTGCACTGAGTTTTTAATTTCATTTTTTTTTTCTTCTAACCACCATTCCTCCATGTGAGTTATTCCAGGAGATGTGCTGGAACAGGGAGAAGCTTTTGGAATCCCAAAGCAGCACCAGCAGCACAGAAATTCCACTGGGAGCATCCCTGTCCCCACCAAAGGATCCTTTACAAGGAGCAGCTCATTTCTCCTATTCCAAATTCCCTCCTCATTCCTTCAGAAAATAAACGAGGATCATCTTAATGCTACTGCCCTCTACTGCTCCTGGATTAGGGATAGGGGAAAAAACTTCCAGCCTTGGATTCATCTGTGCCTGAGCAACTGAAAGAAAGGATTTCAGTGTATTTAAACCTCGAATTTTCCAATTAAATGCATTATATACTAATTTAAATTTGCATAAGATGGTTCTTGCCTTATTTTGGGTAATAGATTGAGTTTTGGGATAATAGATTGAGTTTTGGTTAAAGTCTTATTATTGAAGTTGTCAGAGGAAAAGTTCAGGAAAAGAAAATGCAATTCCTGCTCCATGCAAAAACCTCATCAAACAGCAGGAAAATGCGTGGGAATGGGATCCCTTCCCTCTTTCCAGAGGGGTCTCAGAGCATCCCTTTGATTCCAGACTCACCTGGGACATGCTTGTGTCCACAATTACACAAAATCCCAACTTTTTTTTTGAAAAACAACGTGGCAGAAGCAATCCTGCAGATTTATCTCCTGTGCACACACAGACAGATCCTACAAAAGCTCTTTGCACTTTGCTTTTTCCTGCCAAACCTATCCCGGATTCTCCTGCTTTTCCCCACTCCCCTACAGTGAATTAAATGCTGCAATCATCCCGGATTTTTCCTTCCTGGAGCAGAACAAATTGCTGGCTCTCCTGGAACACACACAATCCTATTTTAAAGGACATCAACTCTTCCATTTGAGAACAAGGCAATTAATTAAAGACCATTTTCCTGGTGCCACTGTAATTAATCCCTAAATTGGAGGAACACTGCCTGTGAGGGTGTAGAACGTGGAATGGCTAAAAAGCAGAATTAAGGAATTGTCCTGTTCTTTATATCCCAGGTGTATCCCTGAGGCACAGGACACACTGAACATTTCCTGGGATGATCAAAACTCCAAGGAAGAAAAGGATGGAGGTGGGGAAGAAGCAGGGCAGGTAATCAGAGGAGACAAATGTGAAAACCTCAGGTAGTTCCTAAGGATAAAATGCAAAGACCAAAAAAACCAATTCCCACTTTTCCAGGGTTTCAAGCCTTTGCTAATGTGAAGCTTTAATTATTTTTGCAGTTTGGTGTTTTTATTAAACGTGCACTGAAATCCGAAACTTCCAGCTAATAGAACACATGTGGAGGTAGACAGAGCTCCTTTTGGAATGGGTTCATTAATTCCACGGACAGTGATGCCAGAAAAACAAAATCTGAGTTCAGAGCAACTACCAGGACAGACAAGGCAAGGAGGGGGAAAAGTTACAACCAGCAAAAGTCTGCAGAAAAGCCAGGATTTGGTGCCTGAGCACCTCTGGCACCTTGGAGATTTCCCTGCTACCATTTCATGGCAGGTTTGTGCCGTTTTCTGCCTCGGTCCCAGGAAATTCCCAAATTCCTGCTTTGTGAACCTTTCACTTGGGATTGGGAGGGAAAAGCTGCAGCAGCACCAAACCTCACCTGCAAGGGGAACCCCAACATCTGCTCTGTGCACAGTAAATCGTGGCAAACAGCAGCCCAGCAGGGATTTCACAGGGAATTCTCAGCAGCCAGGCCCACATTCAGTTCCTTAGTGAGGATATATTTATTATTCAGCTGAAAACACCCAGTCACAGAAGCCCCACATTATTCCTGATTATCCACATTCCTGTGTCCCTTGGCAGGGTGAATTAGGCTTCAAAACATGCAGGAAAAAGCCTGGAAAATAATGGACAGGTGGGAAAACTCCAGGAGTCTCCTGGAGCAGCTGCCTGGAAGCTGCTGCTTTGTTCTGTGTTTCCCTGCCCCTCATCCCGGGACACGTTCCCTGCTCTCATCCCGCTCCCAGTGCCAAGAAAAACGGATCAGTTACAGCTCCCAGCCTTAAACCACGAGCAGGGTTTAGTTGAACTCGTTTAACTCATTCTCCTGGGCAGTTTGAGGGGCTCACAGCCCCCACAGCGCAGCCCCAGAGCTCCCCTCTGCTCCCCCCATCATGGGAGTGCTCCTCACCCCTCCAGTGCTTCAGCTGCTGACGAAGCTTTCAGTAATTAATGCAGAACAGAGCTAAAAATCCCTTAAATCCCTTTGCTCCTGTTTTTTAATCCACTGAAAAAGAACCATTTCCCAGCAAATACTTCTGGAGGAGCTGAGGGTTCCTGGGAATGTTCCTGGCAGCTCCTGGCTGGGGATGCTCAGGACACTGAAGTTCTTTTGCACCAAAATGCAGCTGAGTGAGTGAAGGAAAGCAAAATCCCAGCACTTCATCCTTTGTTTTAAAGGGAAGTTTAAAAGCACAGCTCAGAGCACAGCTAGTTAAAAAAAAATTCCACAAAAACTGGATGTTAAACTGATTTCCCACACGTGTGTGTACAGCCAACAGCCACTTAGGCAGGAGCAAGATTATCCCAAATCTGGTGTGCTGTGTGATAGTACAGACAGATAGATAACATGATTGAAATCCCAAAAGAGATAATTAATCATGGTTTTCTTCCCCATCTCACATAGCCCTGTGCATGCACAGACACGTGGACACACTAACTTACACAGGAGTAGATAATTCAAGGGGAAAATAATGTTGTGAGGTTTTAATTACAAATAAATTCAACTTAATCTACGTGCCACACTCAGAGAGACATAAAACCACCCAATATTAGTCCTATAAAGAGGTGCTCTTTGGGCAGCAATATTTCACAGAGGGGGGAAAAAACCCAATAAATACCGAAATGACGTCTCCAAAAAATCACCTGTCCAAGATTCCCTTCTGCAAAAGCACCTCTGATGCAGCCCTGAGCAAAGCACACTTCCAGGGCTTTATTTTTCTTGTTGAAATCCAAATACTGTGCATGGTCCAAAGCTGAGAGTGCTGGGGGCTCCTCTGAGCTCCAAACTCCGCTGAAGGCAGAGCCTCCATCCCGAGCAGAATCCAGGATGTCTCCCAATTATTCATATTCACCAGGAACCAAACAATTCCTCACACTCTGATTCCAATGGCCTGGCCCGAAGGCTTCTTGCAGGAAGATTTTTGTGCTCTGTTTCACATCTGAGATCAAACATGAGCAGTGCTGCTGCACCTGACCTGGGAATCCTGCTCACTTCCACGTTTGTGACTCCTCACCCAAGGAAAAGCGGCTTTTCCTCACCTCACGTTTGTGTGAGCACCTCAGAAAAACCTCCTCAGCAACGAGAACAAAAGCAGGTGGGGAAGATCTGCTTCTCCCAGGACAGCCATGCCATGAGAAATGAAAAAATGGGGGAAAAAAGAGCAACTGCTTCAAGGGCAGCAACAAATGCTGGGCTCCCAGGGGCTGAGGCGGACAAGAACAGCCCATACACTCTGTCATCAGTCGAGCTCCTTTGGCAAGAGGCCGAAGGAAGGAGAAAACAGAGGGAGAAAATATTCTGCAGGAATGATGAACCAAGCTGGGCCAAATGCTTTCTTTCTGTGCTTCAAATGTTTCCATCACGTTTTATCATTTTGCAAGTTCCTTATTTCAACAGCAAGGCCCCAGAGCAGGTTTGACTCTTTAAAACAGGCACTAAAAATGGGGGGTTATCCCAATGCTACATCAAAGACCAAGGAAAACGCTGCTTAAACTCAGTCCTGGTCCTACCTGCCCATCCTGACCCACGTGGACTTGGTGTATCTGCAGGTTTCCCTGGAAAAGGAGAGAATGGACAATCAGCACAAGTCTGGGGTTTCAAAAGCTGCAAAAAATCTGTTTCAATATGAAGGAAATCCATGAATTTAGGGGGTTCTGCTGAAGGTTCTTTAGGCAGCCAAGCTCCAACCAGCCTCAAAAGCAAGGAAGTCTCACACCCAGCACGTTTTGCTTTTGGATGTTACTGGAGAATGTATTTTTATGCAAAATTTTTCTGAGGTAAAGCTTTTGGTTTTCCTTCTCTATATAAACCTGCAAATTGAAATCCAACCCTTCCTAACCCAGAATTAGCAATGTAACACTTTTACAGGGTTGCAGAGCTGTTTAGTATTTGCTTTTTATTTTATCCTCATTCCATACTGAAAACCAGCACAGTTCTATTACAGGGATTGCATCTATTACAAAAAACCCCCCCAAACATTCTCAATAAAGTATTTTAAGCTACAAAGTCCAATGAGGAAATCTTTATGACATGAAGTTTTCATTCACATGCTCACAGATGTCTTTCCAAAAGTACACTTGGATTAAGGGAAGGCAGCTGCCCAAGCAGAGCCTTGCAGTGAAACAGCACATTTTGGAGGACAAAATCCCAATTTTTGTGCAGTTTCTCCTGCTGGCAGCTCCTCTCTCACTTGTGTACATTGTCATCAATTTAAAACCAGATGTTTTCATCTGTCAGGGACAAACACAGCCCTTGAAAGTCCCACAGACAAGAAGAGCCAAAGGATCCAGGGTGTGCTGGAACCTCAGGAGCCATTCCAACAATCTCGGCTGAATCATCAGTTTTTAAAGTGGTTCTTTACCCAAAAACTCCCCCAGTTTTATGGCAGCCCCACACATTAGAGCCAGGTTATTTTAATCCTTTCTTCTTTCTCTCAAGGCCTGACAGGCCCTTCAAAGGACAAGCCTTTAACTATAATATTTATAGAATTTTTATGATAATATTTATTCTCCAGTAGCTGCCTGTGTTAACAATATTCCTTCACAAAGTGGTTTTATGAGCTGTGATTTGGGTTCTTTGGACAGGGATTAAACTAACCCAGGCAGATCCACTTCCCAGAGAGGGAAAAACCTTGACAGGGAAATGGGACAGATGCAAATTGTTGCCTGTATTAATGTTAAACCTGATTTTTCTATTCCTTCTTCATTTAAACAAAGTGCACAAGAAATCCAAGAGCAGTTTTAGCAGTCGGGAGCATCCATATATTCCTCAATAACCAACAGCTGCAGCAAATACACAGGGAAATCCACCTAGATTTGGGAACTGGTTTGCCTGAGTCAAAATTGGAGGGTTTAGGATTGAATTTATCCATTTCCATTTATCCATATCCATTTATCCATCCAATTCCACTGAACTATTTTTCTGGAAAAAAATTAAGAAGTGCAAATACTGCAGTGCCAGCTGAGTTGGTCAGGAATGAAGGGTAAATCCCTTCTGGAATATTTCTTTATTAGATGGTGGCTGAAGGTTTCTCCAACTCCTGTTCAACCATTAAAGGCCCTGAGAGTTCTGACCACGTTTAGTTCATCAACATAAATAGAATAATTCCATTTTCAAGGCAGTGCAAGCACCTGAACTGGTTTCCTATTGTACTCTGTAAGTACTAAATTTCCAAAGATCATCAGCCTTATGGAACAATTAACACACACTGAGATGTCTTGGCTGGTGAGGGAGAGAAAAAGAAATCAAAATGCTAAAAATAAAAGAAATAAAAAATAATAATATTAACAAAGAACCCCCCAAAAAACCCCAGAGACAGAAGTAGCAGGTTCTAAACCACGTTTTATCCTGGTTCCAGCACATTTTCTCATTTTCACTCAGCTCTCAGGGGTCCAGTTCCACAATGAGACCCCCCAGGCTTTGCTCACCTCGCTGTCCTGCGTGATCTGGACCTGCTCTCCCTGGGGCACCTGGGCTATGTGGAGATGGCCCTGTGGGATCCACAACAAAAGAAAACACCAAGGAGCATCAGAGGAAAATCACGACTCGAGGAAGCAGCTCCTGCCTTGGAGTCAGCAGAGTTTCATGGAGAGAAGCAAAATGTGCAAGGAAACCATTGAAGGGAGCTTTAAAAAGCAAAGTGCACCTGTACTGCCCCAGCTTTGGATGGAAATAAAAGCAGAGGGACTTGGAGCAAAGAATGGTTCATTTCCACTTAAGGGGAAGGAAAACAGGCACGGTAATAATAAATAACTTTGAAGAAGTGCAATTTTCTATTGCCTTTTTGACTGATACACAAAGCCCAGGGCTGACTCTCTTTGTAGACTGAAACTTTAATTCAATTCAAAGACCTGGAAAACTCAGTTTTAAAACAGACACAGCGACACTAATACCACCCAGAGGGAGATTTCCAAAGGTATCTCATTATCCACCTATTTTTGCTCATTCACACAGCTCTGGTGGAGCACAGACCACGCCAAGGGCTCTCAGCTGCTGGCATTTGGCAGGAAATCATTAATTTGAACTATTCCCCTGATTTATTTTGGTGATAATCTGCCCTGATGGTTTCAATCCTGTAATATTTGGTATTGCTGCCCATTGCCACCACTCCAGCCTGGTCCATTTGTTCCCAGCATGGAGAAGAGTGGCTGGAATTCCTTGTGCATCCTGCCCAGCCCAGCCACTGTGATTTACCTGAGGGGAGATTGGATTCTAAATAACCTCCTCGAGGTTTTATAAAGCTTTGTGTTCATTTTAATATGCCTGCATGAGATTAAAGATAATCATTTGGAATTCTGTCAAAGGCCCCTCTGATTTTATAACACAAGAACAATTGCCTGTGATTTTCAAAGACACACTGATCCCTCTATTTCCAACAGTTTCATTTCCTCTGGAAGGAAACTGGCTATTTATAGGGAGAAAAACCACACTGAAAGTGTCCCTCTGACAATAGGGGCTGGATAGAAAATTATAGCACTGCCCAGCCCAGGGGGAGATTGAAATCACTTTGCCTTCTTCACACCAAACTCTCAGGGCTCCCAGGAAAAAGATGGAATGTTTAGAAGATCCATTTCTAGTGGGTTTTTTCCCTGGAGTCCACGATTTGAAGGATAATTAGTGTGTCCAGATCTTTTAATGAGGCAAAATTTTATCACTTCCATCTATAAACAAACCATTTGTTCTATTAAAGTCATATATGTCTTATAATTTTCCTTTCTATCTTGTCTTTCAAGACTTGGAAATACTTTCCAGCCATCAATTACATCTCACCCACAGATCCAGAAGAAAATACACTTTTAAAATCTACATGGAATTCAAAAGACAAAGAAATTCCCAGGGTAATATTGAAAAGTTATGGCAAAAGCCAAGTGGAAAAGGAAGATTTCCACCCAGTTCCTGCAGAATGGGAATTATTTCACTGAGGACACCTTTTAAAAATAATTTGAATTTCAAACAATCCTTGTAGTGCCCTGTGGGACACAAGAATTAAAGTGAAGGTGTTTTTTTCAGGGTACACCAAAGCCACACATAAAAATCATCAGGCCTGAGTTGTGGTGGGAGTGTCAGGCTTAAAAAATGTCAATATTTAGAACTTTCACTGATAGACACGGAGCTAAACGAACACACATGGGAAGGACTCAGCTCCCAGATGTTCAAAAGTGCCTGAGAATGCAGTTTTACAGAAAAACAAATAAATAAATGTGATTTTGCTGTAGAAGTCACCCCAGAACTCCCTCGGAGTGTAAATCATATAGTGAGTAAACACAGCCAGGAGAAGATTGATAATTCTCTACATAATAATCAAAGTGCATTAATTTGCACTGATTGTGTGAGGAAATCCTGCATGGAATTTTTTTTCAAATAACTCGAATTTGGGTTTTTTCCCATAAGCCTCCAGTGTTTATTTTCTGGAAACCTGAAGTGATGGCAGGTTCTGATTTAAAAATCAAACATTACACTGCAGCTGAAGCAAAGTTGTGGCTGATTGGGAGGGAGAAATTTAGGAAAAGTTGAGGACATACTACTTGGACTTGTCCATCCTCTCCAATCTGGTGGATCTGGACCTGCTGAGCGTTGGCCAGGGCATAGTGCAGGGCCTGGGGCTGGTTCTGCTGCATCTCACTGGAAGCTGACACCGAGCTCTGGGATCCCTCTGGAAAAAAGAGACCAAAATCCAGCTGTATTTTCTGTGCATATCCCAAACTGTTCCTAAAACCCATGGGAAACAAATGCAGTCAGTGGATGCAGGTCAGTGGATTTATCCATTAATATCCCTGTGCATAGTGGATATTTGCTTCAAATCCCACAGAATTCCAAAGGCTGGGACAGGTCCTGTTTAAAAAAAGCCCTTTTTGCATCTAAATCACAGGTTCTGCAGCTGTAGAAGTCACATCAGAACAAAACCACAGAGGTTTCCTAAGGAATTCAATGGTTTTTTGTTCACCCGAGAGGCTGAGAACAATTTCTGCCACCACCACCCCAAGGACACCTTTAAAAACCCACCCTGCCTATCCTGACAAATGAAATTATCAGATAAATTAAGGGAAAATCCCAATTGTTTTCCAAGATCCATCCCCTATAATTCATATTGACACACATGACGTCTGGAATTGTATTTTTAAACCTCAAAATGACAGGTGGATTTCTTGACTTATTGATTTTAAACACACCTCCCACTGCAGAGTGGAAATGCCCCATAAAAGGGAATGTTAAACATTAAAAAAATGAGAGTTATCTTCATGTAACAGGGACAAAAACCACCAGGAAATCCTCAGTGGGATTTCCAGAGGGTAAAAACTTGCATTGGACACATCACAGATCCATTTTGAGGTTTTCCAGCCGCAGGGAAAGGATTCTTCTAAACCAAAGAGGCAAAAGGCAAGTAAAAAGGACAGAAATCATTATTTTTTAATATCTCTACTTAATACTCCAAGATTTATTCTGAAAACACACTGTTAGTTCTGCAGGAATGAGTTTTAATCCACTCAAATATTTTAATGGGAATGTTCTTTAATAAAATCAGCCATTTAAGGGGTTTTTTTTTTCCTCCTCTCTGCAAATGTTTGGGCAAGGAGATAATTTTGAGGTTTAGGTCTGAGCATGGGAACTGGGAACTCCAAACCACCAAGTTAATATTTATTTATTTGTTGAAAAGTTGACTTGTTTAACAATTCAGGCAGCTCTGGTTCTCTTAACAAGCTGGAACACAGAATTCCAGGCACAAACTTCCACAGGAACTGAGGGAAACACAACAAATCCATGATTTTGCTGCCTGTTGGACTCACACCTTTAATCCCTCACATCTGAGCAGGTAACTGCACTGTTTGTAATTCCTTAAATGCAGCCTTGCTTGCTCCCTGTGCAATTCCAGCTTTTCCTGCACTGAATTTAATGCACAGAATTCCAGGTGGCATTGAGAAATCCCAACTGGCTGAAAAGTGCTGAACCTTGTATAAAAATTGCCCCATCAACCAAATAAAACTGGGATTTTTTCCAATTGGGATACCAGTGGCTTTGTCATGGTCGCTGGAAGGAATGGCTATCCCAAAAAAATCCTTACCTGAGTCTCTGTCTTTCACTTTCTCTCCCATTTCCATTACTTTATTCCTAATATTTGATGCAATTAATTTCTCTATTTTTTAATTTACAAACAGCATTTTGTTGGGATGACTGAGAAAATCCACTGCTACTCATCTGCTAGTTCAGGGCTCCCAATAGGATTCCCTCAGGATTTTAAGGGACAAATTCCCTCAGGATTTTAAGGGACAAATTCCCTCAGGATTCCAAGGGACAAATTCCCCCAGGATTTTAAGGGACAAATTCCCTCAGGATTTGATCTTTCCATCTTATTTCCCAGTCTCTCCCTATGGAAGTCAACTGAGCTGAGTTACAACTCGCCCTCAGTCAAACCACAGTGTGCAAATACCGAATCCTTCATTTATAATATTTATTTTCTGATTAAGTTATGCAATAAAAGATCATCAAAGAAATAAAACCCGCAGCAGGTAAATATATATTTATATGGGTTTATGATATGCACATATTGAAATACGTTTTTAACTGTAAGGCCCCAAAGTCTTGATTTTTAAGTCATTTTTGGCTTCAGAGGACAGAAATTATTGTGCTTTTTGGAGGTGCAAGAGGAGCCACAGCCTGGATGGAATAATATGGACCTCTCCTGTGGTAACCTATAAATTGATTTAATTTTGGCTTCACTGCAACAACCAAAATTGGGTTTTTTCTTTATTTTCTGGAAATTTCTGTAGGTTTTTTTTCTTCTTAGGAAGGAAGAAGAGAGAGGATTCAGCCACATCTAAAAACAACACATCCTTTATGAGTCTTGTTTTTCTCTTCATCTCCAAGCAGACAAAGGGAGTATTTATCCATCTTTATAAACATTCCCCACTACAAACAAACACAACCATGAGGAGCACACACAGCTTGGGGAGAGGAGCTGTCAGCAGTGATAAATCCCTGGAAACCATCGAGCCTCACATTTCCAGTCTGGAGTCTTGGAGAATCCCTGGCAGGAGGAGCCACAGCTGAACTCCTGCTCAGAAATTTTCCAAGTTGGACACGAACCCAACAGCCCGTGCAGTGCCACGTTATCCATGGCATTCCCAAAGAGCCTTCAAGGATAGGTGGCTTCAACTCTCCGTTAAAATCACTTTTTAAGGCAAAACCTTTGGCATTTTCTAATCTGTCCCTACTCCGCTGCCTATTTATCAGTTGAGCATTTTCATTTTCACAGAATCATGGAATGGTTAAGGGTGGAAAAGACCTTTAAGATCATCAAGTCCAACTCCACCACCAAGGTCACCACCGACCACATCCCCTAGTGCCACATCCATGGGATTTTTGGACACTTCCAGGGATGGAGACTCCACCCCTGGCCCGGGCAGCCCATTCCAATGCTGGACAACCCCTTCCAAGAAGGAATTTTTCTTGATATCCAACCCAAGCTTCCCCTGGTGCAACTTTAAGGACATTTGCTCTCATCCTGTCGCTTGTTCCCCGGGAGAAGGGACAGATTCCACAGCAGGAGGGATTCATGCTTAGGAATTCTGGAATTCAAAATCATTTTCCTGGCACCCAGAGCTCCACCCTCACACCTCTCTCACAACCAGGGATGCATCTCCTTGGTATAGTCCCAGCAAGGGAAGGTTAATGGATGGATTAACCATCCTCGAACCCAAAAAAGCAGGAAAAACATTCCAGGACAATGGAAATAAACCTGTGAGCTGCAAACCATCACCTGCCTCTGCCTCAGCCCCCAGCTGTGTGGAACAGCTCTGAGGATTTGGCTGTACATCCCATTTTTAATGTGACACCTCAGCACAGGCCTAAACCCACACAAAAATCCCAGAGTCAGGGAACTAATTAGAAATTCCAATATGGAAAATGGTGATAACAGCTTGAACAATCTGAAGAGAAACGAAAAGGAAGGAAGAAGGCACTTTTCAATTAATCCTCCTCCCAGACCCCTCATTTCCTACGGCCTTCCCTGCACAGACTCCAACCCTTTCCAAAGGAATATCCAGTGAAATTTTCATGGCAGCCATGTGGGTGTCTCTGGTTGGGAAAAAACATGAGAAAAACACACCTTAGGTATGGAAATGTTGGCTCCAAGAGCAGAGCAAACCATGGCAATCAACACATCCTTTCCAAACAAAAGGCAATGGATTCAAGCAAAGAGCCAGGGAAAATCAGGAAAACCAACTTCTGCCTAGATTTAACAGTCAATTAAATATAGAAAAATCTTAATTAATATCTCTGGGGGTGAAGGATAAAGAAAATCCATTGTGTTTTCCCACCAGGCTCCCCAGACATGATTTTCCCTGCAGGCTGATCCCCCTTGAACACCAAATTCCAAGCCCAAAGCCTTGGACGGTCTGTGGGCTCAGCCTCCTGCTCTGCTGTCACTTCCAGAGTTAATTTTTCCACGTGATAAAACGAGCAGAGGGAATCTGTTGTCACTTTTAACCACACTCCAATCAAAGCCATGTGCTCCAGGAACTGTTAATCCCAACAAGCAGGAAAAGCCTCAAAGCTTTGACATTTCCAACAAGTGCAGAGGAGTGAATTTGAACAACAATCCTGCTGTGATGCAAATAATTCCGAATTATTTACGCTGTGGGCAATAATTCATAAAAAAATTAAAAATCCCAAATAAATGAGGTTGGAAGTGGCCTCTGGAGATTATTTTATCCTAATCCAATGTCCTTCCTCAAACCATGGGCAACCAGAAGTGATGCTTTTGGGCTGCATCCAGGTGGATTTTGATGTCTCCAGGGATGGTGACAACATGTTACTGGGTTCAGTCATCCTCAAAATTCCTCAGAGCCAGGGAAACCAAAGTCAGGGCACGGCTGAGTGATTTCAGGCTGCCATATTTATATCTTTTTTAATTAGGTAAATTAATTGCTTCTAAAACCAGCTCTGAAATCCCAGTCCTCCCATTGATAGGGAAGGGTTTCCAACACTGCAGTGACCAGGATTTGGGAATATCTCAGGAAGTGTTCCAGGTTGGATGGGGCTTGGAGGACACTGGGATGGTGGAAGGCATCCCTGGAATGGGATGAGCTTTAAGGTCCTTCCCACCCAAACCAATCTGGGATTCCATGATTCTTGGAATAGGAGCCTGAGGAGAGCCAAAGTCAGAGCAGCTGGGACCAGCTCAGAGAATGTTATGGAAGAAACTCCAGTGCTGTATCCCCACATCCTTCCCAGGAAAACCTGATCCAGGTTTTCTGCTGCAGACAGCAGCGACCACGGCCCAGGAGCACCTGGAATCTGAACTGGGAGCTGGGACAGTGGCAAAGGCAGCTTCTCAAGCAGCTGAATTTCCAGGCTCACCTTAAATTGCCCCCTGAACCTGCCCTAAAACCCAGCTGGTGTCACCCTGCCCAACGCCCCGTGGGACAGCCCTGCTGCCACAGCTCGGCCACGCAGAGCTGCTTCCCTGCAGAGCTGGGCAGTGCCACGGCGAGCTGGCAGCAGGAATTCTGCTCCTCTGCTGCACAGGATAATCAGCAACAGATGCCTGGGGATGGTGATGCTGTAATTCCACCGAGGGCTTCCAGGGATGTCCAACCACAGAGGCAGAGTCTGAGCGGTTTGTGAAGTTACCTGAGCATGGAGGTGGAATTACAGCCCTGGCAGGCCGCAGTTAAAACTGTGGGAATCCACATTTTCCTTCTCTTTCTTTTCCCTAAATACTCATGCAGCCTCCCAACCTGCTCTCCTGTTTCTCCTCATCCCCCCTCCTCTCTCTCCAGGTGAAATCCCACTCCTGGTGGGTTTGGGGATGAAAAGGAGCTTCTCAAAGCGCCCCTGACTCTGCAGAGTGCTCAGATTTTATAAAGTCTGTGTTTTTCACAGCACTGAATTCCTCCCCCACCTTTCCAGCCTCCCAAAAAACGGTGCCAAAGCCACTCTGAGTAAGAGCAATATTTTAAAGAGAATTAACAACGGCCTCTGGATCCACGGGAACAGTTCCCAGGACATTACCAAAGGCAGCTTTTAATATTCCTGCCTGGACTCTGCTCCTGCTGCACAGCCCAGACAGCCCTGCCAGGGACAGGCCAAGGTGCCTCGGCTGAGCTGGGACAAAGCCACCTCCACAGGGACAGGCAGCCACCTCCCTGCTACCATGGGATGGCTGGGATGAGCAGGTGCCATAAAAACTCCTGGGAAATCCTGGCATTGATGGAGCAGGGGCAGCCAGCTCCACTCTGGTTAAATGAGGCAGCCTGGACACCCCCCAAAATTCCAAGGTGGCTCCTGCAGAATCCCCTGAGTGTCTGTCCCTCCCTGCTCCCACAGCACTGCTGAAATCCCAAAGGTTTGGGATGGTTTGGGCTGGCAAGGAATTAAAGCTCATCCCATGCCATGGGCAGGGACACCTTGCACAGCCCAGGCTCCTCAGGAGGGAATTCAGGAGTCTCTGTGCCCAGGGAACATTTTACTCACAAATCAGTTTAGTGGAACTGAGGGGGAAAATGGGGAAAATCTGAAGCTCTGTAGTTTCCTCTAAATTACAAATGAGCCCAGAGTCCTGAAACCCTGAAATTTGCAGGCTCTGACAGAGCCAAGTGGAGAACTGGATCGCTTGTGGCATCATTTTTTAAAATAAAATTGATTTTTTTTTCAATGCTTTAATTTTTTTTATAGGAACAATTCGAAATAAAGGAGAGAACACACAGGAGGAAAACACTGGAACCCAAAATCTGATCCAAAAGTGGAACTGAGGGGAAAAATCTCAGCTTAACCACAAGAAACCCACCCAAACTTATGATCCTACAGCCTGCAGGAGACAGGAACCCACTGACTCTGGGTTTTACATCTCTACACAGGTGTCTCCCAACCTCCAAAACAGATTAAAGCTGAATAATTTGAATAATAAATCTCAACACCACTCGAGGAGTACAGGCTAATGAGCACAGGCTGTAACATCCACTTACTGCTGCCTTCTTATCCTGAAATACTGATTGCTAAAAGACCGAAAGTAAAAAGCCCATCAACATAGAGGGCTTATGGTTATCATTACATTGATTAGTTGTTTTAATTCGAGAATTTTGGATGCGATTCCCTGTTCCAGCACATAAAATTTTCCATTGAAAGCAGATTTTGTCATTCTTTGCATGAGCTACAGTGGTTAGTGTTAACATGCAACCAAAAATTTTATGCAGGCAAATAAACTGACTTCCTTTTCTTTGGGCTGCCTTCCAAAGCCCTGGTTTTAATATATAATGTACAAATGTCCCAGAACACTGCTTTATATTAAAAGCATGAGCCAGAAATGTCCTCAGAGAACACTCCTGAGGTCAGGGTTTTTCAGTTGTTGTTATTATTCAGGCCTCCATACCTAGATGGAAATATGGAATCACCTACAGCACATTTCACGTCTGCAGAGGAAAACACTTCAGGAACAGCATTTAGCACGTCCCACTGAATGGTGTGAACACACTGGGAAGGATTTAGTCACTTGATTCCTCTTAGGAACAACAATTTCAGGGATATTTGGAATTTCTACTCAAAGAACCGAGCGTATTTGTAAAAATACAAAGAAAGCTGCAGGAGCTGGTTCCATGGGGGTGAACAGAAAGTAGGGTTTGGGGGGATGCTGGGATGGAATTCTTGGCTGGGAGGGTGCTGAGGCCCTGGCACAGGGTGCTCAGAGAAGCTGTGGCTGCCCCTGGATCCCTGGCAGTGTCCAAGGCCAGGCTGGAATAACCTGGGATAGTGGGAGCTGTCCCTGCCCACTGGATGAGCTTTGAGGCCCCTTCCCACCCAAACCATTCCAGGATTCCCCATTCTCAGCACCTCAGCAAAGGCAGGCATCCAAATTAGCATTCAGGCCCCCTGGAAACCAACTGGGATTCATTGTTTGGGGGGAAAGGTTTGGTTTTTACCTGAGCCACTGTAGGAGGAGGATGAAGGTGTTCTCCTGGAGAAGCTTTTCACAGCCAGGCTCTGCCCTCGCTGCTTCCTCCTCCAGGCTGTCCTGCACTTGGAGTCGATGCTCTGCTTGATGCGGTACCAGTCCGACTCTGTGATGCCAAATTTGTAAAACAGGTGGCCTGGAATTATGGAAAAAAGGGATAAAAATCAGCACAGACCTGGATTTTCCAGAAAACATGGACAGGATACAGCCAGTCCCACACACGAGGTCACCAGCAGCTCTGAGCAGGCTCTGTGCCTGTGCAAAGACCCCCCCAAAGCTGTGAAGTGATGTGAATTCAACAAAATTTACTCCTAAAACTCAGTAATCATTCATCTGCACAATTCTGGATGTAAAAAATGCCAGCAGTCCATGGAATTTTATCACCTGCACTGGGATCCGTGGAAGCTGCGCTGTTACAGCCAAGCTGTGCCAAAGCAACAGGAGGATCCAGCACTCCAGAGCCAAAGCTGGGTGAAGGATTATTTCTCACTGATAGTGCCCCACAACAAGTCTGATTGTAGGAGTACAAAACTGCCTCCTATTGAAGTAGGAAACTGCATAAAATGCCCTATAAAGGGAAAAAACATCAACTCTTTTAAAGCTCAGTTCAAAATTGACCCGAATCCAGTAAAAACACAACACAAAATGAGGATCCTCTGCAAAGTCACTCCCAGAACTGAGGCACTTTAAGAGCCACAGGATGCCCTTTGCAGCCCTCGGTGCTAAGTTGCCAAAGTGTTCCATAAACACGGCGAGGACTGGCTTTAAAACTGGGAATTTAACTGGGAATGTTGTGCACTGTCAGCTGCTCTGAGGGCCTTGAATTATTCCACACTTTCACCATTTCATCATGAACTTCTGAGGGGTTTGGATTTTCCTAAGGCACCAACACTTGAGAGCAAACACCTCCTAATCCTCATGGCTGCAGAATTAAAAAAAAACCTGAAAAATCCATGATTTGCCCATCTGAAAAAGAGGGAGAGGGATTTTTTATATGGACAGGACAAGGGGGAATGGTTTTAAACTGACAGGGGATGAGTTAGGTGGGATATTGGGAAGGAATTGTTCCCTTTGAGGGTGGGGAGGCCCTGGCACAGATTCCCAGAGAAGCTGTGGCTGCCCCTGGCAATGTCCAAGGACAGGTTGGAGCACCCTGGAATGATGGAAGGTGTCCCTGCCCATGGCAGGGGTGGAATTAAATGAACTTTAAGGTCCTTCCCACCCAAACCATCTTAGGATTCTCTGATTCTATGAGGTTTAACCCCCCTAAATCCAAACAGAACTCTCTGAACATTTAACAGTCCCTAAACCTTCAGTACTTCTAAATTCAGATGTGCAGCACTGAATGTGCCAAGGCTGCCTTGGATGCTTTTACTCTACAGGACAAAGCTTAAAGAATCTCTAAAATTCTCATTTTCCTTTCTCTACCCTGCAAAGTAAAAGAATCTTTTCCACTTTTCCACTTACTGGGCTTTCCATCTCACTCTCAGATGGGCTCCTAATCCTGTGAAGGACTTGCTTAAGCTGTTGTATACAGAATCTAAAGAACAGGATATGGGCTGCTCCTGCAAGACAAATGGTTTCAAGCCTGGAGCCACAAAATTCCAGGTTTGCACAACCTAAAAGCTCTGTAGTTTCCTCTAAATTACAAATGAGCCCAGAGTCCTGAAAGTCTGAAATTTGCAGGCTTTAACAGAGCCAAGTGGAGAACTGGATCTCTTGTGGCATCCTTTTTTAAAATAAAATTAATTTTTTCAATGCTTTCAGAGCAATTTGAAATAAAGGAGAGAGCGCACAGGAGGAAGGCACTGGAACCCAAAAATCTAATCCAAAAGTGCTTTAAAAACCTCAAGACTTCTCACTTTTAAGCGACAGCAAGAACTCAGAGAACTTTACAACCCTGTGTGGTGTCTCCAAAATGGGGAAGGAGGGAAATGGGCTGAAATTCCCATGTGCTGCCGTGCAGGAGTTTCCTTTCCACAGGTGCCAGCATTTCACCCCTGAGCCCACCCTGCTCAGCCTCAGCCTCTCCCAGGGTGCGTTCCCAGAGGAGGAAATGCCCAGCAGTGTTTGCAGAGCTGTGTTTGAGCTCCTGCCCCACCCTCAGGAGCTACACAGGCACCTGGGAGTCCCTCAGAAAACACCAGCACGGGCTCTGAGGGGGCCTTTGGAGAAAAAAGCCCGAATTTCACTCCTAACTGCATTTTCATGGCTTTCGTGGTGTGTGCTGCCCTGGTCAGGGGCTGGACTGCAGGCAGGGAAAATCCCAGGGAAAAGCTGCCTGGCTGGGAATTTTAACTATTCCAGTGTAATCCATGGGATATTCCAGGATGCTGCTTGATTCAAAGAGAAATCAAAGCGATATCGATTATTCAGGACAGGAGGCTCAGGTGCAGTGTGAGGAACAGGCCGAGCACCAGAGTGGGACACAGAACATCCCCAAAAGTGCTTTATTGAGGGAAGGCAGGAAAAAACCCTCTGCAAACTGCCCGAGGGCAGGGATGGATGGGATATTGGGAAGGAATCCTTCCCTGGGAGGGTGGGCAGGCCCTGGCACAGGGTGCCCAGAGCAGCTGTGGCTGCCCCTGGATCCCTGGCAGTGCCCAAGGCTGGGTTGGAATAACCTGGGATAGTGGAAGGTGTCCCTGCCTGTGGCAGAGACTGGGATTGGATAAATTTTCAATCCCTGCATCCCAAACCATTCCACGATTCTCCCTCCTGATCCAACTGATCATTTAATCAGTGTGATAAGGAATGGCCAGAAGATGCTGGCAGAGACACCTCCATGGAGAGAACACAGCTCCAGAGGAAACCATGGAAAACAGACAACAACCTAACCAGGGCAGGGGCAGACAGGAAGATTTTGGCTGCAGAGCCCTAAAACATCAGGCACAGATTTACCAAACCAGGCATCCTCATTTCTTTCCCTTAATTCATGAAATTCCCAGTTGCTGTCAGAGGTGTCAAACTGCTTTTTACCACAACTGCAGACCCAGCCACGTGCAAATCAGGCCTGAAAAATTAACCCTAAAGCACAAAGATAATTGATAGAAAAGTGAAATTAACTTCAGGTGTAAAATCACTGCAGCTGCTATCACAAGCTAAAATGTTGTTTCACAACCAGCTCCTCAGCAAGACATTTCCTACCAGGAAAAATCTCAGCCTAACGGCAGTGGAGGAGTTTTCAAGCAGATAAAAAGTTCCCAGTGCCATTAAAAAGATGATTTACCTGCAGCAGAGAGAGAAATCCCCCAAACATGTGCACACAATAGCAGAGAAGTGGAGCGTGCTGACTCTGTTCCCTGTCCACACACGATTCCAGGCAGGAGAGCTCCCAGCTGCCTCATTCCCAGCATGTCAGACACCAAACACGCTCAGAAAAGCAGGATATTGGAAATGAGACCTTTCACTTAGGGAAGGCCATAGGAGAAAAGACAGGAATGCTTCAGGGAGAAGGGATTTGACTTTTTTTGGACCATTTACTCTCCAAAGCAGCATCAAATATGGACATTTTACAGCGCAGAGCGTCCACGAGCCCCAGAACAACACATAAAAAATCCAGTCAGGAATAGAAATCAGCACTTGGACAAAAAGACAGTATTTTGGAAGATAAAAGAAGAATAAAAGCACAAGATTTAGATGATTTAAGACTGGCTGAGTGTGTTTTTAGGGATCTTTTCATCGATGGTGTCTCTTAAAAAAAAAAAAAGCGTCCTTGTTTTTAAACACTAAAGGCCCCAAATTTGCTTTTTTGGGGGAAGAGCCTCATTTCCTAAACAAAGCTTTCCGTGAAAAACACACCAGAGACTTAAAAATAATTCAGTGATTTAATAAATGGCAGGAGTTTGGGTGATTTCTACAGACCAGAGAGATCCTGGCTGCAGCTTGAGAGACAAAAAGGGCTGCAAAGAGAATTCAGGGAGACACAGGGGGAGAAAAGGGGGAAATCAAGGATCAACATTCCAATCTTAGCAAGGAAAAGCTCAGGAAGAAGGAAAAAAATCAGGGAAATTCAAGTCAGCTTTAAAAGCCAACAGGTGCAGCATGCTGAGCAGTGCCTTCCACTGCCTGGATGAGAGAAACAGGGAGAGATTTGGGGGAGTTCAATTAAAATTAAAAAAGCAACACAACCAGTTCTGAAATAAATCTTTCAGTGGTTGTTAAAGGAAATAAAAAACCTTGGAAATGCAAAGGAAAAAAAAAGATTTGGTTTGGTGCAAACACAGAGATTGTGTCGGAAATGATTCAACACTCCCAAATTTTTGGAGGATCTGATGTAAAAAATAAGGAGAGAAAGGGTTGGGGTTTTCTAAAAACCAGGATTAATTATAAACTAAGGAAATCCCAGGAAAACAACGTCCCTGAGGAAGTAATCCTCTCTTTCTTAAAGGTCAGAAGTCAGGGAGCAGACAAAACAATCCCCACAAAACATGAAACTGTAAAGAAATCCAATTAAGAACAAATTGAGGAGGAGGAGAAGACATCTGTGAGATCAAAACCAGACATGAAATATCCATCCTGATCCCGCACTCAGAACCAGCTCCCAAAAAACAAACTCCACGTCAGGAGTTCCATGTGCACACTCCGAGTTTGTGCTGCTTCCCAGTCTCCACAAATCCCAGATTTCCTTAGAAAATTAAAAGGTAAATCAGTATTTTCATGGACTTGGCAGAGTTAGGCTGAGGTGGCCCAGAAATTCCTGCTGGTTTTGGTGCATTTGGAAAGATTTGGGAAAGTGCAGCACAGAATCCGACAGCCACGTGTATAAAATAAAGATTTATTTATATTAAATACAGAATCCAAGCAGATTTGGGTCACTGCTCCTTCATTTTCCAATTCCCTCTAACTTTTAAAATCTAAAGAAAAGCAACAGGATGGTGAATTAATCATTTAAATGTGATGGACAGAATCCTTTTAAATTGACAGGAATATGATGGATACCACCAGAAACAAAGGCTTCAGCTCCTGCCTGCTTGGAGAGGAGAAGGGGCTGGTTTTTGGGGGTTTTGGCTCCCAAAATTCATTTTTTCTCAGCAGGGTCATACATTTGGAGTCGTTTTGATTAAACCAAGAGCACATGACAGCAAAATCTGCTGCTCTGAACACTGGGGGAGCAGAGGAAAAACTGAAGCACCTCTGGAATTCCTCCTTGAGCCTTCAGGCTTTGATTCTCCAAACCTCATCCAGGGCTTGCCCTGCCCATATTGAAATCATTGGAAAACAGGAATTGTTTACTCGTGTCACAGCTGGGGGGGATGATCTCCACAGCTGGGAGGCACTTCCCCCTTGGAAATTCGGGATGTTTCGGGTTTGGGATGCAGGAGGGGAGGGCTCATGGAAAACTCAGGGATGGCAGAGCCTTGGAGGCTCCTCCAATGTCACACGCCTGGAAATCCACCCTGTCAACAAAAATCACTTTCCATGACATTGCTCTCACCCACCACGTCCAGAAAGAGACGGGAGGAGCTGTTGGGAACTTGGAGAGAGGGAGGAGGAAAAGCAAATTCAGCTACCAAGTCGTTACTCTGTTCATTAATATTTATTTAGAATATTTGTCTGAGTTTTTCATCTTTAACAAGTCATAGATTCAGAGGAGATGGGAAAGTTTTAATTATTTTAAATGCCTTTGTTCTTCGAATTAAAAGAACCCTACCAGAACTTGCAAAAATAAAAAATTCAAGTTAATTAGGACCTAGAATTTCCAAATTCCACCAAGGAATCCTGTTCCAGAGCAGGAGAGCTCCTACACTCACTCACACCTCAGCACCTCTCTGGAAACGCAGCCAGGCTATTTTTACCTATTTTACAACAAGCAGAACCCGTTTTATTCCGATTTATGGAAGGAGCCATCAGCATTCAAATATTGCCATCTAGTGGGGTGTCAGATTCCCAGTCTGGGAGGCTGCGAGTCGAATGGGAAGAAATCCCCCCAGCATGGAATTGTGCTGTGCCAACTCTTTCCAAAGGCTTGGGAAGGGCAGCAGGGGCTGTGTGAAGCCAGCAGGGAGTTTTCCTTGGCGGCACATGCTGGGCGCTTGCCATCCCAATGGGCTCATCCCAGTGGGATCATCCTGGGCTCATCCCAATGGGCTCATCCTAATGGGATCATCCTGATGGGCTCATCCCAGTGCGCTCATCCCAGTGGGATCATCCCAGTGCGCTCATCCCAGTGGGATCATCCCAGGCTAATCCTGATGGGCTCATCCCAGTGGGATCATCCTGATGGACTCATCCTGATGGGCTCATCCCAAAGGGCTCATCCCAGTGCGCTCATCCCAGTGGGATCATTCTGGGCTCATCCCGATGGGATCATCCCGATGGGCTCATCAATTCACAGCCAGCTCCAGGCATCTCCTCGATCCCTGTTTTAGCCCTTGGGAAAGGCAGAGCAGGAAGTTCAAAGGCAGGGAAGGAAAAACTCGGCAGCTTTCTGGAATTGTGTCCCAGAAGTGCCAGCTCTCCCCGCAGGCAGCAGTGCCTTTTCCAGAGGGATGGAGGTTAGTTTGGGGCTGATCAGTCCATGCCCAGGCTGAGCTGCTTTTCCTCTCTCCAAGTGTCAGGGATCAAATACTTCCTCGGACTCCGAGTGTCTTCCCAAACCACCCCACAAAAGCTCAGTTTTTACCATTTATAGGCTTTCAATAGCAAATATTTCTTGTTTGGAGCCTGCTGGAAGTTCAGGGGGAGGTTTTATTTCTGCCTGAGTGGCGGTGGGGAAGCAGCAGCCTCCTGTGCACGTGGGGAGAGCAGAGCACACCCTGCACCCTCTGAACCAGCCCTGAAGGGACAGCAGGGCTGGAGTGATTCCACTGCAGACAGTCAAAACACTGGGGAAGTTCCATGTGGGAGGAATCAGCCCAAGGAAAACAGCCTGGGTACAACAGGGACACAAAGAAGCCTCTGTTCCACTTGGAACTCCAGAGCTGGGGTGGATCTTCCGTGCTGATAAAGGGGAGCCTTGCACATCACACCCAAGACATGAGTTCTGAGCAGCCCAGTGCTCCTTGCTGACACCAGGGGTTGTTAATACAGGAATATCTAATCTAATAATGATAATCTAATATCTAATGACCTCTGAAATCCATGCAAACTCCCTGGATTATCGTTACAAAAACCAGCACTTAATTGAGTTACAGCAGCTGCAGCAGAAACTTTCCCAAAGAGCCCATCTTCAAATTACCCAAGTTCCCCTTTTTTCCTTTATACCCTCCTGAAACAACACTTAAAGCCCCTGAAAAAGCTGCTTTTCTATGCCCAGCCTCACAGCACTGTTTTTAGCTGCCTCTCCAGCAGTGAAGACCTGCACACTTCAGCACATACTTGAACTACGTCTGGCCAAAAGGGAAAAAGCACTGAGGGATGGAAGGAGTGTGGAAAGAGATGGTCCAAGTGACCTCATACGTTCATTTTCTATTTTCTGGAGAGCCCAGGACTCACAAGTGCCTGACAGCACATCACACACATCAGTGGGGACTGACAGACTCCACTGCTGCGTTTCCAAGAATGGAAAATTTAATTCCCCCCTTGTATAATGCAAGGACAACAGGAGAAGTGTGAGGAGGGAAGAGAAAACACACCATTTCTTTTGTTTCCTCAAAATTGCTGCCTTTTTTTTTCAGTTTATTAACAGGGACTGGCCAGAAAAATAACTGAAATCAAGAGAAGTGCCCAGGAAAGAAGCAAACTCGAGGCAGCACCGAGTTCCAGCTGAAAGCAAGTGCCAGCATTGAATGCCATGGATGAGAACTGTGGTGCTGAGATAAACTCGGTGGGTTCTCCCATTATCTTCTTGCCTGGCCTCAAAAGAGGTTATCAGTGCCCTGCATGTGGCAGCATTTAATTGATTCACAAAGCAGCAGCTCTGTGGAACTGAAGCCAGACTTGTGCAGCTCTGAGGGAGACAACGTGTGAGAGCAGCAGCAGCAGCACGAGGTCCTTCCCGAGGGCGCTGGACCCACAGGAATTAAAGCTCTTCAGAGAGGAGAAAAGCCCAACAGAAATGATTTCTTTCACTTCTTGCTTTTTAAAGACGTGCTGAGCTCTCAGACTTCACTCCTGAGGAGGGGAGAGGTCAACAGCTCTGCAGCCTCTCCTCTGTTCTGCCCCTGACAACAGCCAGCACTCGTGGCCTTCCCAGCAAAGCCCGGCCCCACTTTCCTGACCCTGCCATGGGGAGCAGAGCCCTGGCAAGGCTCAGAGTCCAGGTTCTGACCAGCACAAAGCTCAGCAGGACCTGCTCCAACTCCCCTCAGCTGCCACGGGCACGATGCTGCAGAATTGGGCAAATTCTCCTCTGCTTCTACTCAATCCTTCAACCTGAAATGAAACCTCTGAGCCATCCAGAGGAGGAGAAATGTCCCACAGCATCTGACCTGAGCAACCTGGTCTAGTGCAAAGTGTCCCTGCCCATCCAGGGCATTGGGAAGGACTGATCTACATCCTTTCCAGAGCAAACAATTCCAGGGTTCTGTGATAACACCACAGGAACAGGCTGAAGTCGGTCTTTATTTCCCAAGAACTACAGCCTGTGGTATTTATCACTGGAAGAAGAAAATGTTGGCAAAAAGTATATCCAGGGACCACAGGATTAGCTCATCCATCAGACACAAACCACAGGACTCCTGTTCAGGCTACCATCGCTGGGAAGAGGAGTTATTATCCTGTATCATGAGGAAACAGCAGATGGGTTCAACAGCTCAGGGATCCTCAGGAAATTCCTGCGTTGAGCAGTGCCACTGTCCTGTTCCTCCAGACTATCCATGGCTGATCCCTGTCTGTCAAGGGGAGGGATTGAAACAACAGTTACTGATATCCTAATCACAGAAATCCATCAGCTTCTGGTGCTGATGAAATGTTAAAGACACGGGACAAAATGCCAATTTGGATCATTTTCCTTGAGGCTCTCCAGCATCTCCAGACGGAATCCAAGGTCTGGATGCACATCCACAACTGCTGACGTTCAGGATTGCAGCACGTAGGTGTCACACTTTTAAACCATGGGATGTTATTAAATACTCTAACAGCCAGTGACTTGTGGGACATTCAGAAATGAGACACGAGAAGCCCAAAATTATAAACAGGAAATGAAAGGAAGACAAAGAAAATGCAAAAAAACGGTACAAATATTAGGAAGGAAATGAGGAACAAGGAAAAATTGGTGGAGTTAATAAAAATGCAGTAATAAAAAAGGCTTTTGGAGGTGGAAAAGTAAAAGAATAGAAAATACTGATGACATTTTATATTTTCAGTGCAAACTGCAATGTTTGTTTAGAGCACCTGAAGGGAGACAGAGGATGGAGAGAAATGATTTACAAGGGCCTGGAGTGCCAGGACACAGGGAATGGCTTCCCAGTGCCAGAGGGCAGGGATGGATGGGATATTGGGAGGACTCCTTCCCTCTGAGGGTGGTGAGGCCCTGGCACAGGGTGCCCAGAGCAGCTGTGGCTGCCCCTGGATCCCTGGCAGTGCCCAAGGCCAGGCTGGACACTGGGGCTTGGAGCAGCCTGGGGGAATGGAAGGTGTCCCTGCCCATGGCAGGAGGTGGGACTGGATCTTCAAGGTCCTTCCAACCCAAACCATTCCAGAATTCCATGACAAACATCCCATAAACCAGCACCAGCCTGGAGTGCCTCACAACACAGATCCTCTGGTGAGAAACAGAGCTCAGTCCATCCATGAGAACTTCCTGCCCTTCCTCCGGTATTTCCAAGCAGGACAATCCTCGAGGAGGACAGAAATGTGACAGGTTTGCTGTTTATCCTGTGTTGTTATTAAGCTCAAACTCGTCGTTAAGAGCTGGAGCAGCAGTGCTGAGCTCCCCACACGTTTTCCACGACACCGGCGGCGGCTTCAACCGGCCCAACCTGCCTGGGCCTCAGGTGTGTGCACCAACATTTCTATTTCTGTTTCTCTCTCCATACATAAACTCATCTCACTGACATCAATTCCACAGCCAAATGTGTTTCCTATTAAGCAGCCGTGTGTGGGCTGCAGCCCCAGCACTGGTGTGTGGATTTTTGGGAAGCAGAGCCAGTGTTTAATTCCATTTGGCCTCTGCTGAGGACACAACTCCTTTCAGAGTGTATTAACATCTCTTTCAACTCCTGCAGTAGGAACAGTGCTCCCATCCCTCCTGGAAGCAATGTTTTATATAACAGCAACACCAAGCTTTGATGAGGGATTTCTTTCTGTGCTGTGTTTTCGTGTCTTAAAAAGGGAAGTTATTTGGCATTTGAAGCAGAAAATGCACCATTCAGAGTTAAAAATCCAATTTGATCATTAGCTATCCCCAGCTAACACTTTGTTTTGTGGTATTTCAAAGACAGGGGTGTATTCTGGATGAAATTGAAAGGAAAAATGGGAAAATTCACACTATGAAATAGTCTTGGAAGCAGATGGGAAAATTCACCAACATTTTTCACCAAGGTTTCCTCCCCTCTGTGAGCACGGGAGGGTTTGGGTGGGGGATTTATGTTTTTGAGGGGTTTTTTTTCAGCAACGATCCTGTCCCTAACACGAGAGTTATTTCCATGTGCATAAATAATTCCCTGAGCAACAGATGCTGTCTGGAGCCAAAACAGGAATTTTGGGGTCCAATAACACAAGGTTCCCCTTAATGCATTCATGAATCTGGATCTCCTTCCTCCACCCGAGCACAAATTCTGCATTAAATTTGGAGGTTCTGCTCTTCCATCCTCTTGGAATAATTAACCAGAATTAAAATTAAAATTAACCAGAACTGACAAATAAGTGGAAAAATGATTGGTGAGAGTCTGCAAAAAGCCACGGGCAGAGCAAGAGGCTTGCAGAGAAATGATACACAAAGTTACACACAACAATATGTATAAAATAGATACAAAAAAATATTCTAAATAACTAATGTTCTTTTGCTTTCATTTAATTACTTAGATTGTAATTCATTAATTCATTTAATTACTTAGAATAAGGGCTACTGATAAATATTCTTCTCTGAGCTTCAGAACTGCCCTCTCCCTTTTTTCCACGGAAAATCATCTTTTCTATTACACCGTTTCTTGTAACTGCAAAATTCTGATTTTGGGAATCTGGTATTTTCCAACTCGCTCGTGGAAATTGCTGTAAAATCTCCAAAGAGCTAAACCTGTATTTTCTGCTAGGCACAGAAAATTACAGCTGAGGATGTTCTTGTATCGGATTTCACCAGCAAACGTCTCCATTTTTAGCAGGGCTGAGGTAATGAGCTATTTAATGACAGAGATTGTGTTTAAGTCATTCTGGTTTTTTGCCCAAAAACTCTCCTCAATACCACTGCCACCCCACAAGCAAATTCCTACCCCAAGTGAAACTTTAGACTTGCAAAGATAAACTTTCCTCTCCTCTTGTGGTAAACCTTTTGCAGAGCATCAAGAATTTTTAATAAGCACACATCTCTTCATTTTCTATACTTTCTGCATATTATATAAAATACTTTCTCTATTAAACACAGATTTGCTTGGTGGTTTTCTTGCAGAAGAAAGAAAAAAAAGGATGGAATATCTTTCCACTGACAAACTGCAAGAAACTTGAAACGAAAGGAGAAATAAAATCCTTTTTATTTCCTTGGGCTCCTCTGGCTGTGATTGGCACAGGCCAGGCTGATGACATTGGATTCTTCATTTCTGTTTGAATTAAGGCATCAAAGCAGGAGCAAATCCCACTGTTGGGACCAGCACTGAGGGGTTCCCATGCCAGGGAAACTCGGGTTCGGGTTGATTTGCTGGGACAACACTTCATGGATGAAAACCAGATGTGTGTGGACTGGGAAAGGGGATATGGGATGGCAGGGCTCTTCCCAGTCAGGGAATGCGGGGATGGAATCATGGCACACGTGAACTCAGCGGGAGTTTTGCCACTGAGCTGAGCATGGGCACCATCCCATCCTCGAGAGCTGAGTCCTCCACATTCCTCACCAGGCTGCTGGAATCCAATTCCACTCCCACTTAATTACTCCCAGTGATGACATATGAGGTTATTAAGTGAAATCATCATTTCTGGAGCACTGTTCTTGCTGTTAAATTTGCTGCTCCATCAACTTTTCGTGTGTTTTCTTCACTGGTTGTCACAGGATTCTCTGTCCTTGCTGGTAGCAAATCTCAAGAAGCATCAACATTTCACTACCCAAACCAGTCACCTCTGGCCAGATCCACACAGGGTCTCTTTTTGCCAGAAATCCCCGGTTTTTTATGGCCTGGCTCCCAAAAGAAAGCAACACAGCAGCCAACGTTAGGAAGGAATGAAGTTGTTTCAGATACCTGGATCCCAAACCGTGCTCATGCCATCAAGTCAGACACTGACTGCTGCTCATGATCCCCTGCTCTCACATCTGTGCCATTCCAGACCTTCTCCGGCTGCAGGGATCACTTCCATAATCCGATTTCGTCACGGTCAGAATGCCTCACAGCAATGACATAATCCCCAGCTTGAGCCCTTGGTCACATGGACACATTCCTTCCCCATGCTCACACTGGCAAACATCTCATCTTCCTCCACAACCAGTCACAAACTGACCCATGTGATTTGTGCTCTCACATTTAAGGGAAGGGGAAAGAACTACCTGGGAACTGCTTTAACACTGGAGCAAGATCCATTTCTTAGTGTTTCTAAAAGCTCCCAACGAAAATCCCTGTTTTAAAAAAGCACAGGAACAGCATCAGTGATGCTGATGAGATCAGCAGACAAAAAGGCTTTGGAGAGCAGCATTAATTTGAATTACCATCTCTCTTAAAAACACATATTTAATGTACTTGTAAAAGAAGCCTGAGGTCCTCTGCTTCAGGTAAATAATGAAGCAAAAATTGCCCTAATGCAGCCACCTGAGTGGGTCAGATTTGGTTTCCAATTTCCCCAAAATAGCCTGAAAACCACTGGAAACAACAGCAGGTCAACAGGATGTTTCCTGCCACCATCAAACACCGTTCACACACTCCCTTCCCTGTAACTACCACACAGCCAGTTCCTCAAACACCACCCCAAATATTCCCTTGCTGACACGTTCTTTTAAGCCTTACCTGGCATTTCAAATTGCCAATTCCATACAAAACTCACCAGGAGAACAAACTATTCCTGCTGCAGGTCCACTGGTGACCTACACAAAATGTGACTATAAAGAATCTTAGAGCAACAAGAGACCTCCTGGTTTATTAGAATCCAGTTCAAGGATCACTCCTGGCCCTGCACAGACACCCCCAACAATCCCGGCCGGTCCCTGGGAGTGCTGTCCAAACGCTCCTGGAGCTCTGGGCTGTGCCCATTCCCTGATTCCAGTGCTCAACCACCACCTGGCAGAAGAACCTTCTCCCAAAATCCTGGTTATCCTAATTTCCTGGAAATAAAGCACAGGGAACAGACTTGGCTGTCCTCAATGTGCTCCCTAGAAGTCGCCACACCAGAACACGATGCACATGTCCAGATTCCTCTTTTCATTTCAAACCAGTGGCTGTGCCTTTGTTCCACATTTGATTCCTTTTAAATGAACAAATATTGTGCCTTTAACACAGGTAATATCAGTTCAGAGCTCCCTAACAGCTTAAATCATCCAAAGACTCGTGCACATGGAGCAGACAGAAATCCATCAGCACCCTGTGCATTCCTGCTGTGAATCCACAGATTTTATGATCCTGACATTGCCAACTTTTTCCATCACAATCTGAGCAAACCTTTTGAAAAAAGAGACGTAAATGGGAAGTCAGAAACGAAGGTTCAGGACTGTGCTGGTCTGAGCACCTGAACAGCATCAAAATTTGTGTTACTTATTATTTCTACAATATTTACTGCGCTCACAGATGGCGGTTGCAAAGAAGTCAGAACTCAGAATAAAAGGCTGAGGAATTTCTGGTGAATACCCACCAAGTGAAGCAAACCAGCCCATTAGGATTTCTTCCTAAAAATCCTAAACCTCCTTCACAAGCAGAAGCCAACAGAACATCTCCACACACATCAAACACTCTTCAAATACCATTTCCCGCATCGCTTTCTGCCTTATCCGCGCCCTCCCAACTCCCACGCTTCACTCACAGCGAATCCCGTAGATCATGAGAGGATCCAGCTGCTTCTTGCCGTGCTTCCCCTGGCCCGAGAGGTTGGAGATGGCCTGGATCTCCCTGTGGAAGAGGTAATCCAGCAGGGTCAGGGCCATCTTCTCGGCCGTGCGGCAGTTGGTGCTGATGTGCAGCATGTCCGCAGGCGTGATGGGGCAGCGCACCCGCATCTCGGGGTTGTTCTCGTCGCCCAGCCACGTCCCGTTGGGGTAATCCTCTGAAACACAGATTGGGACAGCCTGAGCAGAGAGGCAGGCTCAGGAGACAGCCAGCATTCCTGAAGTTTGCATGGATCTCCCTCAGTTTGCTTCCCAGCTGAGCACAGCGGGCTCGCGACGTCGGCTACTGAGAGAAAGAAACCCAAATTCACCCCAACAGTGACCAAAAATTATTGTCATTCACGTTCTGGCCGACACAGGAACTGGTGCAGCCAGTCCAGATGGCCAACTTGCCCTCAGAGATCTCTATTATTAAGAAACCACTCCAGGCCCAGTGTTCTCATCCCCTAAAAATGAACATTACTGCACCTCTGGGATATTCTCAAAGCACAGCAAATTTGAAGCAGCCAATAGCTTTGAACCTTATTATTCCCCAACCCCAAACCCATGAGATTAAAACAAGGCTAAGCAAGATTACAGAGTTAAGAAATGATAATCAATAGTGAACAGGAACTTGTTTAATCATTTAAAAGGAGTACATCAAGCAATGAGAATCATTTAGGATGCAGCCAGAGATCCCAATCAGAATTTGGGGTTATTCCTTATATTTACTGGCTGCATTATTTTCTAGATAACACTTTACCAAGGACCAGACCCAGCAGAAAGATAATTAATCAATCACTAATCATCTTCCTTCTTATTCAAATATAAGATCATCAGCAGCACAGCTATACCCACCTACACACACACACAATATATTAAGAAGCTTTTTTCTTTCTTTCCAGTTTGTCAGATTGTCAGGGGGAAAAAATGAATACTAAGGATCTAATGAAATAAATAAATTAAATTCAAAGGAATACTAGGCCCTCACTTCAATTAACCTGTGCAGGCAATGCCAAAAGTAGTGGATTCAAGACTAACCAGAAACTGGAACAGAGCTCAGGACCAATCCCCACTCAAGTGGAGGATGGAACACAGGGCTGGCTGAGGATGAGACTCCCATTCCAGACACAAACCAAACTTCCAGAATTCCTCACACTGCTAATAGGAGCTGGGCAGAAAGCACTCCAGCAGTATTTCAGTGTCCACTGACACGGACCATTTGGATTTGATTTCCATGTTTGCTCAGCTTTGTGGAGTAAAACAAGGTTTTCTGACTCAGGGGTCGCTTAGCCCTTCCATGGAGAGCTTTACAGTCATTTATCGTGAACAACATCCAATTACAGGACTTTTCTTTCATTAGATGACCTTAAAGGAGACCTCTGTGGTATAGACAAAGTCACCAGTTCCTGCTTTCCATAACCCTTGCAGTCCCCAAAGAAGGTGACAGAGTTCAGGCCAAGCAGCATCTCCTTTTCACACCGAGCAGGACCCAGAGCAAGCACCATCTGGATTTCCAAATCCTGCACTGGGGTTTATCACTCTACAAGCCAGAAGTACTCAATAAAATATAACATAAAAGCAGCTCAAAACACTCCAAACTGCTTTTCCACCACGACCTTTGGGTTGAGTCACCCCACATGTCAGGGGCGAGTTTATAGAGATGAATAACGACAGGATGAGGCAAACGTTGGATTGTGCAATCCTGATTTATCACTGCAACAGCATTTTATCAGCTGCAACAGAGCCACACACACAACCAGACAATGGTTTGGGCTGGAAGGGACCTTAAAACTCATCTCCTCCCACCCCTGCCATGGGCAGGGACATCTTCACTGCCCCAGGCTGCTCCAAGCCCCAATGTCCAGCCTGGCCTTGGGCACTGCCAGGGATCCAGGGGCAGCCACAGCTGCTCTGGGAATGCCACCCTGTGCCAGGGCCTGCCCACCCTCCCAGGGAGGAATTTCTGTCTTATATTTAGTAAATTGCAAGAAAAAATATTTATTATTGCTGTATGTAGCAATTCATCCCTCAAGCTTTTTTCTGCTGAGATCAGAACTTCATGCCCTGTCCTGAATATATTTTTTATACACTTGCAAATTGTTTATATATATTTTTTTCTTTAATTTGATCCTTTCCTTTTTATCCCAAGCCAGGACAGGTCACACTGGCTGCTTTCTGCTCCCAGTACCAGGTGCCATCTGAAAAATAAAGTGGTTTGGATGAATTGTGCCTTGTTTTGCATGCCACTGTGTCTGGCCTCACCACAAGTCTGGTTACCATTATCAGGGAAAACAACAGGCTGTTCCTCAAGATAAATGGACTGGGTTAGAAAACTTTGGGCAGATGTGGCGAAGCAAAAACATCTCTGGATCAATGTGTACGTTTTTCAAAGAAATTCTAGGAAGCCTGAATAAATTATCCTCCAGCCTATCACAGCCTTACTTCCCTAAAGCTCACAGGATTGCTGCTGGATATAGGAATTTTTCTTCCTTATGGAACACCTTTTGCCTGCAGACTTTTTTAACAAACGTTGCTAACCTACATGAACCAAAGATTTTGTTCAATTTGCAAAATCCTCTCTTTTTTTCTGCTGGCACAGAGTCCAGAACATACTGTTTTTACCACATGCAACTGTTCTTTTATTGCTCCCAGCCTGGAAAAAAAGACATTATCTTGTTATTCTGACCTATGACCACAATCCCCCCACTAAATTATCTCTTGCATTTTCCTCCTGCTTTCAAAGTTTCAACAGAAAGGGAATTTATTTTATAACCATTTTGCATTAAGCATGACTGAAGTTAACCATGAATCCACTGCCTCACTGCAGTGAGGGCACAAAAGCTGAATTATTCCTTATTTGATATCAAAATCATTCCTGCCAGGCTGCCAACACATCTGGTACTTTGCAGGGAGCAAACACAGGACTGGCACCCAAAAATCTGGTGAAAAGAGGAAATCCAGGGCCAGTTCTGGGTGAGGCACAAATGCCCCGAGCTCTGGTGTGGTGTGGAGGAGAGAGACTGGATAAGGAAGGAGAAATCAGGTTGGGAATTGGATGGAAATTCTCTCTGAACAATTAAATACATAAACACTATTGACTAAATAGGGATCACTGGAGGCTCCCAGCACTCAGACACCCTCTAAGGCATTTGGAATGGTTCTTTGGGTGCAGCAGCAGGCTTTATAGGTGGTATCTGGATGGAATCTGGGGGAGGTGGGTTATTTAGTGCATCCACTGTAAGAGCCAGACTCCAACCCCACCAGCACTGCACAGCCACAGCCACCTGCTGCTGTTCCTTAAAGACTTCCCAAAAAATCCATAAATCTGAGCTGGGGAGGAAGAGCAGAGTCAAGGAACACATTTCCCTTAAGCTCAGTGAAGCACAACTGCACACACTCAGCTGCAGCTCAGTTCATCACACGCTTTCTCATTTTGCCCTATTTTTCTGTCCTTAATCACCTGAGGAAGAACTTCATTCCCTGGAGGGCGGCAGAGGCCTGGAGCAGCTGCCCAGGGAAGGCGTGGGGTCTCCCTGTCTGGAGACATCCCAAACCCACCTGGATGGGTCCCTGTGCCACCTGCTCCAGGTGCCCCTGCCTTGGCCTGGATGATCTCCAGAGCTCCCTTCCAATCCCAGCCATTCTGTGATCCTGGGAATCTTCCTGAGGACCCTGCTGCCCTTTGAGAGGAGAGGTGCTTCCTTGCCTTTTTTTTGCACCAAATATTAGATCACAGAAGTGGCTCTTGATCATTTCTACTTCCAGTGCAGAAAGTCCTGGCAGCTTTATCAGATTCCCTCTGTGCCCTCACAGCCTCCTTTCCATGCCACACTAATTTCTACTTCCTCTTTAATGTTCTTTATTCAACCTCACAAAATTTGCCTGTATCTCCATTCTACTGAACCCAGTTTGCTTTCCAGTGCTGCTTTTGACCCTTTTTCACTGCATTTAAGTGCATTTATCTTTCAGCACAGCTGATCCTCCATCCCCCCCTGCATGGGGACATGCCAGGGGCTGCCACGCAAACGAGGACTTCTCTGGGAACAGGAGGAGCCAGCCTGGGGTCAGCAGCAAGAAAAGCCCTGTCAAGAGAACAAAAACCAGACAGGGGCTGCTCTGGACGTGCTCTCCCACCCAGGGAAGTGACAGCCACTGAGCTGTTACGTTTGTCCATGGGGATATGCTGCCCTGGTCTGACATGGGAGCCTAAAAGCAAAGGGCGGCTCTGCTCTCTCCCTAGGAGCTGTCAGTCATTCCTTTAAAACTAGGGACAACAAAAGGAAACACCTGCCCACAGAAACACTTGAATTAACACATTCCATCACTCCAAGAAGCTGTGTTTATTTTACTCTCTAGGCTAGGTGCAAAGTTGGCAGTGGCAGCAAAAGGCTGGTGGGTGCAGAGAGGCAGAAAGATGAATTAATCTTTAAAAAATTCAAATAAACCCCCAAAAAATAAATCCTAACCTACAAAAATAAACCTCCATTTCTAGAGAAATTAAGTAATATTTTGGCTGATGTATAGAAGATTCAACATCAGCATCATGTGGGGGGTTGGAACGAGATGAGCTTCAAGGTCCCTTCCAAGCCAAACCATTCCATGATACTGTGATCTTTTAAATGAGCTCCTGGCAATTAGCAAGAGTTCACAGGGGCTGTGATTAATTGGCAGAGACTCCAGAGCACTGACTTAATTAATTAGAAATCATTAATTCTGTGGAAGGGAGGGACAAGCAGACTGTAAATTCAGCTCCAGATGCAGCAGTGGCATTGAAAGCTGTGCTAAAAGAAAGGTTAAAGAGCTTTAAAGTGCCGTTCCCCAAAACCTCCTCCCAGCACAAAATGCAGATCAGACACTGGGAATTCTGGAAAAGGAGCAACACATGGCCTGGACACAGATATGGAGATTTTCACCTGACTGTTCTTCTGTGGGGGGAAAGAAAGGTTTCGTTTCCTTGTGAATATCAAAGAAAAATCACAGAATCACGGAATGGTTTGGGTTGGAAAGGACATTGGAGATGATCCAATTCCAATCCCAACACCTTCCACCAGCCCAGGTTGCTCCAAGCCCCATCCAACCTGGCCTTGGACACTTCCAGGGATCATGGGGCAGCCACAGCTGCTCTGGGAAATCCATTCCAGGATGGATTCCCTGCCCTATCTCAGTTCAAATCCAGAAGAATCTGGTGCTCCAGGTAAATATTCCATAGCACACAAAGGCTGTGGCTGATGGAGACACAATCCCAGCTCACTCCCAGGACCCTGTGGATCCAGGAGCAGGAGATAGTCTGGAAACAGCCCCTGCACTCACAGGTTCTTCAGGCTCAGCACAACATCACTGAGGTCACTTGTTTGTCAAGAATAAGCCTCAGTTTTGGTTAAATCCAAGGGAGATTCCCCTATTTTATGACTCATGGAAGGATGCGATCAGATTAAATGTTCAGATAAAAAAAGATCCAAATAAAATTCAGAAAATTAAAAGCCATGGACTCAGAGGGCTTTTTAAAACCTTGGAAAATGTGTTTCATGTCAGAAAATCAGATTTCTAGTTTGGATTTTGCCCTTTTTTTTGTTTAAAGCCTCGTTGTATTATTTGGGTGGAGGTGAGCCAGTGTTAACTCCAAATATCACTGTGGCAGACACCTGCAAGAGACTCTTGTTCATCTGCTGGCTCCCAATAATTGAAAAAAAACCCCATAGCAATTCAATTTTTATAATTTTCTTTGGCTTTACCAAGTCCTGAAGCCTCATCAGTGTCTTCACATCAGCTCCACATCATTTTGTTTTAGGGGACAAAAGGTTCACTCCTGCTCTGCTCCAGCTCCTTCTCACTGTGCCTGTCTGAGGAGCTTGGCAGGAAAGTGCTGCAAGGGCTCATCCCACGTGTGAGATCTGATCCTGCCCTGGACTGGAAAATCCTGTGGACAGATAAGTCTGGGCCACGTACAGAGAGCTGCTTGGATTCCCATTTGGAAAGCAAATCCTAAGTGCTGTTTAATGCTGCCATTATCAAATGACTGCTTCAGATGCCAAGTTGAAGAGACAAAATGTGACTGAGGAGTTTTCTCTGGAAAAAATATCAGTCATCCTTTAATTAGCACACAGGGCAGAGCAGTCTGCCCTTATCTGCTCAAAAAATACATGTTTACATTCCCAACTTGAGATTCTCTGCATCAGAAACTGGAGGGACAGGACAAGGAATGGTTTCAAACTAACAGAGGGCAGGGTTGGATGGGATATTGGGAAGGAATTCTTCCCTGGGAGGGTGGTGAGGCCCTGGCACAGGGTGCCCAGAGCAGCTGTGGCTGCCCCTGGATCCCTCCAGTGCCCAAGGCCAGGCTGGACATTGGGGCTTGGAGCAGCCTGGGATGGTGGAAGGTGTCAGGGTTGGAACTGGATGGGCTTTAAGGTCCCTTCCCACCCAAACCATTCCAGGATTCAGTATCTTCAGAGCTATGAAGGCCTAAAGAATTGATTCACAAAAGAAGTTCTGTGCAAGAAGGACACTAAAGACCATCTGCAGCATTTTAGGGTGGGGAAATCCAATTCAGAATCTTCAGAACTCTATAAATGCACAAGAACTCTGGAAAGCACAGGAAAATAGTCTCAAAATAACTGCACAGACCAAGCTTTTCCTTCTCTTACCGCCCTGAAGGTGTAAGTGCAGTGTGTGAAAACTGAAGAGGAAAATTGGGCCATCACATCCAGCCCATGCAGCCATTAGAAAATAAACCATTATAAAACAAACCATTATAAAATAAACCATTATAAAAATAAACTTCCTCATGTTTAGTGTATAAAACTTAATGGCTCTCCCACTCCAAAGCTGTATCAGTGAAACTAAAAAAGCTCTTCCTGTGCTCTTTGTTCTGCACAAGACACTGAACTGTACAAAGCTCATTGGTTTTAAGGCTAATTAGAATGTTCACAATTAAATAAAATGCACTGCTGTGTTTGAAGTGAGAAGATGCTGCACTCCAAAACTCACAATAAGAACACATTCATGCCAAAATTAACTGGACTTTAAAAAAACACATGGAATGAAGTCACAGTGATCAGTCGGCAAAACACCCAGCCTTGTTCTACACCATTACTGGAACTGGGCTCAGTGCTCCTGTACAATTATTTTTCAAGGATAGAAAGGCAATAACACTAATTTTTAAATTATCATGATTACATGAAAGCAGCCCAGCAGAGAGCAAACAGTGCCTCCACAGAAATCCATTCCCTAAATCCTGAAAACATCCACAGCTCAGTGCCACAAAGTCAGATAAATCCAACTATAAACACAGCTTAGTTTTGCTTTCCAGAGCCAGGATGACAGATTGGAGCTGTGCTGAACACCTGGTGTGTGGTCTCAGTCCTGGGCTGGCTTCTTCATCCTCAACCCTGCAGGTTTTACCTCTGCACCCCTCAGAGTCACCTGGAATTCTGTCCCAGCTGATGAAAGCCAAGGGCTGCTGTGACTTTGCCTCTCCCAGCACACCAGCCCTGTTATTCTCCATCTCTTCCTTTATTAATAATTGAATTTGTGCCATCCTGCAGGTGAAGTCACTTAGCAATTCCCTCCCGTGCAAGGGCAAGGGCAGGTGGAGGGGGCATCACTGATCTGATCCTCAAAGCATTCATCAATCTCAGAGATTTTTAATGGATGACTGTTCCAAAGGTCTGAGGGAAATCAGATCCGCAGACATTAATGGATTAGGCGTTTCTTCAGAATTTACATGCACAGCAGTGGGTAAAACATCATGTTTGTCATGCAAAGCTGTGCCAGACCAAGGCAGAAAGGGAATTATACAGCAAACATCCTCCTGATGTTGGCAGCTTTGCTCCTGGCACAGCTGACAGAGCAGTGAGAATTCTGGAATCACTGAGGTTGGAAAAGAGCTCCAGATCAGAGTCCACCCTGTGCCCACTTCCCACCCTGTCCCCAGCCCAGAGCACTCAGTGCCACCTCCAGCCCTTCCTGGGACACCTCCAGGGATGGCCACTCCAAACCTCCCTGGGCACTTCCAAGGCCTGAGCTCCCTTTCCATGGGGAAATTCCTGCTGCTGTCCACCCTGAGCCTCCCCTGGCCCAGCCTGAGGCCGTTCCCTCTCCTCCTGTCCCTGTTCCCTGGGAGCAGAGCCCGACCCCCCCGGCTGCCCCCTCCTGTCAGGGACTTGTGCAGAGCCACAAGGTCCCCCCTGAGCCCCCTTTGCTCCAGGCTGAGCCCCTTTCCCAGCTCCCTCAGCCTCTCCTCGTGCTCCAGACCCTTCCCCAGCTCCGTTCCCTTCCCTGGACGCGCTCCAGCCCCTCAGTGTCTGTCTTGGAGGAGCTCAAATCTGACCCCAGAACTCCAGATGTGGCCTCAGCCGTGCCCAGCACAGGGAACAATCCCCTCCCAAGTCCTGCTGGCTACACTATTTCTGATACAGGAACATTAACAGACTCCACAAAAAGTACATTTGATATTTAATTTCACAGTCTCAGCCTGCTGTAATTCCCCAGTGACCCCAGAAGAAATAAATACCCTTGGAAACAACCCCAAACAAACAG
Organism: Corvus cornix cornix; assembly: GCF_000738735.6. Classification (NCBI taxonomy): domain Eukaryota; kingdom Metazoa; phylum Chordata; class Aves; order Passeriformes; family Corvidae; genus Corvus; species Corvus cornix. The sequence continues at coordinate 1,928,322 of NC_046341.1, forward strand.
GACAGAACCCAAAATCTCTTTCTAATAACTCCTATGTTGCATGAACGTCTACAAAAATCGAAGAATCCTGGGTTCAGATACCTTCAAAAATATTTTCAGGAGGCAAAGCAAGCAAATAATTCAAAAATCCTCACTCCTGCCTGATCACTGCCTAAAAACTCCAGCTTAGACCCACGACACGAGGCAGGAATTTTCCAGGTGTCCCTCAGATCATTCCCTCCCCACATTTATTCTCCTCCCGGCGATCCCCGCGTACCTTCGGAGTTGAGGGTGATGAGGGTGACGTTGTTGCCGATGCTCTGGCTGCCCACCTGGCCACTGTTGGACACCGAGTCGCTGGCCTCGGAGCCGCTCTCGCCGTCCTCGTTGTGGCTGTCGTCGTGGCCGGGCACCTTCACCACGATGGTGTTCTGCCGGCGCCCGGGCACCGCGCTGCGGGCAAGGAACGGAGGTGACCTCGGGGAAACAACCCCTCAAGCAGGAATGCAAGCATGGAATATCCAAATTCCAGGCTTAGCGAGTTCAACTCGTGGCCCTGCACGTTGTTAGGAGGGAATTAAAAGCGCTAATCCATAAAACAAATGTGTTCTATAAAATCAGCTCCTTTAAACCATTCTGGTCCTGTGTAACTCGGAGCTATCCAGCAAAATAAAAACAGCAGAAGGAAAAAAACATCTTAGGTATCATTCCTACACGTGCCTCAATGGAAAAGTCTAGGCCCTGTGTGCAAAACAGAAGAAATATTGAAGTAATTTATGAAAGCATTTTAATTAAGGCCATTTTTTACCCAGAACTCGGAGTACCACTTGCTTAAAATTTGCTTTAGATAGTCCAAGTTTTCCTTGAACTGCACATTCAGCTGGTTAAATACAGGATTTTGGTGTGTGCCCATGGGATTGTGCATCCATGGAAAAATCCACAGCTAGGGCAAAGCCTTCCTTAAATCCCAGCTCCTCCAGGATGTTCTCTCCCATCACAAGGGAAGCAAGAGAAACAATCCAAGCCCAGGTTCAATGTTTCCCCTCATTGTTACCTCGAGCATTCCTCGTTGTTCCCATCAAATTGCCTTTGAAACTGGACCTGCCCAAGGAGGGAATGAAGGGAGGATTCCAGGGAATGCTACTAACTTGCTGAGGATGTTCTCCAGGGAATCCGCTGCTCTGCTCAGCGGCTCCTCCTGCCCCACCATCTTGGCCACGATGGAATTCTGCCGGTCGTTGTTGAGGATCACTGTGGTCTGAGGGACAACACTGCAAAAAAAATCACAGAGGGAATGGAAATGTAAAGGAGAAAAGCTGATAAATAATCCATGAAGAGGTTTCTGGTTTAAATAATCCGGGGAGGCCTCTAGGCCTCACTCCCTCTCCCGACATCGCGGGCGCGGATCAAGCGCTGACGCCGGCAATCCATCGAGTTTGACACCTGCACCGCCTCGAGTGCTCCAGCTTTTTGAGAGGATGGATGGCTCCAATGGAATTATATAAAGGTCCATGACCCCTGGGGAAGCAATAAGGAATTCATCAATTCAGGACACACAGGGGGAAGTCTGTAAATCACAGCTGCACCAAATTCTTTCTGGGAGAATCAGAGCATTTGCAGAGGTACTGCGGCCAATTTACATGGTAATGCACCAGTTTCAGTAGGGTAATTCCCAGGAAAAAAGAATTTGAATGGATTTATTGCAAAAGTGGATGATGAGTTTGGTTAAAGAGCATCTGTTGTCCTCCAGGGCAGGGAGATGAACAGCACAAGAAGCATCAGAGCAAACAGGGCCAGACTGTAACTTTAAATAAAAACAAGACCCAACTACTTCTTGTGTGCATTTCACACATGAAAAAAAACCTAAAACCAAACACCAAAAAGCATTTAGTGTGTGAGAAACCAGAAAAACCTCTTATCACTCCTGATGACAATGGAGAAGGAAATAACTCGAGATGTGCTAAGTTTACACTGGACTGCAAAAGTAAATATGAAGTAAACAACTGTCTGCACATGCAGATTAGCACTTGATCTGTTTGCAGGGATCATTAACATTACTGCCACACCATCACTCAATATTCTGAGGTGTGGGTTTGATGGTTAAACTGTTCCTGCTGTGCTCACTGAGAACTTCAGGAGAGAAATTCTGGTTGTGTTCCCCTTTGCTTCCCAAAACCCAAAAAAGGGGTTTTTTAGGGGAGGAAAAAACAGCCCGCTCTTGTTTGCACTGCTCCAACATCCCAAACGTGCCTGGTGCTCATTTATTTTCCCTTGGCTAATTGCTGAAACACAAATTAGGCCAAGCTGGTGACAACCAGAGTGTTTCTACAGCTGTAGCAGAGCACACACTCGAACATTCACGTGTCTGGGTAATGCTGAAGTGCCAAATTATCCCTCATTAGGGAAAGATAAGGCCCTGTCATGGAGCTAACAATGAATGGATCCCAATTTTGGCACAGATAAAATGCTTGACCCCAGATTTTTTGGCTCCAAAAGCCCCAAGCTCCAATGCCCTGCCTCCCACTTCCAGGGACTGCATGTGCTGCTTGCAACATACGGGATTCCTCATGGAATCTCACTGGAGTGCAAACCTAGGGAGGCTCTGGAAGATGTTTGGCTCATCCCAGACAAGTGCAAGCTCTGCCAGAGCTCCTCCTGTGCACGTGGAGCTCAGATTTTAGAAAGAAAGCAAGAAATGGGGGGATGTGTTGGTTTCCTGGATATTCTCTGGAGAATCAGGGTTTAGGGCACTTCCACAGTCACCTGTTCAAACCCACACCTTTTTATTTTTAAAAAAAGACAACTTCCATCTCTTTTCTCTGCACCAAACATTTAAAAAACCCCACCAAACACTCAATAAAACAGTGCTGGCAGCTCCCAGGCCAGCAGCACCGTGTGTGTGCTCATTACATTTCCCAAATTGTCCAAAACAACTCCCCTGGAAGTCGTCACATCAAGTATTTTACACCTCCTTTTAGACACTGTCCTTTATCAGCACCCGCCTTGCAGCCACTTCTGAGGGCCTGTTTAAAATGTCATTTACCAAAGCTTATTTTTAATGAAGACTCTGAATAATTAATTTCAGCCCGAGAGATAAATGCAATAAAATTACATTTAGAAAGTCCTTAGCATTTTGCTCTTATTAAGTTTATATTTGGGGGGGGGGGGGGTAAAAAAAAAAGCTTTAGCACTAAAAATTAGCACACATTAAGGAATTTGGGGGGGGTGGGGTTGCTTTGTTTTAGGAATGTTCATTTTTATGGACTTGCTTGAAATTCCTCCTGATGTCCAAAGTGAATCTCCCTTGGAGCAGCTTCAGGCCGTTCCCTCTCATCCTGCCCCTGTTCCCTGGGAGCAGAGCCCAATTCCCACCTGGCAGGGAGCTCCACAGCTCCCCATTCACTTCCCTGTAGATGTTCCAGTCCCTGTTTTCAGATTTATTTAGAAATCTGCTGAATAGACACGAAATTTAAAATGGAATTCTACATAAAAGCAAAATATTGGGCCACCCCGACAAAAATCCATTAAAATTCATTACAGCCAAGTGCATCCTCATGCAGGATTATTCCAATTCCTTTCTTCAATTTCTCCATCTCTTTTTGAAGCTGAAACAACTTTAACCATTCCTGCTGTACTACAATACAGAAAACACAAAGCAGGAGGAGGAGGACGAGGAGGAAAGCTTTGGATATTCCCTCAGATCCCGAGGGAAGCAATTCCTGAGTGCTGCCAGTACTCAGGGGGAAGATGGAAGGAAAATACTGCAGGGCTCAGGGGGAGTTTCACAAACCCAGAGTGCCTGCACAGGCCCCAGAAGTTTCCACTTGTGCTCACATATTCCTTTCCCCAGAAGCATCAGGACTTGGAGAGACTGGAGCAGCAATTTGCCTATTCTTGGACACAACTCTCTAAAAAAATTGAAATGCATGCAACCTGCAGCTATTAGGATATTTGGGGAATTATTTTTAATGCAGTTTACTGCATAATCTGCCAAATTACAGGTGAAAATATTCCTGAAAAGTAAACACACCAACTAATGATTTTCAAGTGTGCGTGATTAGCCTCTGATATTTTCTTTTTCTTAAATACAAGAGGCCAGTCCATATTTTGCATGAGGAAATTGCTGCCAAAGGTCATTTTCAGTATGGAAAATGTGTGAGTCAGATCTGATCATTCATCTTAACGGTTGGGGTCCCATTGCCAAGAACCTGCCAATCACCCAGAGTGCAGCCAGTGACACAAAAGAACTTCTGGCAATGCCAGGACCATCCTCTCCTCCTCTTCCCAGCTGAGCTTTCCATCTGGAGAGACAGAACAATCAGGCAGAAGGAATTAACTGACATTTGTCTCTTCCACGAGGTACGAGACCAAAAGTGTTTCTCCAAATGGAAGAGCAAACTTGGAGTGAGATTTTCAGACAGGTTTGTTGTTCCCCTTGTCCTCGCTCACATGGATCAGTTCATGGAGAGGCATTGATGGGAAGAGGAGCTGGAATTCCTGCTGGCAAACTCTCCAGCCTTAAGGAAAGCAAGTCTGGGAAAGAGAATTTAAACTCTGGTATTTCCCAGTTTACTGCTGGGGATGAAGATTTCAATGTCCAGTTCATGTGTGGAGGAATATCACAATTATCCCTACCAGGGAGAAAATCTAAATATAACAAATATTGTTTTACAATGTGGTGTTTTCCTTAGTTTTTTTTCTAGTTTATCTTCCACTAACACTCGTGTTCATCCCTCACAGCAGCCCCTCTTTGCATCTTTTCATCATTATTTAGGAAGATAATGTCAAAATGCTCCTTCCTCCTGATGGCCACCTGCTTCCTCTGCCTGCTGCTCCCACAGTTAAGGATCCCTATCCAAAAGGGAGTGAGAAAACCCACCCAGGATCTCACCCTGAAACAAAACCACAAATTGGCAAAGAATAGAAGAAATTACATTAGATTTATGCCCCCAAATTAACACAGCTCCTCCAGAGAACAAACCTGTCAGCAAGCACACTGTTCACCGAGCAGGTGGGCAGCCAAGGCTGCTCAGGCACCTCAGGCATTGAATCTAAACTCCCAAATTCATGGCCCAGTCACAGGCAATTGCCAAAGAAGCAGCAGTGCCATCCATCATTTTCAGTGAGAGTTCAGGCAGTAAAAATTCTCTTTGGATTCTGAACATCCCCCAGAGCAGACACCACAGAGACAGCCCCGGGATGAGGTCCTGGGACAAGACAAGCCAAAGTAGCCCAGCCACGGCTGGAAAAACTCATGGAGCTGAGAGCTGAGAGGGCTGGGATCAATTTATAATAAAGATAAAGCACATGAGGCTTTATCCAAACAATTTAAGAGCAGTCAGCATCGAATTTTCAACTCAAGTAAGTAAAATCAGAGATTTTCTAAACGACAAAATCCATCCTCACCTACAGAGGAGCCTCTGGTTGGCTGGAGTCAGAAGGACACCAATTACCAGCTGTAAGATTAATTTTACCCATCAAATTTAAAAGCATTTCATCTCTTTTGGGGATTATTGTGCTCTGAGGAAAGCAGAATCCACCTGGAGAACCAAGGGGAGTCATTCCAAAATGACAACACCCATTTCCAAGGAGTTCATCAGCTCCCCAGGAGCCACAGGTGACCCCAAACCATCCCCTTCCCAAGCCAGGCTGGTTCCTCCAGGGATTTTACAGCACCTCTGTGGGTACACGAAACCATTTTAGATCTTGGTTTTTTTTAAAAAAAACCACAATAAAATTTTTTTTAATTCTCATTTTGAACACAACAGAAACGGGAAAAATTAAGTGTGGTGACACAGGGTCCAAGGAACCTTTTGCCTTTAACAAAATACACAAACCCAGCAAAAATAGCAAAAAATATAGCAAAATAATAGGGAAAAATAGGGAAAAAAAGAAGAAAAAATATTTTTAAAAGATAGAAAAAAGAGGGAAAAATTAGAATAGAAAAAATCAGAAAAGAGGAAAGAAAAAAAATTTAATTTTTTTTTAATAGAAAAAAAATTGGAAAAAAAATTAGAAAATAATAGCAAAAAACCCATCCAGCCCACGTGTGACATAACCAGGATTGAAAAGTGCTAGAAATTACATTAATTATCAGCCTTCTACTTTTGATTATGGCCAAGAAAAGGCTGGGTCGTGCCATAACTTACCAAGTCAATACCACCCTTTTGGAAGATAAATGTACTCATAAAAATACAACAGCAAAGATATCTTGTTTCCAGCCAGTCTGGATAGAAATTTACAGTTATTACCCTTCTTTGAGCCTTAACTTCCTGAGTCAGATAAGGAGCAGCACTGCAGCAAGTGGAGATTGTGCTCAGTGTGAAATGAGGGAGCTGCACTGATCCTGAGCACGTTCCAGGAGTGAAATTATTGATTAAAATAGAAATTCTGGATGTTTAGAGAACACAGTTCGAAACAGGAGCAAAGACTTGGAATCCTTCGTTACACAATTAGTTACTTTGAGATGGTTTTCCTGATTTTCTGACAAATTCTGGTATCAGCGTAAGTCTGATTTAAGCACTAAAATCTTGGGGATGGAGGAGGCAGGGTTATAAATTGGCTTTCAAGGTATTAATTACAGGAAGTAATTACAGGAAGTGAAGCCTCAGTGATCACCAGATAACAAAGAAATACAACATCAGGTTCCTGCAACCACCACTGAGCTCTGTCTGAGGGGTTTGTAAATCATTTCCACCAGGTAGCTCTGCTTTTCCTGCTTTTCCCAAGTCCCCAGCCAGCTCTGTGCCCTCACCACCACACAAGACATTTTCCAGCCAGGCCAAGGATGCTGCTCTTGGAGAGCTGGGATTGAATCCCTAATTTCCAGATCCCCTGAGGGCACGTTAAAGAAATCCCACTCTTCCCTTGGTATGGAAAACACAATTTCTGGAGTTATTGGGAGCAGATTTCCTGCTTATGGAACAAAGAGATGGAGCTCAAGATATGCAAAAATGCACAGCTCCCAAAAAAAAAAGGGGGAAAAATGCTGTTTGGAAAGACATTCCAAGTACAAGCAGAGGGGTCTTAGGGCTGGGAATGCAGCAGTTTAAGTGGCAGCTGCTGCCAAAGGAAGCAGATGGAACAGGGGCTCCAACCTCACCCTGACCTGGGAGATGTCACAGGGCCACAAAGGTTGGAAAAGACCTTCAGGATCAGCAATTCCATCCTTTTGGGCTGGTTCATCCTTGGGAAGCTCGGAATCCATCTATTGCTCCTTTCCCTCCTGCTTCAAGTGAAACTGGGGCCCTCCAAACCCACTGTAAATTATTCCTTTTTCAAACCAGAGGGTTTGAAATCACTCTAAATTGCAATTATTGTGGTTTTTTTCCAAAAAGCAAGACTGGTTGTTTTTGCAGCTTTTAAAATAGAACTGCTGCTACTTTAATCTGCTCTTAACTGGTCCACAGATTATTCTGGAACACAACCCCTAAATCCCTGTCATTCCCAAACTTTCTCCCTTTAATCACTGACTCATTACCTGCTCTCCTCTTCATTCATTTTCTTGCCCTGGCAGAATTACCTTCCCAAGCTACAGGAAAAGCTTCCTGGGGGTGCTTTTACTGCTGGATTTTCAAATTCCCAGAGACTGTACCACTCAAAATATTTCAATTCTGCAAGACTGGAACCCAAAAGAATAAATAAGGCTTTTCTGCCCCCTTCTGTTTATTGTGTGCTCAATAAATTAAATATATTGTGTGTAACACAGGCTTTCACAGCCCACTGCTCTGCTCTGTGGAGATGTTTAGTTTCACTGAACTATTATCCCATTTTCCAACGTCCATGAGGTAAAAACTGCCTGCTTTTATTAAATACAATCATTTTTTAATTGTTTCTTTAGGCAGAAAGCAAAGCATGAACCCTAGGAAGGCGTTTGGCCTGAACCAAATTCCAAGTCATGCACCTTTCCATTTATTCCTGGAATGTAAGAGCTGGCTGTGCTCATGGAGCCATGGAATTAAATGTTCTGCTCTCCCTGGAATTCATCTCATTGATGGGATTTGGCAAGGGAGGAGGTTAACCCACATTTTAATATGTTATAATTGATTTTAAATGTTCTTAGACATTAATTAGACCAGTAAATATCCCCCTAATCTGTGTCTAAACTCAAATCCTCTTCGATTCCATGTATTCCTCTTTTTTCCCTTCCCAGAAATCCTTGCAATTAAAGGATGTTGATTCTAAATGAAACTAAAAGGATTCCCTGAGGTCTCTGACCCAAAGCAAGTGTTTCAGCTCAGTGGGAATAAATAAACTGTTTATCCACACGTGGCTTGAACAGGGATCCTGCAAACCTCCCAAATTAAAGGATTTCACATTTATCCTGGGCTAAGTTAACAGGGAAAATGTACAATTTCCTGGCAAAAAAAAGCAGAATACCAAACCTTGTAACACATCTGAAACCTTCGTCTATAACTTGAGGGAATTTTATTACCTAAAGTTTGATTTTCAGTGTAAATTCTTTTAAGACTTCAAAACTACCTCTTTCTAAAAGTTCATCTGAGTGTTTTAAGCCTGACAGGCACATTTGAAACAGCACCACCACAATTAAAAAGATCCAAGCCACGCTTTTTCCATCCTTTTCTCAGCCCTAAATCATCAGCTGCTACTTGCCCTGCTCTCCCTTGAATTATTGGACTCTCAGAAATGATATTTCATCAGAAACCATTAACTGTAGAAAAACTGCACTGGGGAGAAGGAATCCACAGTTCAAACCTTGGTCAGTTTGAAAAGTTTCAGAGATTAATTCCATCCCATCCATGCAGGAATTATTGAACTCTCCAAAAGGCAGCTGAAACGCTGCTGGTAAATTGTTGCTTTAATTCCATAGCTGACCTTTCTCTCTCCCCTGAAATGCTGTCTGGAAGTCAGACATTGCTTCCCAATTTATCAAATCCCACCAGCAGATTCCTGGACGCTTGGCTCCCCCATATCCGAGTGCAATGCCCATGGAATGTGAAATTCCACCAGAACTCTGCTGTGGGAGCTGTTTAATGCAAGATGCCACTTCCTCCTAATCCTGGGGGAATTTGGAATTAATAAAAATCCCAGCCCTTATTTTCAGTATCAACTTGTGTTGCTCACAAATAGAATGGATCACAGAAATCCAGAGCCTTCTCCACGAAATCCACGTGGCCAGGAAGGCAAAATAAAATTAAACCTCAAGAGGTTGAGGCTGACAAGTTTGGTGACAAATTAGGAGACTTTGGAAAGCATTGTTATGCTTTCCAAGGAATTAAAGATGTCAGGTTTTGGGAGGCTTTTTTTTTTCCATACCACAGCCAAAGAAACAACAGAACCCTGGATAAAGAAAGAGGAGCTGACAGATAATCTAATAATGCCTTTATTTCATTAGTCCTGTTTATAAACCCAATTTCTGAATGCAGGGCAGAACTGTAATTTTCAGAGAAACTTCTCTACTGCACCTCAAGAAGGAATTTGGGGTTTTTATCACATATTCCAAGGCACAGTGATTCTTCCAGGCTGAGACAGTGCTCAGGGCTGGCACTGAGGTGACAGACACTGACTTCCCTCATGTGAAAACCATATGAAACATAATTCACAAACTGAGCTTGAAAACAGAGTAAAAAGCCCTTGATCTCTTTCTCAGAACTGAAAACAGGGGTCTCAAAAGGCTTGAAAAGTAACACTTCTGGGGCCCAATCCATGAAATTATGAACAACCATTCGGATTCTGACTCCCTTGACTGAAATTCCCCTTTACCAAATTATTTTTCTCAAAAATACCCAAATTTTGCTTCTACTTCTTCTGTGCTCTTTAAAAACCTTGTGATTCTAAACAGATTTTTGAAATTCATGAAGTGTTAATGATGAGCTTTCCATTGTGTCAATATTGACTTTGTCCCCCAGCTGGGAGCGTAACCAAAATGAACCTGGTGAGAACAGATCCCAGCCAATTGTGGCATTTTCCTGCAGTCCCTTCCTCCTCAATCCTTCAGAAAAACAGCCCAGGCCCCAGAACTCCACCTGGGACAATCCCCAGGTGGGACACTGGAACTGGGAATTCAAAATAAACGTTTGCTCCCCGCGCCAGCGGCTGCTGACAGAAAGGAAAAGGTTGGGAATTCATCGATCCCAGAGGGTCCATCCAAAGCAAGGACAAAAGTCCAGCTGTGGTTGTGTCCAGGCCTCCCAGAATCCACTGTCTGCACTTTGGCTGCTGGGTGAGGCCCCAGGAAAGGCTCAGATCCACCCAAGGATAAATAAACCTGGATCGCTGTGGAGTGACAGGAATTCCTGAGAATCTGGGGAACTCCAAAGCGTCTCCAAATCCAACCTTGACAACTCGCCCTGATTCCACCCCAAACTGCTGACTCTGTTCTCTGACTCCCTCTCACCCCCAAACACGGCCCAGCCACTGCTGAGTTGTCTCCAGGGCTGAATCTGCTTCCAGGGAAATGTTTTTCCAGGCCTGGAATTCAGTGTGTGAGCTCAGGCTCATTCACGGACCTGCACCTTGAAAACAAACCCTTCACCCTCCAGCCTGCAGGATCCTCTGCTCCTCAATCCATGCTTTGTTTCCAAACCAATCAATTCAAATCTTGCTGCAAATGCAGGGTCTTCAGAAGCAATTCCAAGGAGGGACAATTAGCTCTTGAATTAAGTTAAAACCAGCAAAAATCCTGAAGGTTTCACAGCGTTAATTTATTTATCACTGAGTGAAATAAAAGGAAAGGAAGTGGTTTACATCCCCTAATGAGTTATAATATCAACGGCACTGAACACAGGGAAGAGGCTCAGCAGCCACTGCTCACTGATAAGGGCTGAGGAATTATCATTCCTTCTACAATTCTGGATTAGCATACTGGGATAGTTTATTATAATCTGTAAAAATCCTCCTGATAAAAATGCAATTAGGCTGGCCAAGGGGTTTGTAACTCACAGAAAAAATAAATATATAGATATTGATAAATTTAAAAAATAGAATTCCGGCTATTTTAGGTTTTATGCACCAATACCTTGATTAGATTTCTTAGGTTTGTTTGTTTTCCTAAAGGTTTCATGCAGGAGCAGCAATATTTTTGCTACATCTAGAACAGTTCCCTACGATTCATTCCACACCACATTCCCTGCTTTACGACCTCGTTTAAAATCATCTCAACTCTCAATTTTGCATTATTTGACCCCAAACCCACTTGTAAACAAGGAAACAATCCCACAGCAGAAACACAGCTCTGGAATTTGGGGGATCTGGAGCCAGGAGGTTTTGCCAAATGGCACATTGCGAAGTGGGTGGACAAGTCTTGTTCTGCAAATTCAATTAAATCGTTCTGGTGATTCAATTGAATGGTAAAAGAAACATTTTAATGATCCACACCTACAAAAATACAGCAAATTCAAATGTCCCAGCTGGTACAAAACTGCATCTGAGGAACCTCCACGTTAATAAGCCAATGTTCAACCCTCAACAAGTCTTGTTCAAGGACACCAGGATGGATTTTGGGCTCATTAATTGAGTGCAATTAATCTACAGTTCCATTTAACTGTCCCATTCTCATTACAGACAAAAATATAAACGTTTTTATCTCTACACTTGTTATCAGTTAGCCACTGGTACAGAACCAGATGTTTGTGGTCTGTATTTCACCTGTATCATAAAAATGGGTCAAGGAAAATCCTGAGCTCCATTCACCTCTGGATTTACTCCATTTACCTCTGAACACCTCCAGCCTGGCCTTGGACACTTCCAGGGATCCAGGGGCAGCCACAGCTGCTCTGGGAAATCCATTCCAGAGTCTCCCAGGGAACACTTCCTTCCCAATATCCCATCTATCCCTGCCCTCTGGCACTGGGAAGCCATTCCCTGTGTCCTGTCCCTCCAGGCCTTGTCCAAAGCCCCTCTCCATCTCTCTTGTTGGCTCCTTCAGGCACTGGAAGGCTGCAATAAGATCACCCTGAAGCTTCTCCAGGCTGAACAATCCCAGCTCTCCCAGCCTGTCCTGCCAGCAGAGCTGCTCCATCCCTCTGCTCATCCTGGTGCCTCCTCTGGACTCTCCACAGCTCCAGGTCCTTCTGGGGCTGGGGCAGCTCTGCAGGTGGGGTCTCACCTGAGCAGGGCAGAGGGGCAGAATCATGGCCAGCCTCCCCCCCAGCAGCACCCCCAACTCACAGCATTCCCACAGGCCCAATTCTCAGGCTTAGCCAGGATCCCGAGGGATTTACTGGATTTACTCCCATTCTTTCCCAGGAGCTGCTCTCCCGGCAGTGCAGCACCACCTTCCCTGACAGCCTTCAATAACCACAACTTTTTGTTAAAGCAGCAAACCCAGCCTTGGTCTGATGGCAGAAATAGGGGAAGAGGCTGGAGAGTCCCATTCCCGTGGAGAATCTGAAAATCCCTATCCCAAAGTCTTTTGGGAAGCTCTGCCTTCTGTGATGGATAGGGGAGAGGGAAGGACACAGAGCTGCTACGATGGAACAGCCTTTAACTGGAAACAATCAACAAGTGATAAAGGGTTTTATGGATGAGAGACAGGGAATTCAGGGAAACATTCTGTCCCTGTGCAACTGGAGCATCCCCAATGCCAAATTAAACACATCCAGCCCTATTTTCTCTCAAGTCCCAGAGTGTGCTCCAGAACAAAAAGCCCTCAGTGCTCTCCTGGCATCACACCTTTGATAATGTGCAACTTCAGACCAACAGCAACAAATACTGGGGGCAGAGAATGCTGCTGTCTTCAAGACTTCTATCTAGATGATGGTCAGACTGGCTGAGAAGCTGTCAGCAAAAATTTGTAACCCAAACCAAAAGATGAAGCAGCATCAACACACAAGACAGATTTCTGATGGTTGCAGAGATTTCAAACCAAACCAAAGCAGCTCAGGTCTGACAAATCCCTTCAGAAACTCAAAATAGTACAATTTACAGAGGAAAGCATTCACTGAGCATGAATTAATAGGGTCCCAAAGGGGCCACGGGTTCCTGCAAAGGTTTCTGAAGCTTTTTGTGCACAAACCACAGTAAAAAGTTCAGCTCGTGTACAAGAACTTGAAAATCTCTGAAATAACGACCAAAAAAATCAGCCCAGATTTAAAGAAGATTCTTTAAGAAACAATTACTGATAAAAGAGTATTTAGCAAAAACCCTGCTGTAAAACTCTGGTTACCTGCTCTGTTATCTGAGTACTTATTCCATGAACTTTGTTTCTGTTATTACACAACTCAGCCATCATTAATCTTTTCAAGGCATGAAGCCTTCAAAAGCAGAGGTAAAAGCAGACACAGCACCTTCTTAAAAGAAAAATTAAAAATGCCTGCACACCTTTGTAATGGAGAATAAAAAGTAGTTATTTAGAGAAGTATGAAGTGTTTTCCAGCTCTAAAAATATGAAAGAAGAGGAAGAAGTGTTGGAGAAAAGAGTCTTTTGTTAAGCAGATTTCTCTGGCTGGGCTCACCTTGATGATAAGATGACAGACACATCAAGATTTAGGTACTTAAAACCACATTAGGGAAGTGAGACACAAAGGGACTGCAAGTCAAGCCTGCTCTTTCAGCAAAGGGCATTAGATTATTCAACAGATTTTCCATCTCCAGCTTCTAACTCCAAAATAAGCAGAGATATTTTTCTAGCAGGAGTCTCTAGCAAACAAGCTCGTAAAACATACTCCATTGTATTGCTGGTGAAGGAAAGTAAAATGAGAAGCAATTAGAATGATGATGAACTCATTAAGTCAAAACAGCTATGAATAAAAGCAAAGCAAGCCTCAAAAACCCGTCTGAAAGAGCAGCTGAGGCTTTTCCAGGGGATGGATGAACGAGTCTGGCTTAAGTTAAGATGAAATGTGGGAATAGCTGCAAAGTGTCCCTGGACCAGTGTCTGCTTCTGAGTAACATCATGAAACTGCTACAAAAGTTACCTTCCAGAGAAATCAACTCTACCTCCACCAACAGCCTCTTGCCAGCTGTGCAGAGAGAAGGAAATGGCCAAAGCCTGGCTTTGGGGGGGTTTTAGAGCAGTGGGGAGTGCTGTGCCCTTACCATCGCACTTTATTGCAGGTCTGGGTGGCGCCCAGCGGGGACCCGGCCACCATGGGCACCTGGATGGGGCTGTGCTGCTTGTTCATGACGAGGTCCAGCTTCTCCTCCAGGGATTTGCAGGTGGCCTCCAGTGCCAGCAGCTTGGCCTCGATGCTGTCCAGCCTCAGGCATATGGTCTGGTTGATGGAATACAGGAATGACTGGGAAGGGAGAAGAACTGGGATTAAACACGCGGAGTTTATCCCGTTCATCCTCGCTCCTAAAGAAGCTCCAGATAAACGTGACTGGGAACCCATCCTAAAGGAACTTGCAGCCTGTCTAGTGACAAAATCCAACCCTGATGACATCCAGGAGCGTTTCAGCAAGCTCAGATTCTTCCAGATCTTTCTTTGGGAGCCAAAAGCAGCCCAGCCAAAGCCATTTTCACCTAAGCACTTTGTCAGGATGATTTCATCCACCACAAAATCATTTCTAATGACTTGCCAAAGCCTTGCACTCCATATGTGAAAACAAAAGGATTATAAATCTCTGAATGCATCCTCCTGGATAAAGTTTAGTAAGTTTTTTTTCCTGCCCAAACAGATAAATTCAGATGATTGCAGTGGAAATTGTATCAACACAAAAAACCTCTGAGACAATTAATGCCGCTCACTTCGGCTTCCTGCTGAACAGCAAATCAAGAAAAGCAAATAAATAAAATCTGTTTTGCTAAGCAATCTTTTTGAAAAGAAAACATATTCCACTTGGGTTCTCCTGGGAAAACAGGCCATGAAAGGGAGGAGTTCCACCCTGTGTGCTTTGCAAACAGCAGCTGTGCCATCTTGTGGCCCTGCAATCACTGAGCACCCCAAATCCCTCCTTCACAGAGCTCCAGCTCCTGGGATCATCTCAAAAAGACAGAATTACACAGGTGGCAGTAAAATATTCATCAGGTACTCACACTGCAGGGCACAAACCAACCCTAAATCACAGCAATGAGAACAGCAGGGCGAGTTCTGAGCTCCTGAGCCAGAATTAAATATGAATTATCTATCAGGAGAATGCTGATAGCTTCAAATAATAACTTCAAACATGCTGGAAGTGTCTACAAATTGTAACACAAATACCTCCTCAAGTTTACCATACTTTACAATAATTTACTTGGTCAATTTCATTTACTTTATCAAAAAATGTACCAATACTGATGGTTTGAGTCAGTGGAATGAATTCTGATGATATTTTATGTTGTATATTAAATGCTTTACTAATTCCACACTGGAAATCTAGATAATCATCCACATTTTAAGATTTATGCCTAAAAATGCACAAGCATTTACAAGAATAATTCCAGTATTAGGTATAAACAGTTCATTTTACATTCTTGTGATAACTTTCCCTAAACTTCATTGGAATTAGAAATAAAACCAGGAAAGGGCATTAAATAACCTTAATAGAGGGATCCTGGCAGTTGATTTCTATCCTCTGACGTTTCAGGGCAGGTTCCACATCATCATCTGCCACCTCATGGTTCTCCAACACAACTGCAAAGAAAAAGAGCATTGCCAGAATTTAGAACCCAAGAGGAAAAACCTCTGATTAAAAACACTTCAAGTGGAGAAAACAAAAGCATGTAAAATGTATTTAATTAAGATATTTCACGTGTTCTTTTACACTTCTTCGGGGTTTCTCTCAAATATCTGCCAGTGAGGATGGGACCAGCTTTGAGTTCCTCTACCAAGCTGAGCAAAGACTTATGAAGGACTGGCAGGTCCCAGCTTCTCCTCCAACTCTCTGGGAACATTTCTGAGGTAACTTTTTCATTTTGTATCAGAAAAGCAGCTTTTGGTGCATGTCTCTTGTTTCCATCACTGTCCTTTGAGTCACTGACTTGCACTGGCCACAAAGGATCAACATCTCAATATATTTTCACTTAGGAGGTCAAGTTCTGAGCAAGGGATATCCCAATATTTGCTTTGAGAAGTGTTCTTCAACTTTACTGTCCAAAGAATTTTAATAATGGCTGAGATAAACTATTTTACACCTAAACCAATTCCTAACAGATGGGTGACAGTTTCCATTTGAGGGAAAGCCTAAACCACGTGTTTGGTCTAGAGAAAAACAAGAGTGCAGGAACATTTCATTCAGTTTTTTGGGGTTACCCTACCCCTGCACAAAAAACAAGCAGGCAATAAAGCTTTTAGAAGAAAAGTGAAATAAATAAAATAATCTGATCTAAAGGGTTTGGAGATACACAAGTGAAGCTATGGAAAACATGGGATATAGTCTTAAAAAGCACCTTTTGGAATAAAAACCTGGTTTGTGTTCTAAAGAAAAGCTCAGCAGTGATTTCCAGCTCGTTAATGGGCACTGCTGTAAATCTCTTCCTACCTGGATTATCTGGAGTCAGGTCCTCGACAGCAATCTGAACCACATCTGCCAAATCCTGCTCTGACATCATTCAGAACCAGGCAGCAGAACCCCTCACGCACCACTGCAGCTCCCCAGGGCAGGGGCTGGCCAAGGCATGCAACCCTGGAAAACAGCAGCAAGGACAGAGTTGGTATTCATGAAATCTTTCATACAGCAACAGTGCCTTTCATTTTCCATTCTGCATCTACAGAAAGATTCAGTTCTGAGAGGAATGATCATCCTACAAAGGGATTATCCAGTGGCATCCACAGCTCCTTCACTGGCCACCTCATGGAGCCCTGCAGCACCTCCACGAGTAAATCCTCCTGCCCCAGGACTGAGACAGCAGCTCAAGCTTTCCTTGCTTTCCCTTGCACATTCCCAATGGATAATGAGAACATTCAGGTTCAGAGATGGAAGGGAGCAGACTCACAAGGCTCACGAAGCTCCAAACCACATCAGACTGGCAAGAACTGCAAATTCTGAATCTTAACAGGGCTCTAAAATCTTCCTAAACTCAGTAAGAAAGAGGAGTTTCCTCACATCTAATTACAACTAAAGCAAAACTTGACTTTTTTTCTTCAGGATGAACTTGCTTGGTTTTTCTACAGCTCAGCTCTGACAAAAGCATTTTCAGGATATGGTCCTGATTTTAAAGTCAAAATATCTCTCAGCCTTGCTCCCCTGGAATTCTCAGTCCAGGTTATTTATTAGTGTTTTAAGAGAAACCTTCAACCTGTAAAAATGAAAAAAAATCACTGCAATCTCTCCTAGCTGTGCTTTCTCCCCATTTACAAAGGGCTGGACAAGGAATACCAAGACATCAGTGGATTTTTTTCCTTTTTAACCTGGAGTAAAAAACGCTGGCAAGATAAACCAAGATTTCCTGATGGAAATGATAATTCATCCATTAACACTGCCACGGAATCAAATCCAGCTATGCATAATGATTTTCCTCTTCCACTTGAGCCCAAGAAATCCATTAAGCCAGACACGGAGAGGATAAACTTTTAGGAGAACAACACAACTTAGAGAAGAACTCTGAGCAAGCCCATCCAGGAGACCTCCCCACATCTCCAAACTGTTTACTCAAAATACCAGCACTGCCAGCACTGAGTCACTTGAAATTCTGCTCATGGTGAAAGGCTTTTGGGCCAGCACAGACTGTGGCAGCAGGCCCAAAAAACCTGGCAGTCCTTCCGTGCTTGTGGATGCCATTTTGGCAACCAAAATTTGCCATTTCTGAGAAGTCCTGGTGCCCAGCCAGGCTGAGCAGAACAAAGCAGCTGTGCTGCACTCGCTGTTCCATCGTGTCACACATTGCCTGGAACAGGCAGGGCCCTGCCCTCAGCTTGAGAGGAGACATCCGCCACTCCAAGCACTAAAAAAAGGCCAAATTAGAACAAAACCCAACTGTTAAACAGTTTCTCATTGACAGGATGCGCTGTAATTCGCTTGGTTCTTTACAGGACTCACTGACACTGCACGTGTTGCATTGAAACCACTCATAGCTACAAATTTCTCCAGATTTTTAAAGCAATCTGAAGGAATTGCAATGATTTTGTATAAATGCACTTCAATGTTTTGCATATTTAGCACAGAAAATCCGGAGTTTGAAGGGACCCACATGGATCATCCAACTCCTGGCCGTGCCCTGATCTGACGATCTCACCACATGCCTTCAAAATTCAATATTAAAACATCAGTAAACTCAACCTTTTTTCAACACAAAATAATTTCACGTTTCCAACACCTGTTCTCCACCTCTCACAGGCCATAGGCTGAAAGTGTTCAACTTCACCTCAGGAATACCCCAATATTCTGTCCCAGAGCCTTGAAACAAAGGCACAACCACCAACCTACAACTGGTAGAGCAGCTACAACTCACAGAGAGAAATGTGTGTTCATGACATCACTATTTATTTCCATTCAAACTAATTTTATTCCAATTTCACCCAGTCAGACACAGCTTGGGAGAAATCAGCCACAATTCTGCCTTTCCAAAACCAGGACAAAATTCCCTTCTGCTGCCATCCTGTATCAAAACATAAGGAGAAAACAAATAAATTCCTTATCAACGCTGGGTGTGGGGATTAGGAAAGCAATGTCCAAGGAAGCTGCAGCCACTGCAGTTATCACACCCTGAATAAAGTGCCCCTCTTCCAAATTCACCATTTCCATTTCTAATAGTAAATGTTACCGGTGGGCTGACCTTGCTTTCAGAACCAAGGGGAAAAGCCTGATAAAATGTAGCAGGATGGGAGTTAGAGGAGTTTATCAGCTTCCAAAAGCGTCAGTCAACAAATTCAGAATAACTTTCCATGATAGTTTCCACGTACTTTACTCGGTGAAGTATTTACCAGCATTTCCTCACGTAAAACACTCGTTTTCTTGAAATTTGCTCTATATTCCCTCCTTTTTTTCCCCCCTAATTTCCACCTCCTGTCTGAAACTCTAGTCCCCATTAAATCTAAATTAAGTGTACGTACATTGGCATTGAGCCACCAGTGCTGAAGTATTCCCAGGAACAAATATTAAGTTATAAAAAAGAAATATTAACAGAAAGCCAGGAAGCTGGGGATAAACCACAGCAGGACCAAGGAACGTGCCCACTTCTCCTCCCCCAAGCAGCCCATGGAAGTTGGATCAACGCAGGAATATTTTACAGTCACTTTGCCACTATCTGGGGGAGGGGATGGTGAGACAGGTTCTGCCAGGCAATGGAAAATATCCCATTAAAGGAGGTCCTGGCCAGCCAGGCTCCTACCAATTCCAGCCCAGCACTTTTGGTGGATCTCCTGGAGAATTCCAGGGGCTGGAAGTGCCTCCTTCAATTCCTACACTGAGGAACAGGTTGTGGTGTGTCTTGCAGGGATGTCCTCCCACCTCCAGTCCCAGTTCCCTGGGTGCCTCCAAAGGGGACAGGCTGGATCCATGAGGTTCCACAGGGTCTGTGGGTCACAACAACCCCTGGGGCTCCAGGCTTGGGACACGGGGGCTAGAAAGCTGGGAAAGCACTGGGGGTGCTGGGGACAGCGGCTGAACAGGAGTCCAGCTGTGCCCAGGTGGGCAAGAGGCCACTGGCACCTGGCTGGCACCAGCCCTGGTGTGGCCACAGCCCCAGGACAGGGATTGTCCCCTGTGCTGGGCACGGCTGAGGCCACACCTGGATTTCTGGTCAGGTTTGGGCTCCTCCAAGACAGACACTGAGGGGCTGGAGCGTGTCCAGGGAAGGGAACGGAGCTGGGGAAGGGGCTGGAGCACGAGGAGAGGCTGAGGGAGCTGGGAAAGGGGCTCAGCCTGGAGCAAAGGGGGCTCAGGGGGGACCTTGTGGCTCTGCACAAGTCCCTGACAGGAGGGGGCAGCCGGGGGGTCGGGCTCTGCTCCCAGGGAACAAGGACAGGAGGAGAGGGAACGGCCTCAGGCTGGGCCAGGGGAGGCTCAGGGCGGACAGCAGCAGGAATTTCCCCATGGAAAGGGAGCTCAGGCCTTGGAAGTGCCCAGGGAGGTTTGGAGTGCCCACCCCTGGAGGCGTCCCAGGAAGGGCTGGAGGTGACACTCAGCGCTCTGGGCTGGGGACAAGGTGGGGATTGGGCACAGCCTGGTGATCCTGGAACTCTTTTCCAAGGATCAATTCTGTGAAATCCCAGTTACCCCAAACATTTCTAACTCCTCAGAGCTTTTGGAGCCCATTCCCAGAGCAGCTCTTCCACTGTGCCCCCTTTCCCCACCCCAGACCAGACCCCACTTTGGTCCCCTGATCCAATAATCCCACCAGACACCTGCTCCTGCCGGATAAATGAAACTGCAACTAAAAATTATCTCATTTTCCCTCAAAAAGGGGAGCAAAAAGCCTTGAGCATCCCTGTAAGCACTTGCCTGGAAGTGGCTCCAGTACTGGAACACTCAAAAAAACTCATCACAGACAACTAAAGATATAAATTTAAAGCTGATTAGATAAATTACATTAAATATCTCTGCCAATACTCTTATTCAGAATTGATACACTTTGCACAGAATTCAATCAGCCTTTGTTTAATTAAGTAAATTAATATTTGTAAGCAACTAAATTAAATTCACTTGAATTCCAGATTAGCTTTTCCACACACAAGTTTAATGTAATTTAATTAATCTATTTTAAAACATTAATTCTGAATAATTCTTCCGAGCAGTCCCTTGTAAACAAAGCTATTTACTGAAATATCTGATGGCTTTCCCGAGTCACGGGGCAGCATTCCAAAGTGGATAATCAAACCTATCCAACGCCTTGTTAACATAGGAAAACATGCACAAAACATAAATCTTCTCTCTCCTATTAATTAGTGAGGGTAAACATTATCTTTAAAAAAATCAAAACATATTCCAAAGCTCTGCTTGGAGTGTGGAATTGCACTGCTCTGGCTGGAGCAGCTGAGCTCTCTTGGACATTTCCCAGTGCTATGGATAAATTAAGTAACTTCCCTCCGATTCCAGCTTGCACCACGGCAAATATTCCCTGCTGATTGTGTGGGAAAAGCTGGAAAATGCCATTTCCCTCTGCCCAACCCAAGAGCCCCAAGTGTTCTTCCTCTTCTTCATTCCACTTTAAAGTGATTAAAGGCAATTCTCAAATATAGAATTTCTGTTACAAAAATCTTTATACAACCACGTTTGGAATCATGGAGTTGTTTGGGTGGGAAGGGACTTTGAGGATCATCCCATTCCATCCCAGGGACACCTTCCACTATCCCAGGTTGCTCCAAGCCCCAATGTCCAGCCCAGCCTTGGACACTTCCAAGGATCCAGGGGCAGCCACAGCTTCCCTGGGAAATCCATCCCAGGGCCTGACCTCTCTCATTGCTTCCCAAAATCCCACCTCTCCCTGCCTCTGTCCATGTAAAACCATTCTCCTTGAATGAATTCAGCTGATGAACGCAGCCCAGCAGCCCCTTTTCCTGAACCAATGGGACAAAGGTCCTTATCTTGCAAAAACTCTGATTTAGTGACACTTCTCAAGGTTTTCCAAAGCAAGTGAACACAAAGCCCAGCCCAGTGATAGGAATGAATCCAGCACAGGCCAGGGCTGATCTCCATGAGGAGAGAGATGACCCCAGGCTGTACAGGGATTATGGTATCAGCATCAGCCACCCTCCCCGGGGAACATGCAGAGGACAAAACACTCATTAACTGGGTTTTTATTTAAATCCCTGAGGTCTCATCCCTGCAGGGAAACAGTCCAGAGGGGCACTGAGCTGTGTCTGGGCAAGGAATAATCCACGCTTAACTCCACTTGGGAAGCAAACTATGGAATCCCAGCAAAGCAGCACCCCAAGAACAGCACAGAACTGTCCCTGTGAAGGTCTTCAGGAAGAACCAGCTCCTGTTGGAGGCTCCAACCCCGGCTGACCTGGCACAGCTGCGACCCCTCTGGAGTGTCCTGGGGAACAACCTCTGGGAGCAGCTCCAGGGACACAACTGGGAATGTCGGGATAATTGGGTACATGAATTTATTCCCAGGAGTTACAAAGCTCAGGACACAACAATTCTCTGTTCAGTCTTGCTCTGTGACTTGAAGCAATTTTCTAATCCTGAGCCTGGCTTCTCCTCTATGATAAAATCCCTTTGGTTGGCAGCTGCAACGGAGCCTTCCTGCACTGATTCCCAATTCCCAGACAAGCCACACCAGTGCAAATGTAACAGAATAAAAAGCAACGATTTGAGAGCACGCAGGGCTCACTGCACTGTAAATCCAAGAGCCTCCTTTGAGCCCCAGCTCTCTGCAGCCCATCACAACGTGAGTTAAAACTCCTTTGGGGAGGAAGAGATCAGATTTACACTTCCTTCTTACTACCCAAAACTACAAAGGAGAATATTTTTTCTTAGCATCTGTTTGGCTGTCACCCTTATTCCCAATCTGCTTTAAAAGGCAAGGAAAACCATGGGGTTCAATTAAATTTCATAGTAAAACCACACAAACATTTCAGTTTAACTGTTTAAAAATGAGTGTAATAATAGACAAGCAGCTTTGGTTCAGCTAAAGATCAGGGGAAAACGTCTATTCTCCCAAAAAAACGACAGAAATATTCCTTATCTGGGAAAACCAGAACAGCCACAGCATTCTGGAGATGGATATGTCAAATAAATATCACTCACAGAGATAATGTGGTGATGGACTCCAGTGCAAGTGGTAAAATTCGGATAGCAACCAAAAAAAAAGGAAATGGTTGCTCCAGGAATAAAGGAGCAGGAAACTTTCTGGAGTACAAAACCTCCCAGGGAGGCAGAAATTCTCAAGTATTACCGCGAAAGCTCCCGTTACTATTGTTGGTTTATTGTTTTGCTTTCAGAAATATTCACTTTTTAGGTTTTTTTTTTTTATTTCATTCCTGGTATAAGGCGCTGTTTTGCTTGGATGTCTTTTCCCAACTCTTCTAACCCTGGCACCAATCCTAACACAACACCCAACAAATAATCCAGGAATGCCTTCCCCGCTTCCCAGTGTCCTCCCAGGCGCTGAACGCGCTCTGGCACAGGGAATGGCAGTGGGTGGTCACACAGCCCAGGAATTCCAGCCCAAATTCCCTGTGGATCTTGTACAAACGCTGCTGCCGTGTGCCAACCCCCCTCCGGCCCAGCCTGGATGTAATTATTCCCGGGGGAGCTGGGAAGGATATGTTCACACGTGTCACAGCTCCGCTTTCAGGTGCTCGCACACACAGAGAAGCCTGAATTCAATTTGCAGACACTTAATCCCCTTGAACTCCAGCAGCCCACCCCCGGGGAGGGATCTAAGTGGTTGCAGATCCCAGGCCTTGAGGCAGAAGCTGGATTCTGTATCCTGGTGGGATTATCCCAGACAGGGATCATTCACACCAGGCACAATTTGTACAGTTTGCTGAAAAGCAGCAAATGTGAGGCCAGACCTGCCCAGACAGCAAATTCTGTCCCGTTGTTTTCTTGTTTTCAGCCACTAGATGGAGGATTTTTATTGGGAACAGCTCCAAAAATCCTGCAAGTACTTCCAGGGGAGGGTGAGACTGGAGATCAGGGAAAGGTTCTTCCCCCAGAAGGTGCTGGGCACTGCCCGAGGCTGCCAGAGCTCCAGGAGCTTTGGACACCGTTCCCAGGGCCAGAGTGGGATTTTGGGAATGTCCTGTGCAGGACCAGGAGCTGGACTGGATGATGCCTCTGCATTCCTTCCTACTCAGGGTATTCCATTATTCCAGGAAATTCAAAAAACAAACTTCCAGGATTGGTTTCATCCACCTTCCACTGTCCCAGGCTGCTCCAAGCCCCAATGTCCAGCCTGGCCTTGGGCACTGCCAGGGATCCAGGGGCAGCCACAGCTGCTCTGGGCACCCTGTGCCAGGGACTCACCAGCCTCACAGCCAGGAATTCCTTCCCAAAATCCCACTTATCCCTGCCCACCTTCAGCTTAGGGCCATTCCCTCTCGGCCTGTCAGCTTACCTTTAGCAACAAGAGAATAAAAATAACATTAATAATTTCTATTTTCTTCTCATTTCATATTTTTCCTAACATGTACACTGCTAGGCCTCAATACACTGGCAAAAAGTTTCAGATCCAACAATTCCAGAGGAGACAAGGACAGCCCCCAGTGCTGGCACTTTCCTACTACTAAAAAGCAGGAAAGCCAACACCAAAGACAAGTAACCTGCTCACTCCAAAGCCTTCTAAAGGATTTTCCTGCTGTAGCCATCAAGGAAAAGGAACCATTCCAGCTGCCAAACCAGACCTCAGCCCTGCTTTGTAACACAGAGATACCAGGATTTTCAAATTCTTGCCAAAAATATTAATAAAAATAAACTGAAGAGCATCACTTCAGCAGGGAAACATTAAGTGAGCAGTTCTTCCAATTCTGAATTATTTTCATAGGATTATTTAGGTTGGCAAAGAGCCATGGGATCATGGAGTTCACCCTGTGCCCAATCCCCACCCTGTCCCCAGCCCAGAGCACTCAGTGCCACTCCAGCCCTTCCTGGGACACCTCCAGGGATGGGCACTCCAAACCTCCCTGGGCACTTCCAAGGCCTGAGCTCCCTTTCCATGGGGAAATTCCTGCTGCTGTCCACCCTGAGCCTCCCCTGGCCCAGCCTGAGGCCGTTCCCTCTCCTCCTGTCCCTGTTCCCTGGGAGCAGAGCCCAAACCCCCAGATCTTGCCTCCCAAGTTTTGAATTTTCATTTACACCACCTGATCCTGGCTTGTCAGCTCCCCTCCCTGTAGTTAAAACAAAAACCCCAACTAAATTCAGCTTTAAACTCCCCAAACCATAAATTCAGAGGGCGTTAGAGAGGATCAGGTTGAGGAGCAGGGATGTAAAGGGTGACTCCCCAGCTGCCATCAATTCCCTCCATCCTTCTCCATGATAACACTCAGGTTTTCAAAGGTTTGAACTGAATATATTTTTCCCTTAAGTGCTCTCAGTCAGGGGTCACAAACAGGAAACAACATAAAATGATTCTGCTCAACAGACAACACCACAAATTATTTTATTTCAAGTCCCACGTACCAAGGGTGTGACGAAGTTAAACCTTTTGTGTATTTTTCAGTCTAACTGTTTGCAAAATTCACTATTTTACACCACCTTTAAAAACCTAAACCTGCAAGGAAACAAGTGGTTTATGTGACTGTGAAAACATTTTATTCCTTTTATTTTACTTGGGGAAAAAAAAGGAAAATGATACTGATTAACCTTTCAGTGAGTATGGGTAAAAGAGAAAATAAGATTACTTCAATTATTAATGACTAAATATCAAATTTCAAACTAAAGGAAATCAACCTGTGACTAAAATTTTATTGGAAAAGTTCCATATACAAAGGTATTTTGTGGTTCTAATTCCAACCACTGGCCTTGCTCTGTCTCCTCCTACAAGTGGCTCGATCCTAGCAATTCCAATTCCAAGGTTCCTTCAAGGAAAGGGATGAGAACCCTGGAATTTGGACAAAATAAAGCCACGTGTTGTTCCTGCACCAACAAAGCTTAACAAGTTGAGGGGAAAGCTCGAGAGAAAAACCAGAGACAAAGTCAAGTCCTTGCAAACGGGAGCCTCTTCCTGGAATTCCCGCGGGTGTGAATCCCATGGGACAGCACAGCTCCATGGCAAGTCAAGGTAAATCCCGAATCGGCAGCTCTGGTGACACTGAGCTGCGACTAAAAACTCAGTTTTCCTCACCTGAACACCCAAAATTGCAGAAAGAGGACTCCAAAACCAGCACAGGCAGGAAAGGAGCCTTTTCCAAACTTATTTATTGGAGCAGGTGCTGCTGGAAGCCGTGCAGCTGTGAGCATTGCTAATTAGCACCACGCCCTTAATGGTTTAATTCAATTACTCTGCGTGTTATTAATCATTAGTCCTTTAAAAGAACCTTAATTAACACCTGCTCTGGAACCACACAACTTTCACATGGCTGGGTGATTCAGACAGAAAACCCAGGTGCTGTAAAAGAGATGAAAAACCAAAAAAACAAAGTTGTAAAATGTTTTCGTCCTCTGGAGAAGATGCAATGTTTCCTAAATCCAACCTCCATCTTTTTATGCTCTCAATAAATTAATTAATCTTTCTTCCTAACATCTCCTACTGAAAATGGAACTACAGCCGAGGTGTCATTCAGGGATGGAAAAAGGTGTTCAGGTTTCAGAATCAAAGTTTTGTTATTTGGGTGCACATCTATAAAATTCTTGCATTTAAAAAATATATAAATACTTCCTAACAGAGAAAACCCTCTGTTTCAAGAGTCACTGCTATGAAATTCAAATGCACTTTTTTGCTTGATATTTCAAGATCTTGGTTTAAATATTCAAAGCTATACAAATTTCAGGTTTACTTCTTGAAATCTTGGTATGGACAAGGCACCACACCTCAGGTAACCTCACACAGAAGGCAAAAAAGTACCAAAAACCACTCCAAAATATCATTTTAAAGCTGCTTCCACCAAAGCAATCTCTCAGTTGCTAACAACCCTTGTTTACTTCAAAAAGTCTTCCCTGGAGAACTCCAAAAATAAACTGATCCATAAACTATCCGTGCCATAGCAGGATAAAATGACTATATTTGGTTAAGTACACAACTTGCCACTTTAGATGGATTTAAAAATAAAACAAAAAAAAAAAAAAAAAAAAGCGGGGGGGAAAGAAAGGAGGCAACACTTGAATTGCAAATAAGGGCATAGGGATACCGAGCGTGTTCAGAGAATCATGGAATCCTGGAATGGTTCGGGTGGGAAGGGACATTAAACTCATCTCGTTCCACCCTCTGCCATGGGCAGGGACACCTTCCACTATCCCAGCTTGCTCCAAGCCCTGTCCAGCCTGGCCTTGGACACTTCCAGGGATGGGGCAGATCCAGGGAAACCTGTGCCAGAGCCTCACCACCCGCACAGGGAAGAATTCCCCTCCCAATATCCCATCTAAACCCACTCTCCTATGTCAAACTGGTATGAAGAGGACAGAAAACACCACTCCTAATATGGGTGTGAAAAACCCTGTCTGGCACTAAATGACCGCACACCACAGCAGCTCCCAGGGCCGGGAGCCATCCCGGGGCCGTTCCCTGTCCGTGCCCGCTCCCGCGAGCAGCGGCAGCCCCGAGCCCGGGCGCTGCTGCACCAGGACAGGGGATGGAGGAGCGCTCCCATCCCAGCCCGAGCCCGCAGCGCCCGGCTCCAAGCACATCCCAGGGGGACAGCGGGACACCGAGCCCAGCGCTGGGCAGCCCGGCAAGGGGATGGCCCCCGGAGCGGGGCGGGGAAGAGCCAAACCTCTGCGTGGAAGGGACATCAAAGCTCATCCCGTTCCACTCCTGCCATGGCAGGGACACCTTCCACCATCCCAGGCTGCTCCAAGCCCCGTCCAATCTGGCCTTGGGCACTTCCAGGGACGGGGGCAGCCACAGCTTCTCTGGGCAACCTGTGCCAGGGCCTCAGCACCCTCACAGGGAGGAATTTCTCCCCGATATCGAATCACGGGCGACCCCCATGAGAGTGATGGGGGGAGGCGGAGGGGGGCGCGCGGCCCCCCCGCCTCGGCCGCTCCCTCCCCGCCGGCTCGCGGCCCGGGGAGCCCGGCGGGAGCGCGGCGGGTGCGCGGTGTGTGCTCGGTGTCCCCGTGCGGGGCCGTGCGGGCGGCCGGGGGTGGCCGCGCAGCAGAGGCTCCCGCCCGCGGGGCGCCGCGTTACCGTGTGAGGCGGGCGCCGAGTTCTCGTGGTGTTTTGTGCGGCGGCTGCGATAATGGCGTCCTTCCTCGCGAGAGATCCGGCCCGGGCCCCCGCGCCGCGCACGCGCCGCGCCCGCGCGCGCGATGCCCCCGCCCTTCCCCGCCGAGGCGCCGCAGCGAGGACCGGACTACGACTCCCAGAGGGCAGCGCGCGCGCCCCCGCAGGAGCACGCCGGGACCTGTAGTACGCGCGGGGGGGGGCGCGGGGCGTGCCGGGAAGTGTAGTCAGGGAATCACAGCATCCCGGGATCGTGGAGGGTGGAAAAGAGCTCCGGGATCATCGACTCCCACCTGTGCCCGATCCCCACCTCGTCACCCGGCCCAGAGCGCTGAGTGCCACCTCCAGCCCTTCCTGGGACACCTCCAGGGATGGGCACTCCAAACCTCCCTGGGCACTTCCAAGGCCTGAGCTCCCTTTCCATGGGGAAATTCCTGCTGCTGTCCGCCCTGAGCCTCCCCTGGCCCAGCCTGAGGCCGTTCCCTCTCCTCCTGTCCCTGTTCCCTGGGAGCAGAGCCCGACCCCCCCCGGCTGCCCCCTCCTGTCAGGGACTTGTGCAGAGCCACAAGGTCCCCCCTGAGCCCCCTTTGCTCCAGCCTGAGCCCCTTTCCCAGCTCCCTCAGCCGCTCCTGCTGCTCCAGCCCCTTCCCCAGCTCCGTTCCCTTCCCTGGACGCGCTCCAGGCTCTCAACGTCCACAGCACTCGGCCAGCAGAGCTGTCAGCCCGCAGATTAAATGGGGATCTGCACCTCCAGAGTCATTCACACCATTCCCATCCCCTACTCATGTCTCTGCTCCTTCCATCAGATTCCTCCCCTTCCGTCAGCTCCCGAGCGCTGAGCTAGGATGAGCTGGATGTCAGCTGTCATGTTAAGGAGAGAAATGTCGCGGTGCCCAGAGCACAGCTGAGCAGCAGGCAGCAAGTGGGAATTTGCTAAATTAGTTAATCAGCCTCACTCTGCTGTCACTTGTGCTCCTGTGTGTGGTGTGAGAACAGGAGGGCTGGGTGAAGGTGGGGAACGCTCCGTGAACCTTCTGGGGATGACAAAAATATGCAAAAGCCCCAGAAAAGCAGCACGGAGGAAGTGTATGCAAATGGCTCTGAAAGAGGACAAAGATTAGACGATTTTGTCTTTATTTAGCACAGCGTTGCCCAATAAAGACCAACCACACTTCACTTTTCAGCTTCAGCACAGCCAGCAGTGACTTTCAGACTTCTGCATTGAAATATTCCTTAAATAAGATGCTTAATGGGGTTCTCCAGTGTCATGTCACACAGCTGAATCCACTCTGGCTCAGCTGGAACTGGTTGTCCTGACACCTGCAAACCTGGTGTGTTTGGAAATTGCTCCCTCATCCAGGTTTGTAATGTTCAGCTGAGCCTGTTGATTTATTTACCATGTTCTCCCCCTTCACAAGCAGATTAGGCAGTTCAAAGGTTAAACTAGTTAGAAACTGACTTTTTCACACCGGATTATTTCACACTTTGCTGCAGGGATTCGCCCTGCAACAGTTTTGCTAAAGAATTTCTGCTGGACTCAAGCAATGGCAGGTCCCAGGTGGAAAAATAGGGATACAAATATCCATGTTCCACCTGCTGTGGGGAGCTGCTGGTAAAAGCTTTTGCCATCCTAAAGCAGCCCAGTGTGAAAGCTGCCCTGATTTCTCATAATTTCATAATATTCCCATCCCAAAGCCTATTAACTCCTGTTTCTGCAGGCGTGAGATCCTGCTCCTCTGGAGAGCCATGAATCACGTCACAACACAAACACAAAAATTGTCATTGTCATAAACCAGTTACAGTATTTACCTAAAGTTAATTTATCTCAAATTAACTGCAGGAAATACTGTCAGGATCCAAGTGATGTCTGCAAGTCTGATCAGAGATAACAGCAGAATAAACAAATAAAACCATTTATCACCAAGGGAGGCTGCAGCACCTTCTCCTGCCAGTCCACTCTGATCCAGCAGCTGAGAATCCACAATTACCTTACCTCTTGTAAGAGCTTTTCCCTCTTTACCAGAGCAATGATTCTGGATTTTTTCCCAAACCAGGAGGCATTTCCTTTTAAAATTCTGAATGACACCAATAAATCATGGAAGGACTCCCTTATCATGGCCTATCCCATTTTCCCTTGAGACTGCACAGCCAGATATGACAAACACTTCATGCAGCAGAAAGTCTGACTGGAAACAATGGGAAACAGCAGGAGGAAAAGGATCTTTCTGTTAAATCTGAAGGCCCAGATTTGGCTTTCAATCTTGGATTCCCAGTACCAATGAATGACTGACCAAAGGGTAATTGCTTCCTGTGCTTCACAGTCTCCTGAGCTTCAGGAGCTGCCAAAACTGAGCTCCCATGACTATTTCTGCAATAATTGAATGAAATTCAGTGTAATCCCCATTTAGTGAATGAGGGCTTCGCTTTACCCTGGGATAAGAGTCTGCCTATGAGCAAATGCCAGGAAGAACTTGATACACAGGAAGGTTTATTCTGATTTAAACCATGATAATTTGCTCAAGTGCCTACATTAAATCCATTCTTAATTTCCTTCCCCCATGTAAAAATGACTGAGAACTTCAGGGTGCCAATATATCAATTTAATCTTTTAATTTTGTAGCAGAAAATACCCCCTGCTGCCCTGTTAGTTTGTTGTCCCAAATAAACAAAGGATTTCTTTGTTATTTCCTCACCTTTTCATGCTCTTTTTTTTCAGCCCCTCTCTTGCATTTTATGTCTGTGCTTTGCCACTTTCTGAGGAATCATTTGCTTCCAGGAAGTATCCAGCTTATTTCACCCTGGTATCAGCATTCATTTACTATTGTTTTCTAAGGAAGTTGCTGCTCTCACATGTTTTGTGTGGATCAGGAGAGATTGGGATCTCATTCATTGGCTTCCTTTTTTTTTTTCATTAGGGGAAAAAAAACCTTCCCATAGCATCAAAGGTAAAAAATTAACACACTGTGCACACAATTTTGCAGCTGCAGCAGCAGCAGCAGCAAGAAAACAAAGGTTGCCAAACAAAGCATTTGTTTAAACAAGTGACAGACATTCATAATTATCCTCACTGCTGAGCGTGAGGATACAGGGACAAAGGGATGGGGAAGATGTGAGCAGGGCACAGAAGTCGCTCCAGAGTATTTGCTGGAAGAAGTCTGGAAGAAGAATTTTGTTTCCTAAGGATAAAATCCTCAGTCACGTCCAAGGAAAAAGAGTACTTGGAGCTCCCCTGTTGATGCATTTCTTTCTGTTTGGGTTTATTCATTTTCTCTGTAATATCTCTTGTAACTGGAGAGGGAAACAAACCCAGCCCTATGAACACAGCATGTCCTATATTGTGACAGTGATGCTTAAGGAAAAGTTAGATAAAATACATCTTTAACCAAGAGAATATTAATATTATTTGTAAATGTGCTGTAGCAGCATATGAGGAGAAGCTCAGCATTTATTTTTCAGACACCACAACCATTTTCAAACCTCTCAGAATTGTGATTTGTAACAGAAAACAAGGCAGGATCAAGTGGGTTTTGCTCCTGAACCTACTTCAGCCACCTCTGCATCATTACTCCTGATCTCATTCTGGTTTATGCTGAGCAAACTCCATTTTATTCAATGAGAATACTCCTAATTTTCATGAACAGGGATGGAAGAAAAGGCCTTGAATCCCCTCAGCAGAGAGAAAACACGTTTTTGCCATCTGGCTGGTCAAAGTCCATGGTCCTGTAGGGTCATTTCTGCCAGTCTGAGAAATGAGGTGAGAAGGGTCAGGCACGATCTCAATGTTCTCTTATTTATTTACAGACTCTTCCATGGAAAAAAAAAATGATGTGAGGCTCTTTCCCTTCTGAGAAATGTGCACAGGGCACAAGCCCTGTGTTTGCACTTTGCATGGCTGGGATCTTCCCAGATACCGTTATCATCTGAGTATTCTTGGGGGGATTATCAAAGCCTGAAGGGGAGCTCATTCCACCTACAGATTTTAGAGGATTTTGTCCTTCTATGATTCAAAGCAGAATTTGACCATCTCCTAATTCTGCACCTCTATCCATTAAGACACGTCCGAAATTATTTGTAATGTAACCCAAACGTTTCAGGTGTGAGCGGTAAAATCAACCGAGTGGAGATGTCCAGCTGTGGCTGAGGTGACAGAATGTCCCTGAGCAGGTTTCCACGTGGCAGAGGCAGGAGGGCAAGGCTGCCCTTAGGGGCACTCCGGGCAACCCAGGTCACTCGGAAGCTTGTCCAGGGCAACAGAGGCAAATTCCAACCCCTTGGGATGGTGTAATCCTGTGCTTCACTCCAACCTGGGGACTGCAAAGCTCTGCAGACAGAGTGTTTCTCCCATTCCAGGTGTTCTCCTGTAGGTCCTGGAGTGCACCCTGGCAGGGATGAAGGTCCCTGGGCTGTATCTGACAGAGCATTCCAGCACATCTTGGGAATTCCCCCTGCTCAGCACTCATGGGAACACAGCTGGAATGTTCTGTCCTGTTTGGGGACCCCGATGCAAGAGAGAGAATGAAGAAGCAGAGGTGGTTCCCAGGCTGCTGAGCTCTGCTGGATGAAGCGTCCCAGCAAAACACGGACATCAAAAAAAAGCTTCCCTCAAGTAAAATCTGCCATGGGAAGGGAGAGCCAATCCATGGGGAAATGAGGGGCAAAGGCACCCAGGAATGAGCTGAGCCTACCCTAAGTGACATTTTCAGCCGCTCCATAGAGGCTTCCACTCCTCAGCAGCAAAATTCCCAGGGAGCTTCCCACGACTTGACTGATTGTCCTGCCAATTAGACAATAATTAGGTGAGGAAAATATTCCTTATTGAATCACTTTCATGGTATCTAATTACAGTAAAGCTGTAACACTGTGTTTTTGCTGAATTATTGGGTGTGACTTGCAACTGAGGCAGCACTAGGGCAGGAACAGCCTTCCAAGCAGGATGCCTGGGGAATCAGATTCCTTGGACACACTGCAGGGAGGAGGTGATTTTCCCTCTGCAAGTAACACAATTAATATGAGCAATGGTAACGTAAAAACAAGTAGGTACTGGCAATGCTCCAGTAAAAAACCCCAAACAATTATTGATCCTTTCTGCCCAATCTGACAGCAAAAGTCAGATGGGTGAGGGCAAGACATTGCTAGATTTTCACTTGTTTCATTTCTGTGGAGCCAAAAAAAAGCCCATTTTTACTGTGTACAGTCACACTCCTCACCCAAATTCCCCAATTGTGAACAGTTGATGTTTCAGTTCTTTGGGCACAACTCCGAGCTGACAATGCAGGCTGTGCTCTCACTCCAGAGCTGGCAGCCCAGGGAATAAATGACAAGTAGTAAGGAAGACTCTGCTAAGTAGGAGGAGTTGGAATAATAAATAGCACAGCTAAACTGGCCACTTTAGGATACTAAAGAGGATTCCCTGAGCCTGAGCCCTGCACTGACACCCTGTGTGATAAGAGATGACAGACAGGCAGATGTTTCATGAAAACATCACCAAGAAGTTTCTAATTCAAAACAAGAGTTTGTTAAAAAAAAACCCCAAAAACAAAACAAAAAAAAACCCCAAAACCAACCAAATAAAAAACCCCAAACCAAAAAAAACCAACCAAAAATAACCCAACAATAAAAAAACCCCAAAACCAAAATAAACAACCAGAACACATTTCAAAACTATTGAAAAACAGCAGAATGTTAATAGCTTTATCATTCATCGCTTCTTGCTCTGTCATTGATAGATTCTATAGTTTTCAAAATATACCCACTTATGTATTTAATGGGGAAGAAGAATCACGTGGGTTTTGTAAATATTTTCATTTTGTTTAATTAAGTTTTAACGACCCCAAATAATCCTCACCTGCAGCCTCCACCCACCAGGATGAGCCAGGAGCCTATTTAAGCCTCAGCTCTGGTGGTGGAACTTTTCTTTGCCTTTATTCCTGTCTGTAGGAAGGACTTGGGACCTTTTCTGCTCTTTGGCTTTGGCCCTGTCTCCTCTTGCTCCTTCCTGTGTTCCTGGGCTGGACCTTGGGCCTGGTTTGTTGCTTGGTCACTCACAGGGGCTGGGAATGCCAGGGGACCCTTTGGTTCAGGCACTGCTGGGCTGGTTTGTCCTTGGGAAGGACAATTCCATCTTTAACAGCTCTCTATTTGCATTCCTATTTGGCCTGTAATAATCTGAAATATTGGGAAAAATTTATAGGAATAATTCCTTTCCTGTGTTTCTGTGCTTAGCCTGAGATACTGCAGCTCTGACTTAGATGTGCCTGTACCATCGACGTGGATTTTGCCCACTGGAGGAAGAGCAAACATCCCAGAGGAAATGAAAGTGTGGGATTTCTATACAGCATTTTCACATAAGGTAACGAAGTTATGGGAGGTGCCCCTGGAAACAGCAAGAGAGTAACATTCTTGCTTTCATCTCTGAGAAATATGGGGCAGGAAAATATCTCCATCTGTTTGCTCCCAGACAAAAACTTCATGTGGCTCCAAGTGTGAGCAGAGGAATAATTAATGGTCCTTATGTTACTAATTTTAGTCTATACAAAACTAGGGGATGTTTTTGTCAAAAAATTTGTTGTTGGCATGCTTTGTTCTGTAGCTCCTCACCCGCCTAGAGGCTGCAATGCTGCTGAAGTCACTGCTCAGAGCTAAAATGCTTCTCTCTGTGTTCCCCTGCGCCCAGCCCTGCATAGCTCCTGGATTTCTGGGAATTTCTCAGTTTGAGCCCCAGCTCGGGGCAATTCAGCTGTTCTGACAGCACCTCTTGGCTATCAGTATTCAGATATGCAAGTCTTCAAAGAGTGCATGCACAAAGGAGTGATAAGAACTCTCTCCTTGCATACCAAAGAGGAGTTTTCTGCAACCCTTTGGTGTTCTTGGAGCCAGATGAGGGGGGAAAAAACCCCTCTGGAAAGCACATGTGGAATAATCATCAACCAGCCAGCCCCTCGTTGGGAATGGAGAGCCAATGAGGAAGACAGAGCAGGGGCGAGTTGAAAATTAACTCCTGGGTTGGCTCCACCTCTTAACCAGCAAAGGGTGCTCTCAAAATGATTTCTAAATAAGCCTGGTGACCCCTCAGTTCCCGTGGAGCTCTATATCCACAGGATTTTGTGTTCTCCATTATGTTGATGGGTTGTTAGGCTGTGGAAGGCTCTGCTGAGGGAGGCAGTGAAGGTTTGGAGTGCCCGGGTGGCAGTGATGAATGGTGTGAAGGTACCAGCCCTGGTGCGTCTCTCCAAGCAGCTGCAAAGCCTCCGAGCTGTGCCAGCACGGCCCTGCAGCCTGGCTGCCTGCTCCCAGAAAAAAGCCAGGAATGCTGCCTGTAAGTCACTTCATTTCATCCAAATAGGTGGAAAATGGGAGATGCTGAGGTGGGAAGAGAGCTGGGGCGGTTGAGTGTTGTTCTTATTTATTAGCGAATTAAATAATAAGCGAGTTGGAGAATGTGGCTGAGAGATTGAAGAAACGAGTGAATAGAATGAAAGAAATGGAAATACCTGTGGAATTTCTGGGTTCAACCTTGTTATTTATTTCTTCTGTGTCAGTGGCACTGGGTTGTTTGTGACTCCAGCCTGTAACAAAACGTAATCATTACTTGGGAGGCTTTCAGTGAAAACTGCATTTAGGAGCATAATTCAAAATGCGTTTAGCACAAATTGATTCTGACTCAGAATTTTGTAGCCACTGCAATGTTTGATTTGGAAAATGAGGCCTAGTACAAGCCACAACCCCCTCCAAATGTGCTCCATAAATCACCTCCAATAAATCACTTTGAGGTGCAAGATACTCCTGGAAGATGTTAAAGATTTAGTTATTAAAAATACTGATTAATTTACTTACAGATAAGATGGGTCCAGCCAGAGATTGTCTACTTGCTGCTGTGCAGATAATGTCAGCTGGAGAATAGTAAAGAGTAATTTTTATAGCTAGAAAAACCTTTTGTTTCCTATTTTTTCCTCTGTAAATTTATTCAGCATAATAACTTCTCCCAAAGAACAGAGCCAGGTTCTTCCATGAACAGTGAGGTGTGATTCCCTTCTATTTAAATTAGCAAATGGCAAATTTTATATTTACTTAATTATGAAACCCGATCATTTTGTGATATAAACCAAGGCAGAGTGGAGATGAGCACAAGGCTTTTATATGGAAACTCCACGAAATATTCATTAGCCCCCAGTTTGTCCTCTACAGGCACTCTCAGAAACTTCATTTTTCCCATTAAAACAAGGAAAAAGACCTTGTACTTCAAAGAAAAGCACTACTGTAACGTTTAGAAAAACAATGATTCAACCTTATAAAATAATAGCCTTTCCATTAAATTAGTATCAATTAGGTGCATGTAATAGTAGCTTTCCTAATGTATTAGTATTAATTAGATGTTAATTAATCTGTCCAACTGTGTGTACACCCACTCCACAGATGGGTGGGTGCACACAAGAGAGGATTTATTCCCAAGCACTGCCTAAATCACTCTTTTTTCTCCATTTTATCAGCAAACTTTTGCAATTCAGGCGAGGTTGAACAGCTAAACCCCAACCCTGTGCCAGGAAGAGCAGCACTGGGCTCACACCAACTGCTCATGGTGAGCACTGACAGGAGTTACTGCTTCCAGGGGAAATCCAGAGAATCCACTGGAATTGTGGTTAAAAAGCTCTGCCATTAGTCTGTATTTTTATTCATTATTTTTCCATCTGAAGACATAAACCAGGATTGCAAGGGAATATTTATGGCGAGTCCAACAACTTCCAGTTTGGAAGGCACAGTCTAAGTTGTTATAAAGTAATGAAATCCATGGAACAGCAGCACAGAATCCTTCCAGGCAATCCCAATTTTTCTGCTTGTTCAGTATTAATGCACCACCAAAATTTATGGTCCATAGAATTAGAAACTTCTGGGATAGAGTGTGTTGGAATTGAGTGCTGTGTTTCTGTTTTATCAGAGGAGGTGTCACTCTGGGAAAATGATTTGAAGTTGTTCAGTGGAGTGAGAAGTTAAACTGGAGAAGAGCTGAGCTCTGGATTTCCATGTGAGATGGACACAGGAATTGTTTTATGGTTACCCAGGGTAAGAGGGGATCCCATTCCAAGAAGAGATCAGACCAGGTAGTTTCATCCAAGGACCACTGCTGATTAAATGAACTACAATTGGTATCTATTTTTACTCACATTCTCCTTTTCAATTTAAGACAGTTACTGTTTATTCCTTAAATCTTTCTCTTCTCTGTGCCATTCATGCAGGAAATGCCAAAACAAACTGAATCAAGAAAACCTTGTCTTTGGAATGGCTGTTTTTGGCAGGCAGGGAGTGGACAGGAGCTCTGAGTGAAGCAGCCTGTGGGTTACTCCACAGTTACTCAGACCAAGGTTAAGCAACTCAAAGGCTGACAATTTCTAGAGCTTTTTGGCTTCTCCTTGTGACCCTGCAAGGACAAAGGGCTTTTCCTGCACTTCACTGGAAAAGCACTGTAGAAACATTGGTGAGACTTGTGGCATGGATGTCAAAATTCCCAGCGGGTGTCTGTGCCGAGCTCTGAGGTACCTCGTGACAACACATGGAGGTGGAGGTCTCAGACATAAATTTTTTAGAATAATTGCTAGAAATGCTCTCCATGGGGATTTTTAAGCCTAATTACCAGAGCAGACCTAAATGGCTTTTTCCTTTCTTGCCCTTTTAGGAGTAGTCACAAGAAAAGCAGAATCTGTCAAGTTTTTGGTTTTTTTCCCAAAGAATTACATGAGTCCAGCAGTGGCACACAATCCAGGTATGCCATCTCCAGGCCTGCACATACAACTGCAGTGCCTCCCCAAATTGTCCAGGAGTTCTCACTCAAGCCCTTTCCATGCTGAGATCCTAAGCCTGAATGCATAATTTCAGCAAATGTTTTCATACAGAAGAAGATAAAGCCTGTGTTTGCTTTACCTTGCCAGCTGGAATTACCTCCCCCTTATCTGGGCTCAGCCACTGCCTCCTCAGCCAGGCTCCTATCTCAGCCAAACACTGTGGAGGCAGAGAAAAGCTGAGCATTTCACAATCTGCTGCTGCTCCCCTGTCGAGCTGGGAGCACCCTGTCAGCTACATCTATTTGATAAAAAACACTGGGCCGTTTATCAATAAACTGGCCTGAATCACAGTCCCCATCTGACATCAATTCAGCACAACTTTCAGCACCTCGTCACTATGGGCCTGAGCCAACCAGTGCTGTTATCCCCCAAAATCTTGATTCAGAACAAAAAAGCTTCAAGGAAATCAACCTATCTTGGATTTCCTCTGCAATATTCAATCCCAGTGGCTGAAGCAGAGCCGTGGTCCTTTAAATTTAAAACGGCTCTTTACTGAGTTTCAGGAACGTGTGTATTTTATTTTCTCATTCAGAATGTGTTGCTATGGCAAGCAGGGCCTTACTTCCTTCCCCTGGGTGTGGTTTCTCAGCTCTTCCCACCACAGTGTCTGTCCTGGTTTATCTCATTCGAAAATCCATGTCTAAAGAAATCAAAGCACTTGATTCAACAGGTCTTTTTCTTTTCAAAGATTAAAACCTGTAGTTTCATCTGGATCTTGAACTCCCACCCTGAAGATTTTGATACTTGTGTCAATCCTAAATGGACTTCTTAACAAATACTTCAAAAGGTCCAATTAATTACAGAAAATAATTCTGAATATTTGGACGGCTCTATATATCTGGGAAAAGTGGGGGAAAAAACCATTGTGCAAATGTAAGAAGCCCCCAAACACCATAAAATTAAATGGAGCATCACTGTGTCTGTCGGGGAGGTTTAAAAAAAAAAAAAAATCCAATAAATCAGGCACAGATTAGGGCTGTTTGTGGCAGATCCCTTTTCACAGGTGACTCACATCTTGGTGATGCTTTTTGTATGACAAAATTTAGTTTAACTGCTCTGACAGTACCAGAGATGGGTGTGTGACAAAGGCGAATGTCAGACCAGGCCCTTCCTCAGTGAGCCAAGGGTGCAAACTGCACATTTATTTCTCAATGCTCACCCTTTTTTTTTAAATTCACTTTGGACATTGCGAAACTCGTAGGTGAGGTTTCTGTTTCTCTTTCCACACAGATTCTGCATCACTTGAGCTCATCCCTTGGGCTCTTCTCTTTCTGGTTGAGGAAACCACTCTGGGTTCAGTAATAAGGGAGAGCCCAGCTGGAACCTC
The DNA here is from genome assembly GCF_000738735.6 of Corvus cornix cornix. Lineage (NCBI taxonomy): Eukaryota > Metazoa > Chordata > Aves > Passeriformes > Corvidae > Corvus > Corvus cornix. The sequence continues at coordinate 1,967,056 of NC_046341.1, forward strand.
CCAGATGGTCCAGAAATGTAACAATTTGGGGGAAACAACAGGGATATTGTGATCCTGGCTGCTGCTGTTCTCTCCAGCTCTTGCTGCATGAGAGCCGTGTCTCTCTCTTGCATAAATCACCATTCTGAGCTGGGGCATGGCCAAGGGAAAATTCTGTTTCTGGAATGGTCCAGAAAATAAGATTTTGGCTACACTGGTGAAGTGCTGGGAACAAGGTTTAGGGCTTAGGTTTCCTTTTTGCACAGGTAGTTCTTGTCTTTCTGTCTGCAGTTTCCAAACCAAACCATCTCCCTGCCACTGAGCTCATATTTTGAAGGGTTTTCTTTGAAGGATTTTTTGAATTAAATGCTAGAGTTTTACTGAACTTTATGCTCAGGAAGAAGTAGCATGTGCACATAAAAAGCTGGATGGAGGTTCCATGAATGATTCAGGAGAGAAATGAAAGTACTGCAGGTCTAAGTTATTTCTCTTTAGTTTTGTGCCTTACCAGCCCATCATTTCTGAGAGTGTGCCATAAACTTTCCTTTGGGTTGTGCTGCTCAGCCCACAAGAAGTGACTCACTCTGTTCAGCTTAGTGACTGTAAAAAACTTCATATTTCTCACAACCTTGCAGGATCAAACCTCCAAAAAGCTTCCTGGAGTTGGGTTGTCCTAATTCCACTGTGTAAAGCAGTGGAGTTTGAGGCTTTTTATTTCATCCATTTAATGTACAGAAAAGAAATAGTTGCAATTTTCTGTGATTTTCTATAATTGCAGAACCAGGTGTAGGTGTAATTTCTAAGCTGCCCAAGGTTATCAGTTGTACTTAGAGGACACATCCTGGAAGAATGGAACAAGGATGAACGGTGAAGGGATGCCAGTAATTTGTTTGTAGATGAGAATAGCCCCCAGGGTCTCTTGTTTATGCTGAATATAAAACACCTGAAGCCTGTCTGGGCTGTCCTGATGACCAGGAGCTCCCTGTTGTTCATCAGTAGCTTCAGCAAGACAGGTCTGTGCTAAAGAGTTGCCTAACCATGATGAACAGGCTGTTAAACTGTGATTAAGCCTGACTGAATCATGATGTTCATGGGCAGCAGGTCTTTTCAATTTCATTGATTATTCACCTCTTCTTTTTAAGCTACAGAAAGAATTGTGTTGAGAATAGTATATTAGTTATCCTAAAAAATGTTGGGCATCAAACCAAGAGTTTGTTTTGCTTGCAGTTGAATCTCGGTACACAAAAAAAGACTGCAGGGATGAAGTAAAATGAAATTTAAACCCAGTCTAACATCCTGACATCACAGGCTGTTTGAACATCTCCTGATGATCTGCTTGTGATCGTGTAGCCACTCAAAGCAAATCGTTTGTCAGATTTCAACCTGCTCTTACTCAACTCAGGAGTACTTTAAACATGTTATACCGTGAATGCAATGGAAACTTCTTACACAATGTCGGTAAAACAGAGCAAACACTTCTTGGCTGATGCTGGTTGAGTATCTGCTCCTGTCTCCATTTCAGTGAAACATTCTCAATGTTACGTCAGGTTCCTTGTGAAAATGCAAAAGTCATCCTAACAAGATTTAAAAATCCCCAAAAGATAAATGCAGATTTGAAAAAGGATTTTAAGAGAGTAACTAATGGTTCATGGTCGTAAGATGAAGGTCAGGAGCTGAGGGTGGTGTTCTTCTCCCAGCTGCCCAAGAGAACCGGCAAAAATTAGAACTCTTGCTTTATCTCTGTGCTTTCACTGACACTTTTAGATTTCTACAGGCTTTCCTTCCTTTTTAAATTTTTTTTTTTTTGCTATGTGTTCTTCACTGGCAGCTGAAACAGCAAAAAAGTGTGAGGAGTGACCGAGGTTTTTAACCAGTTTCATCAAGGTTTCACCACCTCAAGCAGTGGCAGGTGAATACCCAGTTCAGTTGAGTTGAGTTGACCCTTTAATCATCCAAGGTGGGACTATTTTGGCCTCCTGCCTTTGTGATAGCCAAGGAAAGTAAACATCATATTAACTTTTCATAACTTTTCCAAATGTGGCTTGTGGAGCAGGGATCATGCTGTGCCAGGACCACTCATCTCTGTGCATTTTTTTGGTGCAAAGGGATCACTTTTGGTGTGAGGGGACGATTTTTGGGGTGAGGCAATACTCTTTTGGCGTCAGAGGATGTATTCAGTGCAAAGAAATCACTTTTGGTGTGAGGGAATACATTTTTTTGGCGTTAGGGGATGCACTTTTGATGTGAGGGGACACTTTTTGGGTGAGGCGATACTCATTTGTTGTGAGGGGATGTACTTGAGGCGAAGGAATCCCTTTTAACATGATGCGATAAATACTCTCTTGATGCGAGGGGAAAATACTTGATATGAGGAGAAACGCTTCGGTGTGAGGGAATAAGTGCTATGTTGGTGTGAGGGGACGCTATTTTGCGTGAGGCGATACTTTTTTGAGGTGAGGTACTCGGTACGAAGCAATCACTTTGGGTGTGAGGGGACCACCCTGAGCACGGGAAATGGCGAACTTCCCCCGGCACAAAGCTGCTGCCGCTGCTCCACGGCCGTCACAGCATGAGGAGCCGCATGTCACAGCAAGAGGGCAGACCCGGCCCGCCCCCGAGGCCGCTGCGGCGGGGCCATGGCGAGGGGGCCGTGCCGGAAGGGGCCGCGCCGGGCCGGGCCGGGCCGGGCTGGGCGGCAGCGGCTCCGCGATCTCCGCCGCGATGCTGCCGCTGCTCCGCCGCGCTTGGGCGGCCGCCGCCGCCTCCTCCTGCTCCTCACGGCGGGGCAGCCGCCGGTGCAGCCTCGGCGCCTGCTGCTCCTACCGCCTGCGAGACGCCCGTGAGTGCCGCTCCCCCTCAGCCCGAGCGGGGCTCGCTCGCCCCGGCTCTCCCCGCCCTGTCCCCGCCATCGCCTGCAGCCCCCCGCGCTGCCAAAGTCTGTGTGAGAGCTGCAGGGACGCCGAGCTCAGCCTGCTTTTGTCCTCGGATGAAACAGCAGGAAATGACAGTGCTTGAAATGTAGGGAGTGTTTTTGCAGCGCCTTTGCCTGAGTTGACCTTATGGTTCCGTAGTTTGCTCCTCGCTGAGGGAAAACGGGGGGAAAGTTGTTAAGCCACCCCTCACGTGAGTGGTTTGAAGGTTTAACTTGTTTTTAATTCCTCGTTGTAAAAGACTCTGAACGGTCGTATGCAGTGAAGTAGCCTGTAAGGTGATGCTCGAAGCATCACGATTTAGGATTCAGCAGAGGGACAGGACACCAAGACCTGCGCGTGGGTCACCAGGTGAACAGGTTCACACAGGTGTCTGTTCTGGTTTTAAGCAGAATAAATTTCTGTGGAAACTATTTATGTACCTACCCAGCTTGTGCCAGTTTGAGGTGCCCAAGCTGCCCCCAAAATTGCTGGGTTTGGGTTTTACAGGTGTGGGATCAGCAGGATGTGTCTGCACGAAGCAGTTTTGGTCAGGATTGGTGTGGCTGCTGCAGGAGCTCTGAATCCTCCTTTGTGGGGTAACCCCTGTGCTTATGTTGCCTTCTAGAGAATGTTTGGCTTCCCAGTGGGAATTATCCCATGTCTGGAGCGCTCCCAGCTCAGCTCATGGCAGTGGTGTGTCATGAAAGCTCTAAAACAAAGCCGCCTTAAAATCTGGCAATAATAGGAAAACATTCTCTTTTTCTGGGAAATGGGGGGACAGTTTCTTTTCAGAGCATTTTGCAAAGGCAGGAAGGTACTGACTTGGTTCTAAGTCAAATTACTGTGCTTCCCCATATGGCTTTGAGTCATGCAACTGGAATGTTTTATTTTTCTTCTACTTTCCTGGGCACCAGCTGACTCGAATTAGCCTTTGGTGACACAGTACCTTCCCTTGCCAGAAAGTTCTGTATCTTGCCTCAGAGCTTGACTCTCCTCCTCATCTTCCAGTGCATCCGCTGTGGCAGAGCCCGCTGACAATTCCTGGAGGCACCCGGCAGTCTCCCATCAACATCCAGTGGAGGGACAGTGTTTATGATCCCTTCCTGAAGCCTCTGAAAATCAGCTATGACCCAACCACCTGTCTTCACATCTGGAACAATGGCTACTCCTTCCTGGTGGAGTTTGATGATTCTACTGACAGATCAAGTAAGCAAAACTCAGGGGGAAAAAAAAAAAAATCTATTTAACGTCTCATTAATGCTTAGAGAGGAGAAATACTTGTGTGATGTAAGTCCTCATGTTGAAAATGAATGTACAGTAAAAAAAATGCTGGAGTTAAATGTGGGTTTACAGTGGTGGGAATCATAAAGAAGAAATTCTATAAAGACTTCACATTTACAGTGGTTTTGTTACCATGGGCATTGTGCACAAATTCCCTGCTGGATGTTGAAACTCATTTCACAAGCCTCGGTGCCCTGTCTTGTAGGTTTTGTAATAAGCTTTGACCACGTGAGTCAATCTTCAGTCATTTATATGTGTACCTACTCAATTTGAAACCTGATTCCATCGCTGCTCTTTATTGAAGTAATCTGCCACTTATCTTCTGTGGTGTTAATAGAGATATTTAATGCACTTGAAGTAATCAGCAGCCACATGAGTTGCAGCTGGAAAGCACACATGCTTATCTCCATGGGGTTTTAGGGAATGAAATAGCACTGAGCTCTGCCCTAGGGAGCAGGTGTGTGTGTGTCCCTGTTGTTTTAGGGGAAGCAGGAGTGCATGGAAAATCCAACCATTCCAGCAATTTCATGTGAACGAGCCTCTGACCTGAGTAGCTCAACCTTTTTAAAACTTAATAGAGTAAAAAATTTGACTTAAAATCAAGATATTGCTCCTAAATTCCAGATTTTCTGTTCACTGTTCCTGCTAAAAGCTACCTTTACCAAAGGATATTGCAGAATTTAAAGATATTTCATAAGGGCAGGTGAGCTGGTAGCAGTTGGTCAGGGCTGTTGTGAAGCTCATGATTGCCCAGCTTGTCCTGCAGGGAAAAACTGAGGGACCCTGAGCAAGTTGGAACCTGTTGGATTGGAGTCATTGATGTTTAAGGTGGCTGCTCACCATGAGAGATCCTCCAGCTTCCTGAGGGATTTAGCAATGCCCTTGGGAAGGGAGCCTCCAGCACACAAACACTTTGTCCTCACAACACCAATATTTTCGGTTGATGTTTGGAAAGAGGCTGATAGAACAGTGCAGCAGAAATGGTAGTGGTGGAATGCAGGGAGCTTGTGTGATGCTTGGGGCTTGTTTTGTTTTTCTTGTTTCTAGCTGTTCACTTGGAATATCCATTTCCAAGAGAGAAGATCCATTTCTGTTTCTGGTTCTTTTAGTGAGGTGGGGTTAGGGGAGAGACATCACTTGTTACCTCATCAGTGATTTTAATTTATTAACTTTAGATTGGCTTTGCTTTTAATTTAACAGTCTCTTGCTTTATAAGCCACACCCCACTATCTGTTGAGGATATGATGCTGAAAAGTGTTTAGTGGATAACAAAGGTGGATTTTTTTCTGCAAGAATTGATGTAGCAAAGGGGAATTGCCATTAGGGGGCTCAGAAATACGCAATAATTAACTGCACAGGGACAGGGTAGGCTGGAATCACCAGGACTCAGGTGCTCACCTCTGAAAGATCTTACCTGCTTTGTCTATAAGACTTTCCTCAAGGTAGATCTTTCCCTGTGAGCATTTGCTGACTTTCCATCATCCTCATCTTCCTCAAATGAATTAAAGTCTGTGAAGGGATGGGATGGCATCAAACAATCAGTGACAGGGCTGAAAAATGACAGAGGAACAACAGCTAGTGAGGTGTTGCTGTATAACCCAGTTTTCAGGTGCCTGCCTTTCTCCTCCACCTTTCTTTCTTTACTCTTGCTATTTCTGGTTTTTCTCCCTGCCAGCTTCTGTCTAACAATCATAGAAATCCAGAGAAGAAAGCCTGGGAACAAACAAAAGCACCACAGTTGAAACAGAAGATGAGAAAGACACCCAGGATAGACAAAAAGGCCTGAATCCCGAGATGGGGTTTGCAAGACTTGGGCTAAAGCTGAAGGTAGAGCAGGAGGAGAGGAGGAAGAGGGTGAGGGAAAGGTATGTACAGCATGTGGTCTGTCTGTGTGTGGTGTCATCAGAAATGAGGCTGAAACAGAGCCAGGGCTGCAATAAACAGTGCAGTGATTCTTGTTGTTAGAGCCCCTTAAACTTCTATTTTGTTTTGAAATTATCCAGATGGTAATTGGAGAAGAAATGCTTCTAAAGGGACTGAAGTTCCTACTTGTTTCCTGTCACTTTCTGGTGGCCACTAAGGGAACCTGAGTCTCTCCATATGTGTGTCTGTGCCTAAAGTTACTTGTGAGGCAAACATTTAAGTGGATGTGGTTATTAACACAAATATAGTCACCTGTGGGTTTGCATCATCACATAATCAGGAGTGGATTGTGTTGGAGCACAGAAACTTCAGTTCTGAAAGGCTTGGCTGGGTGAACCACATCTTCATCCCACCCCTTCTCCATCACAGAATCCCAGGATGGTTTGGGTGGGAAGGGACATTAAAGCTCATCCCATTCCACCCCCTGCCATGAGCAGGGACACCTTCCACTATCCCAGCTTGCTCCAAGCCCCGTCCATCCTGGCCTTGGACACCTCCAGGGATGGGGCATTGTGATTCTCCAGTGATGGTCGGTGTTGCATTCATGCCCAGAGCTCAGCAGCAGGGGATGAAATGAATTCAATGTCACTTTGCACAGCTTGTTTTAGTTTATTCCTTTACCACAGCCAGGCCTGTCTGGTTAGAATTTCAAACCTGCTGGCTGGCTTTCAGGAAAAAAAAATAATACAAGAAAATCTTTTAATTCCTCTCATTGTTTTCTCCTTAGCAAGAAAGTGATTAACTTATTTTCAGAAGCAGTGTTGGGATTAGGTGCTTTATACCATGGCTTGCTGTAAAACTTCACCATGTCCTACAGTTCAGTAAAAACCAGCAGATGCTGATGGTTTAGTGCTGGATGAACAGTGGAACTCGAGGATCTTAAAGCTCTTTTCCAGCCTAAATGATTCTCTGATTCCGTAAGTGCTATTAGCCCTTGGGAAGTAATTATGGGTTCTCATTTACCAGATGCTCTGATATAATAATTAGCAGGATGACTTTGCAGGATGTTTTTGGTGCAGGTAGGAGGGAATGAGTGGAAGCAGAAAGCTGGGCATGGACTTCTTCATTCATGTGTTTGCAAAAGGATGGGAGGCCTTCTGAAACCAGGAGAACAGACTGGACGTTTACCTTTACTCATTGATAAAAAGGGCATTAAAGCTTCCACAAACTTGCCCAGAGGCAGACTGGATGTTAAATACTTCATGCACAGCTTGTAGGCACAATAAAACATATTTCTGGCTGACCTTTGGTTGTGCAGTCTGAAAGCTGTGTTGAAGCAGGGTAAGATGCTTGGATTTTTGTAGCTTGGAGGAGAGTTGGACATTTGACTCAATATACTGATTTGTCTGGCAAAATTTGCTATTTGAAGTCTTGTCATGAGAAATGTCAAGATTTTTCACAGATCCTGAGGCTTGTAGGGATGTCATTTAATCCATTCAATGGATGTGTCACTGCTGTGTCACCTGCCAAGTGTCTCCTGGTCAGGCAGTCCTCACACTCCTGCTCTGACAGAGGGGTGAGAGTGTGAAACTCATGACCGTGCCAAACTTGGTGTCAACTGGGAAAACATCCCCTTGAGGGGAGATGGATGAGGAGACTCTTCAGCTCACCTCCAGTTTGATGCAGGGAAAACCAGGAATGTGTTTGCATGAATAATTTGGTCATGGCAAAGTGTAGAAGTAACCAAGCAATAGGGCTCCACTTGATAATTTTCTCCTGGGCAACCTCGAGTTGCTCCACCTGATACTTTTTTCCTGGGCAAAATTTTTCCAAGGATTTACTTGTCTGGCCGATTCTAACTCATATTTATCAACATGTGTGTCTTGTTTTGTTTTCTAGTCATCATTGGAGGGCCCTTGGAAAACCAGTACAGGCTAAAGCAGTTCCACTTCCACTGGGGAGCTATAAACGACTGGGGCTCAGAGCACACTGTTGACAGTAAATTTTACCCAGCAGAGGTATGAGATGAAATGCTGAACAACGCAAATACTTGTCTCAGGTGTGTCTGTGAAAACTCCCAAATTGAGGAATTGCAGTTTATTTTTAAGGATCAGACCTGGTGGGTGCTGCAGCTCATCTGCTGTTTTATTCTATAAAAATTCACTGTGTTTTCTGGAGAAGAACAGCCTGAAAGTTGGACATTGGCCCCATTACTGGAAGTTAAAGATCACTTTGTTTATTGTTACTAAACTTTCAGAGAAACAAAGCATACACTAAGTACTCTAAAAAACCATCACTTCATTTTCTGTTTGCAGCTCTTGAACAGTTACTAAAATAGCAAAACTTTGATGCTTAGGTAACTGCTAAGGAAGAAAATGTCAATGAAAAGGATGGAGTCAGTGGGGGGAAATGTGAAAGTGTGACAGCTTTGACCACAGTTCTTTGCCAAAGGAGGAGAATTTGTCAAGTGATGATGGGTTCTTTTTAGGGAAACGTTTATCTCCTGTTGGTGTGTTCATAGTGGTGCTGCCAGCTTGGCAAGATCCTCATTAACAGCGAGACTGTGACTAAGTTTTTGGGCTGGGGTATTTATTTACCACACAAAACTCTTCAGTGTGTTGGCTGTCAGCAGTGCAGAGGAAGACTGCTACGTGCAGGAGGATGTTCCTCAGGACAGTGTGCTCTGCTCTTCCTGGGAAGAGATGGAAGAGCCCTTTAGCTCCAGCAATACTGAGCTTTGTCTGTGCCTTTGTCCAGCATTCCTGCAGATAGACTCCCACAGACTAAATCCCTTTAACATATGGGAAATGCAGTGGATGGGTCTTTAGCTATTGTTCAAGGAAAAAAAAAATAAAGAAGGGAAGGACCATTATTTACCAACAGCACTTTGTTTCTTGTTTTTGTGGTGTGTGGTTTCTGAGGCAGCTCACTGCAGTGCCTCACACTGCCAAGGAGCAAATGCAGCCAAGGTTAGAAGTCAGGTGTGCTGTCTGTGCTCTGAGCAGGGGTTGATCTCTCCCTCATTCCATTTTCAGCTGCATTTGGTGCACTGGAATGCTGTGGAGTACCCGAGTTTTGAGGATGCTGTGATGGAAGGGAATGGCTTGGCTGTTATTGGAGTGTTCTTAAAGGTAATTGTGTTCTGCATGACCAGCTGTAATGATGCCTTTCTGTTTGCAATCTGGTAAAGCCCATTTAGGGCAATTAAGGGAAGGCTGGGAGGAGATCCCATCAATCCATACAAATGTCTCCAAGGGATGTCAGAGGATGGTGCCAGTGACAGGATGAGGAGCAATGGCCAGAAACTAAAACCAGTTTCACCTCAAAATGAAGAACTTTATGTTGAGAGTGGAACAGCTGCCCAGGAAGGACCTGGAGTCTCCTTGTCTGGTGACACTCCAAGCCCACCTGGATGTGTTCCTGTGTCACCTGCTCCAGGTCCCCTGCCTTGGACCAGATGATCTCCAGAGCTCCCTTCTAAACCCTAAATATTCTGTGATTGTTGTTATCAAAAAACACTAATGCTGATAAGTAGAACTGATTGATTATTGATCAGCTTATTGACTGTCCAACCCCTCCCTGTCCCTGCAGCTGGGAGCACGGCACGAAGGGCTGCAGACCCTGGTGGATGCCCTGCCAGCAGTCAGACACAAGGTCAGTGCTCTGAGGTGTGCCACCCATCGCCACCCAACAGAAAGAACGCTTGGAGAACAACAAAACACCGAGAAAAGCTTTCTTCCTTAAATTTTACCAGGGGGAGGGCTGATTGACACCTTGTTGATTACAGGGGAAGTGGGAGGGGAAGCTGATTTTTCAGGAGGAATTGGATACTTTAAGCTTTCCAAACCACTTGAAGAAATGCTACTCTTGAGATTGTTTCCCCTTACAAGGACATGCTTGAAGTGGGAGTTTATTTACTGTGGGATTAAGGCGTTTTGATTTTTGTCTGCTCTTTGAGGAGGAGATTGTTTGCTTTTTTGTAAACACTGCTGGGTTTCTGCTGGGTGAACGGGATCTTTCCTAGCAGACTCCTGCCAGGAGAGGGAGCGCTGAGTCTCTGACAGTGCTCAGAAGCAGCTCCTCCCCGTGCCAGTTCCCTTCTGAAAAACCACATCGACTGAACAAACCACTTCTGAAAAAACCACAAAAAAAACACATCTACCTTTTCAACTGCTCTTCACATCCAGCTGAAGTCGCTGTGCCACTATTTCTCACAGGAAGGAGTTTCTAAAATCCAAATAGAGTTTTTATGTCAGAGCAGTGACAGTTCTGCCAGATAAACACCAAACACGGCAGTTCAGTGCCAGAAGACCTCCCCAAATATGAATATACATCTATTACGAAACGATAATAATTTACAGCATGTGAATTTAAAAGAAACTAAGCCAAGAGCTGCCAGTATATCCTGAAAATCCCCCAGGAGCAATGTTTGTGTGGGAAGTCCTGGGTTCTGAAGCTCCTACATTCTGTCTGATATCCCACTTGTGGGATTGAACATTTTGGAGACGGGAATATTTAATTTAAATAAAATTTTAGTCCTCTTCCTGCTGCCTAAAATCACGTGGTAAAAAGTAAAACACTTTGTTTGCAGTCTTTAAGGATCTGGCACAGCTACCTGAACTTATTCCACCACTTACTCCCTCTTTTTCCTGGCTGCATCCAGCTCCCACAAAGCCTTAGGCCATGGATCCTTCTCACTCTGTTTTTCCTCCACTGAATTCCTCATGGCTTGTGGGGACAGCAGAAATACTTAAATTTTGTCTGCTCAGCAGCTGCCCTTACACCTCAAACCCAGTTTTATACAAGTTTATGTGATTTAAAATTATTACATTATTAATATTCCCAACACCTCATTTCCCGTGCACACACATAACACAGTTTTTAGTCTCATTGTCAAGATCTTTTTCAACTTTGTCATTTTTTTCTCTAAACACCATCCTTAAAGATGCTTTTTCCTGCTGTTTAGGACACTGTGATCGAGTTTGATGTCTTTGATCCCTCCTGTTTGATCCCTTCCTGCCCTGATTACTGGACCTACGCCGGCTCTTTGACCACTCCCCCCCTCACTGAATCAGTCACGTGGATCATTAAGAAGAAGCCAATAGAGGTGGATGAAGACCAGGTAAATCTCACTTTTCCTTTCAGAACACCCCTCTTCCTGCCACAGAGGGGAAGATGCACAGAACCAGTTCTTTACCAGCAATTCTCTGTGAAAACACAAAATTTCACTGTGTTTTCACAGAGATTTATGACTGCTTCAGCCCAGGATCTGGGGAGGAATCCTGGCATTAACAGCCACTAATACTGAAAGACCTAAGACCTCTCCAAGATGTTTTTGCAGCTTTATTGAGCTTTTCTGACTATTCTCAAGAGTTTTATCTTCACCTGTGATACACAATTGTGAAACCTGCCCCTTGCAAACTTGGGAGGTTTTAGGAATTTACTGGAATACTGTGTAAATTTGCTCTCCTTAGCGTGATGCAGCCTTTTTTGTGGAGGGAAGGGAAAAAGAGAAGATTTTGTGAAATGGAGATTGTTAACGGAGAACTGCAGGCATAGTGTGGCATTCTTTTAAATTGAAATTTTTCTCAGTTTTTCTTTTTTTCTTGGCTGTTTACTCTCCTTTTTTCATGGCACAACAGTGACTTACCATTGGCATGGCCTTGTGAGCACTAAAAGCTCATCTGCTGCATACTTTATTTTAATCCCAGTGAGAGAACAACTCTGGGGATTGGTGCTTTTTGGGGTTCCCTCTTCTCTGGGTGCCAGCGAGGGTGTAAACAGAGGTTGGATGAAGTATTTGAATGGAAATGGCTCTTAGGTGTGCCACATTTGGGGTTTAATTTCCCTAAGGATGGCAGATGACTGATAATTCTCCCATGCTGGTGTGGATAATGGGATAGTCTTTACCAGCAGGTGCCAAAGGTGTTGGTGCTAAAATCCCTCAGAATGCAAACGTAGCGCTACCTTTGATTTCATTTTCTTCTCCAAGAATAAATGCTTGCCTTTTGCCATGAATTCCCAACCTGGGGAATTAACTGGGAAGTGACTCAAGTGGCCCTTTGTGGTTCCCAGCTGGAAGCCTTTCGGATGCTGCTGTTCACGTCGGACGGCGAGGAGGAGAAGAGGATGGTGGATAACTTCCGCCGCTGCAGCCGCTGATGAACCGCACGGTGCGCTCGTCCTTCCGCCGCAGCGCCGGCGGGACCCCGCGCTCCGGCCCCACGCCGAGCAGCTCGGGCCTTAGATGGCCCAGCAACCTCGGTCCAGCTGCACAGCACAGCAGCCTGGAGGATTTGTCCTTTCTCTGCAGCCCTCTCACAGGCAGTGCCCCTTGACCTTCACTAGAGAAGCTGTGGGGTATTTTAGTTATGCTTTTTTTTTTTAAGAAGTAAATGATATTAACCCGTAACAAATTGACTTGCTCTAAGGCAGGGATTGATATAAGGAAATGTTTTGACAGTTAAAGGAAATGTAAGGACAGGAGAGCTTCTCCCCTGCCCCTTCTCTGAATTGTTCTGTGTCTCTTCAAATGCTCTTTCAGTGCCTTTGTGAAAAACGAGCTTCACTCTTCGTAAAATTTGAAGGAAAGTTTAATAAAAGGGACAATTAGGAGACAACAGCAAAAAGGGGCGGTACGGCCGGGTGCTTGGCAGAGATCCAAAGGCACACCTCTACATCCAAAAGATCGTCTTAAAAAGTACATCGCTTATTTCGTATTCATCACCGTCATGCAGAATTCATTAATTCTTTGGAGTTGCTGGGTATCATCTTATCAGTCTTATCTTTTTCCTTGGCTCCATTCCATCTGGTTTCGGATTCTTTTGATACGATTTTCCAGGAATGTGAAGACCCCCCCCCATCCTCCCTAAACTGACTTACACAAACTACAGACCTTCTACAGCATTACATTACAGAACCCAGGCAAAGCTTTTCTAACATTAAGGAACATGAAAAAAACCAACATCACAATCCATTCATAACAATTATGTAACATGCGAAAAGCCAACATCACAATACCATTGATAACAGAGCGACCGCCGGAGGGACCCGCGGTGCTGCGGACCTGGCCGCGAAGGTATCAGCAGTGATGCGCTTTCGGTGTCCCTGTGCCCGTCCCTAGTCCGGCTCTTCGCTCCACACCAGCCCAGCCCGCCGCTTTCGGTGTCCCTGTGCCCGTCCCTAGCCCGGCTCTCCGCTCCACAGCTCCCCAGCCCGCCGCTTTCGGTGTCCCTGTGCCCGGCCCCAGCCCGGCTCTCCGCTCCACACCAGCCCGGCTCTCCGCTCCACACCAGCCCAGCCCGCCACTTTTGGGGGCCCGCCCCGGCCCCGCCCCGGCCCCAGTCCCGGCTCCGCCCCCGCTCCCGCTGTCCGCGGCCGTTCCAGCAGCCCCTGCCCCCGCTGCGTTCTCTGCCGCGGCTCCATTGAACGCGGCTTCGGCCCCGCGGGCCGCGCTGGGCCCGCCGGCAGCTCGGCCTCCTGGCGCCGTGGCTGCTGCGGACCCGTGCAGAGGCTCCACGCCAGCCCTCTGGTACCGGCCCCAAGAGCTGGTGCCCTTGGCGGTGCCGGCAGCAGCCTCCGCTTTTGCTCCCCCGCTCCCTGGAGGAATCGGCCTCCGAGAGGACTCCCACCTCCTACCCCCCCTCCCTCCCTCGCCTGCACCGTTCCCCTGGCAGCGACCGCTTCGGCGGTCTGGAGCTTTTTCCTGGTGGGTCCCCGAGAAACCAGCTCTGCATTGGACTCAGGAAAAAAACAAAACAAAAGAACACGGGAGCGGGCGCAGCGCGTGCGTGAGGCGCGGCTCCTGGCGCCCCCTGGCGGCCGCGGTCGGTGCCCGTCAGGCGCGGGGCGGGAGCGGCCCCGGGACCCCGCGGGCCCCTCACATCCCCTGAGGGATCGCTGCGCTGGAGAAGCGCTTCGGGACCATCGAACCCAGCCTGTGCCCCATCCCCACCCTGTCCCCAGCCCAGAGCGCTGAGTGACACCTCCAGGGATGGGCACTCCAAACCTCCCTGGGCACTTCCAAGGCCTGAGCGCCCTTTCCACGGGGAAATTCCTGCTGCTGTCCACCCTGAGCCTCCCCTGGCCAAACCTGAGGCCGTTCCCTCTCCTCCTGTCCCTGTTCCCTGGGAGCAGAGCCCGACCCTCCGGCTGCCGGCACCGCGGGCACAGGGAGTACCGGGAGCGGCGGGAGCACCGGGAACACCGCGGGCACGGGGAGCACCGGGAGCGGCGGGGGCCGGCCCCCCGCAACCCGGAAGCAGCGCTCCTCCAGGCGCGCAGTGCGCAGGCGCGGGACAGAAGCGAACCAAGGGCAGGCGGCGAGGCGGCGGTGACGTCCACAGGGGCTCGTGAGGGGGCCTCGGTCCGGGCAGAGGAGCCGCGGGAACCGGGAGCGCTTTTGGGGCCCGGGAGCGCTTTTGGGGTCGGGACTTGGACCGGGGGGGGTCCCGGGGGCCACGCGGTGTCTTTGGTGGCCTTTAGGAGGGTCAAAGGAAAGAGTCTCCGGTTGTGGGTGAAAAATCTCCGTTGAGGACACCCCGTGGAAGAGGCTGGCGCTGTGCTGGTGCCGGTGAGTGTTCCAGGCTGGATCTGGTTGAGGGATGTGGGAGAGGCGGCTGCGATCCTGTCCGTGTCCTGGAGCTGGAGGTCCGGCGCGGAGGTGTGAAAAACACGGAGTTCTATTGGGCTCAAGCTCCTGCCTTTCCATGGCCATTCCTCTGTCATCAGAGGCCTCCACAGACCCAGCAGTTGGTTACATTCAGCTCCTTACCTATCCTTTCCCCTAATTCCACAAGCAGATTTTTTTTTTTCTCAATTTTGAGATTTCAG